>NC_140993.1:255268876-255893917 GCF_052327205.1 Somniosus microcephalus | reverse complement strand
GGGGAGGGGGGGAAGAAGGGGGAGGGGGAGGGGGGGGAAGAAGGGGGAGGGGGAGGGGGAGGGGAAGAAGGGGGAGGGGGAGGGGAGGGGGAGGAGGGGGAGGGGGAGGGGGAGGGGGGGAAGAAGGGGGAGGGGGAGGGGGGGAAGAAGGGGGAGGGGGAGGGGGGGAAGAAGGGGGAGGGGGAGGGGGGGGAAGAAGGGGGAGGGGGAGGGGGGGGGAAGAAGGGGGAGGGGGAGGGGGGGGAAGAAGGGGGAGGGGGAGGGGGGGAAGAAGGGGGAGGGGGAGGGGGGAAGAAGGGGGAGGGGGAGGGGGAGGGGGGGGAAGAAGGGGGAGGGGGAGGGGGGGAAGAAGGGGGAGGGGGAGGGGGGAAGAAGGGGGAGGGGGAGGGGGGAAGAAGGGGGAGGGGGAGGGGGGAAGAAGGGGGAGGGGGAGGGGGGAAGAAGGGGGAGGGGGAGGGGGGAAGAAGGGGGAGGGGGAGGGGGGGAAGAAGGGGGAGGGGGAGGGGGGGAAGAAGGGGGAGGGGGAGGGGGAAGGGGGAGGGGGGGAAGGGGGAGGGGGAAGGGGGAGGGGGGGAAGGGGGAGGGGGAGAAGGGGGAGGGGCGAGGGGGGGAAGGGGGATGGGGGAGGGGGGAAGAAGGGGGGAGGGGGGGAGGGGAGCGCCCCGTCAGCCAAGCCCCGCCCCCGAGCCCTGCCCCCCGCCTCCCTGAGCCCCACCCCCCAATCTCACGAGCCCCGATCTCCCGAGCCCCACCCCGCCTTCCCGAGCCCCGATCTCCCGAGGCCCGCCCCCCGATCTCCCGAGCCCCGCCCCCTGATCTCCCGAGCCCCGCCCCCAATCTCCCGAGCCCCGCCCCCCCGACCTCACGAGGCTCGCCCCCCCCCGATCTCCCAAGGCCTGATCTCCCGAGCCCCGATCTCCCGAGCCCCGATCTCCCGAGCCCCGATCTGCCGAACCCCGCCCCCCACCCGAGCCGGCTTCAGGAGCAGAGAGACGCCGCCGCGCAACCTACCGCGTGAGGCCCGGTCGGACTCAAGTCGCGCACGCTGACTCCTGCCCCACCCGCCTTTACTAAGATGGTGGCGACATTTGGCTCAGGCCCGCCCCCTCCAGCCTTCACAAAGATGGCGGCGATCGCGTGCCGCTTGTTGAACGCGACGGGAGGTGCCTAGCTCGGGTGTGGCTGGGCAACAGAGGCCCAGGCTTACAGGCCTGGAAAAATGGTGAAAGGTAGGATAATTCTAGATGTTAGAGAAAAGATTTACAAATTAATTAACTTTTTTAAAAAACAATGTGTGTTTTAAACGCAACTTTTTTTTGCTGGAAATGTAGATTTGAAAAGAAACATGCAGAAAGTGGGATAAAGAAATGAACAGTTTGGAATGAAGATGGCGGCCACTCACCTCGGTTCAGAATGATAAGGCCCGCCCACACACGCACCGATTGATCAACCGTCAGGTCACTGAACTGTAGGATTGGTCAATCATCACGTCACTCAACTGTAGGATGGCCCGCCCGCACACACAATTAACCCGCCCCCACTCGATGCAAATGAACGGATAATGAGCAGGATTTTGAACGTTTTTTGGATACCGTCGGCACAATTTTTGTCCGAACAAAAAGTAAATATGCCTACAAGAGTCCCCTAATGATGAGCTTTCTTTTGATATAACATATGTGTAGGTACGCTCTATAACTTTTGATTGTATAGCCGGACAGAGAGACAGATAGAGAGACAGACAGAGAGACATATCCTTTTATATATATAGATAGATGACATAGAATTTACAGCACAGAAACAGGCCATTCGGCCCAACTGGTCTGTCAGTGTTTATGCTCCACACGAGTCTCCTCCCACCCCTACTTCATCTCATCCTATCAGCATATCCTTCTATTCCTTTCTCCCTCATGAGCTTATCCGGCTTCTCCTTAAAGGCATCTATGCTGTTCGCTTCAACCACTCCATGCGGTAGTGAGCTCCACATTCTAACCACTCTCTGGGTAAAGAAGTTTCTCCTGAATTGCTTATTGGATGTATTAGTAACTATCTTATACTTTTGACCCCTAGTTTTGGACTTCCCCCACAAGTTGAAACATTTTCTCTAGGTCTATCCTATGTATTTACATATATGTTAAAAAAAATATGTATTTATACCATTAAATGTATAATTTCTATGCTTTGATCCTTTGTGCTGCCACAACCTCCCACTTGATGCGGTTAAAAAACTTCCAGTCAGCAAAATGTCCTCCAGTCCCATAACAGAGTAACCCTCCTTTGGCCTACTGTTTGAAGAAGCAACTAGCTCATCAAATGCTGGTGGGGGCTTCTTTGTTGGCACTGTACCATTGCTTGCCAGCAATCAGCTTGCTGCCTGCGAGCCTATCAATGCCAAAGCTTCCCTTTAAGTGGCAGCTGCAGCCCCTTAAAGAGCTGCAGCTGCATTCAATTTGTCACCCCCCCCCCCATCTTGTGCAAGCACCCAGTAGCAGTCCCAATCCAAGCAGGATTAATGAATGAATCCTGTTGGTATTTACGGTGTATCTATAGGAATTTATTTGTTATGTTTAATTTAGAAATTCGGCTTTTGTCATTTTACACATCAAAACCTTACAGTGGATGCTTGTGTTCTTTTACAGCTAAGATAGAATCTCGGTGAAATTATCACAATATGCACAGTTTGGAGCTATTAAATCATGAAAATCAATCTTAAAGGGAAGCTGCACTCCCATCTGGTTGGTTTTGCTGTTTCATTGCTGCAAGAAGGAATTTGATCAGAGACGAGTTGCAGGCAAGCCCCAAGATTTTCTGAAGCCTCACTGGAGTTCATGGTCAAAGAGTTGAGCACGAGGATGGGAGTTCACTTTTCCCCCCCCCCCCGTTAATGGCAGGGAGATTCCAAAAATGTAATGTTCAGCAGGCCTGGAGAGAAGTGGCTGAGAAGGTCAGCTCCAGGAGCATCACCCGCCCCTGCCCGTGACCTGGATCCAGCTCCGCAAACCCTTCAATGGTCTCACAAGAGTAGCAAAGCTTCATTTCTCTGTCTCTCTGCACAACACCTGGTAAGAGTCCATCCTGCTCACCTCCCCCAGCAATCTGAACAATTCCCTCCCCTGCATTGACATTGTTCAACACTCATCACAAGGTAGATAGATTTACATTTCTACAGCGCATTTCACAACCTCAGGACATCCCAAAGCACTTTACAGCCAATGAAGTACTTTTGAAGTGTAGTCACTGTTCTAATGTAAGAAACGTGGCAGCAAATTTGTGCACAGCAAGCTCCCACACGCAGCAATGCGACAATGACCAGATTATCTGTTTAATGATGTTGATTGAGGGATATAGATTGACCAGGACACGAGGGATAACGCCCCTGTTCTTCTTCAAAATAGTGCCGTGGGATATTTTACGCCCACCTGAGAGGGCAGATAAGGCCTTGGTTTAACGTCTCGTCCGAAAGACAGCACCTCCGGCAGTGCAGCTCTGGGAGTGTCAGCCTAGATTGTGGTCAAGTCTCTGGAGTGAGTCTGAAACACACAACTTTCTGATTCAGAGGTATGAGTGCTACCAACTGAGCCATGGCTGACATGATAGCAAAAAAATGCAGATGCTGGAAATCCAAAATAACAACAGAGAATGCTGGAAAAACTCAGCAGGTCAGGCAACATCCGTGGAGAGAAATTTGAGTTGACGTTTCGGGTTGAAACCCTTCTTCAAAACTGGAAAGAAAATAAAAAGATCGAAGGCAAAGCTGCGATCGAACAAAAGAAGAAAAAGAGACAATAAAAGGTATGCAAAGCCAGATGAGATGGTAATGGGCCCGTGGAGACAAAAGGCAGCTGAGATTAGGTGTGAAGTGTACTGGCAGGATAAGGACAGCTGCCAGGTGAGAGAGAGAAACAAAAGGAAAGGAGGTGGAGGGGGGAGAAAAAAAAGGACCCAAAACAAAGGGGTGGAAAAAATTTAAAGGAAAAAATAGGGGCCAGGTTATGATCTGAAATTATTGAACTCGATATTGAGTCCGGAAGGCTGCAGAGTGCCTAATCGGAAGATGAGTTGCTGTTCCTCGAGTTTACGTTGAGCTTCCGTGGAACAATACAAGAGGCCAAGGACGGTGAGGTCCGAGTGGGAATGGAGCGGTGAATTAAAATGACGGGCGACCGGAAGCTCGGGGTCACCCTTACGGACTGAACGGCAGACCAAACGCAGATTGGGTGACCGCTTTGCGGAACACCTCCGTTCAGTCCGTAAGGGTGACCCCGAGCTTCCGGTCGCCTGTCATTTTAATTCACCGCTCCACTCCCACTCGGACCTCACCGTCCTTGGCCTCTTGTATTGTTCCACGGAAGCTCAACGTAAACTCGAGGAACAGCACCTCATCTTCCGATTAGGCACTCTGCAGCCTTCCGGACTCAATATCGAGTTCAATAATTTCAGATCATAACCTGGCCCCTATTACTTTTTTCCTTTAAATTTTTTCCACCCCTTTGTTTTGGGTCCTTTTTTTTCTCCCTCCTCCGCCTCCTTTTGTTTCTCTCTCTCACCTGGCAGCTGTCCTTATCCTGCCAGTACACTTCACACCTAATCTCAGCTGCCTTTTGTCTCCACGGGCCCATTACCATCTCATCTGGCTTCGCATACCTTTTATTGTCTCTTTTTCTTCTTTTGTTCGATCGCAGCTTTGCCTTCGATCTTTTTATTTTCTTTCCAGTTTTGAAGCAGGGTTTCAACCCGAAACGTCAACTCAAATTTCTCTCCACAGATGTTGCCTGACCTGCTGAGTTTTTCCAGTTCTCTGTTGTTATCATGGCTGACACATCCTGGAGACTGTGGCCACCTCTAGTGGACACTGCTGCCGAACCTTCAAGGTAGGAGTCTACATCTGTTACCAGCCTTTGCAGCTGTGGTAGAAGCTCAAACGGCTGCCATCCAGACTCTGGTGTCCACCTTGGAGAGACTGGGAAATGGTTAGCTCTATCTACTCGATATAGGTGGCAGTGCGGGCTAAGTGGGGATGGTGCAAGTGGTGGAGACTGTACTTACCTTTCAGTCCTCCCGACACTAGATGGTGCTGCTGTTCCTTCAAGCTCTGGCGCCCTGGTCCAGTTTCCATTTTGCGTAAAAGAAGAAAGAAGCCAAATAACAAACGGGAAATGCAGAATGCAGAGAAAAAAAGATAAGTGATAAAAGAACCAAGAACAATAAAGAGAGGCAGAGCAAGAGAGCAGAGAAAGAGACAATCAGAAACAGCATAAAGAGAACCAGCATAGGAGAGAGAGGTACACAACCAGCAACATGTGAATGACACGGCCAAGAAACAGACTGTGTCATAGAATCATAGAATCTTACAGCAGGGAAGGAGGATATTCAACCTGTCGTGCCTGTTCCAGCTCTTTGAAGGAGCTGTCCAATTTAGTTCCTGTGACTTGTGGTGAGCAATGCCACAGGAGTTGCCAACAAACATCATCTGTATAGCTTGCTGTCACAAACTTCCTGTAATACTTCTCTGTAACCCCTCTTGGTCGCACTAAGGGAGCAATTTTAACCTAACCCGCCCATCGGGGAAACTGACGGGTTCGGGTGCAACGCTGGTTTTATACCCCGCCCGGTTTTACTCGCTGTTGCAGTCAGTAGAGAGCAATATTGGGCACAGCGTGTAATTGACGTGCGGTGAAGATCATGTCCATTGTGCCCCTTATTGGGCGGAATCCGCATTGCGACTCTGGGAGGAGCTCTTCGGCCACTGGGAGAAGGTGATTGAGGAGGATTCTTGCGATGATTTTCCCTGTGGCAGATAGCAGGGAAACTCCTCTGTAATTAACGCAATCGGACTTGTCACCTTTCTTGAAGATGGTAACAATTACGGCATCTCTGAGATCCCCTGGCATGCTCTCCTCCTTCCAGGTAAGAGAAATGAGTTCATGAATTCGCGCCAGCAGTGCTTCTCCGCCATGCTTTAGTGCCTCGGTGGGGATTCCATCTGCTCCTGAGGCCTTGTTGTTCTTCAGTTGTCGGATGGCCTTTTCAACCTCATGCCGGGCTGGGGTTGTGCTGAGATGGTGGTGTGTAGCATGCTGTGGGATGGAGTTGAGGACACTCGTGTCGAAGACAGAGTCATGGTTAAGGAGATCTTCGAAGTGCTCCTTCCAGCAGGCACTGACTGCTTCCCTGTCGTTGATGAGTACCTCTCCGTTCTTGGCCCGCAGTGGGAAAAGGCCTTGGGTGCTTGGGCCGTAGATGGTCTTGACTGCGCTAAAGAATCCACCCACGTCGTGGTTGTCGGCTAGCTGCTGGATCTCCTGCGCTTTCTCCACCCACCATCTGTTCTTTAGGTCCCGAGTTTTTGTTGGACCTCGGCCTTCAGGCTTCTGTAGAGCTGCATGATCTTCACCACACGTCAATTACAAGAGAAATGCAGGGAACAGCACCAACCGCTGTACATGGCCTTCTTTGATCTCACAAAGGCCTTCGACACTGTCAACCGTGAGGGATTATGGAGTGTCCTCCTCAAATTCGGCTGCCCTCAAAAGTTTGTCACTATCCTCCGCCTGCTTCACGATGACATGCAAGCTGTGATCCTGACCAACAGTTCCACCATAGACGCAATTCACGTACGAACCGGGGTCAAGCAAGGCTGTGTCATCGCACCAACGCTCTTCTCAATCTTCCTTGCTGCAATGCTCCATCTCACCCTCAGTAAACTCCCCACTGGAGTGGAGCTAATTTACAGAACAAACAGGAAACTGTTCAACCTCCGTCGCCTCCAGTCCAGATCCAAGGTCGTCCCATCCTCTGTCGTCGAATTACAGTATGCAGACGATGCTTGCGTCTGTGCTCACTCGGAGGTCGAACTCCAAACCATCGTCAACACCTTCACCGAAGTGTACAAGAGCATGGGCCTTACACTAAACATCCGTAAGACAAAGGTCCTCTACCAACCTGCCCCGCCACACAGTGCTGCCCCCCGATTATCAAAATCCATGACAAGGCCATGGACAACGTGAACCACTTTCCATACCTCGGGAGCCTACTGTCAACAAGGGCAGATGTCGACGACGAAGTCCAACACCGCCTTCAGTGTGCCAGTGCAGCCTTCGGTCACCTGAGGAAGAGAGTGTTTGAAGACCAGGACCTCAAACCCAGCACTAAGCTCATGGTCTACAGGGCAGCAGTGATACCCACCCTGCTGTATGCCTCAGAGACATGGACCATGTACAGCAGGCACCTCAAAGCACTGGAGAGGTACCACCAACGCTGCCTCCGCAAGATCCTGCAAATCCATTGGCAGGATAGGCGCACCAACGTCAGTGTTCTTGCTCAGGCCAACATCCCCAGCATCGAAGCTCTGACTACGCTCAATCAGCTCCGATGGACGGGTCACATCGTCCGCATGCCCGATACGAGACTCCCAAAACAAGCGCTCTACTCGGAGCTCCGGCACGGCAAGAGAGCCCCAGGTGGGCAGAGGAAATGCTTCAAGGTCACCCTCAAAGCCTCCTTGAAAAAGTGTAACATCCCCACCGACACCTGGGAATCCCTGGCCCAAGACCGCACAAAGTGGAGGAGAAGCATCCGGGAAGGCGCCGAACACCTCGAGTCTCTTCGCCGGGAGCAAGCGGAAACGAAGCACAGGCAGCGCAAGGAGCGCACGTCAACACAAGCACCCCACCCACCCACCCCTTCAACTACCGTCTGCCCCACCTGTGACAGAGACTGTAGGCCCCGCATTGGACTCATCAGTCACCTGCGAACTCATTTTTAATGTGGAAGCAAGTCATCCTCGTTTCACACCCTCGGAACAGGGTGTGAAACCAGTGTTCCACCCGATCCCATGGGTTCCCCGCCCGGACAGTTAGGTTAGAATTACCCCATCAATCAAATTTATTCTAACCTAGGCAAATTTATCTGACCACACCACAACCGATTTTTCTAGGGAGCAGGTACCTGATGCAGTGAACATACCATCACTGCGTTCCAACTTCTTAGTTTACCAGGATACGACTCAAAGCCAGGGATCCACAGCCTGACCTGTAACTTACCCGAGCGCTGATTTCGAGAATGCAGATTAATTACACCTACTTGCCTTAAAGGAACACGCATTCACATTCTGTTACGCATGGCACAGTTTTCTTGTCCTGATAAAGCAGAGCACCCTCTGACTTGCTGTGAGCAGCCCCACAGGTGGTTCACTAGCAGTACAGTAAACCTGGTATCACGTTCTAATGTCACACTTTGTTACAGATGCGAAAGTTTTTTTTAAAAAGGGGGAGAAAGCCAGTTACCTGACGCAGCATACTTCTAACCTGGAGCTGAAACTGACAGGCACTTTACAATTTGCAATGTTCCCTACCCAAATAACAACTTGATCCTGAGTGACCTCAGATTTATGGCAACTGGACTCTCTGCTCTTAAAGGGACAGGTTGCTTAAACACAACATTGTGCTTCATGTGATGTAATACTAATGTCAACCGAGGCTCAGTGGGTAGCACTCTCTCCTTCTGAGTTCAGGAGGTTGTGGGTTCAAGTCCCACTCCAGAGACTTGAGCAAGTTATCTGTGCTGACACTCCAGTGCAGTCCTGAGGGAGTGCTGCACTGTCTTTCGGATGAGACTTTAAAATGAGGTTCTGTCAAACCCTCTCAGACATAAAAGATCCCAAGGCACGATTTGAAGAAAAGCAGGGGAGTTCTCTCCAGTGTCCTGGCCAATATTAATCCCTCAACCAACATCATTAAAACAGATGATCCTGTCATTATCTCATTGCTGTTTGCATGAGCTTGTTGTGCGCAGATTGGATGCCACGTTTCCTACATTACAACAATGGCTATACTTCAAAAAGTACTTAATTGGCTGTAAAGAGCTTTGGGACATTCTGAGGTCGTAAAAGGCGCTACATAAATGCAAGTCTTTTTTTATTAATATAGAATATAAACTGGCCATAAAATCTCCTTTGCAAAGATGAAGGATTAACACTGCACCCATTATTGCTGTAATGTGAATGCCATCATGCATTAGTGACAAAGGTCATGCAGTGGGTAGGTGGCCACTTCACATGCCTGCGACTTTCTGTAACAAAAAATAAACCCAAAATGAACACAAAAAAAAAGAACTATCTCACAAAGAAAGCTGGAGGAAAGATTGAAGGGGCAGGTCACACCTGTGGCACAGTCACGCAGCTCCTAGCAACGCTGCTAGAGTGGCATTGACAGAGGTCTGGGAGTAGTCTGGCTGTCCCATTCTCAGCTGTGGTTATGATACACGCCGCGGAGAGAGCGGTGAGTGGAAACATGAAAGAAAAGTACAAAATAACTTGGAAATGAAAAAAAAACACAAAGGTTGAACGTAACAGAGGCCAACAATCCATTGTATCATGTCATCGACTTTGAAATAGTGCAGCATTATTTCGCAAATATCTATTGATATAAGGACAGAAGTATTAAAGTAAATCTTCGGGGGTGGGGGTGGGGGGGGGGCGGTGTTTAAAGCCCTTGCTGGGAGAAGAGCACTTTAGAAACTGAGTAAGCCTATCATGCAGTGAGCTTTAAACAGATGGAGGGATAAAAATGTCAAGTGTGGGAACACAAAGAGAAATATTGCTATTTTCTGTGAGCTGCTTTCTTTGGAGGCGCTGTTTGTTCAGTTGCCATGACGCAGCCAACAAGATTTCATAATTTTCTTCTGCTCACCATGTGCTCCTCCAACAATGGGAATTTAGCCTGACCAAACAGGTAGACGGTGTCAGCGGTGCGGATGAGAGCCAGACGGACAGAAAAAATATTTCAGTAAAACTTAAGGAGATAGTCTGAAAGCCGCCACGTCATGCTTTTGGGGTTCTCTTGTTCAAACGATCCATTTAAAAAAAAATTATATATATTTTTCTAAATTTTCTCACCACTTCTCCTGAAGCTGGTGACCATTGCTGCTCTATAGTTCCATGGAGCTGACCCAATTCTTAAGGTCATTCTACCTGTGAGCATTGACAACCAGTGACAACAGGCTGTTCAACTGTAATTGCTCTCACCAAACGTGTGCGTCTAGGTGGTGTGAGCCGAGGGGAGTTCTCCCCCGGTGTCCTGCCCAATATTTATCCCTCAATCAACATCACTAAAAACAGATGATCTGCTCATTATCACATTGCTGTTTGTGGGAGCTTGCTGTGCGCAAATTGGCTGCCGCGTTTCCCACATTACAACAGTGACTACGCTTCAAAAAAGTACTTCATTGGCTGTGAGGCGCTTTGGGACGTCCGGTGGTCGTGAAAGGCGCTACAGAAATGCAAGTCTTCCTTTCTTTTCTTTTCAATGGGTAGCACTCTTGCCTCTGGGTCAGAGGGTTGTGAGTTCACGTCCCACCCCAGAGACTTAAACACAAATATAGACTGACACTCCCAGCGCAAGAGTGAGGGAGTGCTGCACTGTCGGGGGTGCCATCTTTCAGATGAGACGTTAAACCGAGGACCCTACTGGCCTCTCAGTTGGACGTAAAAGATCTATTTCGAAGAAGAGCAGGGGAGTTCGCTCCGGTGCCCTGGCCAATATTAATCCCTCAACCAACACCTAAAAACAGATATAACAACAGAAAATGCTGGAAAAACTCAGGAGGTCAGGCAACATCCGTGGAGAGAAATTTGAGTTATCTGGTAATTATGACATTGCTGTTTGTGGGATCTTGCTGTGTGCAAATTGGCTGCCGCTTTTCCTACATTATAACAGTGACTACATTTCAAAAGTACTTCATTGGCTGCAAAGCGCTTTGGGACATCCTGAGGTTGTGAAAGGCGCTATATAAATGCAAGTTTGTTCTTCTCTTTCAGCACTTCCCAGCAGGAGTCACTGGATAGTGATCAGGAGTGAGAGCCCTTACTGATTATTCTGCTCACAAGCCCAGGGGTAGTGCATCTACATGTATCACCTCAACTACTGACCCAGCCGATATCAGCTAAATCACCACAGACCAAGGATCAAGCATATGACCTTCTATTTTATACTGATTATTAGTACCCACACTACACCATGGGCTTCCCACTGGGGCAACAAGTCCATAACTGATTAATGGCTGAGATTTTTTTTTAAATTAAAGGCATCTTTTTATAGTGTAATGACCCCATATGTTTATGACATGATGTGACTTGTGATATAAGAGCAAACTTTTTCTTTCCCAAAAATTCGGGTTTCTTTGATCAACTTTATGTTCAATTTACTATGTTAATATTTTTTGCGGAAGGGATTTTACCCTATTTTTTTTCAATGTTATTTTTACACTTCCTTAGGTCGCTCCACATTACTTATCCCCCCCCCACCTCGCTCCACCCATGCTAATTAGTCAGACTGAGAAGATGCGCAGACAATCTGCTCCTTGACCTCTGGCAGCCTTGCATTTGAGCTGATTGCTCAGAGCTCCAGAGGGGAGTGCACCTTCCTTTCACCACTCAGGGTGGCCCACTCATTTGCCCTCTCTTCTTCCTCCCCCCACCAGCCTCAGTGCACAGTAATTAGGTGGATAGAGAACTTTGGGCGCAAGTCCCACCAGCTATGCTTTATGTTCGCACCTGTCATAGAAATACTTTCTTTTTTTAAATTGTGCCACATGACATTAATGTGAAAAGCTTATCGTGTGTTTCTGTACAGAATAATTATTTTTAATCATTAACTCTAATTTTGTCAATGCTGGTATCCAAATATCACTCAAAAAACAATTTGCAAAAGTAAATTACTAATTAAAATGATCAAATATCAGAACAATAATGCTGTTCAGTAACAGGCTATTTTGGCAAGCCTGGTTCTATCTAGACATAAGGTACAATGCCAAATTGGCTTCTGAGACCAATGAACATATTTTGAGCCCGTTTTTTGATTAGATACATTTTTCTTGTTTGAAATGCTTACCTGCATTTACTTTACATTGGCCCAGAAATTCGGGTCGGAGGCTTCCCGTGGGAGTAAGCCTCCGACCTGCACTTACCTAGCGCGCCAGCCGTTGTGCTGTGGGCCCGCGTGGGATTCCGATCCTGGGCCTCCTCCAACTGCCGGCGCACAGTGCTTGCGTATCCCAGGGGAGCAGTTAGTTCGAAGTGTCCCCTGGGATCACGTGGGCCATGGAGAGCCAATGGTAGCAGGGAATCTGTATTCATAGATTTGGCAGGAAGAGCTGTCAAATCTATGAATACAATTCAGCCCCAAAACATCACTAAAACTTCAAATAAATTTTAAAAACATCACATTTTTAAAATAACTATAAATTACATAAAATAACTATTTTAAACAATAATTTAAATTTTTGAAAAAATTCATTACAGTTTCTAACGGGGCTAAAAATAAACTTACCTTTCTTTAAAGTATTTAAAAATAATAAACCTGTGGAAAAAATGTTTTAATTTAACTTAATTCACCACTTACCTTGTTAAAAGCAGACCTTGCGACTGCTTTTTACAAGCATAGCTCCTGGAGACTTACCCTCCCAGAGAAACCTGCAAAAGAACCGGAAGTTCCAGGCGTACGCGCGGCCTCTCCGGCGCACGCGTTCGACCTGTGAACCCCTTCCTTTAAGGGAACGGAAGTTCCGGTTTCCCGCGCATGCACAGTGCATGCACAAAACCGGCACTTTCGTTGGGCCGACGTGTGAGTACCCTGCGTGTACGCATCCATGGGGACCCGAAGTTCTGGCCCATTACGTTTCCTACAGTGACTACACTTCAAAAGCTGTAAAGCGCTTTGGGACATCCTGAGGTCATGAAAAGCGCTATATAAATGCAAGTTCTTTCTTTCTTTCTTTCTTATTTAATTTCAAATAAAATATTAATGCAGCTTGAGTATCCAGACCAAAACGTCTCCACTGCAATGCAAGGAAGGTTTTGTTTTGTCTCCGAACACAGTGCTCAGTCAATCCCAATGGTTCTACCTGGCCATCGATAATCTAACAATTGAATAATGGTTATGCCACGTAATAAAGCCTGGGCTATTTTGGCATGCACGTGTCTAAACAGCCTGAAAAAGAATGAAGCTTCGAGTTGAGTTTTATGCATAACTAGCTCCTAAGCTATGGCTGTTAAAAATAAAAAGAAAGTTTTCCATTAACATGTAAACAGTGTGGAAACAGAGGAAAAAAGGTTGATAAATATACATAACTCCCTAACAATGGAGCGCTTGTGCGGCTCAGTGCAGTCTCTATATTGTGAGTTATATTTCCAGGATTATTTCTTTATTCAGTTGCAAATTATTTTTTTTGCACTTTAATACTTTGGTTCTCAGAGTGGTATGAATAATGGTACCATTTGAATGCAATGGACACCTGGTGCAGTAAGAAGGGAATTGGGAGCTTCAGATTGACCCAGTAAGACTTGCCAAATTTGTATTTTCCCAGCCTTTTCCCTGTATGCTCCATTCAGCATCTAATTTCAATCTCCTTCAGCAAAAAAAAAAGCTAGACACTTGTAACTTTATTCTGAGTCTGGAAAAAAAAATGCTTTCTCTTGTAAAAGGTGGAGGGGGGGGGGATAAAAAATGAGACTAAAAAAATTCATCTTTGCAATCTCTTCGAGAACTAGTAATTTGAAAGCAGGTTTATGTTTCAGTTAGGTAGGGGGGGTTGGGGAAGCACCTTCCAATTAAATACTGTAAAAAGATAAAATAACAGTGGCTTTGCTGCTGCCCAATAGCAGTATTGAAGCCTTTCTTTGTTGATTTATTGTACATTAGCCAGTGAGCCATGCAAAGAACATTACGTTTCAGAAAGGACTATTCGTATGCAACCTGCATCCACTCTAAAGACAATCAGGCCTGTATTGCGTTTTGCAAATTTATACCAGGATGTTAGTTTAGAGTGTTTCCCTGAAAAGTTTTTCAAGTAAGTGTCTACTTTCATGGGCAAGAGTGATCGAGGCACACAAACAAACCTTTGTTTAAGAACTCACAGATGTATGGCTAGAGCTGCCCTTTTGTTTTCTGCACTGGGAAGTATTCTCAGATTTTGTGTTGTGAACACAACACCGGATTGTAAAGAGAAAAAAAATCAGTTTAGAATAGATGCGTTGTATAATCTTAAGCTTTTTCAGATTTTTTTTTCCCAAGGTTATTTTTTTTCCACTCCAGATCCCCTTCATCCTGCTTTTCCTCCCTCTTAACATCGCTTCAGTTTTCTGCAGGCACGGATCGGAAGCACTTTTGCATAGTTTGACGTTAGGACAGTCTACAGGTACTTCTGTGATTAACTCTTAAAGTGCATATGCAATCTTGCTGGTGCATCGCAGCAGTATCGCTCAATACTTGACTTTTACCGCAGTCGACTTTTATAAATGGAAAACAAGAAATCAAACCATCACCCCCACCCCCTCACCCCCTCTAAACAAAAAACAGGTGCAATACGCCTCACCGTTTTTATTCAATCTCTTAAGTGCCTGATATTTCTCGTCACTAAAAACAGGGGAGGGGGGGAGGCGAAATAGCATTTATTTCCTCCAATTTTACCAAAATGGAATGAAACCACAGGAATGCACGGCTTGCGAGCGTGTAGTTTGTGAGTATCCAATTTTTTAAAAATTCCAGCAACAACAAAGTAGTGGTGAATCGCAACGCACCTGCGGTACTGACTGAGCCTTCAATGCTTCTCAAATGGCCAGCAACTGAACTAAATTAACAAAGCAGTTAAAAAAAAACAATTAAATAAGGAAAGGCCAATTAAAAACGAGGGCAAATATTCTGTCCAGCAACAACAAAACTGACGGGAGCTGGATGGTGAAACGTTTCGCAAGGCGTCTGTGGAGTTGGGAGAAAATATCCGAACGGCTAAAGAGGAAAGCAGATTCATGGAGGAAGTGCGTGAAGGACAGCAACAGAGCGCCACAAGGACATTTTTGGTGGGCTAAGCGGGTCAGCCCCCCTAGCATGCAAACCGTAGCTGTTTCTGCCAATTGAGTGATCTAGCAGGAAGTCCAAAAAAAAGGTCTTTTTTAAATCTAGGAATGAGATGGCTGAGGGGGTCATCTGATCGAGGTCATTAAGATTAAGAAGGCGTTCGATAGAGTAGACATAGAGAAGATGTTTCCACTTGGGGGGGGAGTCCAAAACTTAGGGGCCATAAATATAAGATCGTCACCAATAAATCCAATGGGGAATTCATGAGAAATGTCTTTACCCAGAGAGTGGTGAGAATGTGGAACTCGCTACCACAGGGAGTAGCTGAGGCGACTAGCATAGATGCATTTAAGTGGTAGCTAGATAAACATATGGGTGAGAAAGGAATAGAAAGTTATGCTGATAGGGTGAGATCAAGAGGGGTCGGAGGAGGTTCGTGTGGAGCATAAACTCCAGCATGGACCAGTTGGGCCGAAGGGCCTGTTCCTGTGTTGTACACTCTATGTAATTGTATGTAATAGAAATATCGGGCCCTCAATTATGGACAGTTCTATGGTTCAACAATATACGGCCTGTGTTATAGTTTGTATTAAAGAATTTTTTGATGGATACATGAATTTTACTGGAAAAGAACATTAAATAGAGCTTGGAAACAGCATCTAACATCATGGACAATTTATCCACCTTGCCCGATATCTTGACTGACCTTATCTTGTACAATGTTTGCAAACCATATCAGAGTGCAGGTGTTTGTGAAAATATTCAAGGAAGATTTCCTCTGCACACAATGTGTCGAGAAGTTGTGGACACATTTGGAAGGATTATGCTGACAGGGTTAGGTGAAGAGGGATGGGAGGAGGCTCACATGGAGCATAAACAGCAGCCCAGACCAGTTGGGCCGAATGGCCTGTTTCTGTGCTGTAGACTCGAAGTAACTCTATGTAACATTTATAAAGAATGCATTTAAGATTGCACTACATAGAGGGTCAAGTTTTACAGTTTAGCACTATTAGCTTTAATGAACGAAAAAATATGCAAGCTACGAATCAGGCGCAAGGAAAACTATGCTCAAATTCCCGATATGTGCAATCATTGCACAAAAATCTGCATTCGGAGCACTAAATTGTAAAATTTACCTCATAGTGCACGGGGAAAAAATCTTCCCCAATTGTCTGTAAAAATGCCCGTTATTTGACAGACAGCAATTTTTTAGGATTGTCCATGTTAGAACAAAAGAACATAAGAAATAAGAGCAGGAGTTGGCCATACGGCCCCTTGAGCCTGCTCCACCATTCAATAAGATCATGGCCGATCATTGACCTCAACTCCACTTTCCCGCCCGATCTCCATATCCCTTGATTCCCCTAGAGTCAAAAAATCTATCTCTCAGTCTTGAATATACTCAAAGGGCTCGATTATGCCAGTGTGGCGGGCTGGGGTGTGTCAGGTGGGATTTGTGTCAGGACCCCGACTCCAATGTGAAGTGTTGAAAAATTGCGATTTTCCCCTAATTAGGCAATTGATTTCCAGCGTGTGGGAGCCCCTGGCCCAATTAGTCTTTCCATCCAGAAAGTCGCCTCCAATGACGTCATCAGTGCTGCTGGATTTAACGCCTGCAAGCAGCCTTGCTTCTTCTGGAGACTGGAAACGCTTTGGACATTCTATGAAGGACTTCATTTACCGACCATGTCCACCAGCAAGCAAAAGTGTGCACCTCGCTTTGATGAGCCCTCCCTCCAAGCTCTGGTGCAGGGAGCAAGATCTAATAAGGAGGTGCTCTTCCCTTCCACAGGGAGAAAAAAGCCACCACAACAAACTAAAGCTGTGTGGCTGCAAGTGGCCCAGGAGGTCAACTCCATATCAATGAGCTGCAGAACCTGACTGCAGTGCAGGAAGAGGTTTCATGACCTTCTCCGCACAGGAAAGTGAGTATGACTTTCCCATCACCCTCCATCTGATCCCCATCGCCTCTCCTCACCAGCACTCTGCTTTGCCAACCTCTTCCTCCACATCCCACTTGACACTTACATCCCTGCACCCTTACCCATTCCCTCTCTCTCTATGGTCACATTCACTTAACTATTCGACCATGCAGCCCTCACACTCTCTATCACTGTGATGCAATGACAACTTACAACACACAGGGAGGGCCCTTTGTCTCCTTCTAAGCATCTATGCTATGGATTCTCTACACTCACTCCTTCATTTTCACTAAAACTCCACTTTTGTCCCTCATTGCAGGAAAAGAGAGCCCACAATAAGAGGGAAAGAGCGAGGACAGGAGGAGGGCCACCCTCAGTAGCCCAGCTCACCACCTCGGAGGAGGCGGCCTTGGAAATTGCCGGGATCGAGGAGGATTCCCAAGTGGGCAACGGACAGGCGGGCGCATCACAGCAAGCTGGTGGCAGAATAGTTTGGCATCTCTCTCACTGACATTGCATGAGTCACTGATAATGATTCTGATGCTCTAACAGATTGACTTATGATCATCTGCACAATTCAATGTGCATGCAACCTTTACCTCACATCTCTAACTCTTTCCTTTATTTCCTTTACTCCCCCACAAGACCATCGAGAGCCCCCGTCCCCACTGTCCAGGAGGAAGTGGGGGCTCCTCTCCCAGTGCTCACACGACCATGCCACTGCAGAGCCATTGGTCAGAGCCCCACCAGAGTCCCCACCCAACTGAGATCGGCGTCTCAATCCCTGCACAGCCGTAGGAGCAGCAGACTGTTGCCGAGCCCGCACAGGTTCGCAACCCCAGAGGACGCCCGCCAAAAGTGTCGAGACAGGAGCTGCAAGAAAGTGAGCAAGGGGCCTCCACATCTGCTGAAGCCACAGGGGAAGCACCACATAGGAGCACGCGTAAGAGGAAGATAATGCACAAGTAGTCACAAGGGTAGTCACTTGGGTGTAATGTGTTTAATTTTGAAAAGGCATCAGTTGTTTATTGTCATAAAAAATTCTGATGGCAAACTGTTGCAGTTGTGGCGTGTGTCATTTCGCTAATGGGACTTCCACATTGAGGGCTTAGGGCGACTTGCAATTGTCAGTATGGTGGTCAGAGTGCTAGGAATCCGCAGGATCTTGGCCATTGTCGATGATCTGATAAGAAGGTGCAAGGCAAAAGTGTTTGATTGTGCAGGCTAAGCAAATCTGGCCAAGATGAGTGCGTCCCTTGCATCCCGGGCAGCAATGTGGTCGCGCGCTGGTGCCTTCTGGCCTGTGCAGCTTCAGGTGGGTGAGCAGCAGCATGGCGCTCCTGTTGTTGCTGCTGTTGTTGGTGGTGCTGTTCTTCATGGTTCTGCTGCTGCCACGGCTGGTCTTCTTATGAATCTGATGTCCAGGAGGAAAGGAAATAAACGGTTCCCATGCTTCTAGTATATGCCTCTGTTGAGGAAGCGCTCAGTCAAGGTGGTGAGAGGGGTTTCCCAGGAGGTCACACTAGAGATGGGTGTCAGGCTCCAAACTTCCACAACACTGAGTAGGCCTGCTATAAGTTCCCCCTGACCTGAGACAACAAAGTTCTGCCACCTGCAAATGATGATTGCTGAAAACTCCTTTTTAATGGTGGAGCTGCAGCTGTTAGTAAGCAGTCCACTTGCGAGGCCGCCAGGATTCACTGGCGTGTTCCAGAGGAGACGTGCAGGACATGGGAAAAGTGGTAAAATCAGAAAGGCCTTTCAAAATGGGATTATAGAGGCAATTAAGTGGTTGTTAAGGGCCTTAAGGGCCTATCCCGCCTCTTGGAGGCGGGATGGAAACGGGGTCAGAAAACACGCATTTGGGAAAATTGCTCGGAGGTGGGATGGAGGCGGGATCGGGCCCACCCGGCATTTTTTGCGATTTTACCACCTCACACGCCTCCAATCCCACCTCCTCGGGCCTGGCAAAATCGAGCCCAAAGACTCAGCATTCACAGCCCTCTGGGGCAGAGAATTCCAAAGATTCACAACTCTCTGAGTGAAGAAATTCCTCCTCATCTCAGTCTTAAATGGCCTCCCCCTTATCCCGAGACCATGCCCCCTAATTCTAGACACTCCAACCAGGGGAAACAACCTCTCAGCATCTACCCTGTCAATCCCCTTCAGAATCGTGTATGTTTCAATGAGATCACCTCTCATTCTTCTAAACTCCAGAGAGTATCGGCCCATTCTACACAATCTCTCCTCATAGGACAGCCCTCTCATCCCAGGAATCAATCTAGTGAACCTTTGTTGCACCGCCTCCAAGGCATGTATATCCTTCCTTAGATAAGGAGACCAAAACTGTGCACAGTACTCCAGGTGTGGTCTCACCAAGGCCCTGTACAACTGTAACAAGACTTCCTTACTCTTATATATGTTGTGCTAGTTGATCTAGTGATTCAGACTGAATTTTAAAAAAATCCCTGGAATTTTCTTACAGGTGGCAGAGAGCAAAGGTCATTTCAGTGAAGCATTCTCGTAGAGCAGATACTGTAATTCTAAATGTGCAATTCAGTGCAGCGGATAGATTTCACTATTGGGATATGCAAAGTTGCTTCAAATCAGAACTGGTTGGAAATTTTGGAAAATCAATACCAGAATCTGAATCAAAGTGAGAAATTAGAATCAAAACCAAAAGCAAAAGTTATTTTTCCATGTCAATTTTTTGCCCTATTTTTTGCCTTGCAGTTGGAGGAAACTCCTTGTTGGGATACAGTTTCACAGAAACCAATAACTTCAACACTCATGTGTGAGTGAGTTCACGAGGTAGATTTTGACTTTGTGCGCTAGTGTAAAATGGACCATAGCAAGACAGCAGCCCACTTTACATCTGTCCCCATTTTTATTTCTCTTGAAGCCAATGATTGGGAGAGAGGTTTTACATTATTGCGCACAAACTCTCCAGGAATACAGTCTTTGATTTGATATCCATCTGCTTTAACGCCAGTTTCAGAAAAGCTTATCCTGCTTAGCATGCCATTCCTTTCCCATTGTTCTCTGGGAAAGATGGCCATTTACCGTCAGATTGTGGGAGTTTTGTATTATGGGCAACACCCACTGTGAACTGGGTTGACACTACCCGAACTCAATTCACATGGGACCCTTACCCAGAGAAAATAGACTTTCATTCCATCAGTCTGGGCTGGATTCAAGCTCAGAACCAAGGGGTAAAAAGACAATCTGCTAACCTATGGTGTTATCCAACAACAACAACAACTTGTATTTATATAGCGCCTTTAATGTAGTAAAATGTCCCAAGGCGCTGCACAGGAGTATTTTCAGAAAAAAAAATTTGACACCGAGCCACATAAGGATAAATTAGGGCAGGTGACCAAAAGCTTGGTCAAAGAGGTAGGTTTTAAGGAGCGTCTTAAAGGAAGAAAGAGAGGTAGCGAGGAAGACTTGCATTTATTTAGCACCTTTCACGACCACGCGACGTCCCAAATCGCTTTACAGCCAATGAAGTACTTTTTAAAGTGTAGTCACTGTTGTAATGTGGGAAATGCAGCAGCCAAAATTGCACACAGCAAGCTCCCATAAACAGCAACTGATAATGACCAGATCATCTGTTTTAGTGATGTTGATTCAGGGATAAATATTTGCCAGGACACCGTGGATAACTCCCCTGCTCTTCTTCGAAATAGTGCCGGTAAGATCTTTTACGTCCACCTGAGAGAGCAGACGTCTCATCTGAAAGACGGCACCTCCAACAGTGCAGTACTCCCTCAACGCTGCAGTAGTAGGCTAGATTTTGTGCTCAAGTCTCTGGAGTAGGTCTGTGAACCCACAACCTTCTGACTCAGAGGCAAGGTTGCTACCAACTGAGCCACAGCTGACATCTATCTCCCATAGTAGGACATCTCATTCACTGGAAGTGAATCCTTGTTGTTTGTTCATCTCAAGAGTATGGCTTGGATATTGCAGTGGTAATGACAGCGAAATTCTCAGCGTTCGTCGTCATTATCCCTCTGAAACTGACCCTAACTTCAGGATTTAGCACATGCACAGATAAACGTGCAAATCCTGAAGTTGCAGTCAGTCATTCCCTGCTCCGCCACAGGCTGCGCTGTGGAACTCCCCATAGTCGGCAATCACTGAACTCAGTTAAACTGATGAAGACTTCCCCTTTTCCACTCTAATATTGCTGTTAAATACCCCATAAAAAGTTAAGCCTTGTTGAAATAGGTCTAACTAGGGTTTTAATGGGGTATTGACTGCTGAACAACCGTTCTGACCCTGAAAAACTAATTTTATATTTGTGGAATGTCAGATTTCTCCGTTATAATAAAAATGACTAGACATTTAAAATAATAAAAAACATTTTTTTTAAAATTTAAAGTTTGTTTATGTTATTTCAGCTTCTACATTAACCCCATAGGTGTGTGTCCCAATCTTTATTTCGCTGTCTGTAAAATTTTTAAAAGTGAAATGATAATCGGTGCTTTTTATTTACAGGTTTGCTGGCAATGTGATTGGCTGCTTCGACTGCTTGATGACATCACTGCTAATGTACACTGCGGATCCCCTATAGACAGGGCGACCATCAAATTAAGGTCGAGAAAGCTAAAGTTTTCGGCACAGAGATCGCGAGGTCTTTGTGGGCAGCTTTCTTCATCTGATTGTGGAATTATTAAAAAAATATGAATTTAATAGAAACATAGAAACTAGGACATTCGGCCCTGCTCCGCCATTCAACGAGATCATGGCTGATCATCCAAACCCTAGCACCCGGTCCCTACACCGACAGCCATCCCACCCAAGCCCTATCCCCGTAACCCCACATATTTAATCCCCCCTAACACTAAGGGCCAATTTTTTTTTTTTTATCATGGCCAATCAACCTAACCCGCACATCTTTGGACTGTGGGAGGAAACCGGAGCACCCGGAGGAAACCCACGCAAACACGGGGAGAATGTGCAAACTCCACACAGACAGTCACCCGAGGCCGGATTTGAACCCGGGTCCCTGGTGCTGTGAGGCAACAGTGCTAACCACTATGCCACCGTGCTGCCACAATTTACCACAATTTAAAAAAAAATGTGTTCCCCAATGGCTCAGAAGGCAATTGCACCACATGATATGGTTCGTTCTGAAGGACTCAAAGCTTCTGCTGACCACAGCTTCAGTGTGGTCATTGATGGCCAGTGTGCTCCCAGTCATTAACACATGATGATGTTCTTGCTGATAGACTTTTGATTGGCATAGAATCTATAACAACACAGAAGGAGGCCATTCGGCCCATCGTGCCTGTGCCGGCTCTTTGAAAGAGCTATCCAATTTAGGCCCACCCTCCTGCTTTTTCCCCATAGCCCTGCAATTTTCTCCCCTGGGGCTTATACTCTCTGCAGTTTAGAAGAATGAGAGGTGATCTCATTGAAACATTCAAGATTCTGAGGGGGATTGACAGGGTGAATGTTGAGAGGTTGTTTGCCCTGGCTGGAGAGTCTAGATTTAGGGGGCATAGACTCTGGATAAGGGGTCGGCCATTTAAGGCTGAGATGAGGAGGAATTTCTTCACTCAGAGGGTTGTGAATCTTTGGAATTCTCTACTCCCAATGGCTGAGGATGCTGACTCGTTGAGTATATTCAAGGCTGAGAGCGATAGATTTTTGGACTCCTGGGGAATCAAGGGATAAGGGGATTGGGCGGGAAAGTGGAGTTGAGGTCGAAGATCAGCCATGATCTTATTGAATGGCGGAGCAAGCTCGAGGGGCCGAATGGCCTACTCCTGCTCCTATTTCTTATGCTCTTGCGTTCAAGTATTTAAACAGGTGCAACGGGATAGAATGGGTCTGTGCCACTAGATTTGTTTAGGGGAAGTAACTACCATGGCTCGAATACATGACAGGATCCCTGACCCTAACCCTAGCTCTGACCCGGAACATAATCACTGCAAGTTTATTAAGTCATACAATAGAAGATTACCAGGAATTTATATGTATATATAATATTTTACAGCTTTGATGAGAACCTGTAGCATGAGAGTCAAATGTGCAGGTTTGCCTCAGGAGACTATCTCCACAAGGCCTCATATTGCTCTGTTAATAATGCTTTATGCAACTTGAAATGAATTTTGAAAAACCTGCAGTGTATATACAATGATCCTTTAAAAGGGACTTGCAGTCGTGGAATAACTCATTATGTGGACCACCATCTGTAACATATTCTTTTTGGAGGTTAAAGGTTAATGCGGCCTAAACTGACACTTTTGACTAAAATAACAGTCTTGTTCTTTAAACCACTGATAATAAAACTCCTTTGGGCATGACAGCAACTTGACTGTATTCCGTATTTATGGAAATAAGCAGTGATTAAATGCTAACAATTACAATAAGTTCCCTCTTGACTCCAACACAGGGCAAAATTCTGTGAAATCGTGTTATATAGAATAGATTGTGATGGACAAAGAAGCCTTTTATAATCAAGCTTGCATACAACAGGTCTGATGAGACCATTGCGGTCTATAAATTTTAGCATACTGCTGCCTTGATAGCACTCCAGATCAGCAAAGGACTTTCAACATGTAGCTCAATATTGTCTTTACTACTCAAGACAGCCTTTCCTATTAAGCTGTCAATTGGTGTACAGCATTTTGCATATATTTTGTCCACATGTTGTTGACATTTGCCTGGTCAGTCAGACATTTCTGACACCTGCTTTTGATAGTAATTAAGTATTTTCTTTCTCTCTTGGACGGGGGAGAAGAGAAGAGGGACACATTGTTAGAAAGGTCTGCTGAATGGCACGGTTCTTGAATGCCACCTGACAAGACTGAAACCTGAAAGAAACAAAATGGGTAGATTATCATCTTGCAACACATGGATGTGAAGCATCATCTGGGCAGTGTACAGAACCAAAAATCAGGCGGGGAGGATTCCCACACTCTTATCCTGCCCGATATTCCCTCCATTTACGTTAATGGAAGGAAAATGAAGCGGGCTCAGTTCCTGGCATGCTATCCTGGCTTCCTGTTTTCTCTCCCTGAGCTCCACCCAGGCGATGATTCACGCTTAGGTGGTACAGAGAAAAAATCAATTCCACGGTGATTTGTTTAAGCAAAAAAGACCAACACACATTTATAGTTGACCTCAAACAATATATAAGGCTTTTATTTTTCATTTTACTAATTCACTTTTTTATATTTGTTCGCTTGCTCCTTTGCTCAAGAAAAATGAAGTATAAGGAACAAACCATAGTCTCCACCACTAACTCCATCACTATTGAAGTTTCATGGTTTGGCCCAATGCGACACATATGTGGATGGTTGGCCAGCTGAAGTCCACGCCCAAACCTGAACTGTGTTGAAAGAGTGGAATTTCTGTTCGTGCTTGGGCTGGGAGTGCGATATTCTGTAGAACTGAGAAATCAGCTGAAATTGCCACCTTAGACAACATAGGATTGCATGCATGCTAAACAGCGGAAGCAGCACGCTATAGACAGAGCTAAACGATCCCACAACCAACGGATCAGATCAAACCTCTGCAATCCTGCCACATCCAGTCGTGATTGATGGTGGACAATTAAACTATTAACGGGAGGAGGAGGCTCCAATGATTTGGATGAGGGGACCAAATGTAATATATCCAAGTTTGCTGATGATACAAAGCTGGGTGGGAATGTAAGTTGTGAGGAGGATGCAAAGAGGCTTCAAGGGGATATAGACAGGCTAAGTGAGTGGGCAAGAACATGGCAAATGGAATATAATGTGGAGAAATGTGAAGTTATCCACTTTGGTAGGAAAAATAGAAAAGCAAAGTATTTTTAAATGGTGAGAGATTGGGAAATGTTGGTGTTCAGAGGGACCTGGGTGTCCTTGTACACGAATTACAAAGTTAACATGCAGGTACAGCAAGCAGTTAAGAAAACAAATGGTATGTTGGCCTTTATTACAAGAGGATTTGAGTATAACAGTAAAGGGCCTAGAAATTGGGTTGGGGCGCCAAAGTGGCGCAAAAGTCGCCTGAGCGCAGGATTTAGCGCAGCGTTCGAGGCTTCAGCGATCGTCAGATATTCAGTTTCATTGCCCCTCGAGGGACACGGGGCGAGGCTTGAGGCGCTCCGCGTCCCTCTTAGGGCGCTGAAACTGAATATCGCAGCGCAACGTGCCGCAGCGCCACACGCTGCGGCACGGCACGCTGCGGTACTGCAGGCCTTCCTCCCACTGTTAAGGGGGAGGTGCCTGCAACAGCGCGATCCACGCTCGCGAGTGCCGGCAAATGAGCCCGGCACCAAGGAGAAGTGCCGGGCTCTCGGGAAACAGCCGGCAATGCTGCGGGGGGGGGGGGGGGGTTGGTGTTAGGAGGCCGGGGACGGAGGTGCTGGCAGGTGGCCGCCGAAAAAGGCGGCTGCCCCGCACCTCCACCTTAACTTGCGCCGCTGCCGGCACAGTAAGGCCCCGTGAACTGGGCGCGGGTAGCGAATGGCGCAATTGCGCCGTTCGCTAGCAAATATCGCGAACGGGGCGCGAGTGGGGCACTGCGCACACCGATGACGTCATCGGTGGCGGCGCAGTGCAAAAGGCTAACGCCACCATTATCGCCCCAACTCAATATCGCGGGAGGCGCAGCCAGTGGCGCTACAGCCACTGCCTGCCTCTTTAGGCGCTAACAAGTGGCGCTACTCACCCAATTTCTCCCCCAAGATGTCTTACTGCAATTATATAGGGCCCTGGTGAGACCACACCTGGAGTATTGTGTACAGTTTTGGTCTCCTTACCTAAGGAAGGATATACTTGCCATAGAGGGAGTGCAACAAAGGTCCACCAGACTGATTGCTGGGATGGGGGGATTGTCCTATGAGGAGAGATTGAGTAGACTAGGCCTATATTTTCTGGAGTTTAGAAGAATGAAAGGTGATCTCATTGAAACATACAAAATTCTTACAGGGCTTGACAGGGTAGATGCAGGGAGGATATTTCCCCTGGCTGGGGAGTCTAGAACCAGGGGTCACAGTCTCTGAATAAGGGATCGGCCATTTAGGACTGAGATGAGGAGAAATTTCTTCACTAAGAGGGTGGTGAATCTTTGGAATTCTCTACCCCAGAGAGCTGTGGAGGCTCAGTCGTTGAGTATATTCAAGACAGAGATCGATAGATTTTTGGATATTAAGGGAATCAAGGGATATGGGGATAGTGCAGGAAAGTGGAGTTGAGGCAGAAGATCAGCCATGATCTTATTGAATGGCGGAGCAGGCTTGAGAGACCAAATGGCCGACTCCTGCTCCTATTTCTTATGTTCTTATGAACATCCCCATCCTCAATGATAGTGGAGCCCAGCACATCAGTCCAAAAGACAAGGCTGAAGCGTTTGCAACCATCTTCAGCCAAAAGTGCAGACTGGATGATTCATCTCAGGCCCCTCCTGAGATCCCCACCATCACAAAAGCAGATCTTCAGCCAATTGCACTCCACATGGTATCAGGAAATGGAAGAGTGCACTGGATACAACAAAGGCCCGGACAACATCCCGGCTGTAGTACTGAAGACTTGTGCTCCAGAACTAGCCACGCCTCTAGCCAAGCTGTTCCAGTACAGCTACAACACTGGCATCTACCCGACAAAATGGAAAATTGCCCAAGTATGTCCTGTCCACAAAAAGCAGGACAAATCCAATCTGGCCAATTACCACCCCATCAGTCTACTCTCAATCATCAGCAAAGTGATGGAAGGTGTCATCGACACTGTTATGAAGCGACACTTACCAATAACCTGCTCACTGATGCTCAGTTTGGGTTCCGCCAGGACCACTCGGCTCCAGATCTCATTACAGCTTTGGTCCAAACATGGACAAAAGAGCTGAATTCCAAAGGTGAGGTGAGAGTGACTGCCCTTGACATCAAGACAGCATTTAACTGAGTGTGGCATCAAGGAGCCCGAGTAAAACTGAAGTCAATGGGAAGCAGGGGGAACATTCTTCACTGGCTAGAGTCATGCCTAGCACAAAGGAAGATGGTTGTGGCTGTTGGGGGTCAATCATCTCAGCCGCAGGACATCGCTGCAGGAGTTCCTCAGGGCAGTGTCCTAGGCCCAACCATCTTCAGCTGCTTCATCAATGACCTTCCCTCCATCATAAGGTCAGAAGTGGGGATGTTTGCTGATGATTGCACAGTGTTCAGTGCCATTCACAACTCCTCAGATAATGAAGTAGTCCTTGCCCGCATGCACCAAGACCTGGACAAGTGGCAAGTAACATTCGTGCCACACAAGTGCCAAGCAATAACCATCTCCAACAAGAGAGAGTCTAACCACTTCCCTTTGACATTCAATGGCATTACCATCATTGAATCCCCCACCATCAACATTTTGGGGGTCACAATTGATCAGAAACTTAACCAGACCAGCCACATAAATACGGTTACTACAAGAGCAGATCAGAGGCTGGGTATTCTGTGGCGAGTGTCTTACCTCCTGACTCCTCAAAGCCTTTCCACTAACTACAAGGCACAAGTCAGGAGCGTAGTGGAATAGTCTCCGTTTGCCTCCAAGTGCAGCTCCAACAATACACAAGAAGCTCGACTGCATCCAAGACAAAGCAGCCCGCTTGATTGCCACCTTATCCACCACGTTAAACATTCATTCCCTCTATCACCAGCGCACTATGTCTGCAGTGTGTACCATCTACAAGATACTCTGCAGCAACTTGCCAAGGGTTCTTCGACAGCACCTCCCAAACCCGCGACCTCTACCACCTAGAAGGACAAGGGCAGCAGTCACATGGGAACACCATCACCTCCAAGTTCCCCTCCAAGCCACACACCATCCTGACTTGGAAGTATATCGCCGTTCCTTCATTGTCGCTGGGTCAAAATCCTGAAACTCCCTCCCTAACAGCACTGTAGGAGTACCTCCACCACACGGACTGCAGCAGTTCAAGAAGGAGGCTCACCACTACCTTCTCAAGGGCAACTGGAGCTGGGCAATAAATGCTGGCCTTGCCAGCGATGCCCAGACCCCGTGAAAGAATTTAAAAAAAGACACAGCTATTCTTAGCCGCAATGCTTAACGTCAGGAGATCTGCTTCAAACTGGAAAGTTGAGAGGAATGAGTTGAATCCACCAATGGAATGATCAGGCAAAGATGAGAAAACCAGTGCCGTGAAATTAATTTATGGTTTTCTTTGACAGAATTCAAAAGATCATTGAATTGATCGCCAAGTCAGTAAGAAGAGAGATCCCTAAAGGCAAGAAAGTGCCTGCTTCACTGTCTTGCACCTCATTTAGTGTTTCAAATGTACATCAGATTTTAATGCTAGTTCAGCCAAATCCAATATATTATGAAACATTGGCCCTGAAATTAGGATCGGGGGCTTGCCGCGAGTGCAAGCCCCCGATGTGCACTCACCCTGCGCGCCGACATCTGAAGCCCGGGCCTGCTTGCATTTCCTGTCACTGGCCCGGGTCAGCTGTCGGCGCGCTGTGCTTACCTGATCCAGCGGCGTAGTTAGTGCGATGTGCCGGCTGGGATCAGGTGAGCACTGTGCAGCCAATCAGGGGAGGGGAAACTCATTCATGAGTTTGACAGTAAGAGCTGTCAAACTCATGAAAAGTATGGGCTGCCAAAACACTACTTTAACTTTAAATAAAATTTAAAAAAAATCCCACTGATTATATTAACTATAAATAAGTTTTAAAAAATGTTTTAAACAATTAATCAAATTTTTTGAAAAAAATAAATTTTCAAAAAATAGGGTCTAAAACTAAACTTACCTTACTGTAAATTCTTTAAAAATAACAAACCTGTGGGAAAAAAAATTCTACATTGTACTAAAAGCCCACTTACCTGAAAAACTAAATACTTACGTCTGCTTTTTCCACGCGTAAAGACCGGAGGCCTTTACACGCGCGCAACACTGAAAAAAAAAAGGAATTTCACTGCGCACGCGCTGCCTGTGCAGTCGCGCGCGCTCTGCCTCTTAACCCCTTGGGTCAGAGGACAGGAAATGCCGGTTTTCAGCACATGCGCTGTGCATGCTGAAAACCGGCAATTCCTCCGGGCACACGCGTGAGTACCCCGTCCGTACTCACGCGTTGTGCCCGGAATTACTGGGCCATTAATCTTGCCAACTCCCATTCTCTGAATTGAACCGAAGCTCATCTCCAGCCTGTGACCTGAATCAATTAGAATCACAAAAGAGTGTGTCAACCCTACATCTGACTCCTGTGTACTTAAAGCAATGTTTGTTACTGCCCTCATCCTTCCCCACCCACCCATAGATGGCACGCCCTCCTATGCTGCTATTCTCACTTTACATATCTCAGCTGATGCCCCACAAGTAGCTGAAGGAATATTGGGGGGAAAATTCAGTTGTTTGCGCCTCCCGTTAGCACCTTAAGAGGGCGCTAATGGGCGCAAAGCAACTGGCGCCCGGGTGCGGCGATATTTGTGCCGCTCGCGAAATTAACTAGACATTTTGCGGCGGCGCTAAACACTACCGCCACGATCTCCTGCGCTGGTAGATCGTGACGTCAGTCGAGTGCACAACGCCCCGGTAGCGCCCGGGACCGGATATTGAGTGGCGTCCCCTGCCTTACCACCTGCCGCTAGCAACGACAGGTTGAGGGGAGCGTTTTGCAGTCAGAAAGGGACTGGGGGAGCACTATTTAAAGGTGACCGCTTCCTGCCATTTTTTGTTGGTGACATTTTTGCACCACGCATTCTGAGAGAGAGAGAGAGAGAGAGACTTCTGGAGAGATTCAACGCTGTATGAAAGGGTTTTGGGTACTGAGCAGCACTTTGCAGGTTCATTTTGATTTGCCCTTCCTTGCTTCGCCAGCGCTCTGAGGTAGCGCCTCGCTCCTCGGCCTTTGCGCCTTAAGACAGGTGTGAAGCGCCTGATTTAGCGCTCCAATCACCTCCAGGGGCGATAAAAGCCAAGTTTGCCGTCGGAGGCGATAATTAGCGCCAGGCGCTAAACTTTGCGCACGGCCGATAATGGCGCCCCAAATGGGGCGATACTGAATTTTTCCCCCATTGCATATAAAGTCGAGTGAGCATTATGATTTACATTGCAAAATCTAACCAGGTAGCATGTGAAAAGATCAATCAAATTCTTAGCTCCAAGCACTCCACTGACAAAAAAAAGTGGACAACCCTTTGTAAATTCAAACAGTCATACAGATTATTGACTGAGGTGCAGTTCCATCACTGTGGTTGGATCATAAATACAAGAGCTGATTTTAACTTTCAGCGGTGACGGATAATTGGTGGTATCTTAATCAGTTGCCCGTTATAACTGTCAGGAAAGACTGAATCAGCTGGGCTCTTTTTTTTAGAAAAGAGAGGGTTGAAGAGTGACTTGACAAGGGTCTTTAAAATTATGAAGGGGATTGATAGGGTAGACATAGAGAAGATGGTTCCACTTGTGGGGAAGTCCAAAACTAGGGGTCATAAATATAAGAGAGTCAACAATTAATTCAATAAGGAATTCAGGAGAAGCTTCTTGACCCAGTGAGTGGTTAGAATGTGGAACTCGCTACCACATAGAGTAGTTGAGGCCGATAGCATGGACGCATTTAAGGGGAAGCTAGATAAGTACACGAGGGAGAAAGGAATAGAAGGATATGTTGATAGGGTGAGATGAAGAGGGGTGGGAGGAGGCTCGTGTGGAGCATAGCCACTGGCATGGGCCTGTTGGGCCAAATGGCCTGTTTCTGTGCTGTACATTCGATGTAACCTGCGTGACTTCAATGGAAAGGAAAATCGGGCCGGTTGCATAACAGGTGACTTGTTTTACGCCATTGACGAAAGTTAAAATCAGCCCTATAATGACTGAGTGGAGTAGGATCTTTGCACGATCTGATACTGAGCTGATTGACACTGAAGCAGCTGAATAATAAAGCTGAATGTGCCAGCTACTTGGCTGTGCTTTTTATTCGAGCAAATACAGTAAGGCCAACACTGGGACTGCGACAGGGGAGGTGGTGGTCATCAGGAGAAGAGGAGAGGCTGGCATTTCAGTTGGCATGTCCAGCTGCCAGTTTGGACTGGCATGTGTATGCCTCAAGTTGTGACTACCCATGAGATGGGTCTCAATGACCGTGGAGATGGTTTGGAAACAACCCAACCTCTCTGTTTCCGAATTAAATAAATTTCAATTAGTTCTGTGCAAAAACTCTGGCAGGGACTCTCATTAGTCCTGTGTTAGGCTTAATGAATCAGAGTGTGAATTAGGTTAGAGTATTACATCGTATTCTAGGAGATTAACATCATTTCCCTACAAGCACAGTATCAACCAGTGTACAGTGATGGTGTGTGTAATTCCACAAGCTAGTTATTTTCAGGTATGTGCAACTTTGCTTTTGGAATTGCAATGCCTTTTAAAGTATCTGGCCAGCACAGTAGCAGTAGGTAGAACACTGGCAATCTAATGTGCTGCAATATGGAGTTTACAGCCATTCTCCTTACAGAAAATTACTGATCTCAGCCATGATGTAACGGGAAGCAATATTAAGGCCTTTTCATTATGAGGGACAGTAAGTCAGAGCGAGAATCATTTAGTGGCTGGCTCCACAGTAGCTACGATGGAGCCTTGGGAGCAGGTCATGAGGCCCATACCCTGTCCAGGATGCTATGTAACACAGGGAGACCCGTGACAGAGAAAATTACCGAAAAATCTACATGTGAATAACAGTGTGGTGTAGCTTTTACGGTCCATTTCTCGAATGACAAGATTGTGCAACGATTATTCTGTAGAACTATGATCATCCCAAATTATTCGCCACAGTTGTTGACCACGGAATACTTAAATGAAACAAATAAAGTGAAAGAGAGAAGTTCCAATGTTGTTTTGCCCAATACATAGGGCAGAGGTGAGTGTAAGTGCTGGGAAGATCAGATTAATTTCAGATCGACAGATCAAACTGAATTCAATCTCCCAAAGTAAATGAGGTCAGAGTTATGAAGTGACTGCCTTATCCAATGTGCTACAGACTGCCATAGGTCACAATCAATTTTTTTTTAAATTAAAAGTAATTGCGCTGTTCAGCCCCCATGGTTACAAAGTAGCAATGCAGCACTTTCATGTAAAAATCAAAAATATGTGCTATTAAACTACTGAAAATCTGGCAAAGGAATCAATATTTTTCATTTCCTTATCTCACCTCTGATTGAAGGACCACCTTCTAGAGATGTGGACCATATTTTAGAGTGCCCCACCAGAGTAAAGGAACCCTAGCCGTCCACCATATTGGAGTGTGCACTCACTTGGATAATTGTTTTAGCTCCGCCACAAACTCCGTTCCCTAGCCACCGACTCCATCCCTCTCCCTGGCATCTGTCTGAGGCTGACCAGACTGTTCGCAACCTTGGTGTCATATTTGACCCTGAAATGAGCTTCCGACCACATATCCGTGGCATAACTAAGAACGCCTCCGTAACATTGCCCGTCTCTGCCCCTGCCTCTGCTGCTGAATCCCTCATCCATGCCTTTGTTGCCTCTAGACTTGATTATTCCAACACACTCCTGGCTGGCCTCACACATTCTACCCTACGTAAACTTGAGGTCATCCAAAACTCGGCTGCCTGTGTCCTAACTTGCACCAAGTCCCGTTCACCCATCACCCCTGTGCTCGCTGACCTACATTGGCTTCCGGTTAAGCAACACCTTGATTTCAAAATTCTCATCCTTGTTTTCAAATCCCTCCATGGTCTCGCCCCTCCCTATCTCTGTAAGGAGGGTTGTAGAGCTGGAGGAGGTTACAGAGATAGGGAGGGGTGAGGCCATGGAGAGATTTGAACACAAGGATGAGAATTTTAAAATCGAGGCGTTGCTGGACCGGGAGTTATTGTAGGTCAGCGAGCACAGGGGTGATCACCTCCACAACATTGCCTGCCTCTATTGGTTGGTATCCAAGCCTTTAATTATCCCTAGTGTCAGCCTTGGCTTAGTGGTAACACTCTCAACCCTGAGCAATGAAGATCATGGATTAAAATTCCACTCCAGAGACTTGTCATATAATCTAGTCTGACACTTCAATGCAGTACTAATGGTGTGCTGCACTGTTGAAGGGGCCAGCTTTTGGATGAGATGTTAAACAGAGGCCCTGTTGCCAGTTCAGGTGGATGTAAAAGATCCCATGGCACTATTCAAAGAAGAGCACAGGAATTCTCTCAGTGCCTCGGCCACCATTTATCCCTCAACCAATATCATCAAAAACAGGTTATCTGGTTATTTATCTCATTGCTTTTAATGGTACCTTGCTGTGCACAATTTGGTTGTCACGTTTCCCTACATTAAAGAAAAGAAAGACCTTGGATTTATATAGCATCTTTCACAACCTCAGGACATCCCAAAGTGCTTTACAGTCAATGAAGTACTTTTGAAGTGTTGTCACTGTTGTAACTGCACTTAAAAAAACTTCATTGGCTATGAAGCATTTTGGATTGTCTTGAGGTTGTGAAAGGTGCTATATAAATGCAACTTGTTTCTTTCTCATTATGAAATGCCTTGAGCACTTTTTATGTAAAAGGAGCTATATAAATGCAAGTTTGTGTTGTTGCCGAATGTCTATATTTTCAGAGTCCCTTCTCTTACTCAGCCCCAAGTGTGCAAGGGATCAATTATCTGACAACGCCTAGCAACAGAATCAGCACGTGCGTGATTATGCATGCAGAGAGGCCATGTTTAGTTCAACTAACTTGCCCCCGAGGCAAATGGACTCACCTGGGGGTTAACATTGCTTGGGTTCCAACACTCGACGAGTCTTCTTTGATGGATTCTTTTAAGTTGTTTGTAGTCACAAGTTAACCTACTATTCAATAAAATGAAAACAAATAAGCAAACTCCACATCGCTGTCTTTGAAGGACTCGTAACACTGCAAGCAAAATGACACAGATGATGCCCTCAGAACAAAGGGATTCTTATTTGAAAGGGATTTATAGTTCTCTCTATTGTTTATGTGATTTCTTTTTTTATTTCTGTGTTATTGGTCATTTGTGCATCATATTGAATGCATTTTACACCTGTTGGAAATTTTCTCGACAGATATTTTTCTTTTTTCTTTTGTTAAATGGTTACGCAAGTGAAAAAGAGATAAATATCGCAGTTGGATAGAAAACTACTCGTATGCAGAGTTTTTTTAATCTCTACTTCCCATAAAATGAAGACCTCCTGGTGATCAAACAGTTCTAAAATGTTGTACGTAATTATTTCTGATGGATACTTATGGTTAGCTCAATTAATCACGTTTGTATCCCTGAAGCCTGCTGGTACTTCAGAGCGACCTGAGTCTGAATTTCAAGCTTGGCTGGCATTCCGACTCAGATAGACTCTCGCAAGGGGTTCCGGGCCAGGGCCGGGCGTGGTGGGTGGGGGGGGTGGTGGCGCGGGGCAAGTGAGGGGGTGTAGATAAAACTGTCAGGACCACTGGCCTTACCGAACAAAACTGATTAAGGAACAGCATTAACAGCAGATGTGTAGAAGTCCAGGTTTCACCGTTCTGGTCTTGGAAGGAGTGCAGCGCAGATTGACCAGAATGTTACCAGGGCTCCAAGGGTTAGATTATGAGGACAGATTACAAAAGTGAGATTTGTATTCCCTGGAATATAGAAAGTTAAGGGGTGATTTAATTGAGGATTTTAGGTTTTTGAAAGGAGTTGATAGGGTAGATAGAAACTATTTCTGCTGGTGGGGGAGTCTAGGACAAGGGGGCATAACCTTAAAATCAGAGCCAGGCCATTCAAGAGAGAAGTTAGGAAACACTTCTTCACGCAATGGGTGGTGGAACTTTCTCCCACAAAAGGCAGTTGATGCTAGCTCAATTAATAATTTTAAATCTGAGAGCGATAAATTTTTGCTAGACAAAAATGGTGGATGGAATTAAGATACAGATCAGCCATGATCTCATTGAATGGTGGAACAGGCTCGAGGGGCTGAATGGCCTACACCTGTTCCTATGTTCCTGAGACATGGGAGCCCATGCTGAGTGGTTTAGTAGGGAAGTGCAGCACTCAGTGTAGTACTGAGCCATGCAGACGGGGAAGGTCCCAGATCTATTATTGAGTTAGCTGACATCAAAAGGGACAATTGCAAGATGCTTCAAATGACCTTCGAGCTCCGAGCAAGGATGGGGGGTAGTGGGGGGGAATCAGTCAGTCATTCTTGTTGGCATTCTGGTCTCATCAGCTGAACAATGCCTTTGTGGGTTTTTATGCAAGATAATTTATCGGGTTCAGTTTCATCAACCACTCTAGAATTGTGCCCCCTTGATCTGGAACGTGCCTCAACCTGCTCAGTATCTAGATAAGGGATAGTATGGCTTGGGGATCATAACAGAAAACCCTTACCACACTCACCAACTACTGGGATCTATTACGTGCTGCTCCATGATTCTGCCGTCTTTGAGAGGTGGACTGAATATACACTCTATCAAAGCAAGACTCAAGCTCTAAAGTAACACATGGTTTTACTTAAATAGAACAGGTGAATGAACCGTATACGGGATAAATATCCTCAATATTTAAAATAATAAATATGCCACTCGCTTTCTCTCCATACAGGGTCTTTAAGACAGGAGCTCATTTCTTGCACTGTGAAACAGGTTGTAGATTCAAAACCAGTGAAGCTTCTCATTAAACAGAAAGGGCTGGATTTTCTCAATGGAGACGTGCTGGAGGCGGGACTTCAGGTTTCCGGGTTTCAGTCCCGCCCCCAGCGATGTCTGACCAACCCCATGCTATTTTCCCTTGATTGGCCTCGTTAAGCCTGCCCTGTGGGCTTACCGGCCAATTAAGGGAAAGCTGGTGACAGATGACATCAGTGTATGACGCTTCATCTGTCAAAAATTTTTGACAGATGGATTGTCAGCGTTTGACAGCTTTGAGAAGCTGTCAAACACGGACAATCTCTGTTCTAAGGTGAGCCCTTGCACACAGTCTCACCAAGACCTCTCTCCTCAGCAGAAAGCAGATGGCTGCAGCATCTGAGAATGCAGCAGCCATTCTGTCATCTCTGCTGTTGAGATGAGGCACCTCCGGATCCTCAAAGGTTGAAGCCTGCAGAAAGAAGCAAAGGTAAGGGAACTTTTTCCAACACTTTACACTCACCTCTTATACTTACCTCTCTACACTTGCACCCATCACTCACCTCTACAGCTAACATTTCGACCCCTCTCACCCCTGCAGACCCACTGCTTGCCTTGCTGACCCTAGCGAGGTTCGCAGCCGTTGGGAAGCCCGCAATTGCAGGTGTTAAAATGGGGAAAAGCCTCAAAACTGCCTGTTAACTACCTGTTAACAGGCAGTTAATTGGCTCTAATCCCCTTCCCGCCTCGAGTAGACGGGACCATGCACGACTCAGGGACCCGCCTCCCGGGAAGATGGCACGGAAGCGGGTTGGGAGCGGGGTTGGTACCCGCTCCCAGTTTCTGCCATTTTCCCGGCAGTGTCGCCTCCATACCCGCCTCCCCAGGGCTGGCAAAATTCCCCCCAAAGCTTTTCTGCTGGCTGGAAAATTGAACTTTTATTCTCCTTCAAGAAGGTGCTTTCACTCCAAGCTTAGAGGATTTACTGAAACTTACTGTTAGTACCAGGCTATGGTGTCAGCCGTGGTTCCGTCTTAGCACTCTCACCTCTGAGTCAGTGGGCTGGATTTTCCCAATGGAGACGAACTGGAGGTGGGACTGCTGCTTGTCGGGTCTATGTCCCGCCTCCATCATCCTCTGCCCAACCAGCAGGATTTTCCCCTGATTGACCTTGTTAAGCCCACCCTGCAGGCTCAGCAGGCCACTTAGGGGGAAAGTCACTGACAGAGCACGTCAACATCTGACGTGCCATCTGTCAAGACTTCTTGAAAGAAGAAATGTCAGTGTTTGACAGCTCTGTGAAGCTGTCGAACACTGACATTCTGTGTAGTTTGATGAGACCTTGTGTTCAGGACTCATCAAACCTTTCAACTTTGTAGATTTCAGATGACTGTTGGTTCGGAGGATCCAACAGCCAGTCTGTGAAATCTATAAGGAAGATGTCGGGACTCCCGATACAGAACGGATGAAGGCTGTAGGCAGAAACCAAGGTAAGTGAACATTTTTTAACACTTAACACTCACCTTACATACTTACCACTCCACACTTGCACTCATCACTCACCTCTACATCTTACTTTCAGGCCCCTCCTACTCGACTCCTCCAACCTGGCGGGGTTCTCCGAGGTCGGGAAGCCTTCACCTGAAAAGGTAAAATGGGACTAATCCTTTTTTCTGCCTGTTAACAGGCAGTTAAAAGGATTTAATCCCTTTCCCGCCTCCAGGAGACGGGACCCAAAGCAGGACATCTTCCCGCCTCCTGGCAAAAGGGCACAGAGGCAGGAGGGGGGCGGATTCGCCATCCGCCCCCACTTTCTGCAACTTTACCGGCAGTCCCGCCTCCTCGGGGCTGAGAAAATCCAGCCCAAAGGGTCATAAGTTCAAATCCCACTCCAGAGACTTGTACACAAAAATGTTAGGCTGACACTCCAGTTCTGCACTGAGGGAGTGCTGCAGTCAGAGGTGCCGTCTTTTGGATGAGACGTTTGAAAGAGGCCCCCATCTGCCCTCTCAGGTGGACTCAAAAGATCCCATGGCACTATTTCGAGGAAGAGCTGGGGAGTTCTCCCCGGTGTCCTGGCCAATATTTATCACTCAACCCACACCACCAAAACAGATTATCTGGCCATTATCACATTGTTGTTTGTGGAACCATGCGCAAATGGGCTGCTGCGTTTCCTACATTACAACAGTGACAGCACTTGAAAAAGTACTTTATTTGCTGTAAAGCATTTTGGGACATCCTGAGGTCGTGAAAGGTGTTATATAAATGCAAGTTCTTTCTTTATGAGCAATTTATGCTCGCTTGAAAACTGGTTGAATCTATTCATGCTCATTTAATTTAGCACGGTTATATTCAATAGAGGAAGAATAAGTTAATCCTATCAGCATGGGTTAGAATCAAACTCAGGTGCCAAAGGCAAAATTAGAGTGCCATTAAAGGACTACTTGAAGCTTCCAAGGAGCAATTCAGAACTGCTGTGGAGGTATATTATGATACAGTGCGTTAAGAACCTAACAGCATTAATATGGGGATGATCAGATTATGTTCACCCACCAAGGTGCACGACTACACCAAAAAATGATCCTCAATCATTTTTCATTTGGCCAAGTCTGTCATTAGTCTTGGTTTAAAGGGATTCTCTTGGCCAGAGTCAATGGCTCTGAAGGCCAGTGCTCTTAACAAACCCACGAGGCCATCCTCTGTAACTGTAGAGAGCATTGTACTCTGTTGGCATCTGAGCCGGCAGTCTGTAATGAGAATCTGGAGGCTGGAAAACCTGGTGCAGTGCTGATTGTAGAAGGCGGCAGGATGACATGATAATGACCTTGAAGATGAGAGTCACCACCTTGCCTTAGGTCTGGGAAGGAAGGAAGGAAGGGAGGGAGGACAGACATTTTTTGTCATATCTCTCAGATATGTCCCAAAGTGCTGCACAATAATTACTTTGACATGCAGTGACTGTTGCTATGTAAGCAACATAAGAACATAAGATGCAGGAGGAGGCCATTTGGCCCGTCAAGCCTGCTCCGCCATTCAATAAGATCATGGCTGATGTGATCTTGGCCTCAACTCCACTTTCCTGCCCGCTCCCCATAACCCTTGACTCCCCTGTTTTTCAAAAATCTGTCTATCTCAACCTTGAATATATTCAATGACTCAGCCTCCACATCTCTCTGGGGTAGAGAATTCCAAAGATTCACGACCCTCTGAGAAAAGAAATTTCTCCCCATCTCTGTTTTAAATGGGTGACCCCTTATTCTGAAACTATGCCACCTAGTTCTAGATTACCCCATGAGGGGAAACATCCTCTCTGCATCTACCTTGTCAAGCCCCCTCAGAATCTTACATGTTTCAATAAGATCACCTCTCGTTCTTCTAAACTCCAATGAGTATAGGCCCAACCTGCTCAACCTTTCGTCATAAGACAACTCCTTCAACGAAGGAATTAACCTCGTGAACCTTCTCTGAACTGCCTCCAATGCAAGTATATCCCTCCTTAAATAAGGAAACCAAAACTGTACGCAGTACTCCAGGTGTGGTCTCACCAACGCCCTGTACAGTTGTAACAAGACTTCCCTACTTTTATACTCCATCCCCCTTGCAATAAAGGTCAACATTCCATTTGCCTTCCTAATTACTTGCTGCAACCTGCAAGCTAACTTTTTGTGTTTCATGTACGAGGACACCCAGATCCCTCTGTACCGCAGCATTCTGTAGTCTCCATTTAAATAATTTTTTGTTTTTTTATTCTTCCAACCAAAGTGGATAACCTCACATTTTCCCACATTATACTCCATCCGCCAAACTTTGGCCCACTCACTTAGCTTATCTATATCCCTTTGCAGACTCTGGGGGATGGATTTTCCCAGCCCTGAGGAGGCAGGTTTGGAGGTGGGTCTGCTGGGAAAATGGGAAATATTGGGAGCGGGTCCCAACCCCGCTCCCAACCTGCCTCCGAACCATCTTCCCGGGAGGCGGGTCCCCGACTCGCGCAGGGACCCATCTCCTAGCGGCGGGAAGGGGATTAAAGCTAATTAATTGCCTGTTAACAGACAGTTAAGAGGCTTTTCCCCATTTTCAGCCTGCTGATGCGGGATTCCCGATGGCGGGAAACCCCACCAGGGTCAGCGAGGCGAGCTGTGGGTCTGCTGCAGAGTAAGTGTGCAAATGACATCTGCAGAGCTAGTGTGATGGGTGCAATTGTGCACAGGTAAGTATGACAGGTGAGAGAATGTAGTGAGAAATATTTTTATTCTATTTATATGTATCTGCAGGTGACAAGATTTGATGTTTCTGTGAAGCCTCAGCTGATCGGGAGATATGACAGATGGCTCCTGCAATCTCACATGCAGCTGCCATCTGTTTTCTCCTAAGGAGAGAGTCATTGGTGAGCCTGGGTGCAGGGGCTCACCTTTGGACAGTGATTGTCAGTGTTTGACAGCACCTCAATGCTGTCAAACACTGATAATTCATCTGTCAAAAAATTATGGGGCCTGTCCCTTTAAGAAAACTGACAGATGAAGCATCATGCACTGATGTCATCTGACACCGGCTTTCCCTTAATTGGCTGGCAAGCCCGCAGGGCGGGGCTTAACAAAGCCAATCAAGGGAAAATAGCGTCTGGTCATCAGACGTCGCTGGGGCGGGACTAGAGCCCGGAAGGCAGCAGTCTCGCCCCCAACTCGTCTCAGCTGGCAAAATCCAGCCATTTGTGTCCTCACAACTTGCTTTCCCACCTATCTTTGTATCATCAGCAAATTTGGCAACAGTACACTCGGTCCCTTCATCCAAGTCATTAATATAGATTGTAAATAGTTGAGGCCCCAGCACTGATCCCTGTGGCACCCCACTAGTTACAGTTTGCCAAGCTGAAAATGACCCATTTATCCCGACTCTCTGTTTTCTGTTAGTTAGTCAATCCTCTATCTATGCTAATATATTACCCATTAAAACATAACAAACAATTTTGCACATTTAGGTCCGACAAGCAGCAATGAGGTGAATGACCAGTTAATCTGTTTTTGATTATGTTAATTGAAGACGGAATATTGGCCAGAATACAGGAAGAGCTTCCTGTCTTCTTTGAAGAGTATCATATTGCTTAACAACAGTCAATGCGTTTCAAAGTAATTGATTGTCAAGCACTGTGGGATATTTCTGAGAAATGTGACAGTATTCATGGCACTATTCAAAAAAAAGCAGGAAGATACATCTATCCTAATGGTTGATTCATATCAGTTCCTGGAGGTTCAGTCCGCAAGCGTGACCCCGAGCTTCCGGTCGCCTGTCATTTTAATTCTCCACCCCACTCCCACTCTGACCTCTTTGTCCTCGGCCTCCTAAACTGTTCTAATGAAGATCAACGTAAGCTCGGGGAACAGCACCTTATCTTTCTATTAGACACTTTACAGCCTTCCGGACTCAACATTGAGTTCACCAATTTCAGATCATAACCTCGGCCCTCATTTTTTCGGACAGCTCCTCAAGTCCCATCTTTTGTTTCTTTACTTGTCCCATTACCATCTCCTTTCGCCTCGCACCATCATCCCTTTTGTCATTCAATCACTCCTGCCTTCCACCCTATCACAGACCTTCTCCTTTTGTTCTTTCGTCCCCTCGACACTTTTCCTGCCTCTGCATTTGCTTAAAACCTATTACATCTCTAACTTTTTCCAGTTCTGACAAAAGGTCATTGACCTGAAAGGTTAACAGTTGCTCTCTCCATGGATGCTGCCTGACCTGCTGACTATTTCCAGCATTTTCTGTTTTTATTCCACATTGCACACACTTTGGCCCTGATTTCGCCTACCGAGGCGGATTCGGGGCGGCCGGGGTCGGTGGCGGGGTGCGACCTCGCTGCTGACTCCGTCCTGCTCTGTGAAAAGAATTTTACGATGATTGGGCTTATTAAGCCCGCCCAGCGCGTTTGCTGGCCAATTGAAGGAAGCAGGTCTGATGACATCACTTGATGGCGCGTTATCAGCCAGTTTCCTTAAAGGGACCATGCACAAATTGATTTTGACTGAGGGCGCACTGTGCCGTCTCTCGGATGATACATTAAACCGTGGCTCCGTCTGGCCTCTCAGATGGACATAAAGGGCTGGATTTTTCCATTGGTGGCGGGTCGGGGGCGGGTCAGGTGGTCGGCGGGTCCCGCTCCCGCCTCCGATGTCAGGCAGGATAATTTCGCGATTTTGCCCTAATTGGGCAATTGATTCCCAGTGTGTGTGCACCCCTGGCCCAATGAGTCTTCTGACCCTGAAACTCGCCTCTGATGATGTCATTTATGCAGCTGCATTTAAGGGCTCCAAGCAGCCTTGGTTCATTTTCTGCCTCAGAACTTTTATTTGCTAATCTTCTAACGGTTTGGTCCTCTTGAAATGTCTAGTTCCAGGTCCAAGACCGCTCCGTGGTTTGATGAGGACTCCCTCCAAGCTCTGGTGGAGGGAGCCAGAGCTCAGAAGGAGGTGCTGTTTCCTTTCTCTGGGAGGAAAAAACCTCCCCAGCAGACGAAAACTGTGTGGCTGCAAGTGGCACAGGAGGTCAGTTCGAGATCAATGTGCAGCAGAACCTGGCTGCAGTGCCGAAAGAGGTTTAATGACCTTGTCCACACAGGAAAAGTGAGCATAACATCACCATTACCCTCAATCTGCTCCCCATCGCCTCTCATCACCAGCACTCTGCCTTGTCAACCTCCTCCTCCACATTCCACTTTACCGTACATCCCTGCACCATTCCCTGTCTCTCTATGGTCACATTCATTTAACTATTCGACTATGCTGCCCTCACACTCCCTATCACAGTGATGCTATGACAACAACTTACAACACACAGGGAGGGCCCTTGGTCTTGGGACCTCACTCCATCTTTGTGTCCTTCTAAGCATCTATGCTATGCATTCTCTACACTCACTCCATCATTCTCACTCAAACTCCACTTGTGTCCCTCATTGCAGGAAAAGAGAGCCCACAATAAGAGGGAAAGGGCGAAGACAGGAGGAGGGCCACCCTCAATAGCCCAGCTCACCAGCGCTGAGGAGGCGGCCCTTGAGATCATGGGAGCTGAGGGGGATGTGCAAGTGGGGGAGGGACAGACGGGCACATCAGAGCAAGCTGGTGACAGAATAGTTTTGTATCTCATTGACATTGCATGAGTGACTGATATTGATTCTGATGCTCTAACAGAATGACTTATGATCATCTGCACAACTCCATGTGCATGCAACGTTTATCTCACATGTCTAACTCTTTCCTTTACTCCCCCACAGGACCATCGACAGCCCCCCTCCCCACCATCCAGGAGGAAGAGCCTGAGCCAGAAGACTCCTCAGAGGAAGCTGCAGCCTCTGAGGGAGCAGCGTCACCAGGACTCGGCGCACCCAGCACCAGCGCAGACACTCACACCTCGGTGGGATCTTCGCCACATAGAGTTGTGTTGTCACCTGGTGTATCACAGCTCACAAGTGAGCATCAGCAAATGGTGGAGACAGGTACAGCAGTGGAGAGTCCTCGTCGGAGGCCGCAGCTGAATGTCGACCCTGTGCCTCCGGATCCATCCAGAAGGAGAGCGGTGATTGAATTCCAGGAACAGGTGCAGGAGTCTCTGGCAGGTTTTGTCTCCAGGGTGACTGCGAGTGTTGGTGAGCCCTCACAGGTTCGTAACCCCAGAGGATGCCTGCCAAAGGTGTTGAGGCAGGAGCAGCATGAAAGTGAGCAAGGGGGTTCCACATCTGCTGAAGCCACAGGGGAAGCACCACGTAGGAGCACGTGTAAGAGGAAAATAAAGCTCAAGTAGTCACAAGGGTAGTCACTTAGGTGTTCTGTTGTGTTTAATTGTTAAATGCCATCATTTAGTGAATGTAATAAGATGAAGTGAAGGCAAACGGTTGAAGTTCTGGGTTGTGTCATATAGCTAATGGAGGTTCCACATTGAGGGCTCAGGGCGACTTGGATTTGTCATGATGGTGGTCAGAGTGACAGGAAGCCATAGGTTCTTGTCCATTGTCTATGGTGTGGTAAAAAGTGCAAGCCAAATGTGATTGATTGGGCAACCTAAGCAAATCTGGCCAAGATGAGTGCATCCCTTGCAGCAAGGTGCTCATGTGCTGCTGCCACTGGTTGATGCGCCTCCGCAAGGTCTTCATTCTCGCTCTCCTCCTCCTCATCCACATCCTCCTCTTCATCCTCATCCTCATCCTCATCTGAGGAGGCTATGTGCCGAGCCACTTGTCCCTCAGGCAGCTGCAAGCCATGATGCTGTGCGAGGTTGTGAAGTGCACAGCAGACCACGACAATTCTGGAGACCCTGACTGCTGAGTACTGCAGGGCTCCACCTGATCAATCAAGGCACCTGAATTGCATTTTCAGCAAGCCGATGGTTTGCTCGATAATGGATCTGGTCAAGATATGGCTGGAGTTGTAGTGCTCCTCAGCTTCATTGGATGGCCTCCTGAACGGCGTCATTAGCCAAGTCTTCAGGGGATAGCCCTTGATTCCAAGTAGCCATCCAGAAAGTTGGTCTGGCGGACTGAAGAGCGGAGGCACACTAGATTGCCACAGGATAAAGGAGTCATGGCAACTGCCAGGGTACTTGGTGCAAACATGCAAAATTTCCTTGTGGTTACACACCAGCTGCACGTTGAGGGAGTGGAAGCCCTTGCGGTTGACAAAAAGAGTTGGATTGTGATGGGGTGCCCTAATAGCCACATGTGTACAGTGATGCCCTGCACCCTTGGCAAGCCTGCCATATTTGCAAATCCAACCGCACGCACTGTTATACTTGCTTGCTCCTTGGAGAAGTTGATGTAATTGTGCGCATGGCAAAGAGGGCCTCAGTTACCTGCGTGATGCGAGTGTGTGCGGCCGCCTGGGAGATGCCGCTGATGTCTGCTGTTGATCCCTGGAATGAGCCTGAAGCAAAAAAGTTGAGTGCGGTGGTGACTTTTACAGCCACTGTTAAGGGGTGTCCATCTGCTCCTTTGGGCTCCAGGTCTTGCTGCAGCATTGCGCAGATGTCACCCACTACCTCTCGTGAAAGTCTCAGCCTCCTTTGGCACTGCTGCTCAGTCATGTTGAGGTAGCTCATCCTCTGTCTGTAAATCCTGTTTTGGGGGTATCTCCTGCGGCGACGTGCTTCCCTGCGCTGGCGCCTTCTGCCCTGTGCAGCTTCAGGTGGGTGAGCAGCAGCTTGGCGCTCCTGTTGTTGCTGCTGTTGTTCCGGGTTTTGCTGCTGCCGCAGCTGGTCTTCGTCCGAGTCTGAGCTCCAGAAGGAAAGGAAATAAATGGTTCCCATGCTGCAGGTATATACCTCAGTTGAGGAAGTGCTCAGTCACGGTAGGGAGAGGGGTTTCCCAGAAGGTCACAGTGGAGATGGATCTCAGCTTCACTATTTCCAAAATCAGTAGACCTGCAAAAAGTTCTCCAAGACCTGAGAAAACAAAGTTCTGCCAACAGCAACTGATCCTTGTTGAAAACTCCGTTTTTATGGTGGAGCTGCAGCTGTTAGGAAGCCAGCCACTTGTCAACCTGACAGGATTAGCTGGCGTGTTTCAGGAGAGACGTGCAGCATGCTGGAAATGTGGCAAACTTTGAAAGGCCTCTCAATATGGGATTATAGAGGTCGTTGAGTAGCAGTTAAGTGCCTTAAGGGCCTATCCCGCCGCTTGGAGGGGGGACCGAAATGGAGTCTGCAAGCCCGCATTTGGGAAAGTTGCGCAGAGGCGGGTTGATGGCGGGATCGGAACCCGCCGCCATTTTTTGCAACTTTCCCACCTGACCCACCTTCAAACCCACCTCTGCAAAATCCAGCTCAAATGATCCCGTGTCACTATTCGAAGAACAGCAGCGGAGTTCTCCCCAGTGTCCTGGCCAATATTGCTCTCTCAACCAACATCACTAAAACAGGTTATCTGGTCATTTATCTCATTGCTGATTGTGGGACCTTGCTGTGCGCAAATTAGCTGTCGCGTTTGCTACAACAGTGCCGAAACTTCAAAAAGTACTTCATTGGCTGTAAAGCTCTTTGGAACGTCCTGAGGTTGTGAAATGCAAGTTATTTCTTTCTTTAGTGCTACATAATATCAGCGAAGAGGCTCTTCATCTTATCATAAAAGACAGAGGACCTGAAATTTCAGGTCTCTGCTCCACCACTGCTGGTGGGGCAAGACTCCCAGCTGCTGACTGGGAACAGCGTTGATCTTGTCCCAAATTCCAGAAAGAGGCTCAGTTTACTTTGTAAACTCTATGCAACCTAGACTAGGTGGCCCTTAGCTGTAGAAGTGCAACAAGGGGCACCGCCGCCCACCCCGCCGAAGAAATGCCACAAAAATCAAAGACGCAAGGTGACTCTGATGGGGAGCAAGAGGCACCTTAATGGAGGAAACATCGACATTTTAAAAATGAAGGCAGGGAAACCACTACCTTCATTCCCGCAATGGAAGCCATGCCTACTCTCAGCCTAACGAGGGTGTGCAGCACAAAATTCCCGCCGTTGCCCGGGAATACCCACAGACATGCCTCCAAAGCTGGCAAAGGGCTTGGGAAAGGTGCAGAGGGGGCGGGGGGAGAGGGGCGGAGGTTTGTGGAATGTGAGCAGAAGGCTCCATCATCCTTCCGATGGAACTTGGGGTTGCAGTGTGGCAGAAAGCTATCTGAATTCTGCCCCAATTTCTTGACCCTCCGCAGGCAATGTGGCCCAATTTTGCCGTCTCCCTTCTCAGGAATTTTGGCCCAGAGCGTTTGCCCTGGAGGGGAAGTTTTCTGGAATACTAGTGTCGCGTGCCACTGAAAGTCTCCTTGCCACTAAGTGCGAATGAAGAAGGAATAATTTAAATTTAGCGTAATCCTCTTAAGGCAGAACCTGCCAGTTGTGAGCGCTGAAATGTCTAAGATTTGTATTTGTCCCTACATGTTTGTAAGGAAATTTGTAGAAATGCTCACGTTATATTTTCGATGCGTGATACCTTAAGACTCTGCTAAGGTCACTTTAAGCATCAGTCACAATTGTCCTATTGCCGTGGCATCAGAAACGACTTGCTCAGATGTGAGTAATTCATGTTAACAAACATGCAAATGTGAAGCGTTTGCAGTCGGTGAAATAATATCAAATATGGCAATGACAGATTTGCTGTGTCTTGTACAATAAGCATCATTTGAGACATTCAATAACAAGATCTTTTTCATGTAAATATGTTTTTTTCTGATCCCATTGTTAATAATCTCTAAAGCAATGTTTAAAATACAAACGGCATCAAACCCAATTTAGCAATGCCACGTTTGATTTATTGCACAAACTCTCTTCTCGGAGTAGCAAGAACCTCCCATTTGCAATATTTGCCAAAACATAATAAGATGACTTGCCCACCAAGGAAATGAATGTCAACAACTTATGTCTGGTCAAGGCTAACAGGGCATCTCACGTGAAGCAGCTGCAAATCATTGACGGCCCATGCATGGATATGCATGAAGTCCCGTGGTAGTCAGTTAGTAGATTCTGTTAAAATAGCACCTTTTAACTTTGCACTATTTTATTGAATTTTGTTTTACAAACTAAGAGCAATGCACTTTGCAAAATTAGCCCTTCATTGCAGTATTTTCATCGTTTTTTTTGTATATATGAAGGTGATAATACTAATAATGTATTTCCATTTTATTAAAATATTAGGACATCAAAGCCAGCACATCAAAGGACTTGCCCCAGCAAGTCAAATTCAAAACTTCACTCTTCATAAATTAGCATTCTGCATCTTAAACAACTCTTTCTCATTCATTTCAAAAGGATAGGGGCAATCACATTATCAAAGCTGTGGACAGCTGCTATTGCAATTCCTTGTGTTTCTCCATTGAGATCTTTCAGGCAAATATCTGGACACCTTGTCAGCCATATTGCAGTGTGCAAATGTCTCTTGGTAATGTCAACAACAACAACTTGTATTTATATAGCGCCTTTAACATAGTAAAACGTCCCCAGGCACGTCACAGGAGTACAAGGAGCACAGGAGGACACCACAATGCACGAAGATGTATCCAAAATCTTCTTGCAAGTCATACTTTTGTGCCCTTTTCTTCAATGTTAATGTAAAATAAGATCATTCTTTTACAAATACCACAAGGACCTACGTATAAGTCATCCCCTCATGGAAGGACCCAAGTTTATGTCATCCCCTCACGGAAGGGGCGTTCTCTCTGGAGTCCTGGCCAATATTTATCCCTCACATCATCACTAAAAACAGATTATCTGATCATTGTCACGTTGCTGTTTGTGGGACCTTGCTGTGCACAAATTGGCTGCCGCATTTCCTACATTGCAACACTTAAAAAGTATTTCATTGGCCGTAAAAATGTTTAAGTCTCTCAGAACAATTTACCACCTGAAGGAATGAGACGCCACAGTTTAAATTGTACATTTCTGGGCCGGAGAGGTTGATTAACAGTCATTAACAATTGTCACACTGTTAAAAAGGTACTTATTGTTAATTATCAGACTTACCTTTATGTGGCGAGTTTAATGGATAATTAATGTGTAAATCCAGCAAGTTCTTAAAAATAACAGGGAGGCTAAGGGCAAGATGCCATTTGTGCAAAGCCGAATAGCCTTTTTCTGCGCTGTAGATGCTATTTAATATTTACCCTCTCATAGTTGTTCTTATAACAAAGAGCATACTGCGGAGGCTGGAAATCCGAAATAAAAACAGAACATGCTGGAAAACACTCAGTGGGTCAGACAGGATCTGTGGAGAGAGAAACAGAGTTAACGTTTCAGGTTGGTGCCCTTTCATCAGAATTGATTGTTTTTATGTTGCTTTGACTGCTACGAAGTCTCCCTCATATATACACAGAGTGAATTCTAGGCCTTAACGTGTTCTGCAATTTAAACCCACCACACCACTTTCAATCGATTATCTTGGCCTAGAAAAATACTCATTTTCTGGTTGTAAAATATTATGAATGGAATAGTCATAGTCCCTTTCACAACTTACTCAGTCAACTTCACTTACAGTTATTATACCTCTTTGATGTCTACTACCCATGACATAAAAACATAATTCACCAAGGGAACAAAGAGATACCAAATTTATCCTATTCAGAAATCAGATCTTCATAACTCATTCATGGTCGGAATTTTTTGTGGGTTATGAATGACTTCCTTGTTGATGTATAAACAGCATATCCCACTGTTCCCCAATGAGGATCATCTGTCTAAATTGAGGCAACAAATGAAATAAATAAGCCACAGTAATAAAGAGCAACTGCAACTAATTATTAGATTTAAAGCCCCCTGCTGCTATGAAATATAAAAGTTAATCTTTTTCCTTTGCTTTCATGACTACATTTTATTAATGAGGTAGTACTTTGGGACCTGCTCTGTTTGCTTTCTGCCTTCACGACAATATTAATGATGACATACAATAATGTTTAAAGTAATTCATTGGTACAATGCACTAACATGGTGCTGATTGTAGCAAAGGGCACTCAATAACAGCATTATTATCTCTGACAATTAGACATTCGGGTTTTCTCTTATCATCGGTCAATTGGAGATATACTGCTACTCATATCAAAGTAAGTCTTTGGTCGTTTTGTTCACAATAGAGAAAAAAAGATTTCTCAGGGTTAATCTAGCCGTTTAATACTTTGAAAAAGCGCAATTTCCTTTTGAAAACATGCAAGATGAAACCTTGTTTCCACCAATCAAAGTTGTTTCTTACATCACTGGTAAAGCAAACAGAAATGGTCTCTGCCTGAATGAGAAAACATTATCAGGCCTTTCATAGATGCCCAGCAGCCTTACACTTTAATTTGTCACATTTTGACAATGTGCAGAATGTAAGGGCTACTCTGAGTGCTTGCCATTGTCCCGTCCGAAGGAGGAGAAATACATTGTGCAATATTTTCCTCAGTCGAACAATTATGTCATCAAACTGAGTGATTATTAAGCTTGAGCCATGTTATCACAACCCTGGCAAGTGTTTGTTCAATTATTTTCCGCAGTAAATGCACACAGCCATTTTATTAAACACATTAAAGCCCCTGATTGTAATTGCGGGCAGGATTTTGGGCAGGTGGGTGGTTCGGAAACTCACTTGCTGCTACAGAACTGAGGGCTGTTGTAATGCCTCGATTTTAAAATCCCTCCGCTGCCTCACCCCTCCATGTCTCTGTAACCTCCTCCAGCCCTAATAGAATGTTATCGTTTATTGCAAGGGGAATTGAATACAAAAGTAGGGAGGTTATGCTTCAGTTATACAGGGCATTGGTGAGACCACATCTGGAGTACTGTGTACTGTATTGGTCTCCTTATTTAAGGAAGGATGTAAATGCATTGGAAGCAGTTCAGAGAATGTTTACTAGACTAATACCTGGAATGGGCAGGTTGTCTTATGAGGAAAGGTTGGACAGGCTAGGCTTGTATCTGCTGGAGTTTAGAAGAGTAAGAGGTGACTTGATTGAAACACATAAGGGGAAAAATTCAGTTGTTTGCGCCTCCTGTTAGCGCCTTAAGAGGGCGCTAATGGGGCGCAAAGCAACTAGCACACGGGTGTGGTGATGTTTGCGCCGCTCGCAAAATTAACTAGACATTTTGCGCCGGCGCTAAACACTACCGCCACGATCTCCTGCGCCGACAGATCGTGACGTCAGTCGAGTGCGCAACGCCCCGGTAGTGCCCCGGACCAGATATTGAGTGGCGCCCCCTGCCTTACCGCCTGCCGCTAGCAACGACAGGTTGAGGGGAGCATTTTGCAGTCAGAAAGGGACTGGGGGAGTGCTATTTAAAGGCGACCGCTTCCTGCCTTTTTTTGTTGGTGACATTTTTGCACTATGCATTCTGAGGGAGAGAGAGAGACTTCTGGAGAGATTCAATGCTGTGTGAAGGAGTTTTGGGTACTGAGCAGCACTTTGCAGGTTCATTTTGACTTGCCCTTCCTTGTATCTATTTAGAAAAGACTGTGGGGTCTGCACTCTGAGCTCTTTCCCTGGGCCTCTCCATTGTTCTTTCCAGCAGATTTGATGTACAGGTCTCTCCAGGCCGAGATTCAAGGCTGCAATGAGCAGGATGTGGATGGAGAGCAAAATCAACCCTCCCCTTTAAGGTAAAAACAGAAAATGCTGGAGAAACTCAGCAGATCAAGCAGCATCTGTGAAGAGAGAAACAGAGTTAACGTTTCAGGTCGATGACCTTGCGTCAGAACTCCCCTTTAAGAACTGGCCGGCGCCAGTGTGTTGGTGTTCCATTGCTGACTGACATCACATGAGCTTCGCCAGCGCTCTGAGGTAGCGCCTCGCTCCTCGGTCTTTGCGCCTTAAGACAGGTGTGAAGCGCCTGATTTAGTGCTCCAATCACCTCCAGGGGCGATAAAAGCCAAGTTTGCCGTCGGAGGCGATAATTAGTGCCAGGCGCTAAACTTTGCGCACGGCTAATAATGGTGCCCCAAACGGGGCGATACTGAATTTTTCCCGCATAAGATCCCGAGGGGTCTTGGCAGGGTGGATGTGGAGAGGATGTTTCCTCTTGTGGGAGAATCTAGAACTCAGGGTCACTGTTTAAAAATAAGGGGTCACCCATTTAAGACAGGGATGAGGAGAAACTTTTTCTCACAGAGGGTCATGAGTCTTTGGAACTCTCTGCCTCAGAGGGCTGTGGAAGCAGAGTCTTTGAATATTTTTAAGGCAGAGGTAGTTTGATTCTTGATAAGCAAGGGGATGAAAGGTTATCGGGGGTAGGCGGGAATGTGGAGTAATCAGATCAGCCATGATCTTATTGAATGGCGGAGCAGGCTCAAGGGGCCGAGTGGCCTACTCCTGCTCCTAATTCGTATATTCGTACGTAGAACCCTCTGAGATCTCTGTACTCCTCCAATTCTGACCTCTTGTGCATCCCTGATATTAATGCTCCACCATTGGCGGCCGTGCCTTCAGCTGCCGAGGCCCTAAGCTCTGGAATGCCCTCCCTAAGCTGCTCCGCCTCTCCACCTCTCTCTTCTCCTTTAAGTCACTCCTTAAAACGTACCTCTTTGACCAAGCTTTTGGTCATCTGTCCTAATACCACCTTATGTGGCTCAGTGTCAAACTTGGTTTGATAATCGCTCCTGTGAAGCGCCTTGGGACATTGTACTACTTTAAAGGCACGATATCAACGTGGGTTGTAGTTGTTGTTGTTCAGACTATCGGGCAGCTGGCTGGCTGGTACTCTTTGCCCAATCATCGCTCAGGGAGGAAAACTTTCAAGCTCTATCTGCCATGGTCCAGCGGATAGTGATCAGGATTGGGAGAACCTTGGTTTGATTTCACCCCTCCCTAGTCCCAGACAGTTGCTGTAACTAATTGTAGTGCCCTTATCCCCTGTGCTAGCGGAGACCGGCTAACTCAGTGCGGTTCACGCTTTGAACCTGGCCTTAATTGACTCAGTGCCATGCTGTGCACACACTCAGTCATCAGGCTGCACCAAGTACATTTAAAACATGAACGGCCATTGTTCTACAGCTAGGAGAGGTCCTAGAGCCCAGGTTTGCTTAAGAAAAAAGATAGCTAACCTGGTCCATTGCTTTCTGAAGTCGTCGGTGCAAAATCTCCTCTCCTTCACAAAGTTAATAAAATGATCAAATACAAATATGAAAACAAAAAACCAATTGCATAGCACAGTGAATTTTAATAAATAGTGTCCTATTAGCATTTTAATGACATCTGTATTTTTTTCACTTTCATGCATAATGCTGAGGATAATTTCCTAAAATGCACTAAGTGGGTGTGCATGAATGTACTTCATATCACACTTCATTGGAAAGCTTCATTTATTTCCTAGTAAATTGATGTTGAATGGGAAAAAGCATTATGTAAAAGCAATAACTGACTAAAGAGTGAATTATACACTTCAGGATTATTTTAGATACTTGAGCTTGTCTCTTGATATCACGATTCCTGACATTTGTTTCACACTATCATACCTGTCTGGACAATCAATAAAACAAGCATTTATTATCATCTAATGATTATACATTATTCTACCATAAAACGCAGGTAGTAAAATGCAATTATATCATAAAACTGTATTACGATCAATACCTACATTTACTGCCATAAAAACGACCAAAATTATCAATGACCTCATAAATTTCATTTCTGAAATCACAATTTAACCAAATGACCCTAATTACTGGGCAATTCTGTGCACGCTGTAGGTTGGGGCCCCAGTTCAAAGCATTGCATGTAACCACACAAGAGGGCAGTTATACCATTACTGACAGCATCGGGGCAAACTGGGGCTTGGAAGTTTGCTGTGGTTCAGTTGGTAGCACACTCGCCTCTGAGTCCAAAGGTTGTGGGTTCAAGTCCCCCTCCAGGGATTTAAGCACATAAATCTTGCTGATACTGCAGTGCAGTGCTGAGGGAGTGCTGCACTATCGGAGGTGCCGTCTTTCAGATGAGACGTTTAACTGAGGCCCCGTCTGCTCTCTCAGGTGGATGTAAAAAATCCCATGGCACTATTTCAAAGAAGAGCAGGTGTCTGCTTTCTTAGCCAATATTTATCTCTCAACCAACATAACAAAAACAGATTATCTGGTCATTATCACATTGCTGTTTGTGGGACCTTGCTGTGCGCAAATTGGCTGCCATGTTTCTCACATTACAACAGCGACACTACTTCATTGGCTGTAAAGTGCTTTGAGATGTCCGGTGGTCGTGAAAGATACTATATAAATGCAAGTCTTTCTTTTTTCTTATATCTTCAGAGGGCAGTGCTGCAAATTTGCTCATACTGCATAGAGGTGAATTTAGGAACAGGAACAGGCCATTCAGTCCCATTCAATTAGATCATGGCTGATATATTTCTTAGCTCCATCTACCCACCATGGTTCTGTAACCCCTAATACCAAACAAAAACCTATCAATCTCAGTTTTGAGATTTTCAATTGACACCCCCCCCTCCCCCGCACACACTCAGCCTCAATAGCTTTTTGAGGGAGAAAGTTCCAGATTTCCACTACCCTTTCTGTGAAGAAGTACTTACTGACAGAACAGCCTAACTCTAATTTTAAGATCGCCAAACCATTCCCCCTGCCACCTCTCATCCTTCCCCCAACTCCCTGCCTTTCCAGCCTCCGACCCTTCCTTTCCAGCCTCCGACCCTTCCCTCCCGACCCCTGATCCTTCCCCCCCGCCCCGGCCTCTGATCCCATCCCCTGACTTCACTTTCCCGAGATCAGCTGTGATGTAGCAGCAGCACAATCTTGCTCTCTTCTTCCCTGGTTGGCTGTTTGCAAACTGCTGGCTCCATTGTAATGAGGCCTAAGGCCCAATATTGGGGGTGCCTCGGGCCTCAGCATTGAGACACACTACATGGACCCAGCACCCCCCGATTTTCTAGGCCATTGTGTTTACAATTGCACTAGAAATAGCTGTCACTGGAAGCCGATCTGCTACGATTACAATATAGCTAACACGTCATAACCCCAGAAAGTTCTCCCCCACTGTGGCACTTACTCAGAACCTTGGCTAAAAAAAATTCCCCCACACACACATCTTTCAAGAAACTAAACATTGCAAGATAACTGGCAAATACTTCACAGTTTTCAGCCCAAGGATAAACAAATGTTTACATTTCAAGTTTTCAAAAACTTTTTTTAACAAAAGGAAAAGGTTTTACACTTTCATGCTGATGTATAACACTGGTGTATATTCTTAGCACGAGATTTACAAGAGGGAATATTGATAATCTAGTTGTGCATTTTTGGACAGTAATTTAACACGTATGAAGCCCAAGGTGTACAGAGGACAGAGGCAGTGCAGTCAGACAGAGGCAGACTTGAGCTAACACAATCCCTCCAATTTGGGCTGGGCCACTTTTCCTATGTGGTTGGGAGCCAGTGGTGGTGAGTGGCCTCACTGCTATTGACCAATCCCTCCACCTTCCAGGGTGTGTTGTCAGGTTGGAGCGAGGTTGATCGCTGGTATATGTTCCCCAGGATGGAGGCCCAGACTGCTTAGTATTTTCCCAGTTCTGTGCAGAGTCCATGGCCTAGAAATTGGAATGTGACTAAATCGGGTGTAGCGCCGGATGAGGCCCGCGGCAGGGCCTCAGCGAATTGGGCGGCCAGCCTCGTTAGGATATTACCGGCGAGCTGAGGACGCCTGTCACGGCCCAAAAGGCCAGCTCTACGCTCGCGGAAGGGCGGCAAGATGGCCCGGTTGAGACGCCAGCCAAGGGCCTCAGGACAGTCCAGGAGGACGGAGGAGGCTATCGGGAGGGGGGCATGCAGTGGTCCACGGTTTTAATATGGAGGCAGGCGGCGCACTCCTGCTCCCCCCGGCTCCGTCATACGGTAAATGAAAAACTTTAACTTACCTTTCGAGTAGCCATCTTTAATGGTCCCTTTAAGGATCTGTGATGTATTTCAGGCCATGGGTCACTCAGCAATAGTGTTTCAGAGCCTTAGTCCTCCCTTGAGCATGGGGAGTTGTGAGTGTCATAGGTATATTTGCAGCTGTTTATGTGTCAGAGGAACCCTGTATGCTTTTCATTAGGAAACAATAGATAATCATCTGCCCTCTCAGGTGGACGTAAAGAATCCCATAGCATTATTCGAAGAACAGCAGGGGAGTTATCTCCTCTGTCATGGCATATATTTATCCCTCAAACAACATCACTAAAACAGATTATCTGGCCATTGATCTCCTTGCTGTTAGCGGGAGCTTGCTGTGCGCAAATTGGCTGCCACGTTTCCCTACATGACAACAGTGACTACACTTCAAAAGTATTTCATTGGCTGCAAAGCACTTTAGGACGTCCTGAGGTTGTGATAGGCGCTATATAAATGCAAATTCTTTCATTTCTCTTTTTAACATTTGGAACAGGTAGATGAGCCAGGGCACGACATTCAGCTCTATTTTATTTGCCCATATTTGGTTTCAATGGATGGATAGATGCTGGGGTGTATGCCTGCGATTTTCCAAAATGTGCTGGCTGTGTTTCATGCCCCGATTTTTAACTCCAGGTGGATTCCCCGCTCAGGCCTGAATTAAAATTACAGTCGGTCTCATCGGGCCGCAACGTGCATATGTAAAGAAGGACCCTGTTGGCTCCGGGCGCGTGACCTTGCTGCCTACTCAAGCGAGCAGGTTAAAATTGCAGATGTTGCGATCATGGCGGCTTTCGGACAGGTAAGAGCCAGGGCGATTTTAACTGCAAACCTGCCAGGTTTCTGCTGAGCAAGTAGGGTTAAAATATGACCCTATAGAGTAATTAGCATTAAAATTAGACTTGTGTATGAAAATAGTGTGACATTAAAGGATTGTTACAACAACAACAACTGAATGATATAGCGTGCCTTCAAAGCAGTAAAACATCCCAAGGGGCTTCACTGGAGCGTTATCAAACAAAATTTGACATCAAGCCGCGTCAGAAGGTATAAGGACAGGTGAGGTAGGTTTTAAGGAGCATCTTAAAGGAGGAGAGAGAGATAGAGAGGCGGAGAGGTTTAGGAAGGGAATTCCAGAGCTTAGACCCTCGGCAGCTGAAATTTCTCACCAACATTACCATTCTTGTAAATCGTTATCAGTTTTCTGAAACAGGCAGAGATTTGACGACTTCAAGGCTTGAGGTATTAGGAACGAAACCAGTTGCAGATTGTCTCATCTGTGGTTAAGTTGTCTGCCTACTAAAGTATTCTTTCAACATGACTGATAATTACTGTAATCAGGTTAAGTGTAAAATATATTTTGACATGACAAACAACCGGAACATTTAAAATAAACCTCCAGAGATCCAACTGTGTGCCTTGTACCACTTGAAAGAAGACAAATATTTCCAAAATACTGATTCTTACTGTCATTAAATGTAACAGTGAAGGACACGATTCCTGATTGCTCACTTCCTGTTCCTTATCATACAATCTGAAGATACTGACCACAATTCTGTGAACTTTACACACCTAGCAGCAACTCCTGGATTTACTCCTTTACTGGCTATATGAGTCTCCTTGTATTAGGCATCCCTCAGAGAAAGAAAAGAACTTGAATTTATATCACACCTTTCATGACCTCAGGACCTCGCTAAGCGCTTTACAGACACTTTTCAAGTGTGCTCACTGTTGTAATGTAAGAAAAGTGGCAGCCAATTTGCACCCACAGCAAGGTCCCACTAACAGCAACGTGACAATGACCAGATCATCTGTTTTAGTGATGTTGGTTGAGGGATAAATATTAGCCAGGACACTGGAAAAAACTCCCCTGCTCTTTTTCAAAATAGTGCCATGGGATCTTCTACATTCACCTGAGAGAGCAGATGGGGCCTCGGTTTAACTTCTCATTGAAAAGACAGCACCTCCGACAGCGCAGCACTCCCTCAGCACTGCACTGGAGTGTCAGCCTAGATTTTTCTGCTCAAGCCACTGGAGTGGAACTTGAGCCCACGGCCTTCTGATTCAGAAGCGAGAGTGCTACCCACTGAGGCACGGCTGACAAAGCATATTTTGTGTCGGAGAACTGGAGGCTGAACTGGCAGGATTTCTAACATATGGGGGAAGAAATTCAGTAGTGCCCAGGAAGGGGCGCTAACTTTTGAGAAGTTGGAAATTTAGCGCCAGGCGCTAATCAATCTCGCCGCCTGCTAAATTTAGTCTCAGTGCTCAAAGAATGCAGGGGAGGTACTAAATCAAGCGCTAATGGCATAGGTGAGTGGCGTTAGACTCTGAGGCCCCGATTTTCCCCGAGCCGTCAGGCGGGGTTTCAGGCGTGTGCGCGGGGGGGGGGGGAATCCCGAATTTGGGAGTCCCGACACCATCCCGCCCAAAACCCTGCCCCACGCAAGTTTCAGGGGCAGCGGGTACCTGCCCCGCACTGGGACCCGCCGAAACCAGGCGGGAAGGGATTAGTGCCAATTAACTGCCTGTTAACAGGTAGTTAACAGGCAGTTTTTAGCCTAATCCCTATTTTGAGGGGTGTCGTGTGGGTTTCCCGATGGCTCCAAACCACGCCAGGTTGAGCAGGCGGGCCGTCGGGTTGAAGGAGTTGGAGGGGTCGCGATGTCGGTGCTCAGGTGAGTGATGGGTGCATGAGTGCAAAGGTAAGTGTGTTTGGTGTGTCTAAAGTGTGTAAAGAACTTTTACTTACCTGTACTTACCTTCACAGCCTTTCTTCCTGTAGCCGTCGGGAGCCCATCACTCAGCCGGCACTTAAAGCTGAACGGCTGCGATCTGTGAAAAGTGACAGCCTTCACCTTTGAGTGCCGGCGACAGTTCTAACTGAGTCTGTACAGAAGGACTCATGTTAGAACTCAGACTGTCAGTGTTTCACAGCTTCAAACAGCTGTGAAACGCTGATATTTCATCTGTCAAGAAATCTTGACAGGTGAAATTGCAGTCTGTGACATCACCTGTTGCCGGGTGGCCCTTAATTGGCCTGCTGGGCCCACTGGGCGGGCTTAACAAGGTCAATCAAGGGAAAATCGCGCAGATTGGCCGGACGTCGATGTAGGCGGGACTAAAACTCGAAAGTTGAAGTCCCGCCTTCTTTCCGACAGCTTCGGGAAAATCTACCCCTAAGCGATAACAAATATGAGGTGTGTAATCGGGAGTGAACATTGGCGCAGGCACCTTCCAGCCATTAAAGAGGGTCACTGGAGTCTGCACACCAGCCCCCAGTGATTGGGGGAGTGTAGATATGCGATATGCTGTGGGATGAATTGCAAAGTCCTTTGACGGACTGCAACACTCTGGGGATTAAGCAGCCTTTATTTGGCTGCAGAAACATCCTGCGCTCTCTGCCACTCATAACTGAGCTTTGGAATGCTTTGGCACATCCCCTTAAGTAGTGCCCCGCCAGCTGGCTGGTCCACACCTCCGCTCCCTGGTGCTGCTGGCGCGAGACGGTAAGGCGGGGGGCGCTACTGAAGTTTGCAGAACGGGCGCCCAGTGAGCATTGCACACTCACTGGCATCACAGTCTGCATGGTGAAAGGAACCGAGGCACGAACTGTTATCGCCGGCGCTACGGGGCCGGCGAATTTGGCGTGCGGCGCGGGATTCGTCCCACCACGGTGCTACTGCCTGAGCACCCCATTAGCGCCTTTGCCAGGCACTAACCTACTGAATTTCACTCTCATGATGTGTTCCCACCATTCACACTGCTTTTGCTAAGGTCTGCACAGATCTGGGGGAGGGGATGCAAGAAGCACTTGCCCCAATTTCGAATGGAATTTCCCAACATAACAAAGAACAGACAGCGATAAAGCAATACCAGGTCCCACCCCAAATCTGGTCCTGCCCAATTTATGCAGCCACAATGTCCTCCTAGCCCAAGTATTACAGAACCATTTCTTCCCCCTTCTGTACAGAACAAGCCATGAACTAGCCACAACCCACTCTATCCACTGTGGCACTTAAACCAGCCTGCCCTTATAAATTAGGTGCTCTCCAACTGCACTCCCAATCTCCACCAGAGTCAATGACATCATTGACTGAATCATAATCACATTCCTTGTGTTCATTTTCCAGTGATACAGTGAAAGGGAAGCACCATAAATTGGGGACGAACATTGAATGTATATAATCAGGATTGTGAACTTCCAAACCACTCTTTAAAACTGTCAGAACCTTTTGCTTTTAGCTTTGCAATTTAAGTTAAGAATATGTTTTCAGAGCCACAGTGTTATTCATTATCTCAATTGTCAAACCACAAGGGCAATATTGTCATGTTCAACACAGAAAGATGAGCTTTGCTTTTCAGGATGAAGTCACAAGAAGTCTCCGTCCCAGGTGGGCAGAGGAAACGCTTCAAGGACACCCTCAAATCCTCCTTGAAAAAGTGCAACATCCCCACCGACACCTGGGAATCCCTGGCCCAAGACCGTACAAAGTGGAGGAGAAGCATCCGGGAAGGCGGCAAACACCTCTTCACTGGCAGCAAGAGGAAGCCAAGCACGAACGGTGCAAGGGGCGCCCGTCAACCCAAGCACCCCACCCACCCGCCCCCTTCAACCACCGTCTGCCCCACCTGTGACAGAGACTGCAGGTCCCGCATTGGACTCATCAGTCACCTGAGAACTCTTTTTTAGTGTGGAAGCAAGTCATCCTCAGTTCCGAGCGACTGCCTAAGAAGAAGAAGACATTGACAACACAAACCCATAAAGAAGAAATTGTGAGGTTAAAAATGCGCAAGTCTGGAATCCTGGCAATAACACCAGATCACATCCGCTGGTGACTTCTGCCGCACACCCTGCTGGAGTGTTCAGGGTCAGGGTGCGGTCACCTTATTTACCACCTTTAGGGGTACCTGTACCACTAGATGTTGGCACCCCCACGGAAACTTATTGGCAGTGCACCCAGCAGCCTCCTTGAAAAGCGGGGCCGATCTAAAAAGTTAAAAAACTTTCCATTGCCTCCTCGTTAGGGGTCCAGACCTTGATTTCAGCCTGGACACCCATCTGGGCACCAGAACTGTCAGGAGATGGAAAAACCTTTACTGAGTTTGAAGGTTGGAGATAAGTTCTTGGAGGTATCTCTGCTATATTCGGAAGAGGTGGTGGTCTCATTCTTAAACCTGGCGGTTTATATTGAGGACGATGTGCTAATAAAAAAGTTGAAGTCGTGGGACATTAAAATTTGCTCAGCAATAAAGAGGAGAAACTATCCAGGAACGCAGGTAGCAGATGGAACCAGTTATGTAAAGGTGCGGTTCCCAGAGGGGGTGAAATCATTGCCGTACAGCATGAAATTCAAGACAATGAAAGGAGTGCAGTACTTCCGGGTACTGCATGATAACCAGGTGAAGGTTTGTTATTATTGTCTTGGACACGACCATCTTGTAAGAAGTTGTCCAGACTTGTACTGTTATAACTACAGTGAGTCTGGACACATCGCTCAGAGCTGCAAGGCGGAGAGCTGTGGGGTGTGTCACAAAGGCCCCACCCACTGTGAGTGTGCGGCAGAAGGAAGCCCCTTGAATGACGAAGAGATGAGAGAAGGAGAAGGAGCAGGAGGTGTGAGTGGAGCGGCTGGAGGAGTGGAGCAAGCGGAGGACACAGCTGGTGAATGAAAGGAGAAAAGAACGTAGGAAGAGGCAGAAAATTGCAGAGCAGAGAACAAGATGGAGATGGTGGAAAATACACCAAATACAGTGGAAAAGGACAAAGACAGCAGCGGGCAGCACAGGTCTAGGGCAGAGTCGAGCCATAATATGGCTTGGCTCTCCCAACGGATCTGGTGTCCGCGGGGGGAGAGGAGGTGGGAGCGGGGTGCGAGGTATGTGTAAGTACACCAAAGAAAGACGGGGAGTTGGACATCTCAGGGAGCAGGAGGAGCCAAGTTAAGGAGAGGGTGCAAGAGACAGGAGCCTTAAAAGGGCAGCAGGATGGGAGCGGGAGGCAAAGACGCCAGAAGGAGCAAGATAGGTGCAGATGCGCCATTGTCCCAGAGAGAGAAGAAATGGGGAGCAAGGGTCAGCGGTGGAGATGAGGCCGAAGGGAGTGGCACTATTGGAGAAACCGTGATCGCAGGAAGACTCTCTAAGGGAGATTATGGGCTGGATTTTGATTGAGGAGGCGTGTAGGAGGCGGGACTACAATTTTCGGGGTTGTAGTCCCGCCTCCATCGAGTTGTGGCCAACCCACGCGATTTTCACTTGATTGACCTTGTTGAGCTCGCACAGCGGGCACAGCAGGCCAATTAAGGGCCACCCAGCAACAGGTGACGTCACAGATTGACATTTCATCTGTCAAAAGCTTTTGACAGATGAAATATTAACGTTTGACAGCTCTTTGAAGCTGTCACACACTGACAATCTGTACTCCAAGTTAATTCCTTCCTCTCAGGCTGATTTAGAGATCTCTCCAGAACAGAAAGCTGAATGCTGCAACTTTTGACAGCTCGCGGCCATTCTGCTTTCTATGCCGGTGAGATGAGGGCCTCCCGAGACCTGAAGGAAGGAAGGCTGTAAAGGTAAGAAAAGGTAAGTAAAACTTCTTTAAACACTTTACACACACCAAACACACCTACCTCTGCACTCATGCACCCATCACTCACCTGAACACCAGACATCTTGAACCCTCCAAGCCCTTCAGCCCGACGGTGCGCCTCGCTAACTTGGTGTGGTTTGGAGCTGTCGGGAATCCCACACATCAGGGATAAAAATAGGGATTAGGCTATTAGGGATTAATTGGCACTAATCCCCTTCCCGCCTCGGGGAGGTGGCTCCCAGCACAGGTTGGGTATCCGCCTCCTTTGAAACTGGCATGGAGGCGGGTTGGGGACGGGATGGGTTCGTGCCCCCCGATTTCGAGATTTTAACCCCCCACACGCCTCCAATCCTGCCGCCATGGCCGAATGAAAATCTTGCCCTATGTATCTGACGGGGAGCAGGGACGGGAGGTTACAGAAGAGCTTGAGACTGAGGAGTCAGAGGGGGACAGAGACATGGAAGTGGGGGGTGGGGTGGCATCGTGTGGAAAGGGAAAGGTTAGTGAGGGGCAGAAGGAGGGAGAAGGGGCAGCTCCTCGGCCCAAACCTAATGTAAGAAAGAGGCTGAAACTGCAGGAAAGGTTCAAACAGGAGGTGAAAAAGAGCCGGAGGCTGCAGGAGAAAGCAACAGCTGCCCGAAAAGTTGGGAAGGAGCATGAGAGAAGGGAAGGGCCAGAGATTAAATAATGGGGGGATTATCAGGCACACTTCCCTTATTCGGAGCCATGATTACTGATCAATTTTTAAAGTACAATAGATTAGTATATGTTATGAGAGACTAATTAAACTTTCAGATTTTGACGTTAATATGTGGTGGAGGAATGGCTGTGCTGAGCAGCGGAATGGATTTGTGTGATACAATGGCATGATCACGATGTTGTAACTGTTTTTAATGTTTAATAAATAATATATTTTTAAAAAGTGGGTAGCACCCTCGCCTCTGAGTCAGAAGGTTGTGGGTTCAAGTCCCACTCCAGAGACTTGAGTGTAAAATCTAGGCTGACACTCCAGTGCAGCACTGAGGGAGGTGCTGCACTGTTGGAGGCGCCATCTTTTGGATGAGACATTAAACCAAGGCCCAGCCTGCCCTCTCAGTTGGACGGAAAAAATCCCAGGGCATCATTTTAAAGAAGAGCAGGGGAGTTCTCCCTGGCTAATATTTATCCCTCAACCAACATCAATAAAAACAGATTGGCCCGTATTGTCCGATCGCAGGCCTCCCGTGGGTGGAGGTCTGCGATCTGGAAAAATCTGCGCCCTTACCTGAGGGCTCCCGGGACGCACACACTTCCGCTCCTGGGCCTCTCCAAACTCCAAATGCGCAGGGTCCACGTATCCCAGAGGCGCATGTAGTTCGCAGCGTCCCTGGGATCACGTGGGCCATGGGGAGCCAATCAAAGAAGGGAATCTCCCTTCATACACTTGACAGGAAGACCTGTCAAATACTGTATATGAATGGAGATCACCCCAAAAACATAGTAAAACTTTAAATACATTTTTTTTTAAATCACATTTTTTAAATGACTTGAAATTACAATAAATTAAGTATTTTAAACAAATATTTAATTTTAAAAAAAATTTAAGTTTTTTACAGGGCTAAAAATAAACTTACCTTTTTTAAAGTATTTTTAAATGATAAATCAGTGAAATTTTTTTTTTTTTTTTTTAACTTTTTTGAACTCTTATCCTGGTAAAAGCAGGCCTTACACCTGCTTTTACCAGGCGTAAGAATTGTAAGGGTTTTCTGCGGGCGGAGGGGCTCCAGAAAGCGGAACTATCCGCCCGCAGAGGCCCTTCTCCAGGGCAGCCGGAAGATCTGTCGAGAGCTTTCTTGACAGATCGGAAATGCCGGTTTTCAGCGCATGCACAGTGCATGACTGAAACCAGCATTTCCGACGTCCCTACGGGTGGGTACACAGCCCGTACACACCTGTAGGGATCAAAATATCTGGGCCAATATCTGGTCAAATCTGGCTATTTGTGGGAGTTTGCTGTGTGCAAATTGGCTGCCGCATTTCCTAAGTTACAGCAGCGTGGACACTTCAAAAGTACTTCTTTGGCTGTGAAGCACTTTGGGTCATCCTGAGGTTGTGATCATCAATGCAAGTCTTACTTTCTTAACTTGAGCCAGCACCTTTAGAAGAAATAGGATGGGGGGTGTTAGGGGGTAGGCGGTGGGGGGGGGGAGGTGGCGGGTGGCTGGTGACGGGGCAATTGGAAGGACAATAAGACAGCTAACAAATATTCCCTCACTGTTTAAAAAAAACAAAGGAAGAAAACCTGAAAAGAAACAGTATGTGCAGCAGCTTTTTATGGCCTGTGAATTGAGGGTGTGTGACTCACACCAGAGCAAAAGATCTTTTGGTCATGAGCCACCTGGCATGAAAGCTATGGGCATGGGTTGTAAAGCTGTGTGCCGTCTAAGTAATGCTTTTTACAGCAACTGTTTTGCTGCTGTCGATCGTCCGATTTTGTGCACACACACAACTGCATAATCTTACCCCAGCCCTCCGCATGCACACTCACACACATACATAAACACACACACTTAAATAAAATGTACTGGCGTACCCGCACTTGCCTCTGGACAATTATACACTCGCGCGCGCGCACACTCACACGCACACACAAACATGCACGCACACACAACATACACTTACGTGCGCACACACTTACACAGACCTGATTTGTAACGATTTATGCAACAGTGCACGGTGGCATAGTGGTTAGCACTGTTGCCTCACAGCGCCAGGGACCCGGGTTCGAATCCGGGCTCGGGTGACTGTCTGTGTGGAGTTTGCACATTCTCCCCGTGTTTGCGTGGGTTTCCTCTGGGTGCTCTGGTTTCCTCCCACAGTCCAAAGATGTGCGGGTTAGGAGGATTGGCTATGATAAATTGACCCTTAGTGTTAGGGGGATTAAAATACGTGGGGTTACGGGGATAGGGTGGGATATGTGTTGGTGTAGGGGTTACGGGGATTGGGTGGGATATGTGTCGGTGCAGGCTCGATGGGCCGAAATGGCCTCTATCTGCACTGTGGGGTTTCTGTGATTCTGTGAGAAGTTTGGGTCAAGCAGCTAGTTTCTTATTCTCACGCAATAAGTTTAGCAGAGGAAGGCGCAATAACCATTCTTCCTATCAAAAAGGAGCCTGCATCTAAACTGGCTTTCTTTACCTCAAAGATCTGAGTGCACACTGACACGCCAAGGACCCCAGTGGCTGTGATTCAGCCCAGCATTGTTTTAAATCTGTTATATTCAACTTCCCATGTCTATAAACTTTTATTACAGCAAACATCATGGGACATGATTAATGGCCTCAAGGTGCTCACCTTGCACACAACAAAACAGCTGTACACCCACCCTTTAGGGTCACAGTTTTGATCTCATTGGCTTGACAGTCAATACATTTTATTCGTCTCATTTTATCAGAGGTATTGTAGTTAGAATGAACGAGACGAAAATAGGTTTTAAAGCAATATGTCTGACCAGTTTTGCTGAATATAAAAGAACCAAATATCGCTGCTGCATTGGGGGGAATTTTAACCCTTGGATAGGAAAGGTACGCAGCGTGTAGCCGGCCCTTCTGTGAGCAGCAGTAGGAGCACTAGCTGATTTTAATGGTTGGGCCTTATTAACATCACCAAGACCGCCTACTTCCAACTCCATAACATCGTCGTCTCCACCCCTGGCTCAGCTCATCTGCTGCTGAAACCCTCCTCCATACCTTCGTTACCTCTAATCTTGACTATTCCAATGCTCTGCTGGCCGGCTTCCCACCTTCCACCCTCCATAAACTGGAGCTCATTCAAAACGCTGCTGCTTGTATCCTAACTCACACCAAGTCCCGTTCACCCATCACCCCCTGCGCTCACTGACCTACATTGACTCACGGTCTGGTCAAGCCTTGATTTTAAAATTCTCACCCTTGTTTTCAAATCCCTCCATGGCCTCGCCCCTCCCTATCTCTGTAAACTCCTCCAGCCCTGCAACCCTCCGCGATCTCTGCACTCCTCCAATTCTGGCCTCTTGCACATCCGCAATTTTCATCGCTCCACCTTTGGCGGCCGTGCCTTCAGCCGACTAGGTCCTAACCTCTGGAGTTCCCTCCCTAAACCTCTCCGCCTCTCTAGCTCTCTCTCCTCCGTTTAGATGCTCCTTAAATCCTACCTCTTTGACCAAGCTTTTGGTCACCTGTTCTAATGGGCCAGAAATTCCAGGCCAGAAGCGTGAGTACGGTCGGGTTACTCACGCATCTGGCCGTTGGAAATGCCGGCGTTCAGCAGGAACAGCGCATGCGGGGAACGCCGGCATTTCCAGACCCGAGGTCTATTCACAGCGCGTGCGACTGCACAGGCAGCGCTTGCGCAGTGAACTTTGTAGATTTCACTGATGGATTCAGTGAGGGTAAGTCCCTAGAACTTGCACTTAAAAAAAGCAAGTGTAAAGTTGTTCATTGGCTGGGGAAGGAGATATATTTTATGGAGGAGCTTATGAAATGCAGTATTTAGGTTTGGGAAAGGGAGGGAAGTTATTTTAAGAAATTTTAACTAAGTTTTAAACTTGGTTTTTTTTTAAACGGGTTTTCAGAACGGTAGGTAGAAGGAGCAATTGTGGCTGTGTGAATGGAATGTGAGAATGAGTTATGTATGTATGTCCACATACATTCCTTTACGTATATGTATGTATGTTTTATATTCCTTTACTAATGTGTATGAATGTATATTTTTAATTATGATTTTCCAATAAGTTACTTTCTCTGAAAGTCATAATTAAATAATACATTCATACACATAAGTAAAGGAATATATACATAACACGCAAAGGAATATATACAGACATACATACTTTCAGAAGCTCCACGATAAGAAATATCTTCCTCCGCAGCCTCTGGAGCAACTGTACCCATGCTTTTTTCATGTGTAAGTTGTAATGACTGGACCTCACTGAAAGCATTAATGAAAGCGGCGAATTATACTGCGCACGCGCTGCCTGTGCAGTCGCACGCGTTCTGCCTCTGAACCCCTTCGTTCAGAGGACAGGAAATGCCGGTTTTCCCCACATGCACTGTGCATGCTGAAAACCGGCATTTCATCCGGCCAGATGCGTAAGTACCCCGACCGTACTAGCGCATTTGGAAGGGAATTACTGGGCCAACATTTTACATGTCAATAAAATAAAAAATTTAACAATTGCACAACTTGCCCCCTCGCATCTGCGACTGAGGGTCCAAGGAGGTGCATTGCGCAAGAGGTCATCATCGTACGTATCCTCACACTGTTCCCTTTGGGGAACTGTATGAAGTGGTGGAAGGATTTATGGCCGTGATTAACGCTCATTCCGTGACCGTAACCATCTTTGAACCAGCCATTAGGGTGGTTAGTCCTATGGCGGGCGGGTTTTACGGGCTCCCACAACCCATCTGAGGGGGGGGGCCACCAACACCCACGGACGCAAGCATCCCGCTGGATGTCCACCCAGAATTTAAAGTTGGAGCTCCGACTCCACTTGCCGGGACTGTCTGGAGTGGGGTTCAAAACCCTACTCCTTCTGGCCCAGCGGCGGGGATGCTTACTGCTACGCAAAAGGCCCACTCCGCACAAAAGGTGACACCCATACGTTTCCTGCGCCTTTTCCCTCCCCGTGACTGGAGCCCTATGCTGCCATTTCACGTTGCTAATTGGATTGGGCCTTTGTCATAGCGGTAGGATCCCCGCCGCTGGGCCAGATCAGGGTAGGGTTTCGAACCCCGCTCCAGACAGTCCCGGCAAGTGGAGTCGGAGCTCCGGCTCTAAATTCTGGGTTGACATCCAGTGGGATATTTGCGTCCGTGGGTGTGGGTGGCCCCCCCTCCTTGTATAGCTTGTGGGAGCCCGTAAAACCCTCCCGCCATAGGACTAACCGCCCTAATGGCTGGTTCAAAGATGGTTACGGTCACGGAATGAGCGTTAATCATGGCCATAAATCCTTCCACCACTTCATACAGTTCCCCAAAGGGAACAGTGTGAAGACACGTATGACGACGACATTGCTAAATAAATAAATGGAATTTTAAAAATTCTTTTAGGGCTTTTAAAAGTCTTTAAATTGCTTTAATTCTCTTTAAAACTACTTCAGATTACTCAAAATAATGTAAACATTTTAAAAAGTTTATGAAAGTTACCAAAATCTTCAAAAAACTTCCAAAAACCTATTTAAACTGCTGCTTTGCATGTAAAAATGGTTAGCAGCTTGACAGAAACATTGGGGGCGTGTCCAGTGAAACTGAGACCTCAAGGGGCGTGTCTCACTTGCACTGCACGCTCCTGACTTCGCGCTGGCTGCACTCCTGGGCGGCGTGACGTCATACGCTGCCCGGGATTCTTCTTCTGGAAACACCAATTCCAGGCGTCCCTGGAGCTGATCGGCAGTAGCGCGGGGTAAGTGTAAATACAGGGCTTGCACGCGCTGCAAGCCCCGTTCTGGAATTTCTGGGCCAATATCTCCTTATGTGGCTCGGTGTCAACTTTTGTTTGATAATCGCTCCTGTGAAGATCCTTGGGATGTTTTACTAAGTTAAAGGCACTATATAACTGCAAGTTGTTGTTGCTGCACAACTTCCCGGCCAAAACGCCAGGCCCTAGGTAAGTACGGGGCAGGGTGGGGCGGGTGGAGGGGGGCATGGTTCAGGGTCGGTTAGCGGGTCACAAAAGGGGCGGGAGGGAATGCAGTCCAGAGCAGGGGAAGCCTATAGTTTCCTTGTGAGGCCAGTAAGTGCATTCAGCCCTACAAAGGCATGTTTCAAACGCATCTAGCAAGACCCATTTTTCTTCAGAGCTTGTTGTAGCTGCTGGGATGGCTACTGTGGGCACCCTGCTCTCTTCCGGGTGAAATGGCATTGGGGTCCTATCGACCTAATGGGACCCCGATTTACATAAATGTATGAGGCTTCCACCTGACTCAGGCAGTCAACTCCTACGCCCAAAAAAGCAAGCATTGTAATATTGGAACATAGTGTGTGCTTCTCCTACTCTATTTTAAGTGCCTGCCAACCCAGTTTTCAATGGGCGGGAGGGAAATTTAAATTCCCACCAACTTTTCTGTAGTTCTCTCTGTCTAGCTTTATATAAAGAAAGAAAGACTTGCATTTCTATTCCACCTTTCGCGACCTCAGGACGTCCCAAAGCACTTTATAGCCAATGAAGCACTTTTGAAGTGTAGTCACTGTTGCAATGTAGGAAATGCGGCAGCTAATTTGCGCACAGCAAGCTCCCACAAGCAGCAATAATGACTAGATAATCTGTTTGTTTAGTGATGCTGATTGAGGGACAGATATTGGCCAGGACACCGGGGATAACTCCCCTGCTCTTCTTCATTGTGCCGTGCGATCTTTTACATGCACCTGAGAGAGCAGACGGGGCCTCGGTTTAACGTCTCATTCGAAAGACAATATGAGAAATATAATATTTGAAATTGCAAAAGAGTAATTATTACAATACAGTATATTGCTATTATCCATGCTTTTAGTTCATGCACTTTCTTTACTTGGTATATTTTAATGCTACATCCCTTGATTTAGCTTCCCGTAGCTGTGGTTTGAGATTGTGTTCAAAGGGTCTGCACTTCATTTATTACTTTACATTGTGCCTAATTAATGTTAACTAGTCTACAATAGGCCTCTTTTCTCATCTAATTCCGGTATTTTCAATCAAGTCTCTGTTCTTTCAGAAAATAATTAGTTTATTCACACTTCATTAACATGCAATGTAATTTCTAAACATTTATCAAAATGATTTCTTATTAATTCTTTCCAATATTATCTCCTCTAATGAAACTGTTAAAAGTCTACCCAGGATTGCGCAAATGGTTGAGGCAATCTCGGATGTTCCCTATAAAACAATAGCATAACTTGAGATTTGGGCCTATAACTGTTAATTAGCCATTTCTGGCCTAACTAACACAGGAACTGTTAATTAGTTCCGATGTTGGTTAGGCCAGTAGTGCCTGCGCTTGAAGGACATTCTATTAACCCTTTCAGTATTAAGGTAACAAATTCCACACATTTTAAGCAGATATTTGGGGGGTTGAGAATTATTCTGAACAGATTTTTGATGATTACAATTTTTATTGGTTTTTTTTTTTAAGAGTGAACCACAAACTGCAAGAAGAAACCTTCATCATTAGTTACTATCTAGCCCAATATATGCAACATCCGTACCACAAAGCGCGATACAAATGTTCAGCCGTGGATCAATAGGTAGCACTCTCGCGTCTGAGGGAGTACTGCACTTATCGGCTGCACTATTGGCCCCGTCTGCCCTCTCAGGTGGACGTAAAAGATCCCATGGCATTATTTGAAGAAGAGCGGGGAAGTTATCCCCGGTGTCCTGGCCAATGTTTATCCCTCAACCAACATCACTACAATTTTAATCATAAAAAATCTGTTCAGAATAATTCTCTACCTGCACTCCCCACCCGCCCCCCCGCCAACCCCCCCCCCAACCCCGCCCCCTCCCAAATATCTACTTTAAAGGTGTGGAATTTGTTACCTTAATACTTAAAAGGCTAATCTGGTCATTATCGCATTGCTGTTTGTGGGACCTTGCTGTGCGCGAATTGGCTGCCACGTTTCCTACATTACAACAGCGACTACACTTCAGTGCTTCATTGGCTGTTAAGCGCTTTGGGACATCCTGAGGTCATGAAAGGCGCTATAGAAATGCAAGTCTTTCTTTCTTTCTAATGATATTCAACTGTAGCCCAGCTTCCAAATAATCTGGCAAAGGGAAACATAAAGAGAAAAATCAGCAAAGACAACATTTCAAAAAAGGTGCTCAGGGCTCCCGATCTCCTTATTGCCCTTTAACTCACAAGCTTCTGATTTGCTTTAAATGCCTTCCTGCATGCCTGTTAAGGCTAAACACGACCTAAAGTAAAGTACATAAACATTGCATCTGTGGTGTTATTTTGCTAAGCGATAAATACTGCATATTTCATAACTAGTTATTCTTCACAGTTAATTTACGCTGATATAAAACAACAGGCTTGTGCTTCCCAAGGATTAGTGGTCACTTCTGCCAAAGAAGGATAATCCAGTCCAGTGGTGTGGAAGGGCGAGGTGGATTGTCCCTTTGTCGAACAGTTTAACTCGGGTTTTCCTGTGTACACTAGAATCCTAATGGTAGCCAGGAGTCCTTTGTTTTTCTGAAAATGTTCTTTCTTCTGTTAAAGGATTCAGAAATTGCTTGCTGCAGATGCTGTTTGGCAAAAGAAATAAGATTATAAACACTGCGATGGTTTGAGTGTAGTGCATTTCTGCATTCAGTGTTTGTTTACAAGACGCTAAGTGTTACCTTTGAATGAGACGAGCACAAATGTGTTCGTAATGGAGAGAGGAAAAAACAATTACTATTTACCAGCAGGATTAAACAAGATTTTAAACCAACTTGGTCCATATTTCAGAAACTGAGCTTTGATTCTGCTTTGGCCACCATTTTGAGTGCATCAAAAACAACAGCAGCAGTATTTGACACAAATGTTGCAATCAGGCAAGACTGTGGATTCTCCCGGGTCCTGCAGAAAGAAAGAAAGATAGAAAGAAAGAAAGCTAGAAAAGAAGACTCACATTTATATAGCCTTTCATGACTTGGTGGTGCAACATTTAGTGTTGTGAACATCATGATTACATTAGAATTACATTAGAATATACAGCACAGACCAAATGACCAAACTAGTCTGTGCTGGTGTTTGTGCGCCACACGAGCCTCCTCCCCGACCATCTGCCTCATCTCAGCCTTTCAGCATATCTTTCTATTCCCTTTTCTCTCATGTACTCAGGAAATAATCAAAGACTAATCGAATACTGGCCTCTATATCTAGAGGACTAGAATGCAAGGGGATAGAAGCCATGGGCTGATTTTTAAGGAGGAAGGCGGGTTGGGGGTGGGGGGGCTCCGAGACGGTCAGGAAACCCAGGAGGCCGGGTTTCCCGCAGGCCCTGCCGACTTTAATACACACGGCCTGATTTGCATGCAAGGCCTCGGTTTCCTGCCTGCAGCTAGCCAGGTAAAGAGGCTGGAGGGCTGCGGGCGGGGCGGGTAGGCCTACGGCACTAGGCCGCACAGAGGAGGGGGGGAGGGTTCAGGTGGGGGCTGGTGCCGGCCTCCGGAGAATGGGGGCGGGTGGGGGGGGTGGTTGATGAATGATCGGCGACATTGTGGGACAGGGGTGGGGGAGAAGATCACCAACATCGAGGAACTGAGGTCGGGGGGCGGGGGGGGGGGAAAGATCACTTCGGGGCTGGCTATCAGAGGATTGTGGCCGGCCTGATGTTGATGGAGGGAGTGGGAGGAAGGAAGATCGGGGCCGGCCACCAGAGGATCGTGGCCAGCCTCAGGATGATCGTAGGGGGGCGGAGTCCAGGAAGGTGATCGGAGGCCTCGTGAGGGGGTCGCCGATTGCCGGGGGTGGGTTAGGCAGGGACCCTGGATCCAGGAGGTAGGTATAAAGGCACTTGCCTCCTGGATGCAGCAGTCCCTGCCTTGCTGTAACTGCCGGGTTTTACAAAGTGTATGAAACCCATCCAGATGCAGTTAAAAAACAAAATGGAGGTTAAAAAAGATTATAATTATTATAATATTGCAATTGACGTTCTGCCTCCTGGCTGCTCGCCACTACCCACACCCCCCACCCCCGCACTGTCCCGCCTCCATTAAAACCGGAAGTGTCCGGGTTGAGGGCGGGTTCTGGTCGGGAATCTGAATTTTAACAATTTAATTACCTCCATGCTCCAAGCCCACCTGGTTTTTTTGGTAAAAATTGCCCCCCATGTTAGAACCATACATAGTCCTAGCTAGGCCATACCTGGAGCACCATGCTTAGCTCCGGACACCACACCCCAGGAAGGATATATTGGCCCTGGAGGGGGTACAACGTAGACCCACCAGAATGATACCTGGACTCCAAGGGTTAAACTACAAGGAGAGATTACACAAACTATGGCGGTACACCATGGAATTTAGAAGGCTAAGTGGTGAGCCAATCGAAACCCTCACAATACTAAGGGGAGCTGATAGTTTCTCTCTATTTACCCTATCACCGCTGGCCGGGAGTCCAGGACTAGGGGACATAGCCTAAAAATTAGAGCCAAGCCTTTCAGGAGTTTGGAACTGTCCGCCGCAAATGACAGTTAATGCGAGTTGATAAGGTGCAACTTTGTACTTTGATTTTCCATCTGGAAGGTTCCCAATCTTGACAATGCAATCAAAAAAGGCACCCCTGGAAGCCTTAGACCAGGTACCTCCCCATCATCCAACCCAGGCCACTTGCATAAGCAATCTAATATCCATTTGAAGAATCCCATTAGCAGGGTTCAAGGAGAAGCTCCTGCTCCTTTGAGCATGGGAAGATCTAAAGAGTGGGTGAGAAAATAAAATACAGTTCTACATATTATTCTTTGAGCTAGAGAGAATAGAAAGTATAGTAGCATTGCTACAAGAAGACAACATATCAACGGGTTCAGAAAGCAATAAATCACTTCACTTTTATGGCTTAAGAGATCACAGTTGATGTGTTAACACTTTCCTAGTTATTTATTGTCCATAATAACACTTGGCTAGATTTTTAAATAAGAACACTAGAAATGATCAGCTTGAGATCACTCATGAGCCTTCGGTGATTGGATGGTTGATGAAGATCTCTAAGAGCGAGGCTGTGAGTGTTATATGTTTATATCTTCTCTTCTTAGGCAGTGCCTCGGAACTGAGGATGACTTGCTTCCACATTAAAAATGAGTTCTCAGGTGACTGATGTGTCCAATGCGGGACCTACAGTCTCTGTCACAGGTGGGGCAGACGGTGGTTGAAGGGGCGGGTGGGTGGGGTGCTTGAGTTGACGTGCGCTCCTTCCGCTGCTTGCGCTTGGCTTCCACTTGCTCCTGGCGAAGCGACTCGAGGTGTTAGACGCCTTCCCGGATGCTTCTCCTCCACTCTGTGCGGTCTTGGGCCAGGGATTCCCAGGTGTCGGTGGGGATGTTGCACTTTTTCAAGGAGGCTTTGAGGGTGTCCTTGAAGCGTTTCCTCTGCCCACCTGGGGCTCTCTTGCCGTGCCGGAGCTCCGAGTAGAGCGCTTGTTTTGGGAGTCTCGTATTGGGCAATATGTTTATATATATATATCACAAGAAGCTCCTGTTATTATTAATTTCAGGCTAAACACCAATAAACCGAGATTTCAGCTGGACCTTTGGAAGGTAGCAGAAGGTTGCTAGCACCATTGTGGAACTGTGTCCCAGTGCCTGAGTGAACATATTCAGGAGAGGAAGAATCAGGAGAGAAAATATAAAGAAATGACTGAAACGTTTGAGCCTGTTCCTTTCTGCAGTGGCTGCGGCTGTGATTCTGTGGAGATTTTTTTGTTAATAATGGCCAATTAGTGGGAGCTTACATCTGACTGACGTGACAGGTAAATATTAATGGAGTGTGCAAGTGTATGGAGATTATGGGTAAAGAAGTGACGCTAGGCAGAAATTGGCAACAAAAAAGTGCCTTTATTGGATTACGAAATGAATGGAAATGTAATGAAAAGAAATGGGACTTTAGAAAAAAGAGGCACAAAGCAGGAAATGGCAGTAAGGCCAATCATGACAAGTGGAATTCAGTGCATTATAATTATTCTTATACAATACAAATAGTCCTTGGACCAGAAAGATACATGTCTCAACAAGCCACCATGAATATTAGGAACAATGCACCTTAGAAACTACTAATGAATTATTTTGGATACTGCTCCGCATCTGTGGTTAGAGGATTACTCAGTAAAAAACGCAACGTTTAAGACATACATTAACAAATAAGCTCTTCCAGTCACTTACTGGTAGATGGTTCACAAGATGTCTTACTGAGCCAGAAAGGTCCCAGGTTCAATCTCTGACTCGAACCAGGATAATAATAGGGTTCTACAATTGGCCACGGTGTTGCTGAACTAGAGAGAGTTAAAAAAAAAATTAGCCACAGTTCCCATTGCTGATGACTAACCAGTAAGCCTGCTAGTGATACGTCATGCATGGACATGACATGTGAGTACAGGATTGGCCTGACGTGTGAGGCTTCCATTATCAAATAGCAAACTAATACTTACTGTGTAAGCTCACATATCGAGTTACATCAAGTCTACAGCCCAAAAACAGGCTATTCGGCCCAACTGGTCTATGCCAGTGTTTATGCTCCACACAAGCCTCCTCCCAGCCTACTTCATCTAACCCCATCAGCATATGCAGAGAGACCATTGGGGCAACTACCAGTATCTATGAAAAAATAACCCAACATCTCAGCTACTTCAACAACAACAACTTGTATCGTAACTTTAACGTAGTAAAATGTCCCAAAACGCTTCACAGGAGCGTTATCAAACAAAAACTTGACACCCAGCCACATAAAGAGCTATTAGGACAGGAGGTAGATTTTAAGGATCATCTTAATGGAGGAGAGAGAGGTAGAGAAGCGGAGAGGTTTAAGGAGGGAATTCCAGAGCTTAGGGTCTTGGCAGCTGAAGGCACGGCTGCCAATGGTGGGACAAAGGAAATCGGGGGATGTGCAAGAGGCCAGAATTGGAGGAAAGCAGAGATCTCAGTGGGTAAGGATGGGAGAATTTATTTGACTTAATAATATTTGAAACGTGTGCTCAGTGAGGAGTCTTACCTGTCGAACTGTGCTCATCAGAAATTTCTGGGAACTCTGCCACGATGCTCTGATTTACACTGATGTCATGTGAGGTCCCTTGCTGCCGATAGATACTCAGAAAAATATCACCAGCAGGTAATCGCTACTTTAGACAATAAGAGTGCTGACATCTCTCAGTATCTCATTGTGTAAATAGTGCTGCACATAGGGCTGGATGTGCTATCACAATTATATAGTATACACAAACAGATATGATATATTCTGTGCTTCTTTAGCAATTGGGTCCACCTTTATAAATGCAATACTGCATCACATCAGGGCCCACGTGATGTCTTTTATTTATTACATTCTGCTCTCATTAGAGAAACATCACTGAGAATCAGGTAATAAGGTGCAACCCTACAATGAATGCACAACACAACTCAAAATGTCACCCGATAAAAAAATAGACAGACCCTTGCCCCTGACTCCCTCCCGCAACACCCCAGCGACTCCCTCACTCGTTCTCCTGATGCTCTAGCCAATAGTCATCTCTCAATCAACACCGGAAAAACAGATAAATTGGTCATTCCTCAATTGTTTGATTGTGAGATCTTGCTGTGCATCACTGCATTTGCCTACATAACAACATTGGAACATAGGAACAGGAGGAGGCCATTTAGCCCCTCGAGCCTGTTTCACCATTCAATGAGATCATGGCTGATCTGTGACCTAAGTCCATAGTGAAGGCTTTTGCCCCCCATATCCCTTAATACCTTTGGTTAACAAAAATCGATCAATCTCAGATTTAAAATTGATCTAGCAACAATTGCCATTTGTGGAAGAGAGTTCCAAACATCTACCACTCTTTGCGTGTAGAAGTGTTTCTTAATTTCACTCCTGAAAGGCCTGGCACTAATTTTTTAGGCTATACCCTCTAGTCCTAGACTCACCAACCAATAGAAATAGTTTCTCTCTATCTACCGTATCAGTTCCCCTTAATATCTTGAAAACTTGAATTGAATCACCCCTCAACGGCTTCTCTTCCCGCTCTCGCATCGTTACCTCTGGTGTCCCTCAAGGATCTGTCCTTGACCCCTCCTATTTCTCATCTACGTGTTGCCACTTGGCAACATCATCCGAAAACACAGCGTCAGTTTCCACATGTACACTGACAACACCCAGCTCTACCTCACTACCTCTTCTCTCAACCCCTCCACGGCCTCTACATTGTCAGACTGCTTGTCTAATATCCAGTTCTGAATGAGCAGAAATTTTCTTCAATTAAATATTGGGAAGACCGAAGCCATTGTTTTCGGCCCCTGCCACAAACTCTGTTCCCTAGCCACTGACTCCATCCCTCTCCCTGACATCTGTCTGAGGCTGAACCACACTGTTTGCAACCTTGGTGTCATGTTTGAAATGAGCGGCCGACACATATCTGCAGCATAACAAAAACCGCCTACTTCCACCTCCGTAACATCGCCTGACCCGCCCCTGCCTCAGCTCATCTGCTGCTGAAACCCTCACCCATGCCTTTGTTACCTCTAGATTTGACTATTTCAACACACTCCTGGCTGGCCTCCCACATTCTACCCTACGAAAACTTGAGGTGATCCAAAACTCGGCTGCCCGTGTCCTAACTCGCACCAAGTCCCGTTCACCCATCACCCCTGTGCTCGCTGACCTACATTGGCTCCCAGTTAAGCAAAGCCTCGATTTCAAAATTTTCATCCTTGTTTTCAAATCCCTCCATGGCCTCGCCCCTCCCTATCTCTCTAATCTCCTTCAGCCCCGCAAACCCCCAAGATATCTGTGCTCCTCTAATTCTGCCCTCTTGAGCATCCCTGATTATAATCGCTCAACCATTGGTGGCCGTGCCTTCTGTTGCCTAGGCCCTAAGCTCTGGAATTCCCTCCCTAAACCTCTCCGCCTCGCTACCTCTGTTTCCTCCTTTAAGACACTCCTTAAAACCTACCTCTTTGACCAAGCTTTTGGTCACCTGCCCTAATTTCTCCTTATGTAGCTCGGTGTCAAATTTTTTGTCTTATAATACTCCTGTGAAGCGCCTTGGGACGTTTTACTACGTTAAAGGCACTATATAAATGCAAGTTGTTGTTGTTAATGCAGTGGCTGTACAATGAAGAAAATATGAGTTGCTGTGAAATAACAACAGAAAACGCTGGAAAAACTCAGCAGGCCAGGCAACATCCGTGGAGAGAGAAACAGAGTCGACGTTTCGGGTCAAAGACCCTTCTTCAGAACTGAGAAAAAAGCAGGAAATGAAACAGATTACAAAGCAAGTTTGAGGGCTGGGAAATGGGGGAGGGGATGAAAAAACCAAAGGGAAGTTCTGTGAGAGGTGAGGAGACATTAAGAGATATTCAAGGCGAGACGAGATGGTAATAGGACAGGTAAAGAGACAAAGAGACAAAGGATGGCTCTAGGTGAAGTGTGAAATGTGCGGGCAGAATGAGAGACAGCTGCCATGTGGGAGAGAAAAAAAAAGGAAAAGGCACAAACCAAAAGTATGGATAAAAAATATAATAGGGGCCGAGGTTATGATCTGAAATTGTTGAACTCGATATTGAGCCTGGAAGGCTGTAAAGTGCCTAATCGGAAGATGAGGTGCTGTTCCTCGAGCTTGCGCTGAGCTTCCGTGCTGTGAGATGGTTCTCACAGATCTTTCATTTTTTCTCCGTTCAACCGCTATGTGTTAGGGAAGCTGGAGCGATGGTGGGAAGATTTCCTCATCTCTATTTCTAGCAAAATCGCCAAGTTGTTTTTCATCAGAACCCTTTTTTTCCCACAATTTCACTAGAGACAGCAAACAGAGGAAATCTTTCTGCCGTGTTTACAATGTCACGAACACGCAGTGACCAGGGGAAGTTTTCCCCCACGATGGTGGGGTGGAAGCAGAGGAGGGATTTATTGTATTCACAGTCTTGATGATGTGAGCTCATTTTACAGTTTGGCAATAGAAGGAAGGCTTACTGAAAAAAAATTACTTCGTGGGCTACAACACTTGGCGAATAATTTGTTCCAACAGTTTGCTGTCGCTGGAGGACTTTTTTCCCCCTCTCAACGGAGAAAAACATTCACTACAATCGCAAGCTTTCCTTTTGCGGGGAAGGCAAAGGGTTAAAACATTAGGCTGGTAATCGGTTATTGCTGGTGGAATGTTCAAACAATGGTCCCCATCAGCCTTTAATCAGAATTAGTATGCGGGGATGAGATCTAGCACTTTGCTGCTGTTAATGGGGCCTGTAAATGAAGACTGAATTGCTTGCCCTCTGAAGGGACAGTTAAACAGCCTGTTTACCGAGACATTACAGATCCCAGTACATCGATTGCATGTTCAACATAAAAATTAAAGCTTTATTCCCATTAGATAACTAGTTATGCTTAAAGATCACAGAGCTGCTTTTTTTTTTCTCTTTCTCTCATTGTACTGGACAGACACAGCAGGCAGCACCTTGTGTGCAATTGATTTCATGCAGAGTTTTGTCTGATAGATGCACCTATCTGGCCGAGATTATGACAAGAAAGCATTCTATAATCCTTTTGCCAATGTATTTATGTTTAACAGACAGTCAACTCTTATCACTGATTGATAACACTTAACTCAAAACATATTTAAGCATTAGGAATGTCAATATTTCCCCACCAAGTGAAGGTGACCCTTGATCTCCTGTTTGCTAAATGCACACGGAGGTTTGCTGGAAAATTTGTAAGGGTGGTTATGTGGGCAGGCTGTTATGGATTTACTATCTTAGCCTGAAGTGTTTGCTGCTGATTATGTGATTAAATCAATAATAATTTCTGTTTGGCTTCTGCGCTTCTTGATTCATGCTCTTTTCTACATGGCAGAGCAGAACAATGAGCTCAGGCACTTGTGTCTAAGTGCTATTTTATGGATAGTGGCCCAACTCTTGTCAGGTAGCGTCTGAATCTCTGTAGTAGATAAGGGAAAAAATTAATATAATCTTTTTGTAGCAAAGGTGTCCTTTAAATCTGCCGCAGAGAGGTTCAATAAGACTACTTTAAGACTAGAGCATGGAGAAAATGATAGCGCAGACACAAACATGCATCCAAGCCCCCTCTAACTAACAACGGCCACATATGCTTTACTATACGACACCTGTGTCATTCGCCAACTTTGTAACTATACAATCTCAGCCAATATGTGGCTGGAGGGCTATAACATGCTGCCCATGGAGTAATGGGAACTGGTGCTGCACCTGTGATTTCCCCACACATGGTGGGCTCCTGGATTCAATTGCACCACTGTGAGCAGTTACTAAGTTGAGTGCCAAGCTGACTCCTTGGATGCTGGCACAGCTCGTTCTGCTCTCCTCCGATTCCCAAAGAGGGAAAAGTGCTGAATCGCTGCTCAGTCAACATCCTACAGCCAGGGATGCACCTAATCGAGGCCCAGAGGCACGTGGAGCTGCAAATACGCCAACAACAACATCAACAACTTACATTTATATAGCACCTTTAATGTAGTAAAACATCCCAAGGTGCTTTGCAGCAGCGATTATCAAGCAAAAGTAGACACTGAGCCATGTAAGGAGATATTAGGACAGCTATTCAAAAGCTTGGTCAAAGTGGTAGGTTTGAAGGAGCATCTTAAAGAATGATAGAGAAGTAGAGAGGCGGGGAGGTTTAGGGAGGGAATTCCAGAGCTTGGGGCCTAGGCAGCTGAAAACACGGCCGCCAATGGTGGGGCCAAGGAAATCGGGGATGTACAAGAGGGCAGAATTGGAAGAATGCAGAGTTCTCGGAGGGTTGTCGGGCTGGAGGAGATTACAGAGATAGGGAGGGGCGAGGCTATGGAGGGATTTGAACACTAGAATGAGAATTTTAAATTTGAGGCGTTGCTTAACCGGGAGCCAATCTAGATCAGCGAGCACAAGGGTGATGGGTGAACGAGACTTGGTGCCAGTTAGGACACGGGCAGCAGAGTTTTGGATGAGCTCACGTTTATGGAGGGTGTAAGATGGGAGGGTGGCCAGGAGAGCATTGGAATAGTCGAGTCTGGAGGTCACAAAGGCCAGAAGTGAAGGCGACGCACACTTTGAACGACTATTATAAGTATAACTTTACAGCGCAATGTGACTGTAAACTAATTACAACAAAGAATCAGCACCTTACATGCAATTTACATATAATCATTGACTTCTGCAGGTTGATTTGAGCATGAGCCAATCAAAACTCTGTTGTGCCCTTAAAAATGAACAACTGACACAATCGTTTGTCCAATCAAACCCTGCGGATCAGCAGCTAACTGCAGTGGACAAAACAACAACTTACACATTGATCTGCCAAGCCATCACACGCAGAGGAAGCTTCAAGAGCTGATCTGAACGGGGGTAAAGGTCAACGTTGTCGCAGCCAAAGGTCAAATAACAAATGCACATCGTGACATCACACGCACTAATTAGCACCTGACATCATCAAGAATTCAACTGCTGCGGAGCAGATTTATTTTCCCAATAATGTAGACGCCCAATGTCTGATTTTGTCAAACTTCTGGACATTAGACTTATTCAGTACGTGTGAACCACCTGAAGCCTCTTAAATTCAAAGATTCCTGAATTTATTATCAGCAATATTATATTGATACGCGTGTAAGTTCTGATATGAGAACTTGCAAACTAGAAGAGAACTTACGTATTTTAACAATTCCAATTGATTCACAGAATAGTACAGCACAGAAGGAAGCCATTCGGCCCATCGAGTCTGCGCCGGCTCTTTCGAAGAGCAATCCAGTTCGTCCCACTTCCCCGCTCTTTCCCCAAATCCCTGCAACTTTTTTTCTCCTGCAAGTATTTGTCAAATTCCCTTTTGAAGTTTATTTTTTTTAACAGCAAACTGATGACTTCAACAGACTCTAAAGCAGTATGGGGCCCTAGATTTTAACCGTCAGTAATTTTTACACTCAATTACAACCATGTTGAAAATTGCCCTTTAGGTGGTAAGGGCAGCTTTAGCAGTATTATTGCCACATAACATATTCAGATATAGTTTTAGCACAGTGATTAAACTACAAAACCAGTTTAGCCATAAGCGCCTTGCAAATATGTCACTCTGCGACCAGATTTAGTATCATGAAAAATACATAAATCGATATATATATATATATCAATTTATATTTTATAAAATCTGTGACGGAATTTCCAGTATTAAGTAGGGTCCATTTACCCGAGGTTTGCAAGAAGACTCACCTGGTGGCACTGTGTTGCGGGTAAGCCCTTTGGGACAATTTACTACACCAGCCCTACAACCCTCCGAGATCTCTGCGCTCCTCCAATTCCGGCCCCTTCAGCATCCCCGATTTTCATCGCTCCACCATTGGGGGGCCGTGCCTTCAGCTACCTAGGCACTAAGTTCTGGAATTCTGCAAGTCTGCCTCTCTACCTCTCTCTCGTCATTTAAGACACTCCTTAAAACCTACCTCACCTGTCCTAATATCTCTTTACATGGCTCAGTGTCTATTATCGTCTGATAACGCTGCTGAAAAGTGCCTTGGAACGTTTTACTACGTTAAAGGCACTATATACACAGTAACATACTGCACTATGGAGTTCTTGAAAACAGGTTCTTTCCCTACAATTCCGCACACACAACTTTCTTGTTTTCAGCAAACCCAGAGGGAGAAAAGAAGGAATTCTGAAAAGCAGGAAACTCTTTTTTTATCTGGCACCGACGGGACCGGCATGGTGCCGGTTGATCAAAAAGTCCGGATTACAGAGAGGTATACTTACCAAGGTACGAGAGCCCCATACACGGCCACAGGTGCAGGAGCCCCGGTTACATGGCACTTGTGCAGGAGTCCCAGTTACACGGCTGTAATGTATGTACCTTTAAGGGGAGAACTACTTTTTACAGCTCCTGTATACTGTAGTACCGGCAGTGATCACACCTGTATATAAACCCTGAGTAGTGATCTGTACAGTTAGTTCTAGAGAAACCCTCATTCAGTAAACACCTGTTGAATCGTTCCCTGCTGTCTTGTTGTCTAATTATTGAAGGACACAACATCAAGATACACGGATCTAACATTGGCGACGAGCAGATTCGAACCTACCTGCAACTCTGCATCACCTCCCAGGGATTCGCTCCTGGAAAACAGTGGAAGAAGGACGAGTCCAGAAGCACAGGCGTCGACCACGGGCAACCCCCCAGTCATCCAGCGGAGATTTGAGCATCGCAGGGGAGGCTGTCGAGAGCCAGGCTTGGCTTTCCAGTCACGGTGGTCCAGCGAAACGGGCTGGCAACAGGTACTGCGCAGACCCTTCCCGGACAGCGGCGGCTAGAGCCGACCGAGAGGCACAGAAAAAGGTCGAGTAGCATCGACGGGGGAGAGAGAGAGGGTAGAGCGCACAGGGCGCAGCCGGTGTTCAGGACCGAGCGGCGTCAACGGGGGAGAGAGGCGAGAGAGAGCAGAGCGCAGCCGGTGTTCAAGGGCTGAGCAGCATCAACGGGGGAGAGAGGCGCACAGGAAAACGTGCAGAGCGCAGCCGGTATTCAAGGGCCGAGCAGCGTCAACGGGGGAGAGAGGCGCGCAGGAAAACACGAGGTGCTGCCATTGCCACGAGGACCGCAGAGAGCAGCATTGGCAGCAGCGCAGGAGCAGCGTACGAAACCCACAGGGCGTCGCCATTTGCCACGAGGACCGCCGAGAGCGGCGTTGGCAGCAGCGCGGGAGACGCCATTTTAAGCCACAGCGGGGAAGAAAGGAAAGCACGGGAGATGCCATTTTAAGCCGCAGCGGGGAAGAAAGGAAAGCGCGGGAGACGCCATTTTAAGCCAGTCTAACCACACCCAAAAATGCCGAAGAGTGGCAGTATCACAGCGTTCGACAATTAAGTCGAAGATTGGACAACATATGTCGAACGCATAGAAGTATACTGCAAGGCGAATGAAGTGCCAGATGACAAGAAAGCGCTGGTATTGTTGAATTCAATGGGTGCAAAAATGTATGGCTTACTACGAAACCTAGTAACCCCAGAGAAGCCAGTGGAAAAGGATTTTGAAAACATAGTGTCAATCCTACAGGACCACTTAAACCCCACACCGCTGCTGATAGCAGAAAGATTTAAGTTTCACAAAAGGAACCAGCATAAAGATGAAAGTAATGCTGAGTATTTAACGGAACTGCGCAAGCTATCGAAACACTGCCAGTTTGGAACGGGACTAGCAGATACTTTAAGGGGCAAGTTTGTGTGTGGGCTTCAAAGTGAAGGAACCCAGAAACGGCTTCTATCAGAAAAGGATCTTACGCTGGACAAGGCTTTCAGCATTGCAGTATCACACGAAGCAGCAGCACGGGGCGTGGCAGAGATACAACGGAGACAGCAAGAATATGGCACAAATGAAATGTCATACGGAACAGTGAAGTGCTATCGCTGCGGCAGAACAACACACAACCATAATGATTGCTGGTTCAAGGACAAAGTGTGCAGACAGTGTGGAAAAGTAGGACACATAGCAAGAGTCTGCAGGTCGGGAAAGAAAACCAGCAGCAAGAAATCTCCACAGGAGAAGTACAAGAAGGTACATAAGGTGACGGAGAGTAGTTCAGACGAACAGAAAAGTGATACAGACTCCGGAAGCAAGGAGCTGGGTTGTCTGCAACTACATAATGTGATCAAAACGGAGGATCACCAAACTATCTGGGTCACGCTCAAGATAGCAGGAGTCCAAGTGAAAATGGAATTGGACACAGGATCAGCCCTAACAGTCATAAACCGAAGGGACTACAAGCGGCCATTCTCACGTATACCCTTGAGAGATACAAAGATTGTCTTGAAGACGTACACGGGGCAAAAAGTCTACCCCAAAGGAAAAATAAGGGTGAACGTTATATATAACGGCAAGGAAACACCAAAAATGGACCTATATGTATTGCCAGATGGAGGACCACCACTACTAGGACGTGAATGGATCCGGAAGATACAGCTAGATTGGCATTCCATACAAGCACTGACTGTAGATGCCAAAAAGGATGACGACGTCACACCTGGACGACTGTCAAAAATGCTAACTGACGCACAAGAAGTGTTCCAGCAGGGACTCGGAACACTAAAAGGCATAACAGCGATGATCAAAATAGAGGAAAATACAAGCCCAAAGTTTTTTAAAGCCAGACCGGTACCTTATGCGATCCGCCCAGCCGTCGAAGCAGAGCTGGAAGGTTTGGAATGTTCAGGAGTACTGTCCAAAGTGGACTGGAGCGAGTGGGCTACACCCATCATTCCTGTAATGAAGAGGTCGTTGAGTAATACGCCTGGGGAACCAAAGAAGGTTCGCATCTGTGGGGACTTTAAGGTGACAGTGAACCCAGTCCTTCACACTGTACAATATCCGCTTCCGCGGATTGAAGATATTTTCGCCTCGCTATCTGGAGGGAAAACCTTCACTAAGATTGATCTGGCCCAGGCGTACCTGCAAATGGAGGTAGAAGAAGCCTCGAAACAGTATCTCACGATCAACACTCATAAAGGTCTCTACCAATACAACCGGCTGGTGTTCGGGATAGCATCAGCTCCGGCTGTTTGGCAGAGGGCAATGGAACAAGTCCTGCAAGGGATTCCAGGGACCCAGTGTTATTTGGACGACATCCTGGTCACGTGCGAAAATGACAGTGATCACCTCGCCAACCTGGAGCAGGTGCTCACTAGATTGAAGGAATATGGGCTCCGAGCTAATCGCCACAAATGCAAGTTTTTCCAGAAGCAGATCTCGTATTGTGGCCACGTTATTGATAAAGAGGAGTTACATAAGTCCCCTGAAAAGATTGAGGCAGTAGTCAAGGCTCCAGCACCGGAAAATGTGTCACAACTCAGGTCGCTCCTTGGGCTGGTGAACTACTACCATAAGTTCTTGCTGAATTTGCCTACCATACTACACCCACTGAACACCCTACTGCAAACGAGGGTACCATGGAAGTGGAGTGACGAATGTAAACGCGCTTTCCAGAAGAGCAAAGCATTGATCACATCAAAAGAGGTGTTGGCTCATTTCAACCCAGCACTACCAATTCGGTTGGCGTGTGATGCATCATCCTATGGCATTGGAGCGGTGCTGTCGCACAAATTCCCGGACGGCTTGGAGAGGCCAGTAACCTTTGCGTCTCGGTCACTAACCTCAGCCGAGCGTAACTACGCCCAGATTGACAGGGAGGCCCTCAGCCTAGTGTGGGGAGTGAAAAAGTTCAATCACTATCTGCACGGGCAGAAGCTCACCTTGCTGACTGACCACCAACCACTTATCTCCATCTTTAATCCAAAGAAGGGCATTCCGGTGATGACTGCGCAACGGCTACAAAGATGGTCCCTTTTTCTAGGGGCGCACCAATATGAAATCGTGTATAAGGGCACGAAACAGCATGGAAACGCTGATGGGCTATCACGCCTGCCACTGCCTACTGCAGAGGAAGCACCAGCAGTGGATCCTGTCGAAATATTTCATTCGACTATAATTGAATGCTTGCCAGTAACTAACGCTGGTATAAAGAAGGAGACCCGAAATGACCCGACACTGTCTCGGGTATATGAGTTGAAGGTGAAGGGATGGCCAGCACATGGCGACTCACTGTTGCCAGCATTCTCATCCAGAAGAGAACAGCTGTCAGTATGCCAGGGGACCTTGATGTGTGGATCCCGAGTGGTAATTCCACCCAAGTTAAGGGAGAGAGTGCTCAATGAGCTTCACGAAGGTCATCTGGGAGGGGTGAAAATGAAAAGCCTTGCTAGGGCTTATGTGTGGTGGCCGGGGATCGATCAGCAAGTCGAGGACCTGACAAAGAGCTGCTCAGGATGCCAGAAGGTCCAAAATGCACCACCACATGCCCCTCTACACCCATGGGAGTGGCCCTCATCTCCATGGCAACGGGTGCATATTGATTTTGCTGGTCCATTCATGGACTCAATGTTTTTAATAGCCGTGGATGCGCACTCGAAATGGCCTGAGGTGATCAAAATGTCCTCCACCACCACGGAGAAAACTATTGCAGTCCTACGGACCATTTTTGCCAGGAACGGCTTGCCAGAGCAGATTTGCTCTGATAACGGACCACAGTTTGTGTCCGAAGAGTTTCGAAGATTTATGAAAAGGAATGGGGTAAGGCATTACACATTCGCCCCATATCATCCAGCCACAAATGGATTGGCTGAGAGGTTCGTACAAACCTTTAAGAAGGCAATAAAGGCTATGTACAATGACAACATTCCGCTGCAGCACAAGGTGGACAATTTCCTGTTCGCCTACCGGAATGCGACACATGCAGTCACCAACCAGGCCCCGGCCATGATGTTCTTTAACCGAAGGTTGAGATCTCGTCTGGATCTGCTCAGACCAAATGTACGAAGAGATGTTGAGAGTAAGCCATTCCAGCACATCAATGAGAAGCCGACAAGGAGCTTCAATGTAGGGCAACCAGTCTTGGCCCGCGACTACCGAACAGAGAAATGGCAACCAGGAACGATATGCACACGGCAGGGGCCACTAATGTACACAGTGGATGTTGGGGAGAACATTGTGAGACGCCATGCTGACCAGATCCTAGAGTCACAGGAACGAGTCAACCCCATGTCTCGGCCATACGTACCTGGTGAGGAACCCGATGCACAGGTCGCATCTACCTCAGAAACAATAGCATTGGAAGCTGATGAATCAACTGACGACAGGGTGTTAGAATCGCCTCCACACCAAGAGTGAGACACTCGGGAAAGGCATTATCCAGAAAGAATCAGGAAGCCTCCCCAAAGACTGAATTTATAAATAGACTATTTTCAATTAATGTTGCATGTTAAAAGTGTTAATTGTAATTAGTTTGATGTTTAATTGTTAAATGAGTGTTATGGTACTGTTAATCTAAAAGGGGAGGAATTGTAATGTATGTACCTTTAAGGGGAGAACTACTTTTTACAGCTCCTGTATACTGTAGTACCGGCAGTGACCACACCTGTATATAAACCCTGAGTAGTGATCTGTAGAGTTAGTTCTAGAGTAACCCTCATTCAGTAAATACCTGTTGAATCGTTCCCTGCAGTCTTGTTGTCTAATTATTGAAGGACACAACATCAAGATACACGGATCTAACAACGGCCACAGATGCAGGAGTCCCAGTTACATGGCCACAGATCCAGGAACCCCGGTTACACGGCCACTAATATATAGTAAAACTTACCTGAACCTACTCCTGCATTTTGCCGGTTAAGAGAGATTTCTGGATTTAGGTGCCAGTTAAAAGAGAGTTTCTTTAATGCAAGTTGTTGCATACTGCCCATGATTTTCTGTCTATTAATTTAAATGGGCAGAGTGCCCACAATTTCCCAGCATGCAAAGCCAATGGATGAGACTCCCTGCCAGTGACACAAGCTTAACCCCCCCCAGATTATTCATCACGGAACAACACTACTGCGGAGCCCATTGTGTGTCCGCCACCTATTTGCTATTTCATTTTATAGCTGTGGTGTCTTCATTAGATTCCATAGAAATAGTTTGCTACTGTGCATTTTTCGGTGAAGAAAATAATTTATCCATTTCAGCTGCCACATGACTTTTAATGAAAACAGGTCCAAGATAAATCAGGGTCGAAACTGATTGAAAATTGCAGATGTCATAAAAGCTAGGACCAAGGAAGGTGAAGAGGTGTCCCGCTGTTGGTTTATAATCTTTGTATGATGAGGCAATGGATAAAATAGGAATTGCATAACCATATAAAAGAAAGAACTTGCATTTATACAGCACCATTCACGACTTCAGCACGTCCCAAAGCGCTTTACATCCAATGAAATACTTTTGAAGTGTAGTCACTGTTGTAATGTAGGAAATGTGGCAGCCAATTTGTGCACAGCAAGATCCCACAAACATGCTAATGACCAGACAATCTGTTTTGGTGATGTTGGTTGAGGGATAATTCTTGGCTCCAGGACACCAGGGGAGAACTCCCTGCTCTTCTTCAAAATAGTGCTATGGGATCTTTTACAGCCACCTGAGAGAGCAGATAGGGCCTTGGTTTAACGTCTCATCTGAAAGACAGCACCTCCGACAGATATACTCTGTTTCTGGGTAAGTGAAGACATCAGTCAATTCCACAGGAGATCCGATTTCCCACCGTAACTTAGACAGAAACCCCTGAGAAACAGCCTCAGTGGTTTCCGCTGATCTTCCATCAAAGTTGCAGCAGGAGTTTGGAGAAGCCCCCCAAACGAGTCTAGCCCGCAATTCTCACAGTTCACCTTATTTAAAAGTAAAGGGCTATTGGCTTCCTTATAATTTTTAAGTTAAATCAAAATAGTTGCAATAAGAAAAGTATTTAAACGGTTATCATCACTATTATATAAATGGATAGTGACCTCACATCTCTGCAGATTGATCTTCAGATGCCTTGAGAAAGCTCTGAACAGCAACATTGCAGAAGCTGTCCATATCTTAACTCGCACCAAGTCCCGTTCACGCATCACCCCTGTACTCGCTGACCTACATTAGCTCCCAGTCCGGTAACGCCTCGATTTTAAAATTCTCATCCTTGTTTTAAAAACCTCCATGGTCTCACCCCTCCCTATCTCTGTAACCTCCTCCAGCCCTACAACATTCCGAGGTTACTGCACTCCTCCAATTCTGGCCCCATGTGCATCCCCAATTTCCTTGGTTCCACCATTGGTAGCCATGCCTTCAGCTGCCTAGGCCCTAAGCTCTGGAATTCCCTCCCTAAACCTCTCCGCCTCTCTACTTCTTTCTCCTCCTTTAAGATGCTCCTTAAAACCTACCTCTTTGACCAAGCTTTTGGCTAGCTGCCCTAATATCTCCTTATGTGATTGGGTGTCAAATTCTGTTTGATTACGCTCCTGTGAAGTGCCTTGGGACATTTTATTTTGTTTAGGGTGCTATATAAATGCAAGTTGTTGCTGTTGAAGGACATGAATGTGAATATATGAAAGAAAAAGCTTTTATTCATTAACCTTGGACAGTTTATGAGCCAAACACAGTTTTACAATCAAACTTCTCTAGGAGACAGAAAACCAATAATTGATACATTTACTTCATCCACATCAACCAATTATGGAAAATGGACAATACTAATTGGATAAACAATAATATTGCTTAATATTATTGATGTAATATTATAGAAGAAATCAATATTTCCTCCTAATAAGAATAAGGATTATTAATTCTTATTTATCAATATACTAGCAGATGTCCTGTGGTATTGCTATGATGGGTTGTTAGGAGGAGAGAGTGTGATTTGCTGGAGTGTGAGAATGAGATAAAGGAGCCTATGTTCACTGAGACAATATTGAAAGAAGCTTACAAGGAATCTTCCCCGACACACTGAAGTAAGTTTTTTTTGATTGACGCCTAGAAAATAAATAAATAAGGATAAAAGTTCGACCCGCGGGTGGGGTGGTAGATTCTAAAGATATCGTGGCATGGGGTGCAGTCTGGGGCAGAACCTAGATCTGCCATGGTTCCACCCCGTTTAAAATGACCCTGCAAATTGCACTGGGGGAGCGTGAGCCCTACTTCTGCCGACCCAACTCGTCAGGCCAGCACACTGAGAGTGTGTTTGGGGGCTTTCCCAGGCTAATCTGAGAACTCCATCAGAAGTACCCGCGATAGCCCGGCAAAACATACATTTGCTGAGAGCAGGCACTGAGTCCTGCTTCCATTCCATGAGTATAACTACTGCTGTTTTATTTTTAACCAAAATGCATTGACTCACGCTTACTAGCACTGAATTCCATCTGCCACTTTTTAAGCCCATTTTATCAATATCCCTTTGCAGTTTCCTTTAGTCTTCTAATGTATGAACTATATCTCCTATTTGGTATCATCTTCAAATTTTGACACTAGTCCCTCTAGGCCTAAATCCATTTCCTAGTGGGCCTACAGCTAATTCAACACTAATTAGCAATGTCACTCAAACAGACTTAGGATGCTTGTTGTGGGAAATGGAAAAATTGCTACAGTGCTGCAGTAAGACATGATTTTTTGGTTCAGCATGGAAGCATATTGTTGGGCAGAGTAGAGGAAGCTTCACTCTGCATCTAGTTGTCCTAGGCCTAACCCAGAAGTGCTTGATGCTGGAAAGTCTTACATTCTCCAATATTAAATATCTCAACTAACAGAACAAAATAATGCTTTAAAAAATGCATTACATTCATCGGAAAGATTCCACTGTCTGTCACTTTCACACACAGGGCTGAATTTTAGTGGGAAACACAGGTTGTGGGGTGGTGGTGCTCCAAGGTGGTCAGGATACCCGGGAAAATGGGTTTCCCGCAGGCCCTGCCGACTTTAACGGCAGGGCGTGAGTTGAATGGGAAGCCTCTGCTTCCCACACGCAGCCAGCCAGATTGAGAGGTTGGCTGGCTCCAGGTGGGTAGGCCTGCGGCACTAGGCCGCACAAAGGAGGGAGGGAGGGATCACGTGGGGGGTCAGGCCAGGAGGAGATCGGGGGTGGGGGGTGGGCCGGGCCAGGCCGGGAGAAGATCGGGGGTGGGGGGTGGTGGGGTGGGCGAAGAGAGTCAGAAGCTGAGAGAAGATTTGGGGGTTGGGGTGGGTGGCGGGGTCCAAAGAGAGTCACGGGGCCAAGAGAAGATCAGGGTGGTCTGAAGAGAGTTGCGGGGCGAGAGAAGTTTGAGGGGGGGCAGTCAGAAGAGAGTCGGGGGCTGGAGGAGCAGCACGGGGAGGACCGGAGGGGGAGGATCGGAGGCCTGTGGGGGAAAGCTCGTGGAAGCAGGGGATGCCTGGCAGGGGCGAGGGGGAGGTCTTGAGGAGGGATCGGAGGCCTGGTGGGGGGATTGGTGGATTGGGGGTGGGGAAACGGAGGCCTGGGGATGTGATCTGAGGCCTGGGGAGGGAGGCCTTGCGAGGGTTGATCGGAGCCCTGGGGAGGGTCTCTGATCACGGGGGGTAGGTTAGGCAGGAACCCTGGATCAAGGAGGTAAGTGTAAAGGCACTTACCTCCTGGATGCAGCAGTTCTTGCCTTGCTATAGCTGGCGAGTTTTACAAGGTGTGCAAAACCCAACCAGCTAAAGTGAAAGACAAAATGGAGGTTAAAGAAGAGGCTTCCAGCCTCATTATAATATTTAAATAGACGGTCTGCCTCCTGGCAGCGGTTTGGCTGCCTGCCCGCCGTCCCGCCTCCTGTCCCACCTCCCGTCCCGCCTCTGTTAAAACATGAAGTGGGCAGGTTGGAAGCGGGTTTCTGATTTTTAACTATCCACACGCCCCCAACCCTCCCGTTTTTTAAAATTAAAATTCACCCCGTTGTAAAAATCTTCTTCTTCTCTTCTTCTTAGGCAGTCCCTCGGAACCGAGGATGACTTGCTTCCACATTTAAAATGAGTTCTCAGGTGACTGATGAGTCCAATGCAGGACCTACAGTCTCTGTCACAGGTGGGGCAGACGGTGGTTGAAGGGACGGCTGGGTGGGGTGCTTGGGTTGACGTGCACTCCTTGCGCTGCCTGCGCTTGGCTTCTGCTTGCTCCCGGCGAAGAGACTCGAGGTGTTCGGCACCTTCCCGGATGTTTCTCCTCCACTTTGTGTGGTCTTGGGCCAGGGATTCCCAGGTATCAGTGGGGATGTTGCACTTTTTCAAGGAGGCTTTGAGGGTGTCCTTGAAGCATTTCCTCTGCCCACCTGGGGCTCTCTTGCCATGTCGGAGCTCCGAATAGAGCGCTTGTTTTGGGAGTCTCGTATCGGGCTTGCGGGTCAGGACCCCGCTGTCAACCCGCCGCCACGCACCTTTCCCAAATGTCGGGTCTGTCAGCCCTGAGCAGACCTGACACACAGTGGCAGGGGAGGCAATTAAGGTCATTATGACCTTGTTAACAGAGCATTAAGAAGTATTTTCAGCTCACCTTCAGAGTTTACTAGGTCGCGCACGGGGTCCACACGGCTCAGGGATCATATCAGGTGAGCAGGGCGAGAGTTGAATGGCCATGGAATCATCTCATTACTTGACAGCTGCAAATGTGCTATAAAAGCTCCCATCTCACAGCTGTTCACTTTCCAAGGTTAGAAGCTGTTGCTGACTGTATTTGGAAGACAGATTGAGCTTTATGCAGGTTGTAAGTGTTTGGAGTGTCACCTCATTGGAACAACTTCTCTCACCATTAACAGATTGCTTCTGTCATCTCAAGTTCACCTGCCATCTATTCCATCAGCATCGGTGCCCTTAAAACTATCTCACCTTGGTCCTCAGGATCCCACCACAATCAGCCCCAACACCAGCAGCACCAGGCACACCAGCAGCACCAACAACAACACCAAACTCCTCCGTAATCAACTGATGCTGCACAGGGCACAGGGCATCAGCACCTGACCACATTTCTGCCTGGCACACCAGGGATGGCCTCACCGTGGTCACATTTACTTCACTTGATGCTGTACACCCTGGCTGCCACATGAAGCACCAGATTGGTACCACCCCACACCATAAAGCATCCCAACAATGTCCAAGCCATTCCTTTCACACTCATCACCATTGTGGGGGGTACCATTATGTCTCACCAGTCACTGCAACTCACTAAGCCACTTCCAAAGGTGCACACAAATCTGTCCAAGAACGCAAAGTGTTCAAAATAACAGTTTCAGTGTTTGACACCACACTAACAGAAACTTTACATGAACATTGCATAAAACACTCAAGTGCCTACCATTGTGTGTTGTTAGTTGGTATGATTGGACTAGGATGAGGGTGAGTGTGAAGGGTGGCTCGTGAGATGGGGAAGTGATAATGTAGAATAAGAGGGATGGGTGGAGGTGCAAGGTAAGTTGGTGTGAGTAAGGATGTGCAGGAGTAGGATAGGGAAGGCAGAGTGATGGGGATGTGATGAGTGGCACAGCAGGATGAAGTTGAGTGTGGCTTTGTAGTAATGCTTCGTGATCTACGGTGATCATTGAAAGATTTGCACTACTGCAGCCTGGTCCTCCTGACGACATCCCTGCTTGTGTCCTCCTGTGCAAACCAGGCTGCGTTGGCTCCTGGGGAGGTCTCTTCCGCCCATTGGAAGGGAAGAGACCTCCCTGCCTGCTGTGGCTCCCTCCATAAGCATATGGAGGGAGTCATGGAAGAGCCTGGGTGCAGCCGTGCACCTTTGTGCAGTGCTTGTCAGTGTTTGCAGCACCTCAATGCTGTAGAACACTGACAGCAAAACTGTCAAAATAAACAAGCCCAATCAGGGGAAAATCATTTTGGACAGTGGGCTGGAACCAGCAGCGAGGCCGGGACCCCCCACCGACATCGCCCACCACGGACCCGCCAAGGTTGGTAAAATCCAGCCCTTAGATTTTATATGTAAAGTTAATCATTTTCTTGTTAACTTATTCTTTCTTTGCTATGTTATGAACCTTATTTAAAGAAGTGAGGGCTTAGTCTATTGGAGAATCCATGGTAGTAATGAAAGAGATTTTCAAAAAATATTTGGCAAGCACTTCTTCCTGTAGGTATATGGTCTCTGGGAATTAAATTGATCTCTAAGACACTGCTGCAAGCAAACCGGGAGAAAAATCATAGGGGCATTAAAAAAAAATGTGTTTTTACATTTTCTTTGTGGAGATGGGAAAAGAAGTGTTTGACCAAGAGTCAAGAATCATCCAAACAGTTAACAAAATGTCTTTTCACTTTCCAATTGGTGTGGGAAGACAGGGCACCACGAGGATGGACATGTCGGGCGTCCAATGGCTGGAGCGTGGGGGCGGGGTAGTTGGAGGCAGGAGGTCATGTGATGAAAACTCCAGAAATATGTCCAACCAGAGTTGGCAAACCCTATGTAGGTAGCTGTTGCTAACTGACAATTTTAGATTGGAAGTTCTTCAAAATTGCTGATTTGTCATTTTCATTCCTAGTTGCTACATGCTGTGCATGTTGTTTAGCACACCCCTTACCTGTAAGACCTGACACAGCATGTGTGACATGCGTGGTGCCTGAAGCGTGACAGACAAAATGCTCGTTAGATGCAGAGGCATAAGCACAAAATCTAGGCCGACACTTCAGTGCAGTACTGAGGGAGTGCTGCACTGTCAGAGACATCAGCCATGGCTCAGTTGGTAGCACTCTTGTCTCTCCGTCAGAAGGTCATGGGTTCAAGTCCCACTCCAGAGTTTTGAGCACAAAACCTAGTCCCACCCTTCAGCGCAGTCCTGAGTGAATGCTGCACTGTCAGAGTTGACATCTTTCAGATGAGACATTAACTCGAGGCCCTGCCTGCTCTCTCAGGTGGGCGTAAAAGATCCCGTGGCACTATGCGAAGAAGAGTAGTGTCCTGGCCAATACCTCAACCAACATCTAAAACCGATGATCTGGTCATTTATTTCATTGTTGTTTGTGGGACCTTGCTATGCGCAAATTAGCTGCCGCATTTTCCTACATTACAATGGTGCCTGTACGTCACTGGCTGTACAGCTCTTTGAGGCATCCTGAGGTTGTGAAAGAAGCTACAGAAATGCGAGTTCTTTCTTTTCTTTTTCTTGGACTAGACTTTCCTCTTTGGTCGCTATGCTACCCGACAGTCACATTGCTTCCCCTCCCTCCACCCCCACTTCAGATGTTCCCCAGAGCAGGCAGGAAGCCCATTGCGTGCATTCAAAAACTGTTGCGAGCCATTGATAATTTCCTTGGGACAACTTCATTTAAATATTTTTGGCTGGGATCCAAGTGGGGTTTCTGCCTCCACCTGCCAGCCTGCCCAGGGAAGACTCACCACTCTGGTACCCACAGCTGCTTAAAGAGCCCATCCTGCTCCAGGCCGAGTCAAAGCACGATTCCAATGCTCTTCTGGCCGGACTCCCATCTTCCACCCGACATAGAAACATAGAAGATAGGAGCAGGAGTAGGCCATTCGGCCCCTCGAGCCTGCTCCGCCATTCAATGCGATCATGGCTGATCATCCAAATTCAGTACCCTGTCCCTGCCTTCTCTCCATATCCCTTGATCCCTTTAGCCTTAAGAAATATATCCAACTCCTTCTTGAATATATTTAATGAATTGGCCTTAACTGCCTTCTTTGGTAGAGAATTCCACAGGTTCACCACTCTCTGGGTGAAGAAATTCCTCCTCATCTCTGTCCTAAATGGCTTACCCCTTATCCTTAGACTGTGACCCCTGGTTCTGGACTCCCTGACCATCGGGAACATCCTTCCTGCATCTAGTCTAGTCCTGTTAGAATTTTCTAAGTTTCGATGAGATCCCCTCTCATTCTTCTAAACTCCAGCGAGTACAAGCCCAATCGACCCAATCTCTCCTCGTATGTCATTCCTGCCATCCCAGGTATCAGCCTGGTGAATCTTCGCTGCACTCCTTCCATGGCAAGAACGTCCTTCCTCAGATAAGGTGACCAAAACTGCACACAATACTCAAGGTGTGGTCTCACCAAGGCCCTGTACAACTGCAGCAAAACATCCTTGTTCCTGTACTCAAACCCTCTCGCTACAAAGGCCAACATACCATTTACCTTCTTAACCACCTGCTGCACCTGCATGCTTACTTTTAGCGACTGGTGCACAAGGACACCCAGGTCTCATTACACTTCCCCTTCTCCCAATCTATTGCCATTCAGATAATACTCTACCTTCCTGTTTTTGACACCAAAGTGGATAACCTCGCATTTATCCACATTATATTGCATCTGCCATGCTTCTGCTCAATCACCCAACCTGTCCAAATCATACTGGAGTTTCTCAGCGTCCCCCTCACAGCACACATGCCCACCCAGCTTTGTGTTGTCTGCAAACTTGGAGATATTACATCTAGGCCTAGAAATTGGGTTGGGGCGCCAAAGTGACGCGAAAGTCGCCTGAGCGCAGGATTTAGCACAGCGATCGGAGTAATACCGATCGCCAGAAATTCAGTTTCAGTGCCCCTCGAGGGACACGGGGCGAGGCTTGAGGCGCTCCGCGTCCCTCTTAGGGCGCTGAAACTGATTATCGCAGCGCAACATGCCGCAGCGCCACACGCTGCGGCACGGCACGCTGCGGTACTGCAGGCCTTCCTCCCAATGTTAAGGGGGAGGTGCCTGCAACAGCGCAATCCCCGCTCGCGAGTGCCGGCAAATGAGCCCGGCACCAAGGAGAAGTGCCGTGCTCTCGGGAAACAGCCGGCAATGCCGCGGGGGGGGGGGGTTTAGGAGGCTGGGGACGGAGGTGCTGGCAGGAGGCCGCCGAAAAAGCGGCCGCCCCACACCTCCACCTTAACTTGCGCCGCTGCCGGCACAGTAAGGCCCCGTAAACCGGGCGCGGGTAGCGAACGGCGCAACTGCGGCGTTCGCTACCAAATATCGCGAACGGGGCACGAATGGGGCGCTGTGCACACCGATGACGTCATCGGTGGCGGCGCAGCGCAACAGGCTAACGCCACCATTAGCACCCCTCCTGAATATCGCGGGAGGCGCAGCCAGTGGCGCTACAGCCACTGACTGCCTCTTTAGGCGCTAACAGGTGACGCTACTCACCCAATTTCTCCCCCCTAGTTCCCTTGTCCAGATCATTAATATATATTGTGAATAGCTGGGGTCCAAGGACCGATCCCTGCGGTACCCCACTAGTCACTGCCTGCCACTCGGAAAAAGAGCCGTTTATTCCAACTCTTTGCTTTCTGTCTGCCAACCAGTTCTCTATCCAAGTCAATACCTTGCCCCCAATCCCATGTGCCTTAATTTTACACGCATAAACTTAAGCTCATCAAAAACTCTGCTGCCTGTATCCTAACTCACACCAAGTCCCGTTCACCCATCACCCCTGTGTTCGCTGACCTACATTGGTTCCCGATGCCTATTTTAATCGCTCCACCATTGGCGGCTGTGCCTTCAGCAGCCACGGCCCCAAGTTTTGGAATTCCCCCCTTAAACCTCTCCGCCTCTCTTCCTTACTCTCCTCCTTCAAGATGCTCCTTAAAACCTACCTCTTTGACCACCCGTCCCAATATCTCCTTATGTGGCTCGGTGTCACATTTTGTTTGATAATCGCTCCTGTGAAGCACCTTGGGACGTTTTGCTACATTAAAGGCACTATATAAAGGCAAGGTGTTGTTGTTGTATTAGGCTTCTGCTAGACCTGGTGTAAAATGCTTGTAGAGGAGTGCCGATCAATTGCTCTGTAACCAATTGCACTTCCTGGGTGGGCCTTTGCCGGCCCCTAGCACTGCCGGACATCAGTAGCAGGCTGATATTACACGTGCTTATGGTGACATTGAGCAACTCACTTGTCTAAATAGCTAAATAGCACCGAGTAGCATTATGCGCAAAGTGTCAGTTTAGGATGAAATGAATGAGTTATTAAAAGGAGAGGCTGGGAGAGTCAACCACTGATTAATCAGTTGTTGGAAGTGTCACTCAGTGTTGAGTGGCAGTGCACAAGGAGGATCACCTATACTGATCAATTGGTTATATTGATCATTAGGTTAGTGACCAAATCGATCACTATGACTGGATTCTATATTACATAGATAGATATGTGCTCATGTACAAACTGTTGACACTTTCCCCCAGAATATTGAAGACATTTGTTACTTCTTTTTTTTATCTACCTAAGTTTTATTTGTCACTTTCCAACAAAGGATTACAATCAGAAGCAAAAGTCCTGGCTGATTTTTTCTCCTGGGTAGATGGGCTGAAGCAAAGGCAGAGGCAGAGGCAAGCAATGTTACAGAGGTGGAAGTAAGCGGTCCTTGTGATGGAGAGGATATGGGGCTGCAAACTTAACTCAAGGTGAGCTGGAATGCTGAAATTGCAAACAGTCTGGTTCAAACTGAGACAACGGCTGAGGTAGAGGAATGGAATCAGTGCTGAGTGTCTGGCATATGTGGCAGGGGCTGAAAATATAAGCTTCAGTCTTCCCAATGTTTAATTCGAGGAAATTGAGCTTCATCCAAGACTGGATGGCAAACAAGCAGTCTGACAGCACAGAGGCAGCAGTGGAAGGATCGAGAGAGGTGGAGGAAAGGTAAAGCTTGGTGTCGTCAGCTTACACATGGAAGCTGACCTGATGTCTTTGGATGATGTTGCCAAGAGGTAGCATGTAGAGATAGATCTTTGGAAGACATCAGAGTTAACAGTGTGGGGCGGAAAGAGATGTAATTGTTGGAGATGCTCTACTTATGATTGGATAGATAAGAGCGGAACTAAGCGAGGGCAGTCCCACTGAGCTAAACAACGGAGGAGAGATGTTGAAGGAGGATGGTGTGGTCGACTGTGTCAAAGGCTGCAGAGAGGTTGAAGATGAGGGCTGATAATGTACCACGGTCACAGTCACAGAGGATATCATTTGTGATTTTGATTAGGGCCATTTTAGTGCTGTGGCAGGGTCAGAAACCTGATTGGAAAGGTTCAAACATGGAGTTGTGGGAAAGATGGGCATGGATTTGAGAAACAACAGCACATTCAAGAACTTTGTAGAGGAAAAGGAGGTTGAAGATGGGGTGGTAATTTACAAGGTGGGTCAAGGGTGAGTTTTTTGAGGAAGGGGTGATGACAGCAGTTTTGAAATGGAGGGGGAAGTACTTGAGGAGAGGGAACCAATTACAATATCAGCTGGCAGGTGAACCAGGAAGGGAAGTTGGGGTGGGTCAACAGCTTAGTGAAAATGGGGTGAGGGGTGAAGGTGGATCTCTTGGACAAGGTGAGCATGATGGGACTGATATACCTATCAATTCAGTTCATGAAAAGCGACGAGTTAAGTTAGTAACTATAGGTTTTTATTGGCTAAATAACAGAGCCCACCCTCGTGGGTGATCGGATCCAACAAGGAGGAATACCAGCCAGTCGACCACCTTTATACCTGGGCAAGCAGGCAGAGCCATGGGCGGAGTCAGCTGTGGTCAGCCCAGGTATAACAGCGTGGCAAGAGGTGACCTTGTGTAGTGATACAACAGTGTAAACAGTGATAACCATAGTGTAACGATATAAACAGTGATAACCATAGTGTAACGATAGCGAACGATAAAAGTGGTTTACCACAGGGACCATGAGAGGAGATAGAAGAGAAACTAGAGAAAGACGCAGTTCAGGGCTAGGGCAGGGTAGAGTTTGGGGGAAGATTTTTGCTTAGTGTACAAGAAGGGGGGAAGCAGCAGAGGCAGCTGATCAGATGGTCTCAATCTTAGGAACAAAGAAGTTCATAAGCTCCTCACATTTGGGGGGTGGTGGGGGGTAATTCTGACTGTGGGCGGCAGTATAAAACACGTGATAGCAAATCGGCAGCCTGTTACATCTCACTTGATTTTTATTTCCATTGACTTCACACAAAGTCAAAATTATCCCTTGTTGTTGCAGGTGAAAGTAGAGAGAATGGAGTAGAGGGGTTTAAGGAGACAGTTAGTCGTGTACCAAAGAAGCCAGGATGATCATGGTGCCAGGAAGATCCCCATTAACTCCTCCTCGCAGGACATGAGGTGTTTCCAATTGAGTCCCCCCTCCAGTGGCCTGCCTCTCACAGGCATTTTGTGCCATTTTCACCTGTAACAAAGTGAGTACATGAGATAAAATCTAGCAGCTAAGGTGTGTGTACCAATTGGCATTAGCCAGTTGAAGCAGGAGATGTGGTGGTATCATAGAAACATAGAAACATAGAAGATAGGAGCAGGGATAGGCCATTCGGCCCTTCGAGCCTGCCCTGCCATTCAATGAAATCATGGCTGATCATCCAAACTCAGTACCCTGTCCCTGCCTTCTCCCCATATCCCTTGATCCCTTTAGCCTTAAGAAATATATCTAACTCTTGAATATACTTAATGAACTGGCCTCCACCGCCCTCTGTGGCAGAGAATTCCACAGGTTCACCACTCTCTGGGTGAAGAAATTCCTCCTCATTTCAGTCCTAAATGGCTTACCCCTTATCCTTAGACTATGACCCCTGGTTCTGGACTCCCCAGCCATCAGAAACATCCTTCCTGCATCTAGTCTGTCCAGGCCTGACAGAATTTTATAGGTTTCGATGAGATCCCCTCTCAATCTTCTAAACTCCAGTGAGTATAAGCCCAATCGACATAATCTCTCCTCATACGTCATTCCTGCCATCCCAGGTATCAGCCTGGTGAATCTTCGCTGCACTCCCTCCATGGCAAGAACATCCTTCCTCAGGTAAGGCGACCAAAACTGCACACAATACTCAAGGTGTGGTCTCACCAAGGCCCTGTACAACTGCAGCAAGACATCCTTGTTCTTGTACTCGAACCCTCTTGCTACGAAGGCCAACATACCATTTGCCTTCTTAACCGCCTGCTGCACCTGCATGCTTACCTTCAGCGACTGGTGCACAAGAACACCCAGGTCTCTTTGCACTTCCCCTTCTCCCAATCTATTGCCATTCAAATAATAATCTGCCTTCCTGTTTTTGCCACCAAAGTGGATAACCTCACATTTATCCACATTATAGTGCATTTGCCATGTTTCTGCCCAATCACCCAACCTGTCCAAATGGTACTGGAGTTTCACGACATCCTCCTCACAGCATACCCTCCCACCCAGCTTTGTGTCATCTGCAAATTTGGAGATATTACATCCAATTCCCTCGTCCAGATCATTAATATATATTGTGAACAGCTGGGGTCCTAGGACCGATCCTTGCAGTACCCCACTAGTCACTGCCTGCCACTCGGAAAACGACCCGTTTATTCCAACTCTTTGCTTTCTGTCCGCCAACCAGTTCTCTATCCAAGTCAATACCTTGCCCACAATCCCATGTGCCTTAATTTTGCACGCTAATCTCTTATGCGGGACCTTATCGAAAGCCTTCTGAAAGTCCAAATACAGCACATCCACTGGTTTTCCCTTATCACCCTGTCAAAGTGGAGAAAAGGGCTTTAGGTTTGCGCACCCAAATAATTGCTTTGCGAGGACGTAGGTAGCCATACTATGAGATCTTGAGTTAGTGTTTCCCTTAACCAAAGTGAAGGGCTAATTGTACAGCTGTTACTTGTAGAATGTCAAGCGTGTGCTGGTGCCCAGGGTGCCCCAGGAAGAAAAGGAAGAGTAGCCCATGAGTTTCCTTGCCTGCCCTGGTCAGATCATTGGATTTTTTTCACCTGGGAATATGAGAATTGGCACTCAGTGCCGGTGCCACCTCCCTCCACATGGCATGAGTCACTGTTTTGGCAGTTTTTCTGCCATGGCCATCCATCCCTCCTCTGCTCTATTACATCATGGAGGGTTTGCAGATCTGACTCTTGTGAAATTCAGGTATCCTCTTCTCTACCGTGTCCTTGTCCCTTCTTTGGCTGCCTTTGCCAGTTTGTCCTGTGTCAAGACATTCTTGTAAAGTGGCATGAAAACAGCCATGGGCCATCCAGTCCAATTGGCTGACAGCCAACTGACTGAGCCAGGTACTATTCCTCACATACCCGCTACCCATGCCTGCTGCTGCAATCTTCAGCCAGAACCACCTTTCTGAAGGCTACACTTTAATTTCCACGCAACCCAGTAGATTACTCCTGCCTTGCACAGTCTTTACACCAATCACTACTCCAATGGATATGCAAATGAGCTGGCACCGGAAATTCTAGTGTAAATACCTCTCCAGGCTATCGGCAGGTGCAACTCATTTTCCATTGACGTAAAAGTGATGCGACACACCATGTGGAATTTCCAGGCCATTTATCAATGGAGCCATCAGTGAGAATTTGTAATTATCTATTTTTTTGTGTAAATTTTGACGATTACCAATTTACCAAGCTACATGGCAGGTGAGAGCAATCTTGCTCCTAATGATTTTGTGTAACCCAATATCAACAAACAGCAGAAAACTAGCCAATCATGATCCATGTGTAATAATGCTCCATTTCCAAGTAGCTAATGAGCCACTTAACGAGTATAAGTGATGAGTATTTCATTAATCCAACCTTAGAGGAAAGGCACAATAAAACTGTATTCATTCCCATAGTTGTCTTTGAGGATTGTGCAATGGAGAAAGAGGCTTTTGCTGAGGTAGGGCAGCCCACAGCTAAGTAACAGAAGCAAGAACTTGTTAAGACATCACAAAGCACATGAATTTCCTTGTCTGCAATACTATATATTTGTGAGGAAATGTCTGTAGCTGACAATTGCTTCAAGTCAGACTGTTCACCATTGGTGTGCTCGCTGACCTACAAAAGCCTCAATTTTAAAATTCTCATCCTTGTGTTCAAATCCCTCCGTGGCCTCACCCCTCCCTACCTCTGTAACCTCCTCCAGCCCTACAACGCTCCGAGATCTCTGCGCTCCTCCAATTTTGGCCTCTTGCGCATCCTCGATTTCCTTCCCTCCAACATTGGTGGCCATGTCTTCAGCTGCCTCGGCCCTAAGTTTTGGAATTCCTTCCCTAAGCCTGTCCGCCTCGCTCTCCTCCTTTCAGATGCTCTTTAAATCCTACTTTTTTAAAAATTCGTTTATGGGATGTGGGTGTCGCTGGCAAGGCCGGCATTTATTGCCCATCCCTAATTGCCCTTGAGAAGGTGGTGGTGAGCCGCCCTCTTGAACTGCTACAGTCCGTGTGGTGAAGGTAATCCCACAGTGCAGTTAGGGAGGGAGTTCCAGGATTTTGATCCAGCGACGATGAAGGATCGGTGATATACTTCTAAGTCAGGATGGTGTGTGACTTGGAGGGGAACTTGGAGGTGGTGGTGTTCCCATGCGTCTGCTGCCCTTGTCCTTTGAGGCGGAAGAGGACGCGGGTTTGGGAGGTGCTGCCAAAGAAGCCTTGGCGAGATTCTGCAGTGCATCTTGTAGATGGTACACACTGCAGCCATGGTACGCCAAGCTTTTGGTCACCTGTCCCAATAACTCTTTATGTAGCTCGGTGCTAAATTTTGTTTGTTAACGCTCCTGTGAATTGCCTTGGGATGTTTTACTACTTTAAAGGTGCTATATAAATGCAAGTTGATGTGTGCGTGGTGTGGCAGATTTTCCCTGTGGTGCGTTGAAAGGAAGAAATGACATGAAAATTTCATGCTGTGGTAAGCTATGGGAAAAATCTCCTTAATCCAGTTGTACAGCAGATGGCACAACTGTATGGTAACTGCTGTATGATGCAGAGGTGATGAAGACATGACTCCTCTGACATGCCTAGGTACAGGTCCCAAGGCAGCGATGGATGTGAGCAGAGGTTATTGCACCTGCATTTGGTGGGTCCCTCACAAATTCCGCTTCCACATTTCAATTATGCAGAATCACCAAAGACATAAATATCTCATCTCTTATTACTAGGAATAATGAAGACAAGTATTGGTGGTTGAAATACGCATTCAAAAATGGAGGCCTTTCTTGTAAAACCAACTAAGGCACACTGCCAAATGTAGTCAAAGGTACCTAAAAGCACCCCCCCCCTCCCCAAAAAAGGTGAAGAAAAACTACCTTCTTGCTTCTAAGAAAGCCTAACAAGCAGGCCTCATCGATTTCCACCTCAGTGCAGGCAAATGTTATACTGTGGACAGAGCCTCGCCTGACGTTGCATAATTATGCAAGGTCATTAGAACCTGCATTTGCATATCATTATGAGGGCTGTAAAAGCCTGAAGGACAGGCCTCAAAAATTCCCCCAAATCAAGCAGGTGATTAAGGTCCCACACTGAAATAAAAGAAATAAGGACAGACAGAGAGACAGACTTGCATTTATATAGCACCTTTTATGACCTCAGGAGATTCCAAAGCACTTTACTGCAAATGAAGTACTTTAGAAGTGAAGTCACTGTTTTGTAGGAAACGCGCCATCCAAATTTGTGCACAGCAAGCTCCCACAAACAGCAAATACATAATAATCAGATAAGCTGTTTTAGCAATGTTGATTGAGGGATAAATATTGTCCAGAATACTGGGAGAACCCCCCTGCTCTTCTTCAAATCTCACCGTCAGATCCTTTACAACCATCTGAGAAGGCAGACAGGGCCTCGGTTTTGATGTCTCATCCAAAAGACAACACCTCCAACAGTACTGCACTGGAGTGTCAGCTTTAGGTTTTGTGTTCAAATCTCTGGAGTGGGACCATGAACCCACAACCTTCATGATTCATAGGCAATGAATGCTACCAACTGAGACATGGCTGACACTACCAGAATGCAATGCCCTGTTGGCAGCACAGGGCCTCAGAAAGCCTGGGCTTTTAAACATATATAAACTGTTACCGAGTCATAGAGACAGATAAGAGATAGTGGGCCTTCTCAATCCCCTGCAGCTTTCCATTTGGGTGAACTGTTACCCATAACTAAAGCTAAGTCATCCAAAGAACAGTTAGGAATAGGGCACATACACAAGGTAAGCAGATAAGTTCATGATTTAAACAACAATTTGCACTTATATAGCACCTTTAACATAGTAACACATTCCAAGGTGCTTCTCAAAAAGGGAAAATAGAGAGTCAGAATTGTGAGAAAACTGAGGAGACAACTTGCTCAAAGAGATTTACATTGTAGAAACGGGATTTCCACCAATTCTCTGCTGAAGTTATGGTGGCCAATCAGGAGAAACCCCAAGGAAATTCCATTTAAAACACTACCATACACTCAAAAGGTAAATCATGCTTGACTAATCTACTGGAATTTTTTGAGGATGTAACTGGCAGAATAGATAAGGGAGAACCAGTGGATGTGGTGTATTTGGACTTTCAGAAGGCTTTCGATAAGGTCCCGCATAAGAGATTAGCGTGTAAAGTTAAAGCACATGGGATTGGGGGTAAGGTACTATCTTGGATAGAGAACTGGTTGGCAGACAGGAAGCAAAGAGTTGGAATAAACTGGTCTTTTTCCGAGTGGCAGGCAGTGACTAGTGGGGTACCACAGGGATCAGTGCTAGGACCCCAGCTATTCACAATATATATAAATGATCTAGACGAGGGAACTAGATGTAATATCTCCAAGTTTGCAGACGACACAAAGCTGGGTGGGCGTGTGTGCTGTGAGGAGGATGCAGAGAAACTCCAGTATGATTTGGACAGGTTGGGTGATTGGGCAGATGCATGGCAAATACAGTATAATGTGGATAAATGCGAGGTTATCCACTTCGGTGGCAAAAACAGGAAGACAGATTATTATCTGAACGGCAATAGATTGGGAAAAGGGGGAGTGCAATGAGACCTGGGTGTCCTTGTGTACCAGTTGCTGAAGGTAAGCATGCAGGTGCAGCAGGCGGTTAAGAAGGCAAATGGTATGTTGGGCTTCGTAGCGAGAGGATTCGAGTACAGGAGCAAGGATGTCTTGCTGCAGTTGTACAGGGCCTTGGTGAGACCACACCATGAGTATTGTGTGCAGTTTTGGTCACCTTATCTGAGGAAGGATGTTCTTGCCATGGAGAGAGTGCAGCAAAGATTCACCAGACTGATACCTGGGATGGCAGGAATGACGTATGAGGAGAGATTGGGTCGATTAGGCTTATATTCGCTAGAGTTTAGAAGAATGAGAGGGGATCTCATTGAAACATATAAAATTCCAAAAGGACTAGACAAACTAGATGCAGAAAGGTTGTTCCCGATGGTGGGGGAGTCCAGAACCAGGGGTCACAGTCTAAGGATAAGGGGTAAGCCATTTAGGACTGAGATAAGGAGGAATTTCTTCACCCAGAGAGTGGTGAACCTGTGGAATTCTCTACCACACAAGGCAGTTGAAGCCAATTCATTAAATATATTCAAGAAGGAGTTAGATATATTTCTTAAGGCTAAAGGGTTCAAGGGATATGGGGAGAAAGCAAGGATAGGGTACTGAATTTGGATGATCAGCCATGATCCCATTAAATGGCGGAACAGGCTCAAGGGGTTGAATGGCCTAATCCTGCTCCTACCTTCTATGTTTCTATGTTTCAAACACCACTTGTACTTAAACACAATAAAATGATTTTACTTTTCTTCCCCTTTCCGTCAGCCACCTCTATTCTGACCTATTCTGAAATGCCAACAGGGTCTCTGCTTTAATTGCTAACTCCAGTAGTGCATTCCACAGCTGCATAACTCTCTGCGTAAAAAAGTTTCTTCTGCTCTCTGTCCTAAATCTCTAACAAGGGCATTTGTTCAATAGCACGATCAAATGTGCGTTGTGGGGGTGGTGAATTGTTAACCCACGCTAATTTTTAGGCGTTTTAATGATCTGTGCATGCAGCCAGCGCTGCTAACGCTGTTCATTGGCTACACCTCTCTCGGTGGGGGGGGGGGGAGGGGGCGGGAGGCCCAATATCGGCAGGAACCAACGCTTCTTAAAGGCAGAAGTCATTGGACCCCAATTTCTATTTTAAATGGGCTGACCACCTGACTCCGGGGTGTGGGGGGGCAGGGGGGGGTGGGGTTAGCGGGTGCTCCGGCTGCACAGCGGTAGGCCCCAGTGAGCATTGCCATGGCAACATGGCTGTAGGTCATTGCCCACCATTTTCAGGCCACAACCGTCCCATTTCTATCAGGCCGATGGGCTGAAAACTCAGCCCTGCGTCTTACTGGTTAATATAACCTGTAATAAATGATTACTAAAACAATAGCTATTCAGCAGGTGCCTCAACCACCTCAACCACCTCTAATTAAAGGAAGCGAGTCACTGCCATTTTTGTTACATGTGTTAATTCACTCTGTGACTTTTATTGGGTGTTCCTTCTCAAAGGCTTTCAGATTACACTGTGAATAAAGGGGCAGAAGCCACTCAGCATGATACATCTCCTCATCTTGGGCATTGCTGCAATAAAACATGGGCGGAACTTGGTGAGAAGCCTGTGATCTGCAACATGAACGTTGCTCATGGTCTGGGATGCTGATTTTCTTACTTTTCTTTTAACCTAAAACCAACACCAGGTGCATTGAATTACTGTTACCCTGAATCATCGAACAACACGCAAGCGTCTGCATGGAATTCTCACCTTTGCGCAGCAGCACAATATTTTGATTGTTAATGTGATTAAAAGCAATGCTAGTGCTGTCGCCAGACAGTCCTGTGAACTGCCCTGAAATTTATGTGCTTTTTTGAAATTTAATGCCCTTATTTTATTTCTCATAATATTTGTTTAACATTCGCTTAAACTGGATGAATCACCTGAGTGAGTCAAGTTCATTGAACTGAATAGGTGCATTGTTTTGTTGTTAAAACTACTGTGTTTAATCAAGGCTTCGTACTGAATAATGTGAAAGATTCATCCATAATCTACTTTTATTTTTATTTTTACTTGTTTTTTTAACTAGATTGTGATCTGCTCTATTTGTGTGGTTTCTTTAAATATTACATTCAAAGCTCATAGCAACTTAAAAGATATATTCAAAGTAAATGCTGCGTTTCTTATCCCGCTCCCTCCCAGTCCCCCTCGTCGTTAAATTCCACCCATGCCCTAGTTGATATGACAGGCAGGTGACCTGCTCTTATACCTCTGCCAATGCATCAAGTCTTATATAGCCTAAAGTATAGTACTCTTTATTCATACTCATCCACAACAAGTTGCATTTATATAGCACCTTTAACATAGTAATGTTCCAAGGCAGTTCACAGGAGCGTTATCAAACAATAGGAGGTATTCGGGCAGGTGACCAAAAGTTTGGTCAAAGAGGTAGGTTTTAAGGAGCGTCTTCAAGGAGGAGAGAGAGGTAGAGAGGCGGAGAGGTTTAGGGAGGGAATTCCAGAGCTTAGGGCCTAGGCGGCTGAAGGCACGGCCGCCAATGGTGGAATGATTAAAATCCAGGATGCGTAAGAAGCCAGAATTGGAGGAACGCAGAGATCTCGGAGGGTTGTAGGGCTGGAGGAGGTTACAGAGATAGGGAGGGGCCAGGCCATGGAGGGGTTTGAAAACAAGGGTGAGAATTTTAAAATTGAGGCATTACTGGACCGGGAGCCAATGTAGGTCATCCAATCATCCTAACAATACAATCCAAGACCCTATTTGTCCTCCGTACAGCCACCTCACAATGCTTGTGCATCTTTAATGCGTTATCACCTATTATCCCCAGGTCTCCTTCTTAGCTTTAATGGGAGTCCATGCATGGTATAAACATGCCAGGAGTTTCCCAGTTCCAAATGCTCCTGGTGCCACAAACTGCAAGTAAATCATGTTAATTGTTGGAATCATGCCATTATGCCATATTCTTGATTATTGTACCAAATAGTTTACTTTATATAATTTCCTATTTTGAGAATAACGCATCGAGAGCTCTTATTTTCCAGCATATGAATTTAGTTGTGCTGTGATCAGATAAAATGAGAAAAACTTTTTTAAAAATGTAGTATGTCCATCTCCATTTCGGAAGGCACAGGTTAATGTTTCAAGGTGCAAGCCTTTGTCAGAACTGAGAAGTAGAGGATAAGCAGGACTGCTTATAGAACCGAACAAAACAAAGGGGTTAGGGGCAGGAGAACAAGAAGGCAAAGTCAAGAGTGGGAATGTGGACTATTAGCACAAAGTGGCGGTGAATGGGTTTGTTGGCCCGTTCATATGATTGGAAGATGGTAAATGGCTACAACAGAATCCCTTGTGTATTGCGATGAGTTGTGTGAAGAATGTTCCTTGAGCACAGCTTTATGCAGGAAAAAAAAAGAAAAATGGCAGCATTCCCAAGCCTACTGCACTTACTTTACAACACCAACAGCTTTATTCAGTACATAGAATTTACAGGACAGCAACAGGCCATTCAGTTTATGGTCTACCTTCCACCCACTCAAATGACCTATTCCCACCCTTCCCTCATATCACTCTATTCCCTTCTCCCTCATGTACGCACCAATCTTCCCCCTAAATGTGTTAATGCTACCTGCTTCAATGATGTTCCTTCATCGCCACCAGGTCACAATCCTGGAACTCCCTATGTGGGAGTATCTTCACCACATGGACTGCAGCAGTTTCAAGAAAATGGCCCAACACCAACTTCTCAAGGGCTACTAGGGATGGGCAATAAAGGCCGGCCGTGCCAGTGACGCCCACATCCCGAGAATGAATTTAAAAAAACACTCCATGTAGCAGCGAGTTCCATATTCTCACCACTGGGTGTAAAGAATTCAATTACACAAGAGCAAAAAGTTAACCATGTGTAATTCTAAACTCAGCTCGCATCCTTTCCCACACCAATTGAGTTCAATGACATGTCTTTACTGAATTTCTGTCTTGCGCAAGATTTTATGGCCTCGAAATTGGGCTGCGTTGCGCCCAGTTGTCAGGCGCTAAGCAAACTACTAAGTCCTCAAAATGGCGAGCAGGAAATGTGCGCACTCTTCTGGCCGGAAGCGTTCCGGCCGCCATATTAGGTAAGGGAAAACAAAAGGTGTTCTTTACCCACACCTGAAGCAGGCATTATCCCTTTGCATATGCAAATTAGGGCCTACAGCCTGTTTGAGGTCCGCATCATCGCCGCCTGCAATCAGAGAAGCCAGTCCTAGGGATCACCTACAACAAACAAGTTAAGTAAATTATCTGAATGTGGAGCTGGGAGGCACAGGAGTGCTCCTCCTGAACCCATTTTTAATCCATTTCCTCTCCCCACTTCCGATCCTGGACCCCCAGCCTCCCCTCCCGATCCCCAACTCAGGCCCCTCTCCCAATCCCAGACCTCTGACCCCCCTCCCTATCACCAGAGGAGTAGGCCATTCAACCCCTCAAGCCTGTTCTGCCATTCAATTAGATCATGGCTGATCTGTACCTGAACTCCATTTACCTGCCTTAGCTCCATATCCCTAGATACCCTACCTAACAAAAATCTATCAATCTCAGTCTTGAAAGCTTCAATCGTACCAGCATCCACAGCCTTTTGGGGGAGATAATTCCAGATTTTGGCTACCCTTTGTGTGAAAAAGTGCTTCTTGATTTCTCTCCTGAATGGCCGAGCTCTAATTTTAAGATTATGTCCAATTGTTCTTGGTTTCCCCATCAGAGGAAAGTTTCCCTGCACCTGCTCTATTTTAACAACACAGTGCTTAGCTGGGAGCTGCTGAATGACTGGAAGCGGCCCAAATTTGGAGTCCTCATGAAGGACAGGCTCTTATTGCTTCGCTTGTAACATTGAAATGAGGCCCGAGTCTAATATCTGGAGAGCCTCGGGCCTCACCATTCCAACACGGGGATGGGTACAAACTATGGCCCTCCGCGTGCCCAAAGGTGGTCTCGCCCAATTTTGAGGCCATTACATTGAAGACACTCATTTGCTTTCAGCCCTGCAGCAGAATTGCAAACTTATGGAAGATGCAGCAAATAAAATATTAAAAATCAAAATGTTCTGAAGCAGCAGGCTCTCAGAACCACCAAGAAGATAAATCTTTACCCTTTCAACGTAAAGCCTTTGGCATTTTCAAATTCACCGTTGCTGCACTTTCATGTACTTCATTTTGTTGGGGGGAAATTAGGATATACTTTGGCTTAAGTTATAAAGAAAGAAAGACTTGCATTTATATAGCGCCTTTCACAACCACTGGCCATCTCAAAGCACTTTACAGTCAATGAAGTACTTTTGAAGGGTAGTCAATGTTGTAATGTGGGAAATGCGGCAGCCAATTTGCACACAAGGTCCCACAAGCAGCAATGTGATAATGACCAGATAATCTGTTTTTGTTATGTTTGTTGAGGGACAAATGTTGACCAGGACACCAGGGATAACTCCCCTACTCTTCATCGAAATAGTGCCATGGGATCTTTCACATCCACCTGAGAGAGGAGACGGGACCTCAGTCTTTGAGGAAGTAACATATAGGGTGGATAAAGGGGAACCAGTGGACGTAGTGTATTTAGACTTCCAAAAGGCATTTGACAAGGTGCCACACAAAAGATTACTGCTTAAGATAAAAAATCACGGGATTGGGAGTAATATTCTGGCATGGATAGAGGATTGGCTATCTAACAGAAGGCAGAGAGTTGGGATAAATGGTTCATTCTCAGACTGGCAATCAGTAACTAGCGGTGTTCCGCAGGGGTCAGTGCTGGGTCCCCAACTCTTTACAATCTATATTAACGATTTGGAGGAGGGGACCGAGTGTAACATATCAAAGTTTGCAGATGATACTAAGATGGGAGGGAAAGTAGTGAGTGAGGAGGACATAAAAAACCTGCAAGGGGACATAGACAGGCTAAGTAAGTGGGCAGAGATTTGGCAGATGGAATACAATACTGGAAAGTGTGAGGTTATGCACTTTGGCAAGAAAAATCACAGAGCAAGTTATTATCTTAATGGCAAGAAACTGGAAAGTACTGAAGTACAAAAGGATCTGGGGTCCTGGTGCACGAAACTCAAAAGGTTAGTATGCAGGTGCAGCAAGTGATTAAGAAGGCCAATGGAATGTTGGCTTTCATTGCTAGGGGGATAGAATATAAAAATAGGGAGGTATTGCTTCAGTTGTACAAGGTATTGGTGAGACCGCACCTGGAATACTGCATACAGTTTTGGTGTCCATACTTAAGAAAAGACATACTTGCTCTCGAGTCAGTACAAAGAAGGTTCACTCGGTTAATCCCGGGGATGAGGGGATGGACATATGAGGAGAGGTTGAGTAGATTGGGACTCTACTCATTGGAGTTCAGAAGAGTGAGAGGCGATCTTATTGAAACATATAAGATTGTGAAGGGGTTGGATCGGGTGGATGCGGGGAGGATGTTCCCGATGATGGGTGAAACTAGAACTAGGGGGCATAGTCTTAGAATAAGGGGCTGCTCTTTCAAAACTGAGATGAGGAGGAACTACTTCACTCAGAGGGTGGTAGGTCCATGGAATATGCTGCCCCAAAAAGCTGTAGAAGCTACATCATTACATAAATTTAAATCAGAAATAGACAGTTTCCTAGAAGTAAAGGGAATTAAGGGTTAAGGGGAGCGGGCAGGAATTTGGACATGAGTCTAGGTTCCGATCGGACATGGCCCTGTGGGTAGCGGAGCGGGCCCAGGGGCCGTGTAGCCTGATCCTGCTCCTATTTCGTGTGTCTAATTCTGTTAGATTCAGGAGATGGTTCTGTGATAGTAGATTGGCGGTTAGGATCAGATCAGCCATGATCTTATTGAATGGCGGAGCAGGCTCGAGGGGCCGATTGGCCTACTCCTGCTCCTATTTCTTATGTTCTTATGTAACATCTCATCCAAAAGACAGCACCTCCGACAGTGCGGCACTCCCTCAGCCTAGCTTTATGTGCGCAAGTCCCTGGAGTGGGACTTGAACCCACAACCTTCTAACTCAGAAGGTGAGCATGCTACCAACTGAGTCACAGCTGACACTTATGACAAACCTGTGCCCCCACTTTCATCTTAATTATAATTAGCTGCTTCTATGGGACTGTTGGCTTCTACTCAAGGACTTTTATCAGTTGTCAACTACTTTTTATGAGGGGGCTCAAAATATATATGTTTAATTTTCACTGTTTTCTGTTAAATGTAATCATTTTAATCCTGATTAAATATATCATTTATTTACACAAAAACATTAAGGCTTAAGATCAAGATTATGGTCAGATTCAAAGTTCTAGCTAATCAGAGTGCAAAGGAATGATACATTGGATTTTTAGCCTTTGATCAGACTTGTGTTGGGTTACTTTATTACATGTTTGCTACTTTTATGCCAAGTTTCTCCCCTTGTCTCAAGAAGGCAATGTCCAATGCACCCTAATTAACTGGAAACGGATAGGACACTCTGGAACTAAATGAGTTTCATTAGATTGCAACCTAATTTAGCCCCTGTTCCAATATGCAGTCAGTTGCAGGACAGATACTTGAAGCTCTCATTTGAAGCAGGCAAGAGCTTCATGAAGTTGTTCAAAAGGGGCGGAGAAGGATGCTGTTCTTTCTCTTGGCCCATCAGAATGCTGGAAGCCTAGTCGCAAGAACACCCTGGGAACCTGGGTACAGTAGCGTAGTGATTATGTGACCAGACAAGTAAATCAGAAACCTGGGCTAATAATCTAGACAGAACATAAATTCAAAGCCCACCATGGCAGTTTCAGAATTTCAATTTGAATTCAGTTGGATAAATCTGCAAATAAAAAGCTGATATCAGTAAAAGTGACCATGAAGTTGTTGGGTTGTTGCAAAAACCCAACTGGTTCACTAATCATAGAATCATAGAAGTTTATGGCACAGAAGGAGACCATTTGGCCCATCGTGCCTGTGCAGACCAAAAAGAGCTACCCAGCCTAATATCACTTACCACCTCTTGGTCCATAACCCTGTAGGTTACGGCACTTCAAGTGCATATCCAAGTACTTTTTAAATGCAATAAGGGTTTCTGCCTCTACCACCTTTTCAGGCAGTGAGTTCCAGACCCCCACCAACCTCTGGGTAAAAAAGTTCTCCTCAACTCCCCTTTTATCTTCTACCAATTACTTTAAACCTATGTCCCCTGGTTATTGACCTCCCTGCTAAGGGAAATAGGTCCTTCCTATCCACTCTATCTAGGCCCCTCATCATTTTAAACACCTCAATTAAATCTCCCCTCAGCCTTCTTTGTTCCAAAGAAAACAACCCCAGTCTATCCAATCTTTTCTCATAGCTAGAATTCTCCAGTCCTGGCAACATCCTCGTGAATCTCTTCTGCACCCTCTCTAGTGCAATCACACCTTTCCTGTACTATGGTGGCCATAACTGTATGCAGTTATGTGGCTCTAGCTGTGGCCTAACTAGTCTTTTATACAGGTCAAGCATAACTTCCCTGCTCTTGTATTCTATGCCTCAGCTAATAAAGACAAGTATCCCGTATGCCTTCTTAACCACCTTATCTACCTGTCCTGCCAGCTTCAGGGATCAGTGGGCATGCACTCCAAAGTCCTTCTGTTCCTCTACACTTCTCAGTATCCTACCATTTATTGTGTATTCCCTTGCCTTGTAGCCCTCCGCAAATGCATTACCTCACACGTCTCTGGATTGAATTCTATTTGCCACTTTTCTGCCCACCTGACCAGTCCATTGATATCTTCCTGCAGACAACAGTTTCTTCTTCACTATCAACCACACGGCCAATTTTTGTATCATCTGCAAACTTCTTAATAATGCCCTCTACAATAAAGTCTAAATCATTGATATATACCACAAAAAGCAAAGGACCTAGTACTGAGCCCTGCGGAACCCAACTGGAAACAGACTTCCAGTCACAAAAACACCTGTTGACCATTACCCTTTGCTTCCTGCCACTGAGCCAATTTTGGATCCAACTTGCCACATTTCCTTGGATCCCATGAGCTTTTACTTTTCTGGCCAGACCGATATGTGGGACCTTGTCAAATTTCTTGCTAAAATCCATGTAGACTACGTCAAACGCGCTACCCTCATCGACCCTCCTTGTTACCTTCTCAAAAAATTCAATCAAGTTAGTCAGACACAAACTTCCCTTAAGAAATCCATGCTGCTAATGTCCTTTAGGGAAGGACCCCCGCTGTTCCAACCCATTCTGGCCTTTATGAGACTCCAGTGCCACACCAATGTGGTTGACTCTTAATTGCCCTTGAAGGGACCTATCAAGCAACTCTGTTGTACAAGGGATGGGCAATAAATGCCGGTTTTGCCAGTGACGCCCATATCTCAAGAATGGATAAAGAAGGAAAAAACAATTGGGCTGTCTAGGCTGACACTCCAGTGCAGTACTGAGTGAGTGCTGCACTATCAGAGGTGGCGTCTTTCAGATGAGAGATTAAACTGAGGCCCCTTTTGCCCTCTCAGGTGGACGTAAAAGATCCCATGGCACTATTTTGAAGAAGAGAAGGGGGGTTATCCCTGGTGTCCTGGCCAATATTTATTTAATTATTTATTTATTTGTATTTTTATTCATTTATGGGATGTGGGCATCGCTGGCATGGCCAGCATTTATTGCCCATCCCTAATTACCCTTGAGAAGGTGGTGGTGAGCCGCCTTCTTGAACCGCTGCAGTCCGTGTGGTGAAGGTATTCCCACAGTGCTGTTAAGTAGGGAGTTCCAGGATTTTGACCCAGCGACAATGAAGGATTGGTGATATACTTCTAAGTCAGGATGGTGTGTGACTTGGAGGGGAACTTGGAGGTGGTGGTGTTCCCATGCACCTGCTGCCCTTGTCCTTCTAGGTGGAAGAGGTCGTGGGATTGAGAGGTGCTGCCAAAGAAGCTTTGGCGAGTTGCTGCAGTGCATCTTGTAGATGGTACACACTGTAGCCACGGTACGCCGGTGACGGAGGGAGTGAATGTTTAAGGTGTTGGATGGGGTGCCAATCAAGCAGGCTGCTTTGCCCTGGATGGTGTCGAGCTTCTTGTGTGTTGTTGGAGCTGCACTCATCCAGGCAAGTGGAGAGTATTCCATCACACTCCTTACTTGTGCCTTGTAGATGGTGGAAAGGCTTTGGAGAGTCAGGAGGTGAGACACTTGCCGCAGAATACCTAGCCTCTGACCTGCTCTTGTTGCCATAGTATTTATGTGGCTGGTCCAGTTAATTTCTGGTCAATGGTGACCCCCAGGATGTTGATGGTGGGGAACTCGGCGATGGTAATGCCATTGAATATCAAGGGCCGGTGGTTAGACTCTTGCTTGTTGGAGATAGTCATTGCTTCTGGCACTTCTGTGGCATGAATATTACCTGCCACTTAACAGCCCAAGCCTTGAACATCATCCAGGTCTTGTTGAATGCGGGCATGGACTTCTTCATTATCTGAGGAGTTATGAATGGTGCTGAACACTGTACAGTCATCAGCGAACATCCCCATTTCTGACCTTATGTTGGAGGGAAGGTCATTGATGAAGCAGCTGAAGATGGTTGGGCCTTCAATCAACATCACAAAAACAGATGATCTGGTCACTATCTCATTGTTGTTTGTGGGAGCTTGCTGAGCGCAAATTGGCTACCGCGTTTCCTACATTACAACAGTGACTACACTTCAAAAGTACTTCATTGGCTGTAAAGCGCTTTGGGACGTCCTAATGTCGTGAAAGACGCTAGAGAAATGCAAGTCTTTCTTTTTTTTTAAGAGTTTCCGGTGGGGAGAGCTTTTAAAAGGCCCACAGATTTCAAAGGTGACTGATTCCTAACTTATTTCTGAGCCCTTGTTAATCTTTTTTGTGTTTTCTATTTACTGCTGGCACTTGGGCTCTCAGGAGGATTTGTGGCAGTTGTTGTTAATTATTTCTTGCTTTTGCCTGCAGATCACTTTACTGGCACCAGTATGTTTGCCAATGGAAATTCTCCAAGCTAGCATGTTTAGAGAAAAAGGAGAACCATAGATGAATTTAAGGGGAAGCTAGATAAGTACATGAGGGAGAAAGGAATAGAAGGATATGTTGATAGGGTGAGATGAAGAGGGGTGAGCTTGTGTGGAGCATGAACATTGGCATTGACCAGCTGGTCTGTTTCTGTGCTGTAAATTCTATGTAATTCTATGTAACCTGGGAAGGGGAGGGGCAGGGGTGTGGGGGCAATGACAGGCAGGTCTGGCTACCAGAGAAATGCTTTGTTCCCTCTCGCCAGGACCCGCACCCTCACATCTGCAGAGGAAGATGAACTGAGCTCACTTGGGGCAGATGTTGTGCTGGTGGATGTTCCTCTTGCCATGGGAATCTGCCTTCAGAAGAACCCTGGTGGCTTCACTATGAGATGTGAATGTCTAATTATCCATTATAAAGTCTTTCAGATCAGTGTGGTACTGAGGGAGTGCTGCACTTAATAACATAAAAACATAAGAACTAGTAGCAGGAGTAGGCCATACGGCCCCTCGAGCCTGCTCCGCCATTCAATACGATCATGGCTGATCTTCAATCTCAACTCCACTTTCCCACCAGATCCCCATATCCCTTGATTCCCCTAGAGTCCAAAAATCTATCTATCTCAGCCTTGAATATACTCAATGATTCAGCATCCCCAGCCATTAGGGGTAGAGAATTCCAGAGATTCACAACCCTGAGTGAAGAAATTCCTCCTCATCTCAGTCTTAAATGGCCGACCCCTTATCCTGAGACTCTGCCCCCTAGTCTTAGACTCTCCTGCCAGGGGGAACAACCTCTCAGCATCTACCCTGTCAATCCGCCTCAGAATCTTTCGGATGAGGCATTAAACCGAGGCCCCGTCTGCCCTCTCAGGTGGACGTAACAGATCCCATGGCGCTATTTCAAAGAATAACACAGGGGGGGAGTTATCCCTCAACCAAGATGACTGAAGCAGATCATCTGGTCATTATCATATCGCTGTTTGTGGGTGCTTGCTGTGCGTAGATTGGCTGCCATGTTTCCTACATTACAACAGTGACTGACATGAATCAGTCATTCATGAAAGAAAGACTTATGAAATAATACTGAGCGCCCTGCGGGTGGCGCTGTCCAGGGAGTGTATAAATACTCAGGCACGGGCCCAGCTTGCGCAGGACATTCTTAACAGGAACTAGTGAAGGACACAACTAGACCTCCATGTTGTAAAGCAGTTGATTAAAGCTTTGTTTAACGCTTAGACCAAGTGCCTAATAGTTTTCTTACGTCAGTGACTACACTTCAAAAGTACTTCATTGGCTGTAAAGTGCTTTGGGATGTCCTGAGGTTGTAAAAGGCGCTATTTAAATGCAAGTCTTCATTTCTTTCATACATTAGTCTGGAAGATTTTCTGACAGCCTCTCCCTTAACCCAGGGCGCTGTGATCAATTTTAGCACATTACACTTACATTATGCAAGATTCCAATGCGCTCAGGATTGCTGGAGTATATGCATTAGATTATGGAGATTTATGTGACTTGCCCATCGGTGCCCAGCACAAGTTCAGCAAATCGTTCTCTCTGTTCCCAGGGACCGCCAGTTAATTTCTGGGGACGTTTGTTCTTGTTATGATCGCTATGTTTTTCTCCAGCTGCACCCTGTTGTTATGCCACATAATATAGAACATAAAGGCAACACATCCATTTGTTTGAAAAGAAATGTCTTTGATCTTGTGCTTTAAAACTTTTAATAGGATAAATCATCTGTTCTGTTTACAGCAATTTTATCATTTAAATTTTCAATTTCCTTCATAATTGTTGACAGGTTTTGCCTCGCTGCTTCATAAGCGAAGTTATACTTATTATCTGTGGTACATTTTGCTGATACACATTTTATTTTACTGATAATACAGATTTCCAGCTAAGTTTCAAGTTTGTAATATTTTTTCAAAATTGGCATTTTTCATTATTTCTGCACTTTTTCCGACATCAAAGGGCCAGTTTTATGAAGTTGGACTCGCAACGATCAGCTTCACCTGTCCGGAGCATGCTCCCCATGATTTTCTGGCCATTAAAAGTAATACAACAACAACAACAACTTGTAGTGTATGTAACCGTTCCACCTTTAAGAGAACTATTTTAGGTGTTGCACTACTTTATCTTGGCTGCTGTATACTGTAATACCGGTGGTGACCACACCGGTATATAAGTGCTGTGTAATGAGTTATTGGGCAGATCCGCCCTGACCTTCGAATAGTAAAGTCCTGTTCAAGTTTACTCTTGTGGTCTGTGTAGTCATTCACTATATAACACACAGACTTTACAGTGGCGATGAGTTCGATCTTACCCTGCGGCAGCGATACATCCGAAGCAGTTAACGGGCGTCGAGAAGAGGCATCCGCCCTCGTCATTCTGCTGAGAGAAGACTCGAGTCTGCAGAGCAAGGAAGAAGGAAGAATTCTGACACGAAGCCTTCCATCAGCAACAGGCAGTGATCGTCCCTTCTATCACGGTGGTGAGTGAGCCGATCAGCCACGAGAAGCAAGCCGGCCACGTTGACTGTGAGTAGGGGAGAAAATAATAAAAAAAAACGGAGGATATAAGGGCGGAGAACTCGACCACGACCGGGGAAAGGAGCCGGACAGAAGTCGGGGCCAGAGGCGCTGAGACTGGGGCAGCGTAGGGCACGGCAGCCGCGGTGCAGGCAAACGCAGCCGGGGTGAGAGACCGGGCTACAAGCGGGAACGCAGCCGGTGTGAGAGACCGGGCTACAAGCGGGAACGCAGCCGGTGTGAGAGACCGGGCACAAGTGGGCTGGGAGACGCAACAGCGTCGAGAGACAGCTCGACCGCGACAGGGGAAAAAGGCCGGGCACCTACCGAGGCCGCGAGGCGCTGCGACCGGGATCGTAAGGCGCGGGAGGTAATAATTAAAAAAAAAAAACCCGCGGAGAACTCAGCCACAGCCGGGGGAGGAAAGGACCGGACTGCAAGAAGGGCTGGGAGGCGCGATTGAAAACCGCTGAGGGAGAGACAGAGCCCGAGAGAGCGAGCAAGGGAGAACGGGACCGAGCGAGATTCCGCCCAGCGGCTTACAGCAGCTTTCCGTCAAGGACCAAGAGCTGGAACTGTCCGCCGTCAACTGGTTGTCCCCAGCGCCTGGTTGCCCCTGTCGGGAAAGGGAACAAGGAACGCAATCAGCTGTTCTCGCGCTTTCAGAATAAACTGAAGCCGGCGCGCAGGCTGCGAACCCCGAAAGCCAGCGGTCGTCGCCCGAGGGCAAAGCTTTACCCCTCCCGCCAGAGGAAGAAACGCGGGAAGCCGCCATTTAGGCGGGGAAGAAGACAAGCGCGGGAAACCGCCATTCTCGGAGGCGGGGAAGAAGGTAAGCGCGGGAAACCGCCATTTAAAAAAAAAGTTAAAGAAAAATTTCGTTGTTGTTTCTCAGAAAGATTGTGAAGATGCCTAAGCGTGGTAACATCAACGATTTCGATCCCGATGTTGAAGATTGGGCCACGTATGTAGAACGCATCGAGATATATTGTAAGGCCAATAAAATAGCAAATGATGATAAAGCTCTAACCTTACTAAACTCAATGGGTGCGAAGACATACGGGCTATTGAAGCATCTTCTATCACCAGCTAAACCGGCGGATCAGACTTTCGCTAATATTGTTGCTGTCCTGAAGGATCATTTGAACCCCACACCGCTGATGTTAGCGGAACGATTCAAATTTTATGCGAGAACGCAACTGAAAGAGGAAAGCAACGCGGAGTACTTGGTTGAACTGCGTAGACTAGCGAAATACTGTCAGTTTGGGGAAAATCTGACAGAGGCATTGAGAGACAAGTTCGTGTGCGGGTTGTCGAAGGAAGGAACACAAAAGCGACTGCTCGAAGAGAACGATCTTACACTTGATAAGGCTGTCCTTATTGCAGCATCGCACGAAGCCGCAGCGAGAGGCACTGCGGAAATGCAGCTGAAGGCAGCGGTACTCAGCGTGGATCAAATGACTTCGGGTACAACGAAATGTTATCATTGTGGGAAGACAACACACGACCAGAACCAATGCTGGTTTAAAAACCAGGAATGTAGAAAATGTGGCAAGCTTGGTCACATAGCTAAAGTATGCCGGTCAGGAAAGAAGAGCAGCAACAAAAAAAAGTCACCACAGGAAAACTGCAGCAAGGTACACAAGATGGCTGAGAAGAGTTCGGATGAACAGAATTCGGATTCAGACTCCAACAGCCAGGAACTGGGTAGTCTGAGAATTTACAATGTGAGTAAGGAAGCTGATCTACAAACTATCTGGGTCACGCTCAAAATAGCCGGAGTCCAAGTGAAAATGGAATTGGACACAGGATCAGCCCTAACAGTCATAAACCGAAGGGACTACAAGCGGCTATTCTCACATATTCCCTTGAGAGATACCAAGATTGTATTGCAGACATACACGGGGCGAAGAGTATACCCCATCGGAAAGATAAAAGTCAAGGTGAGACACAAGGGCAAAGAACACCAAGGAATGGACTTATATGTACTACCTGAGGGAGGTCCACCACTTCTGGGACGGGAGTGGATCAGGAAAATAAATATGGACTGGCACTTCCTAAAAGCCATAAAGAGTGAGAACTCGGTGAAGACAATCAGCTCAGACTCTGGAACTGATGATGGTAAGACCAGCCCATGTGCAAAAGACAAGTCTAAAATGGACTTGCAGACTAATGTTGGAAAAACGAAGGAGTGCATAAATGCTTATGCTTCAGAGGAGAACAAAGTTTCAGAACAGAATTCCACTGAACAACAACAACATAGTTTGACAGAGAATTCTGAGTCTGTCCAGCCTACAGACATGCACATTTCTGAGGAACACCGGGCTCGAACTCAACTCCATTTCAAACTACAACAGCAATTAGAACAAATGATTCGCCGTCTTGAGCAAGAGATGAATGCAACGAAAAAGTTCTTTGACACAGAGTGGGAGAATCTGGAAAGACAACAGAAGCAGCTGATGGAGAAAATGGAGCAGGAGCACACAAACCGTCTGCGCGAGGAGGCCAAATGAATCAAAGCTGATTCGGTTTCTGAAGGTGCGTGCTCTAATCTGGTGGAGCAAGATGTTCAGCAACTGAAGGCGCTTGTTAGCAGGTTACAGGCAGAAAAGGCTGATTTGGTTGCCATGAATTCCGAGCTCCTACTGAAGTTGGGTGCAGCATCACCGGATGATTCATTTGTTGAAATTCGAATGGTGGAGGCTGCGGATGATGGCAAATTAAAAGCAGCAAAGGAGCCCCAGTGCAAGGTTACAAACAGCCCTGCAGCTTATAGGTCAAAAACACATGACGACGATACTGGGAAACGTCTGATGTCAGAAGAGTTAACGGTCAGCCAACTCCTTCATATGCTGAGGGACAAGACTCTGAAATGGGAAAAACTTGAACACGAGCTTCAATCTTCAAAGGAAAGGGGTTCGGAGCTCTCAAAAGTTATTGAAATAGCTGAGGTTGCAACACAGACTGAGAAGATTGCAGCAGAGCAGCCCTTGGATGCCAAAAGTAAGCTGACTCACGTCAATGTAGAACAACAGAATGCTGAAACAGCTGCTCCAGTAGAGGGATTGAATAGTACGATCAATCAATCTCCGAATGAAGTTGAAGTATTGAAATCACGAATGAGGTCATTAGTAAAAGACTTGCAGGAAGCCCAGAAAAAGCTGGATGAAGCTGAACACATGAAGAAGTCTCTTCAGGAGAGATGTCTGGATTTGGAACAAAAGCTGGCTAACGTCCAGCTGGGCATGGAGGAAATAGAAGACCCTCTCGCTGGCCTAGCTCAGGACGACACCGATTATTACCATGACCTGTTGGACGACACCGAATATAACGATGACCTGTTCTGCCCAGCTTGTGGGGAAATCTTCCAAAGTGCAAAAACCATGAAGAATCACGAAAAGTCTAAGAAACACCGGGAGATGGTGGCGCTACTACGGCAACAGGAGGAAGAGGAGGAGGAACTGTGCATGTGGCTGGCAGTGGAGCCCAGAGAGTCTCCAAGAAGCAGGAAAGGAAAAGACGAAGCAGAAGAAGATGACCCATCTGAACCATTATCACCTCTACCAGGTCACGCACGTGGTCCCTCCGAACTGAGTCAAATCAGTTTGGAAGTAGAAAAACTTCCCAAGGTACTCAAGCTTTTAGAAGTCAGCAATGCTGGTTCAGAAGTTACGAAAGTTCAAGCTGTTAAGTCCAGTGAAGGACTATTGGATGAGTCACCCCAGCAACGTGAACCGACTACACCACCGGGAACTGCTACACCACTGAGGCGTTGTCCGGACCGAGTCAGGAAGCGCAGGAGGCGCCTCCGCAGAGACTGAATCTGTGAACTGTTTTCCGCAGAGACTGAATCTGTGAACTGTTTCCCGCAGAGACTACTCTGTGAACTGTTTTTACATGAAGTTGGATATATGTTATGATGTTATGTTTAATGGGGAATAGGTATATTGTAAGCTAAAAAGGGAGGATTGTAGTGTATGTAACCGTTCCACCTTTAAGAGAACTATTTTAGGTGTTGCACTACTTTATCTTGGCTGCTGTATACTGTAATACCGGTGGTGACCACACCGGTATATAAGTGCTGTGTAATGAGTTATTGGGCAGATCCGCCCTGACCTTCGAATAGTAAAGTCCTGTTCAAGTTTACTCTTGTGGTCTGTGTAGTCATTCGCTATATAACACACAGACTTTACACAACTTGCATTTGCATAGCCCGTCTAACATAGTAAAACGTCCCAAGGTGCTTCACCAGAGTGTATTCAGACAAAATTTGACACCGAGCCACATAAGGAGATATTAGGACAGGTGAACAAAAGCTTGGTCAAAGAGGTAGGTTTTAAGGAGCAACTTAAAGAAGGAGAGAGTGGTGGAGAGGCGGAGAGGTTTAGAGAGGGAATTCCAGAGCTCAGGGCCTCGGCAGCTAAAGGCACGGCTGTCAGCTGGAGGAGGTTACAGAGGTAGGGAAAGACGAGGCCATGGAGGGATTAGAACACAAGAACATAAGAACATAAGAAATAGGAGCAGGAGTCGGCCATTCAGCCCTTCGAGCCTGCTCCGCCATTCAATGAGATCATGGCTGATCTTCTGCCTCAACTCCATTCACCGGCCCTATCGCCATATCCCTTGATACCCTTACTAGTCAGAAATCTATCAACTTCTGTTTTGAATATACCCAATGACTGAGACTCCACAGCCCTCTGGGGTAGAGAATTCCAAAGATTCACCACCCTCTGTGTGAAGAAATTTCTTCTCATCTCAGTCCTGAATGGCCTACCCTTTATCCTGAGGCTGTGGCCCCTGGTTCTAGACTCCCCAGCCAAGGGAAACTGTGGTGTATGTAACCTGTTCCACCTTAAGAGAACTTAAGCCTGGTCCACCTTAAGAAAGGTACTACTTTCTTTGGCTGCTGTATACGTAATACCGGTGGTGACCACACCGGTATATAAGCACAGTGTAATAATATTGTATTCAGTATAGTCCTGACCTCCAACCAGTAAAGACCTGTTGAATTTACTCTTGTGGTCTGTGTAGTAATTCTCACTATAACACACAGACTTAACAGTGGCGACGAGTCCGATTCTTACCCTGCTGCAGTAATTTCCACGGCGACTTCATCCACAGACAGGACGTCGAAGAGAGGTTTCCACCCTCATCACCTACTGGAAGACACATCGAGCGGCAGGCATCGAGCAACCGGAGTGCAGAAGACATCCTGACCTCGAAGCCTCCATCAGCGACTGTCAGCTTCTTCTACTACCTCGTGGTGGGTAAGCCGGGCAGCGACGTGACAGAAAGTCAACCGCGTTGGCTGTACAGACGGGGCTGGGAAGATGGAGGAATAAGGGCGGTGAGGTCGATTGCGACCGGAGATAAGGGCCGGGCCGCTTTCGAGCGAGAGGCGCAGTGCGGGACATCGATCGCGACCGGAGATAAGGGCCGCATTCGGGCTAAAGGCGCAGCGTCTGGGGAAACTGAAGGCGCGAGAGCCGCGGTGAAGCGGAGACAGCGTCGGGGGACGGGTGAAGACCGCCAAGCGCGGGAAAACCGCCATTTTGTGGGCGGAGGACGACGACAAGAGCGGGAAGCCGCCATCTTGGATAACATAAAAAATACAATAAATTGCTACGATGCCTAAACATGGGAACATTAATGCCTTCGACAGTGATATAGAAGACTGGGCTATGTATGTAGAACGCATACAAAACTATTGTAAGGCAAATAAAATTCCTGATGCAGATAAAGCACTAACATTACTAAACTTAATGGGTGCGAAGACATACGGGCAATTGAAACACCTGTTATCACCAGATGAACCGGCGGATAAGACGTTCGAACAGATTGTTACTGTCCTAAAAAAATCATCTTAACCCCACGCCGCTGATGCTAGCGGAACGATTAAAATTTTACGATAGAAGACAACTGCAAAATGAAAGCAATGCTGAATATTTGATGGAATTACGTAAGCTAGCAAAATATTGTCAGTTTGGAACGGGACTGACAGAGGCACTTCGAGATAGATTTGTGTGTGGTTTATTTAAAAAGGATACACAAAGGTGACTGCTCGTGGAGAATGAGCTGTCTCTCGAGAAGGCGGTCACTATGGCAGCAGCACACGAGGCCGCAGCGAGAGGCACGGCAGTAATGCAGCTACGGCCACCGGAACTCGGTACAAACAAATTGGGTTTGAGTTCTGTCAAATGTTATCGTTGTGGAAAGACAACGCATGATCAGAACCAGTGTTGGTTTAAAAACCAAGCATGCAGAACGTGTGGCAGGCTTGGCCACATAGCTAAAGTATGCCGGTCAGGAAAGAAGACCAGCAACAAAAAGTCACCGCAAGGAAAATATGCAAAGGTACACAAGGTGACAAAGAACAGATTGACCGAACAGAAGTCAGATTCAGACGCTAGCAGTAATGAACTGGATAGCTTAAGAATACACAACGTTGGTAAGGATACAGACCTCCAGACAATTTGGGTCACTCTTCAGATAGCAGGAGTCCAAGTAAAAATGGAATTGGACACTGGATCGGCATTGACGGTCATGAATAAGAAAGATTACAGAAGGTTATTCCAACATATTCCCTTACAGGATACGGAGATTATATTGAAAACGTACACGGGGCAAAGAGTGTACCCCATCGGAAAAATAGAGGTAGAAGTGGTCCACAAGGGCGAAGGAAGCCAAGTAATGGACTTATATGTGCTACCTGAAGGAGGTCCACCACTACTAGGACGGGAGTGGATTAGGAAAATGAATATGGACTGGCACTCCTTGAAAGCACTAACGGTAGATTCCGGGGAAACAGCTGTCAAACCTAAACGATTGTCCAGAATATTGGATGAAGCTAAAGAGGTGTTCCAGCCGGGACTGGGAACACTGAGAGGAATTACGGCAAACATCAAGATTGATGAACATGCACAGCCAAAATTTTTTAAAGCCAGACCGGTACCCTATGCAATACGACCTACGGTTGAAGCGGAGCTGGAAGCACTAGAACATTCAGGTGTACTGTCTAAAGTAGATTGGAGTGAGTGGGCTATGCCCATTGTTCCCGTTATGAAACGTCCTGCGAACAATAAGCCAGGAGATCCAGGGAAGGTTCGCATCTGTGGAGATTTCAAAATCACCGTTAATCCGGTGCTTCACACGGTGCAGTATCCGCTTCCACGGATTGAGGATATTTTCGCTTCACTGTCTGGCGGGAAACACTTCACCAAGATAGACCTGGCGCAGGCGTACTTGCAGATGGAGGCTGAAGAAGAGTCACACCAATACCTCACGATCAACACGCATCAAGGGTTGTACCGGTACAATAGGCTGGTTTTTGGAGTGGCATCGGCTCCAGCAATTTGGCAGAGGGCCATGGAGCAGGTATTACAGGGAATTCCAGGCACACAATGTTACCTGGACGACATTCTGATCACAGGTGATGGTGATGAACAACACCTTGCTAACTTGGAACTGGTGCTCAACAGACTGAAAGAGTATGGACTTAGAGTAAATCGGCAGAAATGTGAGTTCTTCCAGAAGCGGATCTCGTACTGTGGTTATGTCATTGACCGGGAGGGGCTTCATAAGTCTCCTGACAAGATAGAGGCAGTTGTAAAGGCTCCCGCTCCGGAGAATGTCTCTCAGTTGAGGTCGTTTCTAGGATTAATTAACTATTACCATAAATTTCTGCCAAATCTATCCACGGTACTGCATCTGTTGAACGCTCTTTTACAGAAAGGGGTACCATGGGACTGGGGCAAAAACTGTAAGAAGGCATTTCGCAAAAGCAAAGAATTGATCACCTCAGAGGAAGTGTTGGCTCATTTCAACCCGACACTGCCTATTCGGTTGGCTTGTGATGCTTCTCCATATAGTATTGGGGCAGTACTCTCACATAAATTGCCAAATGGCACGGAAAGGCCAGTCGCGTTTGCATCCAGATGCAACTATGCGCAGATCGATAGGGAGGCCCTTAGCCTTGTATGGGGAGTGAAGAAGTTTAATCATTACCTACAGGGCCAAAAATTCACACTTCTGACGGACCATCAACCGTTGGTGTCCATTTTTAACCCTAAGAAGGGTGTTTCGGTGATGACAGCACAGCGTCTCCAGAGATGGTCTCTTTTCTTAGGGGCACATCAATATCAGATAGAATTCAAAGGTACGAAACAGCATGGCAATGCTGATGGCCTGTCGCGCCTGCCACTACCTGAAGATGAAGACACGACGAAAGTTGACCCTGTTGAGTTATTTCATTCGACCATTATCGAGTGTTTATCTGTCACCAATGCAAGTATTGAAAGAGAAACCAGGAACGACCCGACACTGTCCAGAGTCTACGAGGTGACAGTGAAAGGATGGCCAACACGGGGTGATCCTCTGTTACCGGCATTCTCGGCAAGGCGAGACCAGCTGTCCGTCTGCCATGGTACTTTGATGTACGGGACAAGAGTGATTATTCCTCCCAAGTTAAGGGAAAGAGTTTTAAAAGAACTCCATGAAGGTCATCTGGGGGGAGTTAAAATGAAAAGTCTTGCTAGGACTTACGTATGGTGGCCGGGTATTGACCAACAGATTGAGGAGTTAACGAAAAGCTGCGCTGGGTGTCAAAAAGTGCAAAATGCACCTCCGATAGCACCGCTACACCCATGGGAATGGCCTTCAGCCCCATGGCAACGTGTACACATTGACTTTGCTGGTCCATTCATGGACTCCATGTTCCTAATCGTGGTGGACACACATTCCTAATGGCCAGAAGTCATCAAGATGAATACCACTACTTCAGAAAAGACAATTGCGGTGTTAAGAACAATATTCGCAAGGAACGGATTGCCAGAACAGATCTGTTCGGACAATGGACCACAGTTTGTATCGGAAGAATTCCAACAATTCTTAAAGAAGAATGGAGTTAAACATTATACCTCTGCCCCATATCATCCGGCGACAAACGGGTTGGCTGAAAGATTTGTCCAGACATTCAAAAAGGCTATTAAGGCCATGAATGATGATCAGATTCCGCTGCAACACAAGGTCAATAAGTTCCTGATGTCATATAGAAACGCCGATCATGCCGTGACTAACCAAAGTCCTGCTATGATGTTTTATAACAGGAGGTTGCAGTCCAAGTTGGACTTGTTAAAACCAAATGTGCGGAGGGAAGTGGAAAACAAACAGTTTCGGCATATTAACAGCAAGACCACTCAAACTTTCGACGTAGGACAACCAGTGATGGCAAGGGGCTATGGAAACGAAAAATGGCAGTCCAGAACAATCCGGGCCAGACAAGGACCTCTGATGTACACCGTAGATATTGGTCATAATGTGATAAGGCGTCATGCGGATCAACTGGTAGAGTCGAGAGCAAGGGTCGAACCCATGGTTGTGACAGAGACAGCTGTGGAAGACGTTCATGAACCTGAAGCATCTACCTCGGCCGAGAATGTACTTGATGATGATGACACCCAATACATTGGCAACCAACTAGAGGAGGCACCTCAACAACAAGAATCAGAGACCACTGAAAGGCGTTATCCAAGCCGAATCAGAAAGCCTCCTGAGAGGCTGAACCTTTGAACTGTTATACCTGAAGTTATATATGTATATATGTTATGTTTATTTGGGGATATGACTGTTAAGCTAAAAAGGGAGGATTGTGGTGTATGTAACCTGTTCCACCTTAAGAGAACTTAAGCCTGGTCCACCTTAAGAAAGGTACTACTTTCTTTGGCTGCTGTATACGTAATACCGGTGGTGACCACACCGGTATATAAGCACAGTGTAATAATATTGTATTCAGTATAGTCCTGACCTCCAACCAGTAAAGACCTGTTGAATTTACCCTTGTGGTCTGTGTAGTAATTCTCACTATAACACACAGACTTAACAGAAACATTCTCCCAGCATCCACCCTATCAAGCCCTGTAATAATTTTGTATGTTTCAATGAGATCCCCTCTCATTCTTCTGAATTCAAGAGAATACAGGCCTAGTTTACTCAATCTCTTCTCATACAACAGTCCCGCCATCCCAGGAATCAATCTTGTGAATCTTTGTTGCACTCCCTCTATGGCAAGTATATCCTTCCTTTGGTAAGGAGACCAAAATTGAACACAGTACTCCAGGTGTGGCCTCACCAAGGCCCTATATAATTGGAGTAAGACAAGGAGGAGGATTTTAAATTCGAGATAAAAACAGAAAATACTGGAGAAACTCAGCAGGTCAGGCAGCACCTGTGAAGAGAGAAACAGAGTTAACGTTTCAGGTTGATGACCTTTCGTCAGAACTGGAAAAAAGACTTTTTTCCAGTTCTGACGAAAGGTCATCGACCTGAAACGTTAATTCTGTTTCTCGCTTCACAGATGCTGCCTGACCTGCTGAGTTTCTCCAGCATTTTCTGTTTTTATTTCAGATTTCCAGCATCTGCAGTATTTTCTTTTTGTTTTAAATTCGAGACGTTGCTGGACCATGAGCCAATGTAGATCAGAGAGCACAGGGGATGATGGGTGATCGAGACTTGGTACGAATTGGGATACGGGCAGCAGAGATTTGGATGAGCTGAAGTTTACGGAAAGTGCAAGGTGGGAGGCTGACCAGGAGAGCAAGGAATGCATCGAAGTAATTAAGTCTAGGGATGACAAAAGCATAGATAAGAATGCAGGGAGAAATGCGAAAGAGGTGTGCATCCAGGTGCCCCAATAATAACTCTATTGAAAGGCTATTGTGATATCAAAACTGATACATTGGAGAGTACATGACAAAGAACGGGCAGATTATGTGCATCCTCCAGCGGAAAATAATAGACTTAGTTTACAGGGAAAAAAAAGCCACGATCAAGGAATAAATGATACTAGAGAACAATGAATTAAGCTCTTTAAAAAAAATCTACGGTTCTTATTGAAATCCCATTGTCTCCCCATCCAAAAAAAAGCCTCAGGTGTTGCTTACTGTTTCTGGAATATTACTTCAAGTCTCTCTGGTACAGTGGTACCCTTTCAGACAAAAGTGGAAGGCAAATGCTTTAAATAAAGTGGTTTCATTCTTTTATTGGAAAGCTTTGTGCCAATGTTTCCACAATACAGTGTGGCACATTTTAACTGTCTGTCTCTTGGATTATTCCCATTGCAGTAGCAGCACTGTGTGAAGAGCTAACTTCACCCCTGCTTATCTTGCTTTGCTTGCCGGGTTTCGTGACTAAGGGGTTATTTGGTAATTGTTATAAAAATCACCTTCAGATCAAATTTTCCTGACCCAACTCATGTCAAAGAGTAAATAGTTCATAACAAAGTAATAATTCATAAACATCAGGCAGAACGTACATACTTTCTTGCCAGACCAGTCCATTCCAGCTTCATTTTATGTTTTTATGCAAATTGTATTTATTTTATGCCAGCTCGACTCCATAAATTTTCCATAATGATCGTGAAATGCTTTTTTTCTCCTCGCCACCCCCACTTCTCCCTAGATATGCTATTCATTTTCTGCGAGGTGGTTGTGAAATTTATTACTAAATACCTTGGAAGCTGTTGTGCCACTGTAATGTTAATTGAATGTAACAATAATCCTGCTCGATTGCCAAGTTCACTAGTTAATGTGAGGATATCTGACTCTGTTAATCACCACAGCAGCCGGGTCACATTTCCACCAAACATAGGTTAACAGATTAACCAGCAGGCAGTTCTGACCTTTATGCATTAAACGTAAAAGTACTGCAGGAGAAAGGAGGATTTCATTCTTACTCATAATAAATGAAGGGCAAATTCCCATCCCGTGCAACAGATTAAGCAAACATGTTGATTGTTGCTTTTTCGTTGTTGGCGTTCTCTCTTCTCACCTCCAACTCTTTTTTTAAAACCTGGATGGGGTGAGATTTCTGCTCTTGATAGTTTGACTGACAAAGTCAACAGGAGAACAAAACAGGAAATCCATTGTGCAAAATGACCAAAAAGAGAAATGTCAGTGGGTTTGCTGATCCTAGCAGTCATCTCCTCTTCTTTTACAAAACAGTCCTGCTACAGCTGGTAACTCTAATTCTTATAACACACCAGCCAGAACTCAATGGAAGAGAACCATTGTGTGAGAGTGAACCAAGGCTGGCTCGAAGTGTGGACTGGAATTCGGGTAGCCAACCCTCCAGGATTGGCCTGGAGTCTCCAGGAATTGAAGATTAATATCCAGGACACGGCTGCAGGCAACAACACCCTGGAGAACAATCATATGGGTGGGGGGGGGCGTTAAAAATAAAGTGTGCTGTTTTCATTTTCTAATATACGCTTCTGTTTATTAGTTCTAAAAATATTGAAGATGGGGGAACAAAGGCTGTTTGACTGACAGTCACGAATTATCCAATCGGGTAACAAAGTGTCTTTTCGCTTTCCAATTAACGTGGGAAGGCGGGGCACCACAAGGATGGAGGTGTCGGGCGACCAATGGCAGGTGTGTGGGGGCGGGGCAGTTGAAGGTGGGAGGTCATGTGATGACACCTCCAGGAACACGTCCAACCAGAGTTGGCAACCCTATCTGCAATAGATTGAGCAACAGTGTCGGACTCTGCAGCTGATGAGCGATGTATTACTGGCAGTCAGTCCAACAATTGCACAAGAGCAGACAGAATGCAAACATCAGAGAAAGAAGTTTTCTTGTTCCAGGAACTACTGTCTGGCCTCTGCTACTTTTAGCTCTATTGATTACACTCCCCAAAAAGTCATAAATGACTCAAACAATTTTTATGGTTATTTGTCAAAGTTAACATGTCAGAAAAGCTCAGCATAGTACTTGTTTTTTTTTTAAACCTACATTGTCTCTGGTGTAAAGGATGATTTCTTCGTGTCTGCTTTTGAAACTCAATTTATATTTCATGACCCGCTTTCAGGTCACCAGTTTATATATAAAAAAAACAAAAGCAAAAGTTTCAGAAGGCAATGTTGATTAAAAAAACTTTGATTTTTAAATTGAAATATCCGTCTGCACTAAGTAATCAAAAATGCCCGATTCACCTCATGCCTTACAAAAAGAAAATACTGCAGATGCTGGAAATCTGAAATAAAAACAAAAAATGCAGGAGATACTCAGTAGGTCAGGCAGCATCTGTGAAGAGAGAAACAGAGTCAACGTTTCAGGTCTGTGACCTTTCGGTCATCGACCTGAAACGATAACTCTGTTTCTCTCTTCACAGATGCTGCCTGACCTACTGAGTATCTCCAGCATTTTCTGTTTTCATTTCACCTCATGCCTTATTTGGCAACCGACAATGTTCTGGCCAAGGCTGCAATACCATACGTGGCTTTCTCCGAGTCACCCAGCACGTTCCCAACTTTCAGTCAAATATTAAAAATATTTACTAGGACATCAACAACATCAGTACCCTGGAATAAATTAAATCCTGGTGCTTTTACCACTTTAAACCTCTACAATTTAGTTCCCGGAGATGAGCAAGCAACCCATTTTGAGTTTTAGTTTTGTCCGCTACACAAAGGGCAGAGCCAACGCTCTCACAATCAAAAACAGTTCAGCTCGTATCATCATCTAGAATTCTGCCCAAATCTGCAATGGTTTGCTTTCTAACCTCTGACTCCTAACATAAGCACAAAAAAAATGTTCCATTAATTTTGGCCACATTCAACTATTTTCCTTTGTAGATTCATTTTAGCACACCTACTATTTCTGTTTTTTTAATGCTATCTGCTTTTTATACCTTTATCTAAGACTATTGCTCCTCTTATCTGCCTTCTAATAGTTTTACTTGAGTACACGTTACCGTACAAACTCCCCATGAAGACATTATGGCTTTTTCTCATTGGACACGCTCCACCTCATAGGGATATATAAGGCTTTCAATATTTTTTTTTGAAAGTGTTCCCATTTCCTTTACATGTTGCAATAATCCTCACCCAGCTTCCTCTCCCATTTAACCACTAATAGGACTCTCTCAATTTCCTCAAACCAAGCCTTTTGGAAAAGTGGCACCAGCATTTTAGTACTCCTAAACTTATCACAGCACCATATCTTAAATCTTACAATGAAATGGTCCAAATAAGCAAGTTGCTGACTCACCTCTAGATCACTTATCAATTGTGGCTCATTACTAAACACTAAATCCAAGATACTAGCCCATCTAGGACTAGTCCTCACATGCTGAATTGAAAAGGCATCATTGATTGCATCGATAAATGCTTCTTGGGGGCTTCCCATCTCTTGTGCCTGTCCCTTGTTTGCCCACTTTGAGTGGATAAGTGAAATCTCCCATAACTACTGTCATAAATCTCGTCATCGAGAAACTACCTATGAAATAACACTGGACGGCCAGCTGGTGGCGCCGTCCAAGGAGTATAAATACTCGGGCGTTGGCCCCAGCTTGCCAGGGACATTTTGTAAAGACAAGGAGCTAGTGAAGTACAACTAGACTTCCATGTTCAGAAACAAGTTGATTAAAGCCTTGCTTTATGCTCAAACCAAATGCGTAGTGAGTTTTATTACGTCAACTACTACCTTCCTCTCATTGGTTACCTTAGCGATTTAATTACACAACTGCAGATCCATTTAATGGTCTATAACTCATAACTCTGGTATTTCTGATGAGCTCTAGTTGGGGCACTTTGGGCTCTTCATTGCCCTATTTTCCAGTGGGAAAGGGGCAATAGAGAGACCACAATCACAAAAAAATACTTACCACCCGCCCACTGCCAAGGTTGAATTGGCAGGCAGACAGTGCTCCGGATAGAAACAGACGGGAACCTCATTGGGCCATTCAAACTGCGGCCCTATGACATAGATAGAACTCCAATACATGCTGTTCCCAAAGTTTAAGCCCCACCCTTTGACCAAAATGGAATGCAGCCAAACCAGCATCCCTTAAATACATCGATGGAGTCTGTGAGGAAAATATTAAAGTAATCTTTGGAATTCTCTACCCCAACAAGCCGTAGATGCTCAGTCGTTGAGTATATTCAAGACAGAGATCGATAGATTTTTGGACACTAAGAGAATGAAGGGACATGAGGATAGTGCGGGAAAGCGGAGTTGGGTAAAAGATCAGCCATGATCTTATTGAATGGTGGAGCAGGCTCGAGGGGCCGTGTGGCCTACTCCAGCTCCTATTTCTTATGTTTTTAAGTAATGGTTTTGCACAGATGTTTTGGCAGCAGAGTGAGCATAATTGCTCCTCCTGCACCTTCCTAAAACTGCTCCCAGCCTCCCGAACACACACTTGCCTGTCTGCTAACCCTCTTCCCCGCTACACTGGACAGACAGGATCGGTCTGCCCACCACCAGCCCACTTCAAAATCACCCCCAGTGTGTTTCCCCACTTGCGATAACCCTCGCTCCACTACTTTTATTCCTTTACTAACAAAGATGACCAAAATCACCCAAAAAAATTACCAACTGCCCACTATCAAGATTGACCAGGACTCTGCTTGCCTGATATCAAGGGTACACACTCTTCCTGTAGAACAGCACATAAATGCCGTAGCTGCTAGACCAGGTCAGAGGTTGGATATTCTGTAGCTTGTGGCTCACCTCCTGACACCCCAAAGCCTCTCTACCATCTACAAGGCACAAGTCAGGAGTGTGATGGAATTCTCTCCATTTGCCTGGATGAGCACAGCTCCAACAACACTCAAGAAGCTCGACACCATCCAGGACAAAGCAGCCCGCTTGATCGGCAATCCATCCACCACCTCAAACTTCCACTCCCCTCCCCTATCGGTGTACCGCGGCTGCAGTGTGTACCATCTAAAGATGCACTGCAGCAACTCACCAAGGCTGCTTCAACAGCACCTCCCAAACCCGCGACCTCTACCACCTAGAAGGACAATGGCAGCAGTTGCATGGGAACACCATCATTTCCACATTCCCCTCCAAATCACACACCATCCTGACTTGGAAATATATCACTCTTCCTTCATAGTCGTTGGGTCAAAATTCTGAAACTCCCTCCCTAACAGCACTGTGGGAGCACCTTCACCACACAGACTGCAGTGGTTCAAGAAGAAGGCTCGCCACCACCTTCTCAAGGGCAACCAGAGATGGGCAATAAATGCTGGCCTTGCTAGCGACACCCACATCCGCAGATTTAATCATTAAAAAAATACTCCATGATGTGCCTTCAATAACCACAAAACTAGAAGTTATAAACTTTAACAAGTTGGCTTTTAATCACTAAGATCAGAGCTAACATCTCAACACACTGACTGGCTCGCAGGAATGAATCATAAAGATCCTGGGATCTTTATGTAAGAGAAGTCAGGGGTGGAGCCAAGAGCCAAGACCTGGAACATTCCAGGTTAGTCAGGAAAGAGGAAGTGAAACTATACACCGTGTCGGGGAGGGTAATATACATGAGTGCAAAACGAATACAGGCAAGCCAAACACATTTCATTACATTCACCCCTTCTTTAGATTTAGTCCATCGGGGTGATGTTTCTTAAAAGTTGGTATAAGTGAGTCTGTCAGGAGGTTTTGCGGTTCTCAGTGATCGGCGCAAAGCTGGTTGGGGTGCCTCTAGGGGAGTGGATTCTGGTTCCTCCGCTGTCCGGGCCTCCGCAGTGTCTTCCAGGTTATCTGCAGTGTCCTCCAGGTTAAAGTTGGGTATTGATACCTCTGGGCGTCCTGTCTCTTTTTGGTGTAGGTCTTCCTCGGGTAGTCTCTCATCGTTCTCTCCGCTCCCCTGTAAGATTCGCAATTTTCAGCAAAAATCACGCAAGAAAACTGGATAAAATAAGACTGTTTATTGACCAAAGTAAGCTTGCACAGAAAAACCTTTGATAAAAAGGGCATACAAAATGGCCGCCAGGCCCCGTGATCAGTTTATGAACCATTTTATTTCTGTTACTGCAAGCCAGACAGGCTTGTGGATTGAAGACAGTGAGCCCACGAAAGCCAGTATCTGGGAACCGAAACTCAGAGCAACAGCATACATATTCAATGGATTATAAGTACAGGATGGGGCCCATCAAGATATGGGCGGACAATGTAAAAACACTTATACCCATTTATCGTACAAAGGAAAAACCGTTTAGCAGCCATCAAGGAAAATGTCCGGACCGATCAATATGCGAACCGAGCCGCGGTGACAATGCAAAGGACATTAACAGACATTATCGGCCAGGAAGGCCAGTTTAAGTTATCACCGGCTCCGTTACAAGACAAAGCGCCCCTGCAGAGATTTCTGCCCGCCAAAATTAATACAAAGACAGGACTATGATTTGGCGGGAGATAAGACTGTCCCAAAAGAGTATAACTATGGATTGAAAGTCCATCTAAAAAAAAAAACTTCGGACTTCGGGTTACTTGAACAACTTCACTTGACTGGACGGCGGCTGCTTCTTCTTCTTGGACGACTTCAACTTCTTCGGACGGGGCCAGGATCGGCGCCTCTTCCACTTCGGCAGATGCAGAATCGATGAAAACGTTTTCGTCTTTTTAAAGACGGACGGTTTCGAAAAAAGGACAACGTGGTCGGTGTTCAGCCAAACAAGGCTCGGCCACGACGAGAAGACGACAAGGGTGGCCCGGGTACTGGGGTCGGGAGATCATCGACGACCCAGGCCGACGGAGAAGAAACCCTCTGGAGAACCGGCGATCGATGCCACAAGATTCTCCCATGTGCATAACCTGCATCTAGGTCTGCTCCATGAACCCAAATCGACTTAGTGGATCTCAACCTTAACGAGCGCTCATCGAGGCTGTGTCTACCCCACCGCTTCGAGAGAGAGAGAATATCGACTGCGCCAGAAGTTTCCAAATCCACGTGACGACGGAAAGCGGTGCCAAAAAGGCTGCGAACCCCCTTTCTCGCGATTTCGAGAGTGGTGAGCATGATCCCAAATTCCCCAGGTCGAAACTTAGTTTAGGTATAGGGGAGGGAGTTAAGGGAAATCGTAATGTGTTTCCCCTTTTACGATGTGCCGTGTGTTCCCCATTTCCATAGAGTCAAGTTCATAAATTTGTGCATGATTGTAGTTATTTTAATCTGTGCCTATGACATGTATTTTGTAATGCTTCAAACTGTTCAAAAATAAAAGCATCCATTTCGTGCTATTCAGCCTGGTCTATTGAGTCCTCTTCTCTGCACTACTGTTCTCTGCATCTAAGTCCAAGGTCTAGAACCGTAGGGGGGGGTGGGTTGAACCACTCAAGGGTAATTCTTGCATGAAGCCTGGCAGGGGGCCAGAAAGAGCAAGAGAGCAAGGAAAAACCCCCTGCAGAAATGGCGACCGCGGCAGGACCTTGGCAGCAGGAAAGTAGTGTGTTAGATCAAGATCTGAATAAACGAAATGTGATGGATGAAAGAATAGCAGATTATGTTTTCGGAAAACTCAACCTCACAAAACAATGGATATCTGATCTACTAAGGGATAGGCGCCCGCTAGACGCAGCCATCAAGTGGACAGCGGGTAGAGAGCATAAGAAATCTGTAGAAAAGGCGGTCTAACTGATGTGCTACAAGAAGCAAGTCCAGCTTTTGGACCAGGTAGTTGCAGCACAGACAGTCCAGATCAACGGCTTGCTTAAAGGCGTAGAGGAAAAGGTTGCGGGAGGTCAAAAACTGATTGAATCGCTTGACGCGCTGAACCAGGAACGCCGCTCTGTAATTCGCTGCCACGAAACCCGGGTAGAATATTTAAAATGTCAGGTCGTTGAGGCCAAGGCCAGTGAAGGTAGAATGAGAGAGAGGTGTTCCCGTCTAGCCAAACAAGTAGATGCCCAAGAGGAAAAGCTCCTGGGAGCCAGGGCAGCATATAAGATGGCCATGGAGGATAGATCTGAGAACACCGACCACAGCACTTGCCGCCGGGAGCTAGAGGACCTGAGAAAGGCCCTAGCGAAGGCAAACGGGTTGGTGTGTCTCATAAATCCACCAGCGAGTCAGCTGTTGCTAGCCAAGGAATCCAAAAGACCGATTCCACAAGAGGCAGTTGGGGTACCAACCCCCGAACCTTCTGCGCCTCCTGCCTATGAGGAGTCTTGGACTCCGGGACAGGAGACGGAGACGGTAGAGGAAGAGAGCCCTGAGGTAGAGCAACCCCAGACAGTAGAGTCGGGGTCGGCGCCAATGTGTCCAACGAGACACCGGAGGATCGGTCCAAATGAAGAAAATGGCGATGACGGACCCCTTGAGAGTCAGATCATAATGCCTCATAGCGCACGACAGCTAAGAGAGATGATAAGTCACATCCCAAAACTCTCCGAGTCAGGAGATCCCTCCGTGCATTTCAGGGACGTGGAGCAGACTGCAGCAGTCAATGACTGCGACGGGGTTGAACAGTCTAAAATGCTGCTGTTCTCCCTGGACAGTTCGCTCCTCCAGTGTCTCCCTGACGAGAGCAAGAGAGGGCACAGGGACTATGAGTTGCTACGGGATGAGATTCTGGAGATCATGGGAGAGGGGGACGGAACTCCGTTCCTCCGTTTAGAAAAGACAGTGCAGCTAGAGGGAGAACCCCCACGGGTTTTCGCCGACAGGTTGTGGCCAGTGTATCGGCACAGCTGCCCGGGCGGGCCGGCCCGGGCCGGGCTGGATGGCGAACAAAGGGCTCACTGGCTTCGGTGCCTGGTAGCAGGTTGCCTGCCAGTAGTGAAGGAACAGGCCAAAGCATGGTTTGACCCCACTAACGCCCGCTCCACGGAGGAAGTAGTACTAGATCAGCTCACGATCAGTTATAGAAACAACAAGGGCAAGAAAACGCCTGTTGTGAAAGGAAAGGTGCATGAGGTGAGACCCGCAGCCTCTGCTAAAAAGGAATGGCGTCAGGAGGGAAATCGCCATCCCCAAGCAAATAGCAGTTGTTACGGGTGTGGGAAGGAGGGTCATTGGCGCAAGGACTGTAGGAATCCTTGGAAGGATAAGAGGGAGAGAGCGTTCGCCGCAGCCCAAGATCAAGCCCAAGCCCGAGTCGCCAACGGCCCGAGAGTTTACCCAACACCAGCACAACCACAAGTGCAGGCCGCTGCCCCAACACCAGTCCAGAACCCAACCGTAGCCTCTGCCCCGAATAAAGGGGGTGGTGCGGTTGTGGACCCCGCCGCGATCGAGTCAGTCTTGGAGACTATGCGGTCTCTGATGACCTGGCAGGGGAAGGTAGCGGTTGCTAACAGCCCTATCGCCCCCGAGACCCCAGCCGAAACACCTAAATGACTGACGCCCGCGCAACCCATCTACTTGTGTCCGCTCCGCTATGACGCTTGGAGAAGACCTGTGGTGGAGATGGAGGTGGAGAAACAAAGGGGTAGTTACCTGTTGGATACGGGAGCTTCGTGTACCGTGATCCACACGGACAAACCTTTTGCCTCACCTCTGTCCGCCCAGGCTCCATATTTAGTAGCGGGTTTCACAGGTAGAGAACAGGCTGGCGCGCACTCCCTCCCGCTCTCCATTCAGTTGGGAGCGCTCCACACCACATGGACGTGCATCCTATTGAAGTGGAATGAGGGGGGGGGGAAAGGCATCCTCGGGGCTGATTTCTTGGTGGAACACGGGATCCTCGTGGACCTGAGAAATCACTGTCTCTGGGGAGCCGAGGGCGGTTTAGGTAAGGTAGTCGTAATCCCGGGGAAGGAAGAAAAGGGGGCCCTGTGCACTATGAAGCCGTCAGGAGGTTACGATCTCGAGCTCATGATAACAAACGTCCCAACGGACTTGCAGGCGCGTGTGTCAGAAAATCTGACCGCGTTCGCCACCCACAAGCACGACTGCGGGAGAGTCACTGGGTTCGAAGTCAGCGTAGACGGGGACCCCATGATCCGACCCCAAAAGCAGTATAATTTCCCCAAGGAGGCAGAACCCGACATGGAGACAGCAATATCTTCATTGGTGCAGCAGGGCGTGTTGAGGACGATAGCCACCCACGTGAACTCCCCATTATGGCCGGTAAAGAAACCGGACAATTCGTGGAGAGCCACGGTGGACTATAGAGTCCTCAATAGTAATATCCCAGCCTGCGCGCCCACGGTAGCAGCAGTTGCAGACTTAATAGGGAGTATTCCAGCATCGGCGACCACATTCACGGTGCTGGACATCTCGAATGGTTTTTGGTCCATTCCGCTGCGGCGGGAGGACCAGTACAAGTTTGCCTTTACTTTCAAAGGGCAACAGTACACTTGGAACTGCTTACCACAGGGTTTTCACAACAGCCCCAGCATTTTCCATCAGTGCATGGCGGGGAGTTTGAAAGAGTTCAGCCAGCCCAACCAGATAGTGCAGTATGTGGACGACTTACTCCTGTTCACAGATACAAGGGAGCAGCACGGCCCACTGTTAGCCGAATTGTTGGAACTGTTAGAAAGGAAGGGTTTCAAAGTAAACCCAAAGAAAGCCCAGATCGGCCAGCAGGAAGTTAAATTCCTGGGTCTGGCCATCCGCGCTGGGGAAAGAGCCATAGATAAGGCCAGACGGGAATCTATACAAGATCTGCCGATTCCCAACACAGTAACGGGTGTAAGGTCCTTTTTGGGATTGACCGGGTACTGCAGAGATTTCATCGAGGACTATGCTGCCACAGCGGCCCCGCTACTTCGACTCTTACACAAGGGAGTCGAGTGGTCTTGGGACGAGGGGTGCCAGGCAGCATTCGAGAAGTTGAAAAGAGATCTGCAGACCGCGCCAGCCCGAGGGGCCATAGATGGGGGAGAGGAGTTCTTTCTGGAGGTAGCCGCTAGTGGGGACAGCCTGAGCGCAGTGCTGCTCCAAGAGCGGCACGGCAAGCTAAGACCAGTAGTTTATTCCTCCAGGGTGCTCACGGATGTGGAGAGGAGTTTCTCCAATTGCGAACGGCATCTCCTGGCCACGCATTGGGCTGTGAACAGATCAGTGATCTTCACAGGGACCTCTCCCATTACGCTCCTCACCCATCACACCCCCACGAAGATGCTTCTGGACGGGAGGATTAAGGATGGGACCGTAAGCAGCGCTCGGATTGCGCGCTGGACCCTCCTCCTTTCCCAGATGGATCTCAAAGTTAAAGGCCTCTGCGCGCCAAGGCTCGCAGCCAATATGGCATATCCCGGGACAGCCCATCAATGTTCCGTAGAAGGGGTATGGGAAGTTAACATAGGTTTACGGGCCGGGATACATCCCACGGGCCGCGAGATCTACGTAGACGGTTCTAGCACTGTAGCTGACGGCAAGCGACTCACAGGGTGTGGAGTTTATGACCCTGCGGCAAACATTGCCCTGGCAATTAAGCTCCCCAGCACTATGAGCGCGCAGCAGGCTGAACTGTCCGCGGTGGCGTACGTGGTTACCCACCCCGAGATTTTCCCAACCCCATACACGATTTGCTCAGACAGCATGTTCACGTGCAATTCGTGTACAGAGTACCTCGCCATCTGGTCCCGACGCGGGTACACCTCCGCGGACGGGCGGCCTTTAACAGTTAAGCCCTTGCTGGAGAAGATCCTAGCAGCTGTGGGGGAGAAAGGAGAGGTGTTCATCCATAAGGTGAAGGCTCACTCCACTACAGAACCCCGCAGTCAGGGCAACCAGCAAGCGGATGCGCTAGCCAGGGAGGGTGCCCGCAACGGCATTCTCTGGGACCCATACGAACCCGGACCCGTGGCGGCGATCCAAGGCAGGGAGGGAATTCCCGGGAACACAGGGGTGACACCGCCCCCAGACCTAAAGACCGTCCAAACCCTGGATCCCGCTCTAAAAGCAGTCCTAAAAGCCATAACAGAGGGCAAACAGGTAGAAGGTCCGTACAGTACGGCAGCCCTCACAGTCAAAGAAGGTATGCTGTTCCGAGAGGAGCAGTGGGTTGTGCCGCAGCAGCACCGAAGGGAATTCCTGCAATTGGCCCACGAGGGTCCAGGAGCGGGACACCCCGGACCTGAGGTCACCTGGCAACGGGTGGAGCAGGCGGGATGGTGGCCGGGACTTCGGGACGATGTCCGCGAGTTCTGCGCAAGCTGTCTTGTGTGTGCTGCTAACAACCCAGACCCCCACAAAAGGAAGGTGCCCATGGGGCACATCAGGAGGGTAGAGGGACCATGGCAGTCGATTCAGGTCGACTACATAGGGCCCCTGCCCGCCGCCCAGGGAGGCTATAAGTACTGCCTTGTCCTGGTAGATGTGTTCACCAAATGGGTAGAAGCCTTCCCGTGCAGAACAACTACGGCACTGGGTACTGCTAAGATCTTGATTCGGGAAGTGTTCTCACGGTGGGGACTCCCCCGTTTTGTAGAGTCCGACCAAGGGAGTCAGTTCACCGGTCAAGTAATGCAGAACGCCCTCATGCTCTTGGGCATTGAGGGAAAGTGGCACGTAGCATACAATCCCCAGTCATCCGGGATTGTTGAGCGTATGAATCGGACCCTCAAGGAAAAGCTGAGGAAAGAGACAATGGGCTCGCCCCAGAAATGGGCGGAGGTCCTGCCTTTAGTCCTCATGGGGATCCGAGCCAGCCAGTCCAAAAGCACGGGGTATTCCCCGCACGAGTTAATGACTGGAAGGATCATGCGAACACCCACCCATGTGCTAGCCCCGGTGCTCACTGAGGGCCAGCTCCGAGAGGTGAAACGGGACAAATTCGCCCAAACCCTCTTGGAGCGCCTGAGACAGATTTATGGGCAGGCGGCTGGGAACATGGGAAGACAGCACCAGGGAAATAAACTGTTGTTGGAACCTCGGAAACAACAAGAGTGGGTAGTCGGGGACCAGGTCATGGTCCGAAACTACGCCAGGGTAGGGAGTTTTGAACCACTGTACATGGGGCCATACAGCATTGTAGACAAAGCCAGCCCCATGGTTTATGCAGTGAAGACGCCCCGACGTACCAAATGGTTTCACATCAACCAGTGTAAACTGTTTAAACTGGGTACACAAGGGCCACCAAAGGGGACCAGGTCTGAGAACAAAGATCCTCAGCCTGTAACAGAGTCACAGACCACACAGGCTGGAGCAGTAGCCTGCGTGAAGGGAGAGGCCATCCCATTGGAGTGGGAGGTCTCATCTTTTGAATGGGATTTAGGCAGGGGAGAGCCCGAACAGCTCAACCTCGCTTTAGACCCAATCACGGAGGAGGAAGAGTCAAAGGACGGCAGTCCCGCCCTTGACTCAAGCTTGGGGGAGGTAGGGAGTGGGGGTGGAGACTCATTACCTGTAGGGACAGGTGAGGTGGAGTCGGAAGCCACAGATCCCGACCCCGGGGGGGCGGAGCCTGAGGGAGGGGAGCTGGAGCCGGCAGCTGTGGAGGAACCACAGGCTGTAACGGTAACAGTCACGACCCCAGGTCCATCGGCCCCGGGAGCCCAACCCAAAGCAGCCCCTCGTAGGTCGGCTCGAGCGCCCCAGCCCAGAAAATTTTGGCCAGATTCTCCCCATCCTCCCCAACCACGGTTTAAAGCAGCCCCAGGAAGACATGATCCCCGTTCAGCAGCGACAGGCTGCGGGGGATCAAAGCCAAAGATCAATGCAGCCCCACCGCAGGGTGTGGCACACGACAGACCTCACAGGGATTCGGAAAGCCGCCCCACGGAGGGCGGCGCTGTACATAAGTTAAGATAGGTAATTATGGTCATAGTTTAAGGAATGTAAAGTATATGGTGTTAAGAGTACAATTTTGAGGTCTGCCCGGTATGTGTGTTTGTTAGGGAGCGGGGTCCAGGAACCCGCGCGTCCAATTAATTTAGGCCAGCACCTATCGGGAGCCCGGCTACATCATTTTGTTGGTTACAGAAACCTGGGATACGATGGAAAGGATTGTCGTCGCGTTCATGGCGATCGGGTGCGGGTGGGCCTACCGAGGCCGCACCAAGGACGTCATCATTTTCGGGTGCTCCGGGGACACGGCCCCCATCGCAACGGATGGGACGGGGGAGCGAGAGGTAGAGGAAACCGCCACCTACTTCCACCAAGGGAGATGGCCAGGTTGGCTGGGAACGAATTCTACGGAATATTCCAGCAATTTCGGTTTTGCCGACCAAGAGACTTCATTAACGTGCCCTCGAGTGAGGATCCTAGCGCCCAGAGTCAGCGTCACCGTGGGAAAGAGGATTTGTCTGGTGTGCAATGGGAACGTACCACCAAGGCGATGGTGGTGGCTACGAAAGCTGGGAAAGGACATGAGAAACTCTACGGTCGAGTGGGAGCGACTGGGTAATAATACCCATCGGACTATTACGGGAACGCACGGACAATTACATGTGTGTTGGGACAAATGGTGGGAACCGGATGAGGGAATATATGTCTGTATGTGGGGTTCGAGACACGTCTGCCCCAAGGGCGTGTCCATCTTCTTCCAGAGGCAGTGGCAGGATGAAGGGAAGGGGATGAGATGGGATGTTAGCACTCGAGCGTGCGGAGCCCCATACTCCCCTATTCCGGTGAACGCCACTGAACTCATCACCCGCCCACGCAAGCCCCTGCCCACGCTTCCGGTAGCACTAGCCCAGAAAGGAGGGTGCCCAACCACCACCAAGGGACCCGGGAACGGTTTAGTATTGGTACCCACCGGTCAGGTGCTGTACCAAGGGGTACACTACGCGGTGGCCTCAGTGATTTTAAATCTCACTGAGGTAAGATTGCCGGAGTGGTGTCCCAAAGAAACGGAACAATTATACCAGGTCCTGTTAACCCGTATGTTTAGACAATTTTACGAATTTGACTTTGCCGACATCGACAGAGACAAATTATACACCACACCGCCAGAAGTTTTGGATCGAGTCGGGAGGCAAAGAAGGGGCACTGTAAATGACATATTCACTGCTTTTAATACCGGGACATCTGTTGTCAACGCTCTAGATAACGTGGAGCTGCAGACACAGATCAACGGTTTAAAAGCCCAGTTAAGGAACATATTGACAGACGAAAACAAGGTCGTGGGTTCTGAGTTGCATGAGGACCAGGCCATGACACTACACTTTAAGGACATAATTGCTGAGCTGGAGAAACACGCGAGAACGGTAAATGCACTCATTAAGGAGGATCGGAATGCGTCCGATCAAGCTGCGCAAAACGAGGCCTGTGTGCTGTACGGGGCGTGGTTACTGGGCGAGGGCCGCAGTAATCTTGAGGATTTAAAACAGGGTTTGGTCCCGTCCTGGATCAGCAACAAGCACTTGCAAGCGCTCCACCCTTTTGAGAATGCATTAAGCCCGTGCCAGCTCAGGCTAGCCGCAGAAGCATACCCAGTTCCAGTGGACTGCGGACATTCGAATCACACTATTATGGGAATAGTAGTAAGAATGCCGGTGTTGGGTCCCGCAGCAAAGCCCGCCCCGGTATACAGAGTAGAGAACATTGGAGTCATTCAGGGGGGCGCACACATTCGTTACGCAGTGGTCCCGCCTTACATCATCAGATGGGAGCGTACGATGACAGGCACCGACCTCTCGGGATGTCGGAGCCGGGGAGCACACATCATCCTGTGTCCCCAGCACTTGAATGCCTTTTTGAAACCACAGTGCGGGTTCAGAACCGCTAGCGCGAAGCCGGTGAATTGCACCATGGAGGCAATGGCAGAGGACCATGTGCCCCCACAGGTAGCATATATCGGGGGTGGGACATACTGCGTCACCACTGCAGCGCCTCAGTACCGATATGGACAACACGAGTGGTGTTCGGTCGGTGATAGCAGTTTCTGTTTCAAACCCAGGGCCGAGGTTCAAGTGGCACAACAACGAATTGTCCCCATTCCTGCGCCCTCCACCGTACACATCACTATCAAAGAGAATTTCACAGACTTACAACGATTTGTCGCGCATTTTGGTTATGTCATTCCCCCTCTTCCCGAACACCTCACCAAGATTTTAAAAGCCGTTATAATTTCGCAGAAACATTTCTACACACTGGAGCAGAAGACTTTAGAGATAGGAAAAGACATATTGGACATAACCATCCCACCATGGTGGGACTTGTTCACCAACATAGAGGTCCCCGCCTGGATTAGAATAGCATCCCATATCCTAGTAGTATGTCAGGTTTTGATTGTGATATTTTTGCTCTTCGTGCATTGCAAAAGAGGTAAACGCCTCCAGAGGCACGAGAACACAGGAGAATGGAGAGAACGCTATGTGCGAATGGGGGAAGCAGATACCCCACTCTAAGCTGCTAGTATAAGATTAAGCGTCCCTCCATTTAAAAAATTTTTGTGATGGTTTTGGGTTATAAGGAAATAAGTATTGTTATGTTATTAGTTGTTCTTAAGTTTTTTTGGATTAATAAAAGATGCATGCAGATGGGGCAAAAGGGTATCAACCCCTGCCCATCTGACAGGTGAAGGTGTTATAGTTTAAGATTTGCTGTCTATGATTCCAAATGTGCATGAGGTAATTTTCATTTTCTCCGGAAATGGGAACTGCATGTGTCGTGAGGGGCATAGATAGTTAAGTGCCAGGAATGTTTGGAAGTGGGGAATCAGGGAAAATTTGCTCATCAAGGATTATTGATACTTTAAGCAAGCTATCAGTATCACAGGGGGGCCTGTAAGATTCGCAATTTTCAGCAAAAATCACGCAAGAAAACTGGATAAAATAAGACTGTTTATTGACCAAAGTAAGCTTGCACAGAAAAACCTTTGATAAAAAGGGCATACAAAATGGCCGCCAGGCCCCGTGATCAGTTTATGAACCATTTTATTTCTGTTACTGCAAGCCAGACAGGCTTGTGGATTGAAGACAGTGAGCCCACGAAAGCCAGTATCTGGGAACCGAAACTCAGAGCAACAGCATACATATTCAATGGATTATAAGTACAGGATGGGGCCCATCAAGATATGGGCGGACAATGTAAAAACACTTATACCCATTTATCGTACAAAGGAAAAACCGTTTAGCAGCCATCAAGGAAAATGTCCGGACCGATCAATATGTGAACCGAGCCGCGGTGACAATGCAAAGGACATTAACAGACATTATCGGCCAGGAAGGCCAGTTTAAGTTATCACCGGCTCCGTTACAAGACAAAGCGCCCCTGCAGAGATTTCTGCCCGCCAAAATTAATACAAAGACAGGACTATGATTTGGCGGGAGATAAGACTGTCCCAAAAGAGTATAACTATGGATTGAAAGTCCATCTAAAAAAAAAAAAAACTTCGGACTTCGGGTTACTTGAACAACTTCACTTGACTGGACGGCGGCTGCTTCTTCTTCTTGGACGACTTCAACTTCTTCGGACGGGGCCAGGATCGGCGCCTCTTCCACTTCGGCAGATGCAGAATCGATGAAAACGTTTTCGTCTTTTTAAAGACGGACGGTTTCGAAAAAAGGACAACGTGGTCGGTGTTCAGCCAAACAAGGCTCGGCCACGACGAGAAGACGACAAGGGTGGCCCGGGTACTGGGGTCGGGAGATCATCGACGACCCAGGCCGACGGAGAAGAAACCCTCTGGAGAACCGGCGATCGATGCCACAAGATTCTTCCATGTGCATAACCTGCATCTAGGTCTGCTCCATGAACCCAAATCGACTTAGTGGATCTCAACCTTAACGAGCGCTCATCGAGGCTGTGTCTACCCCACCGCTTCGAGAGAGAGAGAATATCGACTGTGCCAGAAGTTTCCAAATCCACGTGACGACGGAAAGCGGTGCCAAAAAGGCTGCGAACCCCCTTTCTCGCGATTTCGAGAGTGGTGAGCATGATCCCAAGTTCCCCAGGTCGAAACTTAGTTTAGGTATAGGGGAGGGAGTTAAGGGAAATCGTAATGTGTTTCCCCTTTTACGATGTGCCGTGTGTTCCCCATTTCCATAGAGTCAAGTTCATAAATTTGTGCATGATTGTAGTTATTTTAATCTGTGCCTATGACATGTATTTTGTAATGCTTCAAACTGTTCAAAAATAAAAGCATCCATTTCGTGCTATTCAGCCTGGTCTATTGAGTCCTCTTCTCTGCACTACTGTTCTCTGCATCTAAGTCCAAGGTCTAGAACCGTAGGGGGGGGTGGGTTGAACCACTCAAGGGTAATTCTTGCACGAAGCCTGGCAGGGGGCCAGAAAGAGCAAGAGAGCAAGGAAAAACCCCCTACACCCCGAGGGAGCGAGGTCTTTTATGGAAACAGTGTCCTCTCGCCCGTCAGAGTATTCGATATAGGCGTACTGAGGGTTTGCATGGAGGAGCTGTACCTTTTCCACAAGGGGGTCCGTTTTATGGCCTCTCACGTGCTTCCGCAATAGTACTGTCCCCGGAGACGTCAGCCACGCGAGTAGAGATATGCCCGAGGTAGATTTCCGGGGGAAAACGAACATCTTTTCGTGAGGGGTAGCATTAGTGGCAGTACATAACAGAGACCTTATGGAGTGGAGCACGTCTGGGAGGACTTCCTGCCAGCGGGAGGTCGGAAGGCCTTTTGACTTTAAGGCTAATGTGACAGCCTTCCAAACAGTAGCATTCTCCCTTTCCACTTGCCCATTACCCCGGGGGTTGTAGCTAGTGGTTCTGCTAGTGGCTATCCCCTTTGAGAGCAAGAACTGGCGCAGCTCGTCACTCATAAATGACGTCCCCCTATCGCTGTGTATGTAGTTCGGCATGCCAAACATGCAGAATAGATTACCGAGACACTTGATGACCGTGGCACTGGTCATGTCTGGGCAGGGAATGGCGAAGGGGAAGCGGGAATATTCATCGATGATATTGAGGAAGTATACGTTACGGTCGTGTGGTGATTATTCCTTGATTAGTAAAAGTATTGTGATTCGTTATTTGTTAACTGCCTTGGGATATGTGTTGTAATTTCATTGGTAGTTGATGATCACATGATGTGTTGTGGCTACCTTAAATTCAGTCCTTTTCTAGCTTTAGTTGGGACTGGATATGGAAAGATATGCTGCTGATTTTAAAGTTAATAAAGCCTAGCTTTGGAAGGCCAATCTATTCTTTATTTCAATTTATTAACTTTATGTTAGAATGGAGCGATATCTTCAACCAGAACGATTCAAGGCTGACCCCAATTCTGCTGGAGTGGGTGATAAATGGAAACATTGGTATTGTACATTTTAAAACTTTTTGGGCGTGTTGGATCAAGAGGCTCTAAATAAGCTGAATATGCTGATCAACTACATTGACTCGGATGTATATAAATATATTTTGCACTGTAAAACTTATGAAGAGGCTATTTCTACATTGGAAAAGATTTTTGTTAAACCAAAGAATGAGGTATTTGCACGTCATCTTCTATCTGCCCGTAGGCAGCAGGTGGGAGAATCTTTGGATACTTATTTACAAGCACTTCGGTGCCTTAGTGTTGACTGTAATTATAAGGCTGTGACGGCTGAAGAATATAAGGATGAATCGGTACGGGATGCTTTTATTAATGGATTACTGTCTAGATCAATTCGTCAGCGGTTGTTAGAAAATAAGACTCTGGATCTTAAAAGTGCTTTTGAGCAAGCTTCTACATTGGATGTGGCTCAGAGAAGTTCGGATTCTTATGCTCTTTTTAATCGGCCTGCGACTATGGTTTCGGCAGTTTCGGATGAAAAGGAATTATGTGGACTTAATGGGAGTGGTTTACTAGATTTTGAAACAGTTTCTACTTCGGCGGTCGTTGCCTCTAGGATTCAGAAGTGTTATTTTTGTGGGAATATCCGGCACCCTCATCTGAAGTGTCCTGCTCGGGAGGCTGTGTGTAGTAAATGCGGCAAGAGAGGTCATTATGCACGTGTGTGCAAATCATCAGGTTCAATTACCTTCCCTTCTCCTGGTGTGGGAGGGTCTTCCTCCACTACCTCTTCTGTGACTATTCAGCCTTTAGATAGGGCGTTTATTGCATCAATTTCTGCTGCATTTGCTCATGGCCTAAACAAAGCTATAGTTACGGCTCAAGTTAATGGGTTGGAAGTGAAGGCCCTTATAGATACGGGCAGTACTGAGAGTTTTATAAGTCTTCAGTTTGCGAAGGAGAAGCATTTGAAAATTTCGCCTGTTACGTATCAGGTGTGTATGGCTCAGACGACCCTTACTTCACAAATAGCTGGTTGTTGCTTTGTGAAAATGGTTCTTCTAGGTAATACGTATACTGATATACGCCTATCTGTTTTGCCTAATCTCTGTGTGGATATTTTGATTGGACATGATGTGCTTCAGTTACACGAGTCTCTTAGTCTTTCATTTGGAGGGACTAAGCCACCTTTATCTATTTGTGGATTAACCTCTTTATCTATTCCTCCATTATCACTTTTTTCCAATTTGATGTCGGATTGTAAGCCAATTGCTACCAAGTCAAGAAGATATAGTAGTCAGGATAGAGAATTTATTAATTCTGAAGTTCAACGTCTCTTATTGGAAGGAATCATTGAACCTAGTTGTTCGCCTTGACGAGCACAGGTAGTTGTCACGACTAATGAGAGACACAAGAAACGAATGGTGATAGACTATTCCCAAACTATTAATAGGTATACTCAATTAGACGCGTACCCTTTGCCTAAGATTGATGAGCTTATCAATAAAGTATCTCAGTATAAAGTTTTTAGCACTATTGATTTAAAGAGTGCTTATCATCAGATTCCTATTGTTAAGAAGGATCAACCATATACGGCCTTTGAGGCTGGTGGAAAGCTGTATCAGTTTTGCCGAATACCATTTGGTGTTACTAATGGTGTTGCTTGTTTTCAACGGGCAATGGATGCTTTTATAAGTGATAACTCCCTCTCTGACACCTTTTCATACTTAGATGACATCACAGTGTGTGGCAAATCAAGGGTGGAGCATGATTCTAATTTAAAAAGATTCCTTCAAGCTGCGGAAAAAGTTGGTTTAACTTTTAACAAAGAGAAATGTATCTTTTCGACTACTGAGGTAAATCTATTGGGGTATATTATTTCGGGAAATAAGATTAAACCAGATCCAGAACGTCTGCGACCATTGATCGATTTACCTTGTCCTACTAATTCTAAGGCTTTGCAACGAGTTGTTGGACTGTTTTCTTATTATTCTAATTGGATTGCAAATTTTTCACGGAAGATCCGGCCTCTTATTCGGGTTATGACATATCCTCTATCATGGGAGGCCAGGACATGTTTTGAGAATTTTAAAAAGGATATTTTAGGAGCAGTTGTGCATTCCATTGATGAGCAGGTTCCCTTTGTGATTGAGACGGATGCTTCGGATTTTGCAATTGGGGCTACTTTGAACCAAAATGGAAGACCTGTGGCCTTTTTCTCACGTACTTTGAATAATAGTGAAAAAAGACATTCCTCAATAGAAAAAGAGGCATACGCAATAGTAGAAGCATTGCGTAAATGGAGACATTATTTATCGGGGCGACATTTCACGTTGGTAACTGATCAAAAATCTGTGTCCTTTATGTTTGATGTTAAACATTTTGGAAAGATTAAAAATGATAAAATAATGAGATGGAGGATTGAGTTGGCATGTTACCATTTTGACATAGTTTATCGTCCGGGGAAGGATAATGTTGCTGCTGATGCATTGTCGAGGGCTTATTGTTCTGTGATTCACGGAGATACGCTTATTAATCTTCACAATGCCTTATGTCATCCTGGGGTTACGAGGATGATACACTTTGTACGCAGTAAGAACTTGCCTTTTTCAGTTGAAGACGTCAAGCGGATGACTTCATCATGTTCTATCTGTGCTCGGTGTAAACCGAATTTCTTTAAGCCTCAACGAGCTCATCTTATAAAGGCTACTTCTCCTTTTGAACGTTTGAGTGTCGATTTTAAGGGACCTCTTCCTTCAACTACTCAAAACCGATATATATTTACTGTTGTGGACGAGTTTTCAAGGTTCCCCTTTGCTTTTCCTTGTGCAGATGTATCAGCTGCTACAGTTATTAAATGTTTGACTCAACTTTTTGTCATCTTTGGGATGCCTGCGTATATCCATTCGGATCAGGGAAGTTCTTTTATGTCTTCCCAGTTGAAGGAATACCTTCAGAGTCGGGGAATTTCTACTAGTAGAACTACCCCGTATAATCCCCAGGGTAATGGACAGTGTGAACGATACAATGGGGTGATCTGGAAGGCAGTTATGTTGGCGTTGACATCCCGGAACCTTAAGAATACACAGTGGGAAATGGTGCTGCCTGATGCCCTGCATTCCATTAGATCATTGCTTTCAACGGCTACTAATGTGACCCCCCCATGAAAGGCTCTTTAACTATCCGCGGAGATCTACTACGGGATATTCGGTACCTTCATGGCTTACTATGCAGGGACCTGTGTTGCTTCGACGCCATGTTAGATTGTCAAAATATGACCCCTTGGTGGAGGAGGTGGAGCTGTTGGAGGCAAATTCCCAATATGCTCATATTCGATTCCAAGATGGGAAAGAAAGTACTGTTTCAATTAAAGACTTGGCCCCTTGTGGGGGCCAGCCCTCTTCTGAGGATATTAATAATGGCCATGATTCGGATAATGTGGATGCTGTTACAGATACTACGAATATTTCCAATCCGATTGCAGATAATCATACTTCTATTAGTCAGCCTTTGATAGATGTTTATGACCGTCCCAGTTCATCTTCTGATGGGATTTCTAATCCGGAAACCATTGAGAATCGGGATATGGATAGCCTTCCTGTTGAAGATACTTCTGTGCCTTCTGGCGTGGGAGGGCAAGGAATTTCACCAAGGTTAAGAAGGTCGACATGAACAAGATATCCGGTCGACCGATTGAAAATGGACTTTTAAATTGATAGTAATGTTTTAAAAAATTGTTGAAATATTATAGTATATTGTTTTAGTTGAGAGATACTTAATACTTATGCATAATGTTATTATTTGTTGTTGTTCATTTAGTATTGTGTTATGTAAATAGTTTTATTCTCATGCATAGTTTAGTTGTAAATAATTAATTGTAAATTGTAAAAGTTATTAGGTTGGAGTATATTTTAAAAGGAGGGGTGAATGTGGTGATTATTCCTTGATTAGTAAAAGTATTGTGATTCGTTGTTTGTTAACTGCCTTGGGATATGTGTTGTAATCTCATTGGTAGTTGATGATCACATGATGTGTTGTGGCTACCTTAAATTCAGTCCTTTTCTAGCTTTAGTTGGGACTGGATATGGAAAGATATGCTGCTGATTTTAAAGTTAATAAAGCCTAGCTTTGGAAGGCCAATCTATTCTTTATTTCAGGTCGGCAGAGGGAAGGGGTCCCTTGAAGTCCAGACTTAGGCGCTCGAATGGCCGTGTGGCTTTGATAAGGTGTGCACGGTCAGGCCTGTAGAAACGAGGCTTGCATTCCGCACAGATGCGGCAGGCTCTGGTCATTGCCCTGACCTCCTCGATGGAGTGGGGCAGATTGCGGGACTTTATAAAATGGTATAGTCGGGTGACCCCTGGGTGACAGAGGTCATTGTGGAGACCCTGTAATTTGTCCGTATGAATGCTGGCACACATTCCCCGCGATAGGGCGTCTGGGGGTTCATTAAGGGCTCCCGGCCTGTACATAATATCATAGTCGAACGTGGATAGTTCGATCCTCCACCTGAGTATTTTGTCATTCTTGATTTTCCCCCTTTGTTTGTTATTAAACATGAAAGCCACCGACCGCTAGTCGGTGAGCAGGGTGAAACGTTTGCCGGCTAGGTAGTGTCTCCAGTGCCGCACTGCCTCCACTATAGCCTGTGCCTCCTTCTCGACAGAAGAGTGCCTGATTTCAGGTCCCTGAAGGGTTCGGGAGAAGAAGGCCACAGGTCTCCCAGCCTGATTGAGGGTCGCAGCTAAAGCAAAGTCTGACGCATCACTTTCGACTTGAAAGGGAATGCTTTCGTCCACTGCACACAGTGCAGCCCTTTCAATGTCCTGTTTGATACTGGTGAAAGCCTCCCGAGCTTCAGCTGATAGTGGGAAGGACGTCGATTTAATGAGGGGTCGGGCCTTATCAGAGTAATTGGGCACCCATTGGGCATAATACGAAAAAAATCCCAGGCACCTTTTTAAGGCTTTGGGATTGTGTGGCAGGGGCAGTTCCTTTAGGGGGCGTAATCGGTCAGGGTCCGGTCCAATTATCCCATCTTCCACCACACAGCCGAGGATACAGAGACGGGTTGTGTTGAAGACACATTTGTCTTCGTTGTAGGTTAGATTCAGCTTTAGGGCAGTTTTTAAAAATCTCGCAAGATTTAGATCGTGGTCTTGCTGGTTGTGCCCGCAGATAGTGACATTGTCCAGATAGGGGTAGGTAGCTTGTAGTTTATTCTCGTCAACCATGCGGTCCATCTCACGTTGGAAGACCGAGACCCCATTTGTTACCCTGAAGGGCACTCTGAGAAAATGGTAGAGGCGTCCGTTTGCCTCAAAGGCGGTGTATGGGCGGTCCTCCGTTCTAATGGGGAGCTGGTGATACGCGGATTTGAGGTCGATAGTCGAGAAGACTCGGTATTGCGCGATCTGGTTGACCATTTCTGATATGCGGGGTAAAGGGTAGGCGTCCAGCTGGGTATAAATATTAACAGTCTGGCTGTAGTCAATTACCATCCGTTTCTTTTCGCTATTTTTAACTATGACTACTTGGGCACGCCACAGACTGGTACTGCATTCAATAATGCCTGCCCGCAGGAGTCTGTCCACTTCCACCTTGATAAAGTGTCTGTCTTCCAGACTGTACCGTCTACTTTTGGTCGCTATGGGCCTACAGTTCGGAGCGAGATTAGCGAATAAAGAGGGCGGGCTGATTTTTAAGGTTGATAGGCCACAGACTGTGAGTGGCGGCTGGGACCCGCCATATGCTAGCGTGACACTTTCGTGGTGGCACTGGAAGTCCAGGCCCAAGATTACATTAACACAGAGTTCTGGCATCACGAGGAGTTTAAAATCCTTGTAGTCCGTGCCTTTTACAGTCAGTGTTACCACACAGTAGCCCAAAATGTCCGAAGTGTGGGGCTTAGCAGCCATAGCAATTCTGCTCCGTGTAGGGGTTACCGTTAATGAGTGCCGCCGTACCAGGTTAGGGTGGATAAAACTCTCGGTACTCCCACAGTCAATTAAACATTTCGTTAAATTCCCGTTTACCTGTATGTCCATCATGGATTTTGTCAACGGGTGTGGCCTGGATTGATCCACCGTGATCGAAGCCACTGTTGGGCCCTGGGCGGCCGTTGAGTCGGGAAAAGATGGCGGATCCCAAGATGGCGGCCCGCACGGCACGCACGAGGCGGTGACGGAGTTGGAAATCGGATTCCCCCTGCAGACTTTGCTAAAATGCCCCTTTTTCTTACATTTGAAGCATGTAGCGTCCTTCGCTGGGCATCGTTGTCTGGGGTGCTTGGCCTGGCCGCAGAAGTAGCATTTCGGGCCTCGAGACATTGCCGCTGTAGTAGGACTCCTGGGTGAACTTCTGTGTGGGGACTCCGGCGGTGTAGAGCTGGTCTGAGACCTGGATGGGGAAGATGGCTGATTCCAAGATGGCGGCCCGCTCGGCACGCACGAGGCGGTGAGGGCCGCATGGCCGGAAGAATAAGAGTCAGAGTTTTTCTGGGCCACGTCCAGCGATCGCGCAGTGGCCACTGCCTTTTTTAAGTCCAGGGCCACCTTCTCCAGCAGTCTCTGCCGGATATAATTCGATTTGAGGCCTGTGATGAAGGAATCGCGGACCAATTCGTCAGAGTACGCGTTGGCCGTCATGGCCTTGCAGTTACAGTCCCGGACCAAGCCCTTTAGGCCCTGTAAGAAATCGTCCATTGATTCCTCAGGTCGCTGCCTGCGTGTAGCCAGCAGATGTCTGGCGTACACTTTGTTTACTGGCCTCTGGTATTGGGCCTTCAGGATAGTGATGGCCTCCGTGTAAGAGGTGGCATCCCGGATGAACGAATAAATCCGATGATTAACGCGAGTAGTCAGTAGGCTCAGTTTATCTACCTCACTAGCGGATGAGGCCCTCGCGAAGAGTTCGAAGCATTTGAGCCAGTGTCCAAATTGATTTGATGCTTCAGCAGAATGTGGATCCAAGTCCAGACGCTCTGGTTTTAGGAGTCGATCCATCCTAGTATTCTTTAGTGATTAAAATTGATGTGCCTTCAATAACCACAAAACTAGAAGTTATAAACTTTAACAAGTTGGCTTTTAATCACTAAGATCAGAACTAACATCTCAACACACTGACTGGCTCGCAGGAATGAGTCATAAAGATCCTGGGATCTTTATGTAAGAGAAGTCAGGGGTGGAGCCAAGAGCCAAGACCTGGAACATTCCAGGTTAGTCAGGAAAGAGGAAGTGAAACTATACACCGTGTGGGGGAGGGTAATATACATGAGTGCAAAACGAATACAGGCAAGCCAAACACATTTCATTCCACTCCACATAGAAACATAGAAACATAGAAGATAGGAGCAGGAGTAGGCCATTCGGCCCCTCGAGCCTGCTCCGCCATTCAATGAGATCATGGATGATCATCCAAATTCAGTACCCGGTCCCTGCTTTCTCCCCATACCCCTTGATCCCTTTAGCCTTAAGAAATATATCCAACTCCTTCTTGAATATATTTAATGTATTGGCCTCTACTGCCTTCTGTGGTAAAGAATTCCACAGGTTCACCACTCTCTGGGTGAAGAAATTCCTCCTCATTTCTGTCCTAAATGGCTTACCCCTTATCCTTAGACTGTGACCCCTGGGTCCGGACTCCCCGGCCATCGGGAACATCCTTCCTGCATCTAGTCTGTCTAGAATTTTATAAGTTTCAATGAGATCCCCTCTCATTCTTCTAAACTCCAGCGAGTACAAGCCCAATCGACCCAATCTCTCCTCATACGTCATTCTTGCCACCCCAGGTATCAGTCTGGTGAATCTTCGCTGAACTCCTTCCATGGCAAGAACATCCTTCCTCAGATAAGGCGACCAAAACTGCACACAATACTCAAGATGTGGTCTCACCAAGGCCCTGTATAACTGCAGCAAGACATCTTTGTTCCTGTACTCAAACCCTCTCGCTACGAAGGCCAACATACCATTTGCCTTCTTAACCGCCTGCTGCACCTGCATGCTTACCTTCAGCGACTGGTGCACAAGGACACCCAGGTCTCGTTGCACTTCCCCTTCTCCCAATCTATTGCCATTCAGATAATAATCTGCCTTCCTGTTTTTGCCACCAAAGTGGATAACCTCACATTTATCTGCCATGCTTCTGCCCAATCACCCAACCTGTCCAAATCATCCTGGAGTTTCTCGGCATCCTCCTCACAGCACACACGCCCACCCAGCTTTGTGTTGTCTGCAAACTTGGAGATATTACATCTAGTTCCCTCGTCTAGATCATTAATATATATTGTGAATAGCTGGGGTCCAAGGACCGATCTCTGCGGTACCCCACTAGTCACTGCCTGCCACTCGGAAAAAGACCCGTTTATTCTAACTCTTTGCTTTCTGTCTGCCAACCAGTTCTCTACCCAAGTCAGTACCTTGCCCCCAATCCCATGTGCCTTAACTTTACACGCTAATCTCTTATGCGGGACCTTATCGAAAGCCTTCTGAAAGTCCAAATACACCACATCCACTGGTTCTCCCTAATCTATTTTACCAGTTACATCCTCAAAAAATTCCAGTAGATTAGTCAAGCACGATTTACCTTTTGTAAATCCATGTTGACTTTGTCCGATCCTGTCACTGTTTTCCAAGTGCTCTGCTATTACATCTTTTATAATGGACTCTAGCATTTTCCCCACTCTCCTACCTTCCCTATCCTTTCTAAACAATGGCCTAGAAATTTGATATAGCCACGAAACGGGCGGTGTTAAGGCCAAATGATGTTAAGCTGCGCCACCTGAAAATGGTCTAGGTAGCATGCAAAATTCAAGCTCATTCTTCATTAGTATGATTATAGTTGTGATTTCAGCACTAAAACTGCTGCTCATTGGCTTAACACTCAACAGGTGGACCAATATCAAGGCCGGTCTAATTCCACTACTTAAAGGAAAGGTGCATTGATGCTGCAGCACCTCATTGTTCAGGCAGTTGGGTTTGCAACTTCCCCAACAACCAGAAGGATAAGCTCAAGGACAAGCAAGAGTTGTGTACACATGGCAGATTGTTGCACCAGGGAGGGAGCCTGGAGGTTCTCCAAGAAGGTCTGGAAACACTCGTAGTGGCTGTGGAGAGGAGGCGGGCTGTCCTCTACCTCCAAAGTGGCAGGACGCTCTTACTCTATACGTCCCATACCATGTGCCACCGTCCGTCATCCAGTGCAGGAAGAAGTTTAATGACCTCACACGGGTGATCAAGCTGAGTGAAGGCTTCAGCAAATGCCACATACCACCATCTGCACCACAAGCAGCAGCAGCAGCCACGATGACCCGCTACAGCACGTCGGCCGGCAGCTCCTTGGCGGGAAGCTCGCAGTCCAACTGGGAGGAGGGGAGCCGGGCATGGTGGCCAGAGGTCGGATCGTGAGCGGGAGAAGCAGGCCACCACACATGGAGCCGGCAACAGTGAGGAGGAGGCCACGGTGACGAGGAGGACGGAGCGGCTGAGGGAGATCGTGCTCCCACTGCCACTGGATGCCATTGAATTGACTTTCTGAACACGACGCTGTAAGAATAGCTGACGTGTCCCTACGGGGAGTAAACATTTCATTGTACTTGTACTAGTACTAGTTACATATGGCAAATAAAATTGAATTGAATTGAATTGAAGCCTCACACAATGCTCAATCCACCACACCCCCAGCACTCACCAACTAACAATCTTTACCTTTCACCACTCACACCTCACAATCGTGGCTTCACTTCACCCTCACAACCTTACCACTGCAGCAACACTCACACCACATCTCACACCTTGCACACCCTGACAGCTATTCGACTATGGCAGGCACATCACCCAAACACATTGCACCACACTCACTCACACACATCTCACACCCTGACAGCTATTCGACTATGGCAGGCACATCACCCAAACACATTGCACCACACTCACTCACACACATCTCACACCCTGACAGCTATTCGACTATGGCAGGCACATCACCCAAACACATTGCACCACACTCACTCACACACATCTCACACCCTGACAGCTATTCGACTATGGCAGGCACATCACCCAAACACATTGCACCACACTCACTCACACACTTCTCTTTCTCTTGCAGGCCAAGCTAGCACAACCACTGGGAGCAGCAGCAGACCGGTGGGGGCCAGGCGGACACGCAGGACTTTAGTCAGCTGGAGGAGTGAGTACTCCAGATAATTGGGAGGCACGTGGTAGAGGCCCTGGCAACTGGCGAGGTTCAACCTCTTGGGGACAACAACGGTATGTTCATTCCTAATCCTTCTTCTCACATCCCACTTTCCCCTCAGCCCACACTCTTTTCTCATATTTAAGCTACTCATGCTGTATGCATGCATTTCTGACATCCCCCCGCCCCCACCACCTCCCCTCACCATAACCCGATGGGGAGGCCTTCAGAAGAAGGGTGATGGGCATGCACACCGAATTGATGGGTGCAATGGCAAGCCGGCCAGAAAGCCTCTTGGGCAGCACGGTGGCATAGTGGTTAGCACTGTTGCCTCACAGCGCCAGAGACCCGGGTTCGAATCCGGCCTGGGGCGACTGTCTGTGTGGAGTTTGCACATTCTCCCCGTGTTTGCGTGGGTTTTCTCCGGGTGCTCCGGTTTCCTCCCACAGTCCAAAGATGTGCGGGTTAGGTTGATTGGCTATGATAAATTGACCCTTAGTGTTAGGGGGATTAAATACGTGGGGTTACAGGGATAGGGTGGGATATGTGTTGGTGTAGGGGAATCGGGTGGGATATGTGTCGGTGCAGGCTCGATGGGCCGAAATGGCCTCTATCTGCATTGTGGGGTTTCTGTGATTCTGTGATTCTGTGATGTCAAGGAACTTGGAGTACGCCTCCCAACATTACACAGGGTTCTGCGCAGAACATGGAGCACAGGATTTCCAGCCTGGAAATGATGGTACACTCCCAGAGAGACTGTGTTGACCCAGACGTGATGGTGCACATGATGGGCAATGTCGCAGCTTCTATTACCGCACAGGCGGAAGCAACCCAACATCTTAATGCTGCAGCGAAAGCTCAGACTGCTCTCATGCAGTCTCTGCTTAGTGCCACCTAAGCTCAGACTGCTGCTATCGTGGCTGGGTCTACCACTGACCGAGGCTTTCAGCGTATCACAGCAGCCCAGAAATCTGAGCTCCAACAGATTGCCAGGAATGCTGAGGAGCTGCCCCGGGGAAGTGGCAGTGGGTCAGTGGAGCAGGACCCTGCTGTCCTCCCTCAAGATGACAGTATTCCTGTTCCCACCACTGCTACTCCACCATTGCCCTTGTCACTGCCTGTCATCCAGCAAGCCCAGACTGCTGCCGCCCGTGCAGAGGTTGTGCAGTCTACAGCCGGGCCTTCCAGGCCCAGAGCTGCTCGAGGTCGTCCTGCAAAGCCATCTGATGTCTCCCATATGGACACTCAACAGCCTTCCACCAGCCATGCTGCAGCCACTAGGGGAGCACTTTGTAGGAGCACTAGACTAGGAAAAGCCACATGAAAGACAGGCACTAAGGGATTGCACAAGGGTGATTAGTTAATACTTTTCATGTAATATGTATGAATTGATTTGTGATAAATGTATTAACTTTCTTTGGAATCTTTTGTGGTGTCTCTCATTTCAGCTTTGCGCCCAGGAGGACGCTGTGATATTCCATGAGACAGGGATGGTATGATGGGGATGTGGTGAGCAACGGGATCATTCATTGGAATTGAAGTCTGATGAGCTGCTCATGGAGAGCTCGTTTGGAAGGACGATTGGCTGCCTGCCTCCTCCCTCTATCCTCTTCCTCTTGCTCCTCGTTGTCTTCCTTGTCCTCCTCCTCCTCTCCCTCTTCCTCCTCCTGAGGTGGTGCTGCAATCCCTGGTGGCAAGGGCTGCGCCCTCTTGATAGCCAAGTTGTGGAGCATGCAGCAGACCACGACGAAATGGGACACCTGCTCCGCGGAGTACTGGAGGGCTCCTCCCGAGCGGTCAAGGCAGCGGAACCCGTTGCTTCAGTAGCCCAATGGTATGCTTGATGTGTTGGGGTTGTGAGGGGAGTCATGAGCCAGGTGGACAGCAGATACCCTTTTTCTGCGAGTAGCCACCCTCGAGTTTGCTGTGGTGGCTGGAAGAGTGCTGGCAATCTGACGCAGGATGATGGCATCGTGGCTGCTACCAGGATAGAGGGCATCGACATTGGTCACACACCACCTGCATATTAAGTGAGTGGTAGCCTTTGCGGTTACAAAAGATCTCATGATTGTTATGTGGCGCCCACAAAGCCATGGGTGTGCAGTCGATGGCACCCTGCACCATGGGGAAGCCCGCTATCCTGGCAAAGCCACATGCACACTCTTCCTACTTCTCTCTGCTCAGAGAGAAACAACGTAATCCCTTCTCCTGGTGTAGAGAGCCTCAGTGACTTCCGGATGCAGCGATGGATGGCGAACTGTGAGATGGTAGCTATGTCTCTTCCTGCAGACTGGAAGGATCTGCTGGTGAAGAAATTGAGGGCCATGGTGACCTTGACTTCCACTGAGAGAGCCGTGGTCACCCTGCTCTCAGGCTGCAGGTCTGGTTGCAGGAGGTGGCAGAGTTCTGTGACCACCTCCTTGGTGTAACAGAGCCTCCTAATACACTGCTCCTCGCTTAAGTGGATATAAGAGAAGTGCTCTCGGAAGACCCTAGGTGGGTAAGGCCTCCTGTTGAGAGCCCTCCTGGCCCTCCTCCTCCTCCCTCTGCGCACATGTTCCCATCTTCCTCACTGCCTCCGCTCCCTCTGCTGAAGATCCTGGAGCGCGAGGTCGACTGCCAGCACAGCCCTCATGACTGAGCAAGTGTTGTGAGCAGAAGCCTTGAAAAAATAATGAAGGCATTTCGCACTTTCAACAACACTCCCTGTTACCTTAGAACTTTGAAAGAAGTTAATAAAGCTGGTGGAGTTGCAGAAAGTACCACAAAGCCAGTCAAACTGCATAACTATGTCAGGTGCAACTGATTGCTGATGATCCCTTTAAATATTGTTACTGGAGCCTCCTTCCTGCTTCTCAATGCTTGCTCTGCCTGTCGTTGTTTAGGCATGCCGGTAAGTGTAACAGCAAAATCCAATGCTGCAGATTGGCGTCAAGTGAGCGTTGCACACTCACTGATGTCACAATGTGGTTAATTTCAATTCCTCCAGCAATCACGTTTACTGGCAGCACTGCCAGCCCTCACAAAATGGTGGCCGCCGCAGGACCCGCCACCAGCTGGCGGAAGCGTGACGGCCGCCATTTTTGCGCCATATTATGTCAGTAAAGGGTGGCGTTATACTCCCGAATTTTTAGACCAATATATATTGAGGTACACGATATTCAGAAGAACCATCCTTAGAATTCAACCATATTACTGTGTGGTATCTCAGCTCAGCGTTGTCAGTTGCAGCTGTAGTTCTGCCAATTTATTCCTAATTCTTCTAGCATTTGTTTAGAAGCACTTAATTGAATCCCCAAGGACACTTGGTATAATTTCATCCTCTTATTCCCTCCTTTTGTGGTGAGTCCAACCGAACAGTTGAGTTATTGCTTACATTGTCTAAATCGAGACTGTCTGTGGTTGGACTTACACTGTTATTTGGCAGGGTGTGTGCTTTGTTCCCTGGCCCGATCAGTTTCAGGAAGCCCCGAGTGTTTCCTCCACACTGCGGCAAAAAAATGTCGCATCTACCTTGTTCAGGTGAATCTCATCCCTATTGGCCTTCCAATGAACTACCTCTAGCTGTCAATGAACAGTATCTCCTTCCTCTTTGGCCAGTCCTGTAACTAGATGTTGAGATCCACTTTTCCAGTCAGCAGCAACCTTCATGGTCAGTAGGAGACCTGAAACAATAACATGAACACCATAGCTACAAAAGCAAAATACTGTAGATGCTGGAAATCTGAAATAAAAACAGAAAATGCTGGAAACACTCAGCAGGTCAGGCAGCATTTGTGGTGAGAGAAACAGAGTTAACGTTTCAGGTCGATGACCTTTCATCAGAACTGGAAAAAGTTGGAGATGGAACAGGTTTTCAAGCAAGTGTAGGGGCAGGGAATGAAGTGGGGGTGGGGGAGAAGAACAAAAGGGAAGGCAGGAGAGATTAAATGACAAAAGGGACGATGGTGCAGGGCAAAAGGGGGTGGTAATGGGACAAGTAAAGAAACAAAAGATGGCTCTAGAGGAACTGTAAATAGCAAAAACAGACCAGCGGGCTTAGCAGGCCAATTAAGGGAAAGCCGGTTGCAGAGCACGTCAACGTATGACAATTTTTGACAGATGAATTGTCATCGTTTGACAGCTCTGTGAAGCTGTCAAACACTGACATTCTCGGCAGTTTGATGAGGTCTTGAATTCAACACCTCATCAACCTTCTTTCATTTACAGAATTGAGATGGTTGTTGCATCTGAGAATGCAACAGCCATCTCTCATCTGCAACACGGAGGTCCGAGAGTCTCCTCATACATTTGTTTCTTCCTGCAGGCTTCAGTCGGTGTGTAAGTACACTTTTACTAACACTTTGCACTTACCTCAGATACTCACCTCTACACTCTTGCACCCATCACTCACCTTCACACCACACTTTTGCACCCCCCGACCCCCGCAGACCCAGTACTCGCCTCGCTGAGCTGGCGGGTTTCGGAGCCTTCGGGAAGCCCGCACTTGTGAGGGCAAAAAAGGGGATAATCCTATTTTCTGCCTGTTAACTACTTGTTAACAGGCAGTTAATAGGCTTTAATCCCTTCACACCTCCAAGGAGACGGGACCCGGTGTGGGACGGCTACCCGCCTCCTGGGAAAATGGCATGGAGGCGGGTTGGGGCCCCCCAAAATCTGCCATTTTCCCGGGAGTCCCGCCTCCATACCCGCCTCCCCAGGGCTGGCAAAATTGCCCCCAGGTCTCCGGATCATTAGTCCAGACTCCTGGATTACTAGTCTAGTGGGTGGCATAGAGGCATAACCACTATGCCACCCACCCCCTGTCCCGCGCAGTCTCGCCTCCATTAAAACCAGACTTGGGCGAGCTGGAGGTGGGATCAGGTCAGGAATCCTAATTTTAACAATTTAACAGCTCCCGCACTCCAAACCCACCCTTTTTTAGGGGGAAAATCGCGGCCGAGGCCCGGGAGCCTGAAGGTAGGTGCAGATTTTTTTATTGAGGCAGAGGCGTACTCCAACCCATCATAAACACTGCAAATATTTTAGCAAGAGGGAGGTAACTAAGTGCCCTAGGCTAGACATAAAGATGATGTTTCCACTTGTGGGCGAGATCAGAACTAGGGGCCATAAATATACGCTAGTCACTAATAAATCCATTAGGGAATTCAGGAGAACTTCTTTACCCAGAGAGTGATGAGAATGAGGAACTCGCTCCCACAGGGAGTGGTTGAGGCGAATAGTATAGACACATTCAAGGGGAAGCTAGATAAGTACATGAGGGAAAAAGGAATAGAAGGATATGTTGATAGGGTGAGGTGAAGAGGGGTGGGAGGAGGCTCGTGTGGAGCATAAACACTGGCACAGAGCAGTTGGGCCGAATGGCCTGTTTCTGTGTTTTAAATACTTTGTAATACTTTGTAGGCAATGCATATCCAAAAAAACAGCTACCACAATAGCATGATACAAAAACACAACGGCTCTTGTAATAATGCAGCGAAGCGGAACTCCCACCTGCCCTACCCCAGACCAGAAACCCCATCCCAAACTCTGGGGATAGAATAACTTGCTAGTGATGGTAACTACAGTACTGTTGTAGTACAAGTTGTGGCTAACAAAGTTGAGAGGAAGGGGATATGTTTCAGCTGTTCCTGTAGCACTGCACAAATTGGATAAGAAGGACCAATGCATGATGACACGGTATAAAAACAGGGAAGTCCTGCTACAACTGTACAGGGTATTGGTGAGACCACACCTGGAGTACTGCGTACAGTTTTGGTCTCCTTATTTAAGGAAGGATATACTTGCATTGGAGGCAGTTCAGAGAAGGTTCACGAGGTTGATTCTTGAGATGAGGGGGTTGACTTATGAAGAAAGGTTGTACAGGTTGGGCCTATATGCATTGGAGTTTAGAAGAATGAGAGGGGATCTTATTGAAACATATAAGATACTGAGGGGCTCGTCAAGGTAGATGCAGAGAAGATGTTTCCCCTCATGGGGGAATCTAGAACTAGGGGGCATAGTTTCAGAATAAGAGGTCACCCATTTAAAACTGAGATGAGGAGGAATTTCTTCTCAGAGGGTCGTAAATCTGTGGAATTCTCTGCCCCAGAGAGCTGTGGAGGCTGGGTCATTGAATATATTTAAGGTGGAGATAGACAGATTTTTGAACGATAAGGGAGTCAAGGGTTTTGGGGAGTGGGCAGGGAAGTGGAGCTGAGCCCAAGATCAGATCAGCCATGATCTCATTGAATGGCGGAGCAGGCTCAAGGGGCCAAATGGCCTACTCCTGCTCCTATTTCTTATGTTCGTATGTTCAAATCTTTTGGCTCCTAAGGGGTATGTGAACTGGTGTGAAAATCCAAGGGCCTACATTTACAAACTATGCCACCTTACTTGGAGAAGACCTGTCTTCGGCACCTTAGCTTCACTGCAGAGGCAGTGACTGAGTTATGCCGCCCGCTGCAGACTGGTAACCAGAAAACTTCAAGGAGTGGGCAGCTCCTTCCATAGCTTTGAAGCTCACAGTAGCATTAAGTTTCTATGCAACAGGATCCCTCCAGGCCACCGTAGGGGACCTCTGTCAGACAAGTCAACTAAGTAACTGATGTATTTTGCCAAGGAAACACTTTTATCCCTTTCTCAGTGGAAAAGAGATACCAACTAGAAAGGGCACAGAACAACAACTTACAATTATGTAGCGCCTTTAATGTAGGAATCTTGGAGGGTTGTAGGGCTGGAGGACGTTACAGAGATAGGGAGGGGCGAGGCCATGGAGGGATTGAAAACAAGAATGACCCATTTTTTTTTTACATCAGGGCATTACCAGTCCGGGTGCCAATGTAGGTCAGCGAGCACAGGGGTGATGGGTGAACGGGACTTGTTGCGAACTGTTACTGCCTAGCAGGTATTCAGTTTCAGAGGGTGAGGGCAACATGGATGGAGATACAGGAAGATCGGTGCAAAACTCTGGGATTAAGAGCTAATTGCAGTTTAGGATCCTTTTTGCCATTCACCAACTTTATTTTCCCAAGGAACTCCTACACAAGGCCATCCCAAGAACATACTATACATAACTTCCACTCAAGTTGAACTGCTATATTTCAGACCCTCCCAGCACTTTCCACTGCTCTGCCCAGCAAACATTGTCAATACAAAGGAGAAATATAAAGATCCAATTTTATTTTGTGGTATTTACATAGGTGATGTGATCTAAGACCTTCAGAGAAGACAGTAGAGAAAATGGTAGAAATTCCCTGAGTACCCCAACCCTATGATCAGACTACATCACTTGCACATGATCTACTGCCTAAACTAGAGAGAATAAATATAACAGATGGTTGTTTACTCAAAAAATAAACTGTTAAACAACACCGCACTATATGACTAAGCCTGATGAACGATAATGTTTTTCACAACCCAGATATCCAGTTTCATGGAGATAGTCAATACTTCCACATACCAGCCCAAAATATTGTGAGATGGAAATGATTTATGGTGAAGAGAGATCCACATTAAAATGTACCTTTTGCCTTCGTTCACAGGTTACAACTGTGACCAAGTTTATATAATAGAGAATTAATCGGTTTATCCGTCTTTCGGTTAAACCGAGACCCCATATGCTCTCTCAGGCAGATGTATAAGATCCCATGGCACTATTTATAGGAAGAGCAGGGGAGTTATCCCTGGTGTCCTGAACAATATTTATCTCTCAATCAACATCACTAAAACAGATTATCTGGTCATTAACACATGGCTGTTTGTGGGAGCTTGCTGTGAGCAAATTGGCTGCCGGATTTCCTACATTACAACAGTGACTACACTTCAGAATATACTTCATTGGCTGTAAAGCGCTTTGGGACATCCTGAGGTCATGAAAGGCGCTACAGAAATGCAAGTTTTTTCTTTCTTTAAACTGCCAAAGTGACTCGTGAGTCGTGTTTTTATTTCAAACCACTTGAAGCATTTTCTAGCCAATTAAAATTCTCTAAAATGGTTAACTGACTGACACGATCAGAGGCTAACAAAGGTGTATGATTGGCCAATCACAATTGAAAAATAATTGATGGCTTGCACCCAATAACCAATGAAAAAATACCGTCAATATCACCTGTGCAAGTTCCGTTCTGCAAACACAGAAAGGCAATGCCTGGCATGATAACAATGAACCACATACTGATAGCCTTCTCACCCGGAATGACTCTGCTAACTTAAGATATTATCATTTTTCTCATCAACCAATAAAGCAATCATTGTCTTCATATAAACTTCCAAAACATAAAGGAAGCATCAACTGCTGTCTTCCTTCCCCTCCACAATTTGCTGCTTCTAATTCCAAGGAAAAGAAAGAAAAACTTACATTTTTATAGCGCCTTTCACGACCACCAGATGTCTCAAAGCAGTTTACAGCCAATGAAGTACGTTTGAAGTGTAGTCACTGTTGTAATGTGGGAAACGCGGCAGCCAATTTGCAAACAGCAAGCTCCCACAAACAACAATGTGATAATGACCAGATAATCTGTTTTTGTTATGTTGATTGAGGGATAAGTATTGGCCAGGACACCGGGGATAATTCCACTGCTCTTCTTCGAAATAGTGCCATGGGATCTTTTACGTCCACCTGAGAAAGCAGACGGGGCCTCGGTTTAACGTCTCATCTGAAAGACGGCACCTCCGACAGTGCAACGGGACTATGAACCCATGACCTTCTGACTCAGAGGCGAGAGTGCTACCCACTGAGCCACAGCTGACACAGGAGAGGGAAAGGTTAAGATGAGAGATATTATAAAGGCCGGAGCTCTTACTGGAGTGCACGGAATGCAAGATCCAACGTATATGGGGGAAATAAAACTGATTTTTGTTATAGTGGTAGAAAAAAATGTTTTTTTTAAACCTAGATCACCAAGATTAGAGTTGAAGAAGAAAAGCAAGCATAAAAAGAGTCAGTTTTCACGACTGAAGAGCAACCATGCCATCAGGATGGAAGAAGGAGCAAAAACAACAACAACTTGTATTTATATAGCACCTTTAATGCAGTAAAACAGCGCTTCACAGGAGCGATTATCAAACAAAATTTGACACCGATTCTCATAAGGAGATATTAGAACAGGTGACCAAAAGCTTGTTGAAAGACGTAGGTTTTAAGGAGGGTCTTAAAGGAGGAGAGAGAAGTAGAGAGGCGGAGAGGTTTAAGGAGGGGACTCCAGAGCTTTGGGCATGATCGCCAATGGTGGAGTGATTAAAATCGGGGATGCGCAAGAGGCCAGAATTGGAGGAGCGGAGAGATCTCGGAGGGTTGTAGGGCTGGAGGCGGTTACAGAGATAGGGAGGGGTGAGGGCATGGAGGAATTTGAAAATAAGGCTGAAAATTTTAAAATCGAAGCTTTGCCAGACCGGGTACCAATGTAGGTCAGCGAGCACAGGGGTGGTGGTAGAACGGGACTTGGTGCGAGTTAGGATACGGGCAGCAGAGTTGGGATACAAGCACTCAGAAAAATGATGAAAAATAGCTTTCCCAAGAGACCAGCAGAAGTGGCTGCCAGAGGGGCAGAATGACAGCAACTTTCAGTCACAGTCAAGAAAAGTTGAGGTCGCCGTCCCAACATTGAATTTGCAGTAGTTACGAGGAGAGAGAAAGCTGTCTCAGATTGCTTCTGACTGATCATGTACAATAGACCGAATTCTTTTTCCAAATGGTGGCTAAATGTCAGGCATAGTTGAACCAAGATGTAGTACCAGCTCTGACAAAAGGGCAAAAAGCGAGGTAGTGAAACCTGCCATGCCAGTTAAAATAACAGTATATTGTATATCTTGAACCTGTCACAATTCTTAATGATGTACAACCATTTTGCATTGTAAGTGGTTAAATGTCTGTAGCTGGATGCCTACAGAACCTGGCTACATGCTAGCAAAAAAATATTATTGCGGCTGTTAAATCTATTTCGGGGGGGGGGGGAAGAACTGCATATGTTTAAATGGGTTCATGAGATCTTTGTACTCAATCCTGGTTGCAAATTACTAGAATGCAACTCAAGTTGAACTTTTAGTGGTTACATGTACTTTTAGCCTAATGGATATGTACCAAATGGCATCAAATTATCAGTCAGACACATATGCTGATTGTTCTCAAAGTATAAGTAACTAGGGAGTTGCTTACTTGTTGGCCTTACCTGAATCATGTTTCTTTGTCCCTTGATGATAGATTTATTTCAAGCATTGGTCCAAGGTCTGCAGCATTTATGACGTCACAGATCCCAGATGAGTTTTTTAACATTTAAGTTCTATTTTTTTCCTTTCCAGTTTTTCCCTGTTATTCTCTCTTCCCCCTGAAGTTAGCAACTCCTCTGGTGCCTTGCTTTTGTTGGTTGGCCATCCTTCGTGTGTGCAAGCCTCGTCAACCAGTGCTGGTCAGCTGATCAACTATTGAGGATCTTCAATTGATCTCACGATGGCTTAGTGGATAACAGGCACTGAGCCATATAGACTGAAGATCCCGGGTCCAATCTCCTATCTGTGCTGATCTCAGGCAGGTCAGCGGCAGGGGCACTGGTACTGGTTATAGTTTGTTGTAGCATCCCGAGCTTGGGAGGATAAAAAGAAGTTGGCATTCTTGCTCCTGATCACTATCCAGTGACCCTCCCCTTCCCCTGCCACCACCGGTGGATAGTATGGACATCAAGTGAGAATAAGATTCGGTTCAGCAGTATGCTCTTCATGTTCAAGTACAGGAAACTCTTTGGTATCCGGCACCAACGGGACCGGCGTGTTGCCGGTTGATCAAAAATTCCGGATGACGGAGAGGATTATCTACCGAGGCTATTTTTAACAAAGAAAAATGTGCAGTATACAGTAATTGGGTACTCACCTACAGAATGTTGTGTTAAATGGATGGTAGAAGATGCTTGATTAAGTACAGTACTGCCAGTTGAGGGTAATGCAATGCAATGACTACCAGCAGCATGGGAGACACACAGTACCCCTGTAAAATGGCAGATCAGAATAGACTGCCGGCAGCGCGGGAGAGTCAGACTCCTGTTACAGGGGTTTTGAGGTGTTCTGGCTTCCGACAGCACCAAGAAGCCGAGTAGTGGCAGTTTGGAGAACTACCCCCACTGACTAACTTGGCCACCGTGGGAGACTCGGACTCGGACTCGGCAACATTGCCGGTTATTGAGGTGTTGTTTTCGGAGTGAGAATTTTGCCGGTTAATAGAGAATTCCGGATATTTAGGTGTCGTTTAAACGAGAGTTTCCTGTAGCTTCCAGTACCTAGTGTCTAGGATTACACATGAAGAATGTTCATTTGGACAAGGTGCCAGAGGGAGACCTGCATTTGTGGAGCCATGTTCCAACATTACAACAGTGACTGCACTTCAAAAGTACTTCATTGGCAGAAAAGCGCTTTGGGACGTCCTGAGGTTGTGAAAGGCGCTTTATAATCTCATTGAAACATATAAAATTCTTAAGGGGCATGACAGGGTAGATGCTGGGAGGATGCTTCCCCTGGCTGGGAGATCTAGAACTAGGGGGCATAGTCTCAGGATAAGGGGTCAGTCATTTAGGACTGAGATGAGAAGAAATTTCTTCACTCAGAGGGTGGTGAATCTTTGGAATTCTCTACCCCAGAGAGCTATGGATGCTCAGTCGTTGAGTATATTCAAGACAGAGATCGATAGATTTTTGGATACTAAGGGAATCAAGGGATATGGGGATAGTGTGGGAAGGTGGAGTTGAGGTAGAAGATCAGCCATGATCGTATTGAACGGCGGAGCAGGCTCGAAGGGCTGTATGGCCTACTCCTGCTACTATTTCTTACGTTCTTATGCTCTTATATAAATACAAGCCTTTCTTTCTTTAATACTGCATCTGAAGTCAGTGGGCCAGAAACTGCTCCCCTCACCGCCACTCTGTAGCGCCAGTGAATGGCACTAAAACGCTGGCCGTCACTCTTTCGCCAGCAGGTGGCAAGTCCTGCGGTAGCTGCCAATTTTATGCTTACCTTTGCGCTGCCGGTAACTGGCAGTGCCAGGCTGGAAAAAATGGCGTTAATCGGCATGCAACGCCGACTTAACATCACTAACGTGAACTTCAACCCTAGCACTGGATCCTAAGCATGCCAGGTTAACCTGATGTGCAAGCAGGCTGACAGTGGCGATGTCAGCACCTCTTAATGGGACAGACACATCATTCAGGTAAGTTTGTATTTAAGCTTTTGGAGTTTTTTTTTGTTTTTATTGAAGTAATGGCTTGCTGAAATAGATGTTAAAAGTGTGTAAGGCGTGCTGCTGGACACTTGCAAGGGCTCGGATGGTAAATGAAGGCCTCTGAGAAGACAGAAAATGCTGCAAAAACTCAGCAGGTGAGGCAACATCTGTGGAGAGAGAAACAGAGTTCACGTCTCAAGGCGACATGCTGCCCGACCAGCTGAGTATTTCCAGCATTTTATGCTGTCATTTCAGATTGACAGCATCCACTCATAGAGGGAAGAGAAAGACACAGAAGAGGAGAAAGCAGAAGAGGAAGAAGCAGAAGAGGAGGAAGCAGGCGAGGAGGAAGCAAAAGGAAGGATACAACCCAGAGAGACTCTTTGTGGCCGGGATATGCAGGATGGAATCCTCTGCCTGTGGTCCCAGTGACCAAAATCCCAATTCACCTTTCAACATTAGGCCCACACCTTACCTTCCATCTGTTACTGACCATTGCAATGTCCTTTTGGCCACAATGCTGAAATAAAAGCCACCACAAAGCAATCCATCCAATGTAACATCAAGAAATCAACTCATCACCATTATGCATTCTCCTAGTGACTGTCTTGTGTGTGCCTTCACTTATCTTACTGATGTCACGCAGTGCTACCCCAGTGACTGCAGCATGGCTGGTGGAAGGCTGCCGACTTTCAGTGGGAGACACGGCAAATGGCCTTGCTGGTTGACTCTCCTCTCCCTCTTCTTGGTCACCCACTGGCTGGGCAGGCTGCATTTCTTGGGTGTGTGAAATGAGGAAGGCACAAGGATGGAATTGTGGTGATGGGTGGGCGGGAAAGCATGAGGTGCATGCGAGAAGGAGGATAACCTATGAGGATACCAGCATCTTTTATCCGTTCAGCCCCGCCGCTGGCCAAGGGCTCAGCCATGCCCCAGCCAAGAATGGCCTGCACCGTCTCCTCCAAGGGGGTGAGGTGAGGCTAGGAATGGGTGATGTGCCTCATGATTGGTGCAGATTGTTGGTAGGTGAGTGACTGGGGTGGGGGTTGTGCATTGAGCAGTGTGTGAGGCTGGTGGTGCAGTTGGAAGGAGATGGCTTTTGAAGAAGCATTCACTGACCTTGATCAGTGGTCTGAGGTCATGAAGCTTCTTTGGGCACTGGAGCTAGATGGCGGGGGCGACACTGCTGGCAGTGGCGGCCTCGGTGATGTAGTCCCACATCCTTCTTCCTGGAGGGCCTCCTGGCCCCTGTGGGTAGAGGACCTGTCTTGCAGTGTTGACCCCCTGCACAAAGATGGAGTGCTGCGTGCAAGACCCTGGGAGCCCCTTCCCTGGCTTGCTGAGCCATTTGTGTTAGTGCTGAGGCATTTTCCCATTTTTTGAGGTTAGGAACGGAATTTAACTTTAAGAGCTGAAAATTCTCTAATGGGACTTCTTTTTAATGTTAAATGTTTTTTTTAAAGGCAGAAAGAGCTGAAAACTGCATTGTTTCACTCATTTTAATTTGTATTGCTTCAGTGTGCATGGCCCCTTTAATTCTCAGACCTCTTCATTGCCCACAATTCCTTGCGAGCTCCACAGCCTCGCTTCCAAAGGTTGTGCGAAGCTCGAACGCCGCTCCTGGACGGGAAATTCGACTTGGATGCCTCCAGCAACGCCACCAGGATGGTGTTGCATGGCAGGTAAGCGCTGCGCCAACAATCTCCATCCCCCCTGACAAATTTTGCCCCATTAGTGTTGCAGCCATTTTCAGCAGCCATTAACTCCAGTTGCTGGTGACACCGGCAACTTTCCTGGATCAAACGAATTTCTCCCCCATAGTTTTTTTTAGAGAGGCGGGGAAAAAGTGGGGAACAAAATTGAACCTTGGGGTCCATCACAGCTGAACCCTAAGCTGTCCTCACTCACTATCCACATGCAAACGCTTAGGGTTTTATTTTATTTCTCCACCCTAGCTAAAGGTTAATGAAGCCAACTGCAGCAGCTAATCATTGCCCTAGCCGAGACCGAGAACCAAACCTGGATATTGTAGTGTATGTACCTTGAAGAAGGAACTATATTCTGCAGCCCCTGTATACTGCAGTACCAGTAGTGACCACCCCTGTATATAAGCCTGTGTAGTAACTTTGTATAGTAGTTCCAGTTTTGTCTCCATTCAGTAAACACCTGTTATAACCAACTTCTGTAGTCCGTGTCTCAATTACACACGGACATTACATTGGCGACGAACAGATCCGAACTTACCTACAGTTCTGCACCACCTCACAGGGATCCATCCCTGAAGCGAAGTTATTAGAGGTCGAAGCCAGAAGGAAGAAATCCAAAAAGAAAAAAAAAACAAACAGAAGAAACGGGCGTCGACCGTGGGCAACCGCCCTCTGATTCATCGAATTCGAAGATTTGCAGGAGAGGCTGTCGAGAGCTGGGCTTGTTTCTCCAGTCTATGGTGTTCCAGCTAATCGGGCTGGTGGCAGGTAGTACACTGATCCTTCCTGGGCTGCGGCGGGCTAGAGCTCGATCGGGTGGCTTTTCAACGGGGCCGAGCAGCGTTGTCGGGAAGAGGAGAGAGAGAGAGAGGGTGGAGCACACAGGGCGCGGCTGGTGCTACGAAGCCGGGCAGCGTACAGACCCGAGAAGAGGGAGGAAAGTGTCCCATAGGGGCTGCTCTGACGACGGGAACAGTAATTAAAATAAAAGAAAAAGAAATTAGAAGCGCAGAAAGCCGCGAGGAGCTGCAGTTTGCCACGGGGACCGCGGAGAGCGGCGTTGGCAGCAGCGCGGGGGGAAGCGCGCAAAGACCATAGGGCGTCGCCATCAAGGCATAAAAACGCCAGCAACAGTGTTGGCAGCAGCGGAAAAGAAGGAAAAGCGCGGGAGGCGCCATTTTGTTCAATCAGGGAAGAAGGCAAAGCGCGGGAGGCGCCATTTTGTTCAATCAGGGAAGAAGGCAAAGCGCGGGAGGCGCCATTTTGTTCAATCGGGGAAGAAGGCAAAGCGCGGGAGGCGTCATCTTAGATCTCCAAGATGCCGAAGACTGGCAATATTACTGCCTTCGATAATGAAATAGAAGACTGGACCACGTATGTGGAAAGAGTCGAAGTATATTGCAAGGCAAATGAAGTAGCCGATGAGAAAAAGGCATCGGTACTACTAAACTTAATGGGCGCAAGAACGTACGGCCTATTGCGGAACCTGATCACTCCAGTCAAACCGATGGAAAAGAGTTTTAACAAAATTGTTGATATTCTACAGGAACACCTAAATCCTACACCGCTGCTGATAGCAGAAAGATTTAAATTCCACAAGAGAAATCAGCATAAAGATGAGAGCAATGCTGATTACCTTACGGAACTACGCAAGCTATCAAAGCACTGCCAGTTCGGAGCAGGACTGGCAGATACCCGACGGGACAAACTTGTCTGTGGACTCCTGAGTGAAGGAACCCAGAAAAGGTTACTCTCAGAGAAAGAGCTGACGCTAGATAAGGCTTTCAGCGTGGCAGTATCGTACGAAACAGCAGCAAGGGGAGCTGCGGAAATACAGCAAAAGCCACAGGAATACGGCACCCATGAAATGACACGGGGATTTGAAAAATGTTATCGCTGCGGCAGAACAACCCATGACCAGAAGGACTGCTGGTTCAAGGACAAAACATGCAGGCAATGCGGAAAGATGGGACACATTGCACGAGTTTGCAGGTCCAGGAAGAAGACTAACGACAACAAAAAGACTACTAAGGAAAAGTACAGGAAAGTACAAAAGATGACGGACAGTAGTTCCAAAGACCAGAAGAGCGATAGTGAATCCGGGAACAAGAGACTAAGCTGTCTCAAACTACACAACGTAATCGCAAAAGAGGATCACCGAACCATTTGGGTCACCCTCACGATAGCAGGGTCCCAAGTCAAAATGGAATTGGATACAGGATCAGCCCTGACCGTCATGAATCGACGAGACTACGAGCGGCTATTCTCACACATACCCTTGAAAGACACATCCATTGTCTTGAAGACATATACGGGGCAGAAAGTATACCCCAGAGGGAAAATAAGGGTGCCTGTCCAATACAACGGCAAGGAAATACAGAAATTTTATCTGTACATACTGCAAGATGGTGGACCACCATTATTGGGACGTGAATGGATCAGAAAGATAAGTTTAGACTGGCACTCCATTCAGGCACTGACTGTGGCTGGTAAAAAGGATGACGACGTCACACCTGGACGATTGTCAAAAATCTTAGCTAACGCTAAAGAGGTATTTCAACAAGGACTGGGAACTCTTAAAGGCGTAACCACCTCGATAAAAATAGAAGAGAATGCAATTCCCAAGTTTTTCAAAGCAAGACCGGTACCGTATGCAATTCGCCCAGCCGTCGAGGCAGAGCTGGAGAATCTGGAGAATGCAGGCGTGTTATCTAAGGTAGACTGGAGCGAGTGGGCGACACCCATCATTCCTGTCATGAAGAAAACATTAAACAATAAGTCTGAGGAGCCAAGGAAGGTTCGCATCTGTGGGGACTTCAAGGTGACGGTGAACCAAGTCCTTCACACAGTACAGTATCCTCTTCCGAGGATAGAAGATATTTTCGCCTCACTATCTGGAGGGAAACGTTTTACAAAAATTGTCCTAGCGCAAGCATATTTGCAGATGGAGGTTGAAGAATCCTCTAGGAAATATCTCACGATAAACACTCACAAAAGTCTTTACCAGTATAATCGACTGGTATTCGGAGTAGCATCAGCTCCGGCTATATGGCAAAGAGCGATGGAACAAGTCCTGCAAGGGATTCCGGGGACTCAGTGTTACTTGGACGACATCCTAGTGACAGGTGAAGATGACAGTGAACACCTTGCCAACCTAGAGCAGGTGCTCACTAGACTAAGAGAACATGGGCTACGAGCCAATCGCCCCAAGTGCGAGTTTTTTAAGAAACAAATATCGTAGTGTGGCCACGTGATTGATGAAGAGGGCTTACATAAGTCCCCTGACAAAATTGAAGCGGTAGTTAAGGCTCCAGCGCCTGAAAATGTGTCGCAACTGAGGTCACTCCTCGGATTGGTGAATTACTACCATAAGTTTTTGCCGAATTTGTCCACAATTCTGCACCCACTGAACACCCTGCTACAAACTGGAGTAGCATGGAAATGGAGCGATGAATGTAAGCGGGCCTTTCAGAAGTGTAAAGGCCTGATCACTTCAAGAGAAGTATTGGCTCACTACAACCCATCACTACCGATAAGACTGGCGTGTGATGCGTCTCCCTACGGCGTTGGAGCGGTACTGTCACATAAATTCCTTGATGGTTCAGAGAGGCCGATAGCTTTTGCGTCACGCTCGTTAACTTCAGCCGAGCGTAACTACGCCCAGATTGACAGAGAGGCCCTCAGCCTGGTGTGGGGGGTGAAGAAGTTCAATCACTACCTGCACGGACAGAAATCTACTCTACTAACTGATCATCAACCTCTTGTCTCCATTTTCAACCCTCAGAAGGGCGTACCGATAATGACAGCACAACGGCTACAGAGGTGGTCCTTTTTCCTAGGGGCACACCAATATGACATCGAGTACAAAGGAACTAAACAGTATGGGAATGCTGATGGATTGTCGCGCCTACCGTTGCCGACGGTGGAAGAAGCACCTGCAGTGGATCCTGTGGAGATATTCCACTCGACCATAGTCGAATGTCTACCTGTGACGAATGTAAACATAGAAAAGGAAACATGAAATGACCCGACACTCTCCAGGGTCTATGATTTAACGGTGAAGGGATGGCCAGCACATGGCGAACCACTGTTGCCAGCATTCTCGCCGAGAAGATAACAGCTGTCAGTGTGCCAAGGAACCTTGATGTGTGGATCCAGAGTAGTAATTCCACCCAAATTGAAGGATAGAGTGCTCAATGAGCTTCATGAGGGTCATCTGGGAGGGGTAAAAATGAAGAACTTAGCCAGAGCGTTTGTGTGGTGGCCGGGAATCGATAGAGAAATCGAAGAGATGACCAAGAGCTGTACAGGATGCCAGAAGGTCCAAAACGCCCCACCACAAGCCCCTCTACATCCATGGGAGTGGCCCTCATCTCCATGGCAAAGGGTACACATTGATTTTGCTGGTCCATTTATGGACTCGATGTTTTTAATTGCGGTGGATGCACATTCAAAGTGGCCAGAGGTAATAAAAATGTCCTCAACCACCACAGAAAAAACTATCACAGTCTTACAAACCATATTCGCCAGAAATGGGCTGCCTGAACAGATTTGCTCTGACAATGGACCACAGTTTGTGTCTGAAGAGTTCCGGAGGTTCTTAAAGAACAATGGTGTTAAGCATTACACATCCGCTGCATATCATCCAGCCACCAATGGATTGGCTGAGAGGTTCGTTCAAACATTCAAGAAGGCTATCAAGGCAATGTGTAATGAAGACATACCCCTACAACACAAGGTGGATAACTTCTTGTTTGCCTACCGGAATGCGACACATGCGGTTACCGACCAAACTCCAGCCATGATGTTCTTCAATCGAAGACTATGATGCCGCTTGGATTTGGTTAAGCCAAACATCAGAAGAGATGTGGAGAACAGGCAGTTTCAGAATATGAATGAAAGGCCAACCAGGAGTTTCAAGATAGGTCAACCAGTTTTGGCCCGGGACTACCGCACAGAGAAATGGCAGCCAGGAACGATCTGCACACGGCAAGGACCTCTAATGTATACCGTGGACGTTGGAGAGAGCATTGTAAGACACCATGCTGACCAGATTCTAGAGTCACTGGAAAACGTCAAATCTACACCACGATCCTATACACCTGGTGATGAAACCGAAGTACCAATTGCATCTACCTCAGAATCGGTGCTATTGGAAGCAGACGAACCAAACAACGACGTTGATCCCGAATCAACTTTGCCAGAAGAACCTGATACCCCAAAGAGGCGTTATCCGGACAGAATCAGGAAGCCTCCTCAAAGACTGAATTTATAATTGATTAACTGCAGCTAATGTATATAGCAACTGTAATTGTAAATATATTATTTAATTATTAATCGAATGTTATGTACTGTTCAGCTAAAAGGGAAGGAATTGTAGTGTATGTACCTTGAAGAAGGAACTATATTCTACAGCCCCTGTATACTGCAGTACCAGTAGTGACCACCCCTGTATATAAGCCTGTGCAGTAACTTTGTATAGTAGTTCCAGTTTTGTCTCCATTCAGTAAACACCTGTTATAACCAACTTCTGCAGTCCGTGTCTCAATTACACACGGACATTACAGATATTCCATTTCTGTATGGCTCGGTTGTATACCACATGGTGTCGAGTGAGTCACAGGAAGAGCCTACCTCAGTTGTACAGACATGGAGCAAGGCTACCAATACAATCACACCAATTTAACATTCTGGTGCTTATAGTTGCTTGATGGATTTCAGTTTCACAAAGGCATCAGCTTACATTGTAACAATACCAGTCTCTTCTTCTTCTTAGGCAGTCCCTCGGAACCGAGGATGACTTGCTTCCACATTAAAAATGAGTTCGCAGGTGACTGATTAGTCCAATATGGGACCTACAGGCTCTGTCACAGGTGGGGCAGACGGTGGTTGAAGGGGCGGGTGGGTGGGATGCTTGGGTTGACGTGTGCTCCTTGCGCTGCCTGCGCTTGGCTTCCGCTTGCTCCCGGCGAAGAGACTCGAGGTGTTCGGCGCCTCTACTTTGTGTGGTCTTGGGCCAGGTATTCCCAGGTGTCGGTGGGGATGTTACACTTTTTCAAGGAGGCTTTGAGGGTGTCCTTGAAGCATTTCCTCTGCCCACCTGTGGCTCTCTTGCCCTGCCAGAGCTCCGAGTAGAGCACTTGTTTTGGGAGTCTCGTATCGGGCATGCGGACAATGTGACCCATCCATCGGAGCTGATTGAGCATGGTCAAAGCTTCGATGCTGGGGATGTTGGCCTGAGCAAGAACACCGATGTTGGTGCGCCTATCCTGCCAATGAATGTAACACTGTTGTTATGTATTGTGTGTTCTATTGTGTGTTCTCCTCCCACCTGTGGTGGCGCTGTCACAGGAGATAAATGGTTGGGTGTTCTCTGTTAAGTTTAGCTCTCTTTGTTCGGAACTTTCCAGAACTTCCTTTCCTTCCAATAAAGCACTTCATGTTTGAACCTCTGAGTTCTGAGTCCTAAATTGTGTCTAGGCAGAAAGGTACTGACACAACAAGTGGCAACGAGGAGCGGATGAATCTACGTACGTTACGGGTGCAGTGAGTAAACAGAAAATTTAATTTGAAACGTGAGATGGCTACTATATTATGAAACATCGGTGATTTTGATGATAATGTGGAGCAATGGAGCGCTTATACAGAACGTTTTGACTATTTTGTATTGGCGAATGCAGTGGCAAATGAAAAGGTCGTGCCTACCTTTTTGAGTGTAATCGGGCCGAAGACATTCAATTTACTTCGCAGCCTCATGCAACCAGATAAGCCAGGAACTAAAGCATATAAGCAACTAGTGGAAATTCTTGGAGCACATTTTTCACCAAAACCTCTGGTTATTGCTGAGAGATTTAGATTTCACAAACGGAATCAAGAGGAGGGGGAATCAGTGACGATGTTTATTGCTGCTTTAAAAAGGTTGTCAGAACACTGCCAGTTCAAGGAGGTGCCGAATGACACCATTAGAGACGGACTTGTGTGTGGTCTGCAAAGTGCAGCCGCACAGAAGCGCCTTCTTACTGAGGACAACCTTACTCTTGAAAAGGCCATTGAAGTTAGTGTCTCCATGGAGATGGCGGAAAAGGAGGCTCACCAGTTGAGTTCAACAGGGAGAGTTCACAAGGTGTCGTCTGAGCCTAAAGGTGCGCGGAACGGCACATTACCGTTGTGGGAAAATGGGCCATCACGCTAATGACTGCTGATGTATGGAGCTGGAATGCTGAAATTGTGGCAAAAAGGGTCACATTGAACGCGCCTGTAGAGGTAAAAAAAAGAACAGACAGAGCTGGGAAGCATGGAAGCCAAATGTCTGTATTTGGACAAGAGAGGAAAAAGAGTGTTCATTCAGTGCAGTATGATGGAACAAGCAAAACAGAGGGGAGCGACACCTCTGAGGAGGAAGAGGTGCACATACTGACGGTTGCAGGTGATTTAAATGGCTACTGGGTGTCACCACTGGTGGAGGGACAATCAGTGCGGATGGAGGTGGACACAGGTGCGGCTGTGTCCCTTGTTTCAGACACTGTCTACAACAAAATGCTAAAGCATCTTACCCTTCAGCCAACAAACATTGTGCTAAAGACGTATACCGGCGAACCTGTGGCCATGAGAGGCGTCATTGAGGTGACAGTTATATTGAACGGACAGACTGCAAAACTGCCACTATATGTGGTAAAGGGAAATTACCCATCGCTACTGGGACGTGCGTGGCTAGAGAAAATCACGCTGGACTGGCCTGCAGTCCGCATGATGTCAAAAGGGGAGTCAGGTCTGACTGCAGTGTTAAACAAACATGCAGAACTCTTCAATGGGGAACTTGGGAGCATGAAAAAGATCAGCGTGAGACTGGACATTAAACCTGACAGCAAGCTGAAGTTTCACAAAGCCCGACCTGTACCCTATGCAATTAGGCCAAAAGTTGAGGCTAACTTGGAGGCCTTAGTCGAGAATGGAGTCCTGGAGCCTGTGAGCATGAGCAAATGGGCCACACCCATTGCTCCTGTCCTGAAAAAGGATGGATCTGTTCGAATCTGCGGGGATTTAAAAGTGACTATTAACCCGGCGCTGTCTGCGGAACAGTACCCTCTTCCCCTCATTGATGATCTTTTTATGGGCCTGGCCGGAGGGCAAAAGTTCAGCAAAATAGACTTATGCCAGGCTTATCTACAAATGCATGTCGATGACAAATCAAAGGAGCTGCTGACAATTGTGACACACAAGGGGCTATACAGGTACTGCCGCCTTCCGTTTGGAATTACGTCGGCCCCTGCTCTATTCCAAAGGGCAATGGATCAGATTTTGAGTGGACTACCAGGAGTCCAGTGCTACCTGGACGACATCCTTGTCACTGGGACAAATGAGGAGGATCATCTTCTGAACTTGGATGCGACACTACAAAGACTGAAAGAATACGGACTCAGAGTTCATAAAGACAAATGGGAAACGTCAACTCAAATTTCTCTCCACGGATGTTGCCTGACCTGCTGAGTTTTTCCAGCATTTTCTGTTGTTATTTCGGATTTCCAACATCTGCAGTATTTTGCTATCGCACTAGTGTTTGGTTCACTGCCACACCTCTTCTAGGAATGCCTACCTTGAAGGAATTCTTTCACTCTTCAGTTGAGTACCTGGGGCATGTGATTGACGCTACTGGCCTGCATAAGGCGCCGTCAAAGGTCAAGGCGATCGTGGAGGCCCCAGCACCCCAGAATGTGAGCCAGTTACGTTCATTTCTGGGGCTACTTAACTACTATGGGAAGTTTATTCCAGACTTAGCAACATTGCTGAAGCCGTTACATCAGTTGCTATGTCAAGGCAAAACATGGAAATGGACTGAACTGTGCAACGAAGCTTTCGCCCAAGCAAAGAAAGCATTGCTGAAATCGGAGGTCCTGACAGACTTCGACCCAAAGCTACCCATGCAGCTAGCATGTGATGCATCACCATATGGTGTGGGAGCAGTCATATCCCACATCATGCCTTCGGGTGAAGAGAAACCTATCGCCTTCGCATCACGCACCTTGAACAAGGCCAAGAGTAACTATGCGCAGATCGAGCGCGAGGCCTTGGGAATCGTTTTTGGAATTCAAAAATTTCATCAGTACCTGTTTGGGAGAAGGTTCACACTCCTGACGGACCACCGTCCATTGACTTCAATCTTCGGGCCCCACACCGGAATTCCGTCTCTCGCTGCAAGCAGGATACAAAGGTGGGCTTTACTGTTGTCAGGACACACATACGACATCAAATATCGCAAATCAGACTTGCACGGCAATGCAGACGGTTTCTCGAGGCTACCCTTGCCTGTTACTCCCCCAGAACCTCGTCAGATAGACATCTTCTACTTTAGACAAGTGGAGGGAGCACCTGTCACTGCAGTTTAGGTGCGACGGTACACCCGCAACGATCCAGTCCTGTCTGAGGTAATGGACGATGTCATTCGAGGGAGAGCTATAGGAGATTCTCCTAGTTTGAAACCTTACGTTTCAAAAAGAAATGAGCTCGCCGACCAGGCAGGTTGTCTTCTTTGGGGACGCCGTGTCATCATTCCGCCACCTCTGAGGGAACCTATACTGCAACAACTTCATACAGGCCACAGTGGGATGGTTCGGATGAAGGAAATGGCAAGAAGCTACTTCTGGTGGCCAGGTCTCAATGGGAATATTGAGGAGAAAGCCAAAACATGTTCCCCATGTCAAAGGGTCCGGAATGTTCCACAGCTGGCAACCCTACACCCCTGGGATTGGCCTGCAGAAGTGTGGCAGCGAGTACATGTGGACTTCGCAGGTCCTTTCGAAGAGAAGATGTTTATGGTGGTTGTGGACGCTCGTAGCAAGTGGCCAGAGGTCGCTGTGATGAGGTCTACCACGGCAGAGAAAACAATTGAGAAACTTGGTGAGATGTTCAGCTGTTATGGCTCACCGGAACAACTCGTAAGTGACAACGGTCCACAATTTGTATCACAGGAGTTTGCAACCTTCCTGCATGTGAATGGTGTCCAACACATTAGGTCTGCGCCCTATCATCCCTCTACTAATGGCCAGGCAGAAAGGTTTGTGCAAACTTTGAAGCACGCCTTGAAGGCATCGCAAGGTCAGGGCTCAATCCACCAACGTCTGAACAGCTTCCTGTTGTCCTACAGGAACGAGCCGCATGCCACAACCAAAACTTCCCCCGCTTCGCTCATGATGAAGAGGCAGTTGCGGACAAGTTTTGACTTACTCAAACCTCCAAGGGCAGAACAGGTTGTCCATTGTCAACAACAAGCTCAAGTTGAAAAGAGAGAGAAAAGAGCCAAGGAGAGACGGTTTCACCCTGGAGAGCACGAAACTACAACACTGGACCGAAATGGGTTCCTGCTACGGTGATCGCGCAGACGGGCCCTGTGTCTTACACGGTTGAGACTGCTGAGGACGTCGTCTGGAGAAGACACGCAGATCAACTGTTGCTAGGAGCAGAGACAGCCACAGAGGCTCCAACGGCTGGTTGGCCTGAACTGTTTCCGGATGATACCGCAAACCAGCATCCTTTGCCACAGTGCTCTTCTCCAACACAGGAAGTCATAGAGACTGTTCCACCTGTGCAAACTCCTGACTTTCGACTGACACAGGCACCTTCTCCATCCAGGCCTGTGTCAATGCCTACTGCTGTGGAAGCCAGCGATGACCGCCGGTATCCTGTCAGAGAGCGGCAGCCTCCAAGACGCTTGGATCTGTAGGCTTAGTTACTTACCCACAAGACTGGGGCAGAATAAACCCCAGGGTAAAGTCAGGGGTTGAGGCAGTCTACCTCTACCCTAGGTTCGTTGAGTGCATTGAAAGTAACTTACCTGTTGAGGAATAATGTGGACCTTCCATTTAAGAGGGGAGGAAATGTTATGTATTGTGTGTTCTATTGTGTGTTCTCCTCCCACCTGTGGTGGCACTGTCACAGGAGATAAATGGTTGGGTGTTCTCTGTTAAGTTTAGCTCTCTTTGTTCGGAACTTTCCAGAACTTCCTTTCCTTCCAATAAAGCACTTCATGTTTGAATCTCTGAGTTCTGAGTCCTAAATTGTGTCTAGGCAGAAAGGTACCGACACAACAACTGTGATGTCTGAGGAGTGACTCTCTTTGGATATGAGACTGGTTACACAAGGTTTATATTGTGTTTCATGGTCCTACCATCTCAGAGCTTCCTTTCTCCTACAAACAGTAGTCTTAGAAAGCTCTCGAACTCCCAGCCTCTTTCAGTTTTCTTTTCCCTTCTCTTGAACCTCACAGCTGGCTGGAAAAAGTCTCCTCCCGCTCAATCACCCTGCTACAATAACTTTACAATATTTATTCTGAGATGGAACCCACGTTAAATTTACTCTGGCACTGACTTTCTAAAGTAAAGCAGTCAATTGACTTGCAACTGGCTAACAGCTTTAAAGGCCTTGTTTTGTTCAGCTACTTGATTGGAAGGCAAAAATTCCTGCCTGTGAACAAAGTGTCAATATTGTAGTGTCAAAGATAGAAGTGATAGTCATCCAACCCCACTGCGATCCTTGCAACCTTTCTTTTATTCCTTCTTTGGGATATGGACATCACTAGCAAGGCCAGCATTTATTGTCCATCCCTAGTTGCATTTGAGAAGATGTTTGTTATACTGATGTTTTGGCAGATACTCATATGCGTGATCTCTGTAGAGATGTCCAAGATGAATATTGCACTTTTACTTTTTATCAAAGTCACAATAATTATTTTTTTCTCTCACCAAGCTTTCTCCCCTAATTTACTCTTCTCCCTTCTGTAGGTGTTGACTCCTTGCTGGGAAATGGTTCCACAAGCTCAAATCACCTGTACCTCATTCAAGTGTCTGTCTTGATACTGAAGCCCCGGTTTTAACATCCCCCCCCCGCCCCCGCCTGATGAGAATGGGGTGTGCCGGGCTTAAAATATCGGCAGCGTGGCACTCACCGGAACACTGCACACATGCCAACGTGCCATTTTAACGGGCACATTTCGGGCAGCATGCGAGGCCCTCTCCCCAGGCAGGTGGGGAGCCTCGTTGATGTTCAAAAGTCGGGGGTCTGATGACAGCATTCGGAGCCTGAGTACAATGTAACCAGCAGCAGCAAGGTTGGCGTCTGATGCAGTCCTTGCCAGGGAAACCCAGATAATGTCTTAAGTTACTTTCACATCACCATTTTCTTTACCTCCAATCTTGGGAAAGTGACCTCCATGTTTCCATTTCTGCCCCCCCCCCCCCCGCTCCACCCCCCCATTTAAATTTCTCATTATCTCATTAGGGGCCAGTTTCCGTATGCCTGCTGGACTCTGATGTGAAACATAGAAACATAGAAACATAGAAGATAGGAGCAGGAGTAGGCCATTCGGCCCCTCGAGCCTGCTCCGCCATTCAATGCGATCATGGCTGATCATCCAAATTCCGATCATCCAAATATGCAGATCCAGTCGAAAGAGGAACATGCACACACGGGGACCGGCTCTGGTTACATTGCTTGCCGTAACAGCAGGTACTTAATCCGAAGGCGGATTCATTGATCCTTCTTTTTGTTCAAATCCCTCCATGTCCTCGCCCCTCCTTATCTCTGTAATCTCCTCCAGCCCCACAACCCTCCGAGATCTCTGCGCACCTGCAATTCTTGCTTCTTGCTTCTTGAGCATCCCCGATTTTAATCACTCTACCGTTGGTGGCCGTCCCTTCGGCTGCTGAGGCCCTGAGCTCTGGAAATCCCTCCTTAAACCTCTCTGCCTCTCTACAACAACAACTCTCTCTCTCAATTTTCCTCCTTTAAGATGCTATTTAAAACCTACCTCTTTGGCCAAGCTTTTGGTCATCTGCCCTAACATCTCCTTATGTGGCTCGGTGTCAAATTTTGTTTGATAACGCTCCTGTGAAGTCCCTTGGGACGTTTTACTACATTAAAGATGCTATATAAATACAAGTTGTTGTTGTTGATGATCTACATTTCCATGGGTCCACAAGTCTGTCCTTTCTCGGCCAATATTGCAGCCAACTGTGGGAGAACGGCACACCTGCACTCCTTTGATGTAAAAGTGGTTATAAAGAAGAAAGAACTTGCTATATAACCCCTTGCTATAGAACTTGCTATATAACCCCTTGCTATAGAACTTGCTATATAACCCCTTTCATGCCCTCAGGACGTCCCAAAGTGGTTCACAGCCAATGAAGTACTTTTGAAGTGTAGTCACTGTTGCGCTGTGGGTAAACGCGGCAGCCAATTTGCGCACAGCAAGCTCCCACAATCAGCAATGACAGAATAACCAGCATTTAGTGGTGTTGGGTGAGGGATAAATGATAGCCAAGACACTGCGGAAGAACTCGCTGTTGGAACTGTGCTAACTCCCCACCTGCCTCACGGGACAAGATAAACTCCTGAATGTCTACAAAGACCTTGCAGTCATTTGAGTCAGATCATCCCCTCAGAAATATACTGTCACTAACCACGGAGCTCATAGTAATTCAGCTTTATATGCCATGAAACCTGCTTAGCATATCAAAGCACAACAAATGTGCAAATTGGTGTCATAAGGAAGCCTTTATTGCATTTCCTTTTCATGTAATACTACCATCCCCCTCCAATCCTTTCTGGCAAAGTTAGTCATTGGAAAGTTGAGTTAAAAAGCCACTTCAAAGAGTTATTATGGACCTATCCCTTTCCCCAGCAAACACATACAATCATTGTTGCAATTGATGAATGCTTCCTGCAGAATTAATAATCATGATGAAAACATTCTTGCGAGGCCAGCTGTCCGGTGAGGGGGTGAAGGAGGAAAATGCATTTACAATTTGGAAACTGTGATGCTGCAAAAAAGTATCTCTGGAATGACACTGAGCTTCAGTTCATTGTTTCTGCTATTAGCAGCATGCTTGCAGTTCTGAACTAGCCGAACCGATGGTATTTTTCATTAGTATCAGAAAGGTGATCTGGCTTTGTAAAAAGACAAGAGAAACAGCCTTCCTCAAATTGTTTGTTTATTCAGACATCAAATGGCAGCTCATGCTCTGACACTGAAATTACCTTCTCACAAAACCCCTGAACAAAGAAGACCTAATGTAGCATGTGTAAGACAAACAACTGACAGGTAAAGTGCAAGAACCTATACCTCATAATTAGGCATAAATAATAACCCTGAATTCTATTTTCATCACAGTCAAAGCTTTAAATTGATCTATCCATATCATCGTATGTCTTTTGCCTTGTCAGATAGTAAAATGGGTTTAAGCATGGGGGTCTGCAATTTAAAACTGTTAGGACTTCAAATAATCAGAGAGAAACAGTTCACTGGGCAGGTCTGAGAAATGTTTCAGGGTCTGGGGGCTTCAGAAGGAGCAGTGCTAAGTATAAAAGTGGCTCCACAGTTTGTAGAAGGGATTGGATGAGCCTAGTGTCAGATAGTCACTAATAAATCCAATAGGGAATTCAGGAGAAACTTCTTTACCCAGAGAGTGGTGAGAATGTGGAACTCACTACCACAGGGAGTGGTTGAGGCGAATAGCACTGATGCATTTAAGGGGAAGCTGGATAAACACATGAGGGAGGAAGGAATAGAAGGTTATGCTGATAGGGTGAGACAAAGAGGGTGGGAGGAGGCTCGTGTGGAGCATAAACATCGGCATAGACCTGTTAGGCCGTGTGGCCTGTTTCTGTGCCGTACATTCTGTAACATTTGCATACTGAATTATCATTGGCCCGCAGGCGTCTGTAAGGAATACCTATTATATTCACATGTGATCACATGCTGAGTTGTCATTGACCTGCAGGCATCTGTAAGGACTGCTATTGTTTTGGAGGACCCAGGGTCCTGACTCCATCTTGTCCACACATACTGTATGTATGTTTGAGTTCACAGACCTGATGTTTCATTAAAAGAGTTTAAACTGTAATACTCCATTGTCCTGCAATTTATTATTTTTGTACAAAGTTTGCAAAACAAGACATGGTGTCAGAACAGGGATTTGAAATGGACATCGTTGGAGCTCCCTTACCCCGAATGAATTGGGAATCCTTGAACTTACATAGAGAATGGAGCAAGTTCAAGCAACACGTGGAGTTGATGTTTTCGGGTCCACTGAAAAGAAAAGGAGAGGAAGAAAAATGTAGCTACCTACTCCTGTGGATCGAGGAAAAAGGGAGAGACATTTTTAACACATGGTCTCTCACTGCGGATGAAGCAAAGGTACTGAAAAGTTATTTTGACCGTTTTGAAGGATATGTGATGCCCAAGACGAATACGATATTCGCTAGGAACAAGTTTCAGGAGAAAGTACAAGGAGCTAGTGAGTCGTTTGAACAGTTCGTGACTGAGTTAAAACTGCTGGTAAAAGACTGTGCATATGCAGATAAAGATGAGATGGTCAGAGACCGCATCGTGTTTGGAATACATTCAGCTAAAGTGAGAGAGAAACTTTTGAATGTTGGGTCCGGGCTAACGCTGGACAAAGCTATGGACATAGCTAGATCGCACGAGATAGCCCAAGCACAGTTGAAAACCATAACCAGCGCCATGAGCAGTTCATGTGAACAGACAGTGCATGCAGTTAATAGATACACACCAAAGAACACTGCCCAGAGAGCATGTTTCAGAACAGAAAGAACAGCGAGAGTTCTAAAAATGGGCGACACAGACATAAAACGCTTCAAAAACTGTGGACATTGTGGAAACAACTGGCATGGAGAAAAGGAGTACTGCCCTGCCAAAGGAAGGCAATGTACTAAATGTGGTAAATGGAACCACTTTGCTAAAGTTTGCAAGACTGTTTTCGGAAAAGCAGTACACACAGTGAGTGACAGCCAAATGCCAGATAGAGAGCCAAATGCAGAGGAACTGTTTATTGATTCTGTGTCGCAGAAAAAACAGATTTCAGAGACTGAGCAAGCCTATGCCGATATTGAGATAGGAAAACAGGGCAAAGAGCTTAAGTTTAAACTAGACACTGGACCTCAGGTTAATGTAATTCCTCTGAGTGAGTATCACAGCTTGAAGGATGAGTGTGAGCTACAGCCCACCTCATGCAGACTGACCGGCTATGGGGGTGAGCAGCTCATTGTAAAAGGCACATGCGTGATGAAATGCAAGTACAAAGAAAGCGACATGATGTTGGACTTTTACATTATTGACACTCGAGCACCTCCAGTGCTAGGTCTAAAGGCATGTTTAGACATGGACCTCGTCAAGCTAGTGCTATCATTGACAGCACCAGTTGAGAAGCAGACAGTCATGGAGGAGTTTGCTGACGTTTTCAAAGGAATCAGACTATTCCCAGGTGAATGCACTATTCACCTTGACCCAGCAGCAACCCCTGTGATTTGCCCACCGAGAAGGATACCCCTTGCTCTACGTAGTCGCCTGAAGGAGGAGCTGCAGAGCATGAGAATACAGAAATCATCGTCCGGGAAACAGAACCGACAGAGTGGGTCAACGCGTTAGTAGTGGTTGAGAAACCACGTACAGGCAAGCTCAGAGTCTGTCTCGATCCCAGAGATTTGAACAAGGCTATCAAATGCCCTCACTACCCTCTACCAATGCTAGATGACATCACACCCAAGCTAGTCGGAGCACGTTACTTCAGTGTAATGGACGCACGATCAGGATACTGGACTATCAAGCTCACGGAAGAGTCATCTAAGCTAACAACGTTCAACACACCATTTGGACGCTACCGATTTCTAAGTTTACCATTTGGTCTTATCTCAGCTCAGGATAAATTCCAGCGGAAGATCGACGAAACCTATGAAGGCCTCGACGGAGTGGTCGCAATCGTGGACGATATCCTCATTTATGGCAGGAATAGAGAGGAACATGACAGGAACCTCCGTGCAATGCTACAAAGATCACGGGAGAAAGGTATCCGGCTCAACCCCGAGAAAAGCATAATCGGATCCACCGAGATCAGTTATTTCGGGCATCGCCTCTCAACTGATGGCATTAAGCCGGATCCAGAGAAAATCTCCGCCATCAAGAAGATGGAGCCGCCAAAGAACCGCGCAGAGCTAGAGACAGTACTAGGCATGGTTAACTACTTAGCCAAGTTTGCCCCGAGCCTCTCCGAAATCAACGCACCCATGCGTCAGTTGCTCAAACAATCCAATGAGTTCCTGTGGGACAAACAACATGACACAGCATTTCAGAAAATGAAAGACCTAATCACCAGAGAACCAGGACCAGTTCTTGCCTACTTCGACCCCAACAAAGAGCTCAGACTACAAGTGGACGCATCAAAGTACGGACTAGGTGCAGTATTACTGCAAGAAGGAAAGCCCATCGGCTACGCTTCCAGATCTCCCACAGACAGTGAAATCAACTATGCTCAAATCGAGAAAGAGCTATATGCAATTCTGTTTGGATGTAAGCATTTCCACCAGTACGTCTATGGCCGACAAGTCATTGTGGAATCCGACCACAAGCCCCTCGAGTCAATCATAAGGAAACCACTAGCCGCAGCCCCACCAAGGCTACGGAGAATGATCCTTCAGCTACAGAAGTACGACTTCACAATCATTCACCGTCCAGGCAAAGACATTCCTGTCGCAGACACGCTCTCCAGAAAGTCTCTTAGCTACCAGGACAGCAGCCTCAGTGAAGGCATGGACGTGCAGGTGCACATGGTGTACAACAGCTTACCTGTGAGTGACTCAAAACTGAAGGAGATCCGAGCAGCAACAGAGAAAGATGCACAACTCACACTGCTGAGCAAAGTCATACATGAAGGATGGCCTGAGGAAAGGAGGAAATGCCCTCAGAGCATATCTGAATTCTGGAACCACAGAGCCGAACTGTCACAAATCAACGGAATCCTCTTCAAAGGGGAGAAAATCATCATTCCTACCAGTCTCAGAGAAGAGATGTTGACAAAAATTCATGCTGGACATATGGGCATGGAAAAATGCAAACAAAGAGCACGTGACATTATGTTTTGGCCCGGAATGTGCAAACACATTGAGGACATTGTCGGAAAATGTTCCATTTGTCTAGAACGCCGCCCATCAAATGTCAAAGAGCCCATGATACCTCACCGTATCCCAGAGAGGCCCTGGCAGGTCGCGGCAACGGATCTGTTCACATGGAACAGCGAGGACTACATAGTGACTGTTGATTACTACAGCAGATTTTTTGAAATTGGACAAGCTTCACAGCACCACATCTGCAGCTGTGATCCACAAGCTAAAGGCAGCCTTTGCCAGGCATGGCATTGTAGAGACCTTAGTCTCAGACAATGGGCCCCAATACAAATCAAAAGAGTTCGAGTCGTTTGCCAAGGCATGGGATTTCACACATGTCACATCAAGCCCACATTACCCTCAAAGTAATGGTCTTGCTGAAAAAACTGTCCAGATTGCAAAAACACTCATGGACAAAGCCAAAGCGGACAAAAGAGACCCCTACATCAGTCTCCTTGAGTACCACAACACTCCGGTTGACAACTTCAAGTCACCAGTACAGCTGTTGATGAGCCGCAGACTTCGCTCAATTCTTCCAAGCACCAACCAGCAGCTGCAGCCAGAGGTCATCAGCTGCAAGCAAGTGCATGCAAAATGTGTACAGAGACAGCAACACCAAAAGAGATACTATGACAGGTCAGCTAGACTACTGCCGCCGCTGCACAATGGAGAATTCATCAGAATCCAGGAGCATGACTACTGGAAGCCAGCAGTCGTCATCCAGCCAGCTGACACTGAGCGATCGTATCACATCCGCACCCCAGAAGGACAGGTGTATCGCCGCAATCGCAGGCACCTCCTGAACACCAAGGAACAACACCGTCATTCCGACGAGAGGATCAGTTCAACAGAGTGTGATGAACAGAGCAATACACAAAACACATCATACTTAACTGATCCTAAACCTGAACCTGATTTATTGACTGATTCAGGAGCATGCTCAGTTCCATACCACACAAGGTCGGGATGAGAGGTCAAGCCTAGAGTTATCCTTGGCTTGTGAACTGCCAAAGGGTGTAGGCGGATCGCTGCCCTAAAAAAACTGTACATCGTTATTGAAACGTTGAGATGTTTTCAGTGCTAGTTAAATGTTGAGTTTACTTATATGTTGATGCTACTGATAACATTATGTAGAAGAAAGGTTCAAAAGTCATCGTCGTACGTGTCTTCATGCTGTTCCTTTTGGGGAACTGTATGAAGTGGTGGAAGGATTTCTGGCCATGTTAATGCTCCTTCCGTGACCGTAACCATCTTCATACCAGCCATTAGGGTGGTTAGTCCTATGGCGGGAGGGTTTTATGGGCTCCCACAACCCATACGATGGGGGGGGCCACCCGCACCCACGGACACAAGTATCCTGCTGGATGTCAACCCAGAATTTAGAGCCGGAGCTCCGACTCCACTTGCCGGGACTGTCTGGAGCGGGGTTCGAAACCCTACACCTTCTGGCCCAGCGGCGGGGATGCTTACCGCTACGCCAAAGGCCCACTCCGGTTCAAAAGTAATACATAACATTTTTCTTTTAAAAGAAAGGGGATGTAACATTTGCATACTGAATTATCATTGGCCTGCAGGCATCTGTAAGGAATACCTATTATATTCACATGTGATCACATGCTGAGTTGTCATTGCCTTGCAGGCATCTGTAAGGACTGCTATTGTTTTGGAGGACCCAGGGTCCTGACTCCATCTTGTCCACACGGTGCTGTATGTATGTTTGCGTTCACAGACCTGATGCTTCATTAAAAGAGTTTAAACTGTAATACTCCGTTGTCCTGCAATTTATTATTTTTGTACAAAGTTTGCAAAACAAGACACATTCTATGTACGGAACTGAGAGCTGGACCTGGGAAAAAGGCGTAGAAGCTGAAGCTGGACCCTTTTAAAACATAATGGCCCAGATATTCCGATCGCAGGCCTCCCGCGGACGGAGGACTGCGATCTGGAAAAATCTGCGCCCTTACCTGAGGGCTCCCGGGACGCACACAGTTCCGCTCCTGGGCCTCACCAAACTTGAAGTGCGCAGGGCCCACGTATCCCAGGGGCGCATGTAGTTCGCAGCGTCCCCGGGATCACGTGGGCCATGGGGAACCAATCACAGAAGGGAATCTCCCTTCATACATTTGACAGGAAGACCTGTCAAATATATGAATGGAGATCAATGAAAAAACATAGTAAAACTTTAAATAAATTTTAAAAAAACATCACATTTTTAAAATGACTTGAAATTACAATAAATTAACTATTTTAAACAAAAATTTAAATTTTTGAAAAAAATAATTAAAGTTTTTTACGGGGCTAAAAATAAACTTACCTTTTTTTAAGTATCTACAATGATAAATCAGTGAAAAAATTTTTTTTTTACTTTTTTCAACTCTTATCCTGGTAAAGGTAGGCCTTGCGCCTGCTTTTACCAGGCGCAAAACTTGTAATGGTTTTCTGCGGGCGGAGGGTCTCCAAAAAGCAGAACTATCCGCCCGCAGAGGCCCTTCTCCAGGGCAGCCGGAGGATCTGTCAAGACCGTTCTTGACAGAGCGGAAATGCCGGTTTTCAGCGCATGTGCTGTGCATGCCTGAAACCGGCATTTCCGATGTCCCGACGGGTGAGTACACAGCATGTACCCACCCGTAGGGATCGGAATATCCGGCCCATTGTAGGAGGAGGCTGTCGAGGACAGAATGACCAAGACTGAAGCAAGAAGATGTCACCTAGGAGCAGTAGCAGAATACGGCTGAGATATAAAAGTGATGAACTAGGTCTCACCTGGGAAAAGACCATGCAAAATGCCAAAACTGAGGGGGCTGCAACGTGCACAGAAAAACCTGCATGGAGGAGTGATAATGAGCAAACGGCTGTGGGAGCTCACAAAGGGGAATGGCAAAGCCTTGTGGCATCAGTGATCAGTCTGGTTATGCTAACTGATTGACCATAATTTGAGAACATTCAGGGAGTTTGTTTTGTTTTTCTTGGACCATGGTGAACTTTCTGGCATCTCTGTAAATGCTTTGTTTTCAAAGAAACTGCTTCATTCAAGCGTTTCAGCAGTTTCACACCTTGCTGGATGAGTTTCCAGGGTACAGATTATGGAGATGCGCTACAGTGTAGTAAAAAGAGCTTGGCCTAGAAATTCACTAGCCTTAGCGCCGCTTTTGAGGCGCTAGAGGGACTAGCGCCAGAGTTATGGCCAGTTGAAAAATTCCCTGGGGCCCTAAAGCGGCGTTGCACCGGTAGCGCTGCGCCGGCACCGATGACGTCATCGGTGTGCGCAGCGTCCCGGTTGCCATGCCGACGGGCCCCAGCGCCGAAATTCAGTTGCGGCCGCCTCGCCCGTGGCAGCCGCAACTAAGACTTTGGCAACCGAGTCTTGCAGGAGTTAGCGCCGGCGCATTAAGGTCGCGCGGCGGCCGGCCGCTTTCCCGCCGGCCGCCTGCCCGCACCTCCCTCCCCGGACTCCTCCACCCCCCCCCGCGGAACAGATACGTCTGGCCTGCAAGCCCGGCACTTGTCCGAGGTGCCGGGCTCATTTTTCTGACCATTTGAACGGCCAGCAGGCAGCTCCTCCTTAACTGAAGGAGGAGGCCTGCACTTCCCCAGCCTGCCGCACCGCATCGGGTGCCGCAGCGCCGGAATTGCGCCGCAATGCGGCACTCAGCGCCCATTTCGAGGCGCTGACACCCTCTAGTAGCGCCAGCAGCCGTTTGGGCGTGGCGCTACTGAATTTTTGGCGCGCGCAGGGGGACTTAGCGCCGGCGCTAAATTTCCGGTGCTAAAGCCCTGGCGAACCCACAACCGAATTTCTAGGCCGCATCTTTAACATAGTAAAACAGCCCAAGGCACTTCGACACGTACCCGGCCGCCTGCGACATCTTAAAGGCGCATTACCAGCAGCCTACGAATGAGGTGTATGCTAGGCATCTGCTCGCTACTTGCGCACAGCGATCTGGGGAATCGGTGGAGGATTTATTGAGGCACATCAATTTTATTGACTTAATTTTCAACACAATGGATCAACTCTTGAAACCCGAACGTTTGGATTTGGACCAGCATGCTTCAGACGCATCGGCACGCTTCGGACACTGGTTTATGTGTATGGAATTCTTCCTGGACAATTCCGCAGCCGTCAAAGACGCTACGGACGCTGCGAGTATGAAACTCGGAATTCTGCGGAATTGGGTAAGCCACCGGGTTCACCCCTTCTAAGATGGCGCCGCCCTTACTTCACAGGAGTGTTATAAAACAAAATTTGACACCGAGCCACATAAGGAAATATTAGGGCAGGTGACCAAAAGCTTGGTCAAAGAGTAGGTTTTAAGGAGCGTCTTAAAGGAGGAAAGAGGTAGAGAGGCGGAGAGGTTTAGGGAGGGAATTACAGAGCTTAGGGCCTAGGCAACAGAAGGCACGGCCGCCTGTTTACATGGTGGTATGCTGGCACCAAGCAAGTTGAAATGCCAAACTACAGCCCTATAAAGTGTTTGGATATGTGATCATAGCAGCGATGCTCAAATCATTGAGTTTCCGATCACAGCAACAACAACAAAATGCATTTGTATAGCACTTTTAACGTAGTAAAAATGTCCCAAGGCGCTTCACAAGAGCAATAATCAGACAAAACTTGACACCAAGCCACATAAAGAGATATTAGGACAGGTGACCAAAAGCCTGGTCAAAGACATAGGTTTTAAGGTACCTACTCAGTTTCTCAGTTACATAACAATACTATTACTAACACTAATATCAGGCCTTTAATGTCCAAATATCTCAAGGCAGTTAATCCCCATGTAGAACCATTGAGCTAGGATTGAAAAGGAAAGAGAGAATTGAAATGGCAAGACATTCCCAGGTCATTCCTGTACACCACATACATGGTTGATTTGGTGAGGTGTTAGCAGAGGTTTGGGAGCAGGTCACCCACACATACTTTGGCAACACGTCGATCTTAAAATTCTCATCCTTGTTTTCAAAGCCCTCTGTGGCCTCCCTATCTCTGTATTCTCTTCCAGCCCTACAACCCTCCGAGATATCTGCGTGACTCCAATTCCGGCCTCTTGCGCATCCCTGATGTTATTCGCCCCACCATTGGTGGCCGTGCCTTCAGCTGCCTAGGCCCTGAGCTCTGGAATTCCCTCCCTAAACCTCTCTGTCTCTCCATCTCTCTCTCCTCCTTCAAGACGCTCCTTAAAACTGACCTTTTTGGCCAATTATTTGGTCATCTGTCCTAATATCTCCTTATGTGGCTTGGTGTTAAATTTTGTTTGATAATCGCTCCTGTGAAGTGCCTCGGGATGTTTTACTACTTTAAAGGCACTATATAAATACAAGTTGTTGTTGTTGTTGTTGTTGTTGGCCACAGTTGACTCCAGGTTCTTCCTATGTGCAGAATGAAAAATAATTCTTGTTGGGTTTCAACAAATCAGAATTCAAACAATACAATCCTGAGAATTGTTGTAGACCACACACATGGACATTGGGGTCACTCAGATTAGTAAGCAATTATTCTTCCTTTGTATTTCTCAGACTCAATTATAGCTAATTATTTGTACAATGAAAATATCATTACTGAAGCACATTACTGTGGCAGCAAACTCCAACTTGCATTTATATAGAGCCTTTAATGTAGTAAAATGTCCCAAGGCACCACACAGGAGCGTTATCAAACAAATTAGACACCATGCCACAAAGGAGATATTAGGACAGGTGAACAAATGCTTGGTCAAAGAGGTAGGTTTTAAGGAATGTCTTAAAGGAGGAGAGCGAGGTAGAGAGGCGGAGAGGTTTAGGGAGGGAATTCCAGAGCTTAGGGCCCAGGCAATGGTGGAGCGATTAAAATCAGGGATGCCCAAGAGGCCAGAATTGGAGGAGCACAGATATCTCGGAGCAGGGTTTAAATCCCGTCTATGTTTTACCTGTCCTGGGAATGATCACTGCAATAAGTGAATTTCTCCACCATTGCTCATAGAAGCATAGAAACATAGAAGATAGGAGCAGGAGTAGGCCATTCGGCCCCTCGAGCCTGCTCCGCCATTCAATGAGATCATGGCTGATCATCCAAATTCAGTACCCTGTCCCTGCCTTCTCCCCATATCCTCAGCTAGACGAACTCCAATAAATACAGAATCAGGAAGAATTTCCAACAGGCAAGTAAACGGTTGCAAGATAGATGAACCCCGTTAAGAATACCTTGGGGGTACATTGAATAAAGTTGGTCATTTTCTCCACACTCTCAAATTCAAATGTTCTCAAATTCTTTTCAAGGCAACTTTAACTCAAGACAATTAATCCTCGGTGATTTCAACTGCTGCCAAATGCTGTGTCTCGGTAATGGTCATATTCTGCGTTCAGATCATTTCTATTAATTTTACATCTTGAGAAATCAATTGGAAAATATATTCACAACCCTCTCTACCCCTTTGCTGGCCTTGGTTGCTTTGTGTAAATAATTTTATAGTTTGTGAGTAACTGGAATACATAATCTGGTATATTTTTTTGTTCCCATCCTTTGATTAAAGCTGGACATAAATATCTTCTATATAATGGACCTATTAAGCTACGATTGATAGGACCTTCGCTCTCGTGAGGAACAGATTGTTTTAATTATCTCCGAACACTCTAGAAAATATTTGGCATTAAAGCAGACTTTCTAAGCAGCAGAAACAGATGCCGATTAAATCGGCCATTGCAGAGGACTTGCCTCCCACCATTCTGGTGTAATTAAAACTTTGCTGTCCACTTCTAAGTGTGGCAGGTTCCCCTTTGTCGGGCTGTTGGCACAGTGTATTTATAATTTCAGTAACATTATTCCGAAAACAAGCTGTGTATTTGCTAGCCCCCTTCCAATTGACCAGCACCATAGAATAATGACAAAATCATTCAATGAAATAAATCAACAGGTAAACAAGGATCCACTGGTTTCCTCCTGTTTAATTCTTGTTTGTCGTAGACTTGTGCGACGTTTGTGAGGGAATGTCACAAGTTCCATTTTGGAGGTAATTAGCAGCACTGCCATTTGGAATTCACACATTTTATCTAGAGGGCATGCTAATTGAGGCTGGGCTAAAACTATCTGGCCTTGTCTTTTTTTGTCAGGGCAGGAAAGGGGGTGTGGAAGACAAAGCACTCTTGAAAGCAAATACTGTTCAAATTTAGAAATTGATTGATGATGAAACATCTTCAAATTGGTCACTGCAAGCTGTGAAGAGTCACTGATGACACAGTTAAATTCTTGAGGGAAATGGATGTTAATTGCTGTCTAGACGTTTTATTACTGCAAAAGAGCACTAATGATTGACCATCGCTGCCTTTTTTTCCTCTTTGCGCAGAAAGCAGATCAGAGAAAACTGTTGTTTCAAAGCAAAGCAAGAAGTATTAAAGGGTAAGCGTAACTAATGGAGTTTGTGGTACCATCCTCCCCATCTGGTTCTCGAACGTATAGGAAAATCGTCACATAAGAAATCTTATCACTGTAAAGCATATAGATGCCAACTGTATCTGTGTATCTTAATTAGGTAAAATGTGTCATTACAAATAGTGTGAACCAGTCCAACGACACCACAGAGACAATCCTGATTTATATTTGTCCAATCATTATCGCTGCAACACAGTTTCGCTAAATTTCTTCTTTGTCATACTTTAAATAGTTTCACTCTTCACTTCTCAAGTTTCAATATTTCCAGCTTCCTTAAATTGTGTTTTTGTATTTAGTCTGCGCAAAGGCGCATGCTCTTTAAACATGTGCGGCGCTATTAATGCTCAACGCATTTATACTACAATCCTGCAACTTTCAAAGCTGCGTCAGCAATATCGTTAATAAATCTCACTTTGTTTTACCGAAAAATGCCGACTGAACTCACGTAATAAATAAACCCATTCCTATTCAAACTGATCCCAGCTTTTTTGTTCTAAGACATTTCATGTGCTTTCTGGCTTTGAGAGGAAGTCACCGTTTGAGACAGTTTGCACAGATGGTGGCCACCCTCAGTCAACATTCTCATAAAAAAGGGTATGTACGTTTTTTTTTTAGATGCATTCAGACAGAGATAAAAGGTTAAAATAACCAGGAGCTGTAAAAAAAACATCGCTGCTCACTGGTTAACCCGTGCTTTCTGCCTTGTTGAACTTTATTAATTCCCTACTTTCCTTGTACTCCTCTGTCATTTATGTCCCTGACAGACAGATTCAAGTGTCTCTTTGGTGGCAAGCTGTGAGGATTATGTGTTTGACAGCAATTTAGTTGCCGAGGGGGGAGGAGGTGCGCGGTTGAGGGGGGGAGGATTCGGCGTAGGGGAGGAAAGATGATCGTAGCTGAAGCACTCTCAGGTTAAAGAGATTTAGGATGGTTTTATGTCAAATCTGTAGTTACAGGTTCTGTACAACAATAGCAACTTGCATTTATATAGCGCCTTTAACTTCCCAAGTCACTTCACACTAGCGTCATCAAGCAGAACATGATACTGAGCCACATAAGGAGATAAAGACAGTTGACCAAAAGTTTTGTCAAAGAGCGTCTTGAAGGAGGAGAGAGGGGCAGAAAGGTGGAGAGGTTTAGGGAGGGAATTCCAGAACTTAGGGCCCAGGCAGCTGAAGGCACGGCCGCCAATGGTGGAGCGATGAAAATCGGGGCTGCACAAGAGGCCAGAATTGCAGTTAGCACAGCAATCTGGGAGGGTCTTAGGGCTGGAAGAGGTTGCAGAGATAGGGAGGGTCGAAGCCATGGAGTGATTTGATAATAAGGATGTGAAGTTTAAAATCGAGGCACTGTTGGACCGGAAGCCAATGCAGGTCAGCGAGCACAGGGGTGATGGTGTGAATTTGAATAGGGGCAGCAGAGTTTTGGATAAGCTTAAGTTTACAGAGGACGCAAAGTGGGAGGACAGCCAGGAGAACAACGTCTAGAGGTAACAGCGGTACTAAGAAGCTTGACACTATCACAGACTCAAAATTGACACCTGGTTTGAAAATAAACTTCATCACGTACTCCTTCAGTTTGGATTATTGACAGGGTGAGCCAGATAGGCCAAAGGACCCTATCTTTTTCTCACCTTATATTCTAAATCAATGACATAACACCAAATAAATGCACAATAAACCACATATTTACAAGCAGGCCTATCAGCTGACGCTGGATCTTTAACCAAAATGTTCCTCTTCAGCTCTAAACATAGAAACATAGAAACATAGAAGATAGGAGCAGGAGTAGGCCATTCGGCCCCTCGAGCCTGCTCCGCCATTCAATGAGATCATGGCTGATCATCCAAACTCAGTACCCCGTTCCTGCCTTCTCCCCGTATCCCTTGATCCCTTTAGCCTTAAGAAATATATCTAACTCCTTCTTGAATATATTTAATGAATTGACCTCAACTGCCTTCTGTGGTAGAGAATTCCACAGGTTCACCACTCTCTGGGTGAAGAAATTCCTCCTCATCTCTGTCCTAAATGGCTTACCCCTTATCCTTAGACTGTGACCCCTGGTTCTGGACTCCCCGGCCATCGGGAACATCCTTCCTGCATCTAGTCTGTCTAGTCCTGTTAGAATTTTATAAGTTTCAATGAGATCCCCTCTCATTCCTCTAAACTCCAGCGAGTACAAGCTCAATCGACCCAATCTCTCCTCATACGTCATTCCTGCCATCCCAGGTATCAGCCTGGTGAATCTTTGCTGCACTCCCTCCATGGCAAGAACATCCTTCCTCAGATAAGGTGACCAAAACTGAGCATCTTTTTCATATGATGTCAGAAACAAAAAACGATAAATGAAAACTGTTCGGTTCATAGTGGTCAGAATTGCCACCCTACCAGACAGGAAGCCTGCTGTTTCTGAGTTAGAGTATTTGTATCATCAAGTGAGGCTGGGCCCTGAATTTCTTCAGCACTTGTCCCATCTCCCACCATAACTCTCCTGGGAGATCAGCGAAACCCCTCCGAAGAAATGGCATCAATGGCCATTTTCCGCCATTTACACAAGTTCTCCGGGAATTCCATTGATCTGCTGCCAAGGTTCCAGCTGGACATTGGGAGAACCCTCCCCTCCCCACCCCACCCACCTCCCCCCATGGAAATTCAGGGATGTAGATTTGGAGGGGGTAAGTTGGATTGTTCCTGTGCAGAGGATCTTTTTTGTGCCCTGACTGCCAGGGAACTGGATGGAAGAGCCCTTTAGGGCACCATCAGGTTCATCGCTGTGACTTGCATCCAAATCCAGCCCAAAATGATTGGACAAAAGTCCCATCTCTGCCAGCTTTAAGCATTTGAGGTGAGCCCACCACAAACACAAATATAGCCTGCCAGTCTCACTCAGAGAACTAGAACCACAACAACTTGCATTTATAGAGCGCTGTTAACATAATAAAACATCCCAAGGCGGTTCACAGGAGCGTTATCAAACAAAATTTGACACTGAGCCACATAAGGAAATATTAGGATAGGAAAGAGGTAGGTTTTAAGGAGCATCTTAAAGGAGGAGAGAGAGGTAGAGAGGCGGAGAGGTTAAGTGAGGGAATTCCAGAGCTTAGGGCCCAGGCTGAAGGCACGGCCGCCAATGGTGGAGCGATTAGAATCAGGGATGCGCAAGAGGCCAGAATTGGAGGAGTGCAGAGAATGCAGGGGGTTGTAACTACAGTGATGGTTGGTGTAGAAAGTGGAAACCTCACATTCAATCGGTAGAGGGGGTACTCTCTTAATGACAGGGTTCAGGTACACTGTTGAGAAAGAGCACATGGATAACTGAGATATATTTGACCTTGTAGTTATCATTGATGGCACTGGATGCAAAGGGTAGAAAAGTGCCCTGTTATCCTGGCATCTCACATCTCAAAGGGCACAGAAAAACTCAACCTATTTTTTTTTAAGTAGGCATTCTATTGCGACAACTATCCAATCAGTGTAACAGATTTTGTTCCTCCACAAATTTCTGGCTTAAAGCCTTAAAGAAATCCTGTTTTGTGAAACCTACATTTTTGTTGGGAAACAAAAAAGCAGCTAATCACTATCATCAAAGGCAGCACTGGAGGTACAAGTCTGCTCTGATCTCTACAATTGGGAGACTTTTAAAACTGCAAGCTTGTCAATAAACATTTTATATGAAAATTCTATTTATAAAAAAGAGCAGCCCCAGCATGTTACATAGATGATGGAGACAGATTCATATTTCAATGACACATTCCAGTTCTACACATCTGTTATGGAGCAGCTTATTCACACATATTCAAAGATAATAGCAATAAACTCCAGTGGATAAAAAACGACATTAATTCAGGGTGGTCATGAAATCACATGCATTATGGTAAATTCTACACATCAGCCACCTCCTTGCTGTGAAGCATTTTAGGACGTCCTGAGGTCATAAAAGGCACTGTATCAAAACAAGTTCTTTCTTTCCTTGCTTAGAGCAAGAAAGCAAACGATATTAAACAGCCCAGCGTGGGATTTGCATAATCACTGAGTGAAGAAATGCAGCATGTGCTATAATACTGAGCATTGCAGACCAGCCCTAGTTCCTTCTTTGTCTATGTTGAGTTAACTAATGGGTCAATGTTGGGGATGCTACAGTTGGTTTTAGTGTGGTTGCCAGCTGATGGTTATCCAATGATACCCTGGCTGAAGTGTGCATTGGTGGACTTTAGGTGAAGATCTCTGATGCCTCCCCCACCACCACCCCCACCGCCCCCCTCCCATGGTTGGACACCCAATGGCTGATTTCCTGATGTTTCAGTGGTGTTAACCGAATGGTGGGGATTGAAAGTACCGCCAGAGATTGTGTTCACCAGATGTCCGCCCATAACACACATCACACGCAATTACAGTCAAGGAAGCTTCCTGGGCGCAAGAAACCCCTGCCAAAAAAAGAGGGCAGCTTCACTTCTTTATGTTAATGTCATACAAATGAGCTTTACTGAAGGGCCACAGCTTCTCCTGACTTTCACACCAGACATACACTCAGGTATCCAGTGTTGTTGAGTTTGGACTTGTAAGCATCTTTGGAAACAGACCAAGTAGGTGTAACTCTTTCTCTCTTAAAATCTCAAACTTGTTTTCAAATCCCTCCATGGCCTCGCCCCTCCCTATCTCTATAACCTCCTCCAGCTGTACAACCCTCCGAGATATCAGCACGACTCCAATTCCGGCCTCTTGCGCATCCCTGATGTTATTCGCCCCACCATTGGTGGCCATGCCTTCAGCTGCCTAGGCCCTGAGCTCTGGAATTCACTCCCTAAATCTCTCCACCTCTCTACTTCTCTCTCCTCCTTTAAGATGCTCCTTAAAACCTAACTCTTTGACCAATTATTTGGTCGCCTGTCCTAACATCTCCTTATGTAGCTCGGTGTCAAATTTTGTTTGATAAACGCTCCTGTGAAGTGCCTTGGGAAATTTTGCTACATTAAAGGCACTATAGAAATGCAAGTTGTTATTGTTGTAGTTTGCTATATCAGAGGATTTAGAGCAAGTGGTTGTGTCAAGAATTTGCCACTGCAATTTTTTTATGCCATTAAAATTTGGAGTGGACAATCTAATGGGAATATCTCTCTATTCTGGAATTCCAGTCACGTGAGGTAGCATAAGAATGGTCCCGATTTTCTGCCAGCCGTCGGGCAGCTTTTCAGGCGGCCGGGGGCCGAAAATCGCCGAAAAAGCGGGTCGCGACCCCCCCCCACCTGATTCCCCGCCCTGTCCGACTTTCGGACTGCCGTTTCTCCGCAACCCGCTTCAGTCCCGCCTGCCGCTGGCGGGACTGGCCGTCGGAACACAAATCACCAATTATTACCTTGTTTAAGTAGATTTTGAGGGGCCGTTGCGATTTTGGGGCTTTCCCCACGTGAAACACACCTGTGGGGAACCCCGCTGATGAGACCTGGCGTGAAAACAGGTGGCTTGCTTGCTTGCAGCTGCAGGTCAATGAGGACTGAAGAGATTTAAACAGGCAGCATTTGCAGGCTGCAGGACCTTGTTGATGAAGGCTCGGGGGAACTTTTTGAAGGCTTAGGCACAGCTGTAGAAAGTTGGAGCCTCACACACTTCTCCAGTGTGAGCTCCTGGGAAGCCCCTCTCACCACCCTAACTCAGCGCCTCCTCAACGGAGGCATCTGCCAGAAGTAGGGGAGGCCTTTGGTACCTTCCCTTCCTGGCATTAGAGGATCTCCAACAGCAGAGGAGGCTGGAGCAACTCCAGCAACAGCAGCACCAGCAACAACAGCAGCACCAGCAGGAGCGACAGGCTGTGGCTCAGCCACCTGGGGCAGCACAGGCCAGAAGGGACCAGCGCACGAGAACATTGCTGGGCGGAATGCAAGGAACGCACTCATCCTGGGCAGATTTGCGTAGCCTGGTACATCAAACACTGCAGCCTCACTGCTTCTTAACTGACCATGGACAGTGGCCCATGCCTGCACATTCCTACCTCTTTGACCAGCTTGCTGACATCTGCAAGTTACCCTAAGGCCTCTATGTGATATCCCCATTCGCCAAATGACAGACGCCATAACTGCAGCAGTTGCCACCAGATTTTTTATGTAAAGGAAACTGATGGCATTAAAACTATTTACAAGACTTTTCACCCAAGTGACTACCCTTGTGATTAGTGGTGCTTTATTTTTCTCTTACGTGTGTTCCTACGTAGTGGTACCCCTGTGGCTTCAGCAGATGTGGAGGCCCCTTGCTCACTTTCCTGCTGCGCCTGTCTTGACACCTTTGGCGGGCGTCCTCTGGGGTGGCGAGCCGGTGCGGGCTCGCCAGCAATCTGCTGCTCCTGCGACTGTGCAGGGCTTGAGACTCCTATCTCACTGGGGTGTGGACTCCGGCGGGGCTCTGACCGAGGGCTCTAAAGTGGCATGAAAGTGTGAACGCCTGGAGAGGAGCCCCCACTTCCTTGAGGTGTGCCAACAACCTCCCTCTCATGGGTCAGCTCCCCCTCAGCGCCTGCAAGTGGCTAGAGAGCACCTTGCTGCACATCAGGGGGGCCATGGGGACCCGTCTCAGCACTGGAAGTCCTGCTCAGAGGGACTTCCATGAAGGTCTGGTTTCGGTACTCCATAGATGCCCATCGCTCCTCAAGAGATGCCATTCTATTCGAGCACTCACCATATTTTCGACACCCTGGCGACTCTGCTCCTCCATGGCCGCAGCCCTCCTCTCCTCGGCTGCAGCCCTCCTCTCCTCGGCCACAGCCCTCCTCTCCTCGGCTAAAGCCCTCCTCTCTTCGGCTGCAGCCAGCATTGCCACGGAGGTAGCCATCCTTTCCGTGGTGATGCTTTGATGCGCCACTGACTCCAAGAAGGCTCTGCTCATGCTCGCCATGGACTCCTCCATTCGCTCCACACTCGCAGCGACCCTGGAGACAAAACCTGCCAGAGACTCCTGCATCTGTGCATGGAGATCCATCACCTCCTGTCTTGCGGATGGACCCAGAGGCATAGGGTCGACATGCAGCTGAGCTGAGCTGGCAGAGCCCTGCGCCCTCCGACGAGGACTCTCCACTGCTGTCCCTGTCTCCACAATCTGCTGATGCTCACTTGTGAGCTGTGATACACCAGGTGACAACTCTACTCTATGTCCTGAATGTCCCACCGAGGTGTGAGTGTCTGCGCTGGTGCTGGGTGCGCTTACTTCTGCTGACGCTGCGCCCTCAGAGGTTGGAGCTTCCTCTGAGGAGTCTGGCTGCAAAGCCTCTTCCTCCTCGGCACTGGCGACGGGGGCTCCGGATGGTCCTGTGGGGGAGTAAAGGAAAGAGTTAGAGATGTGATGGCAAAGCTACTTGCACATTGGATTTGGCATATGCTCATAAGTCCAAATGATGTGGCTTCAGAATCATTTCAGCAACTCATGCTATGTCAATGAGAAAGATGGGGAACTATTCTGTCACCAGCTTGCGGGCTTGCCCCGGTCTCTCCTTCCCCAGCATCCACAGGCATGTCAGCCCCAGCAATCTCGAATGCCGCTTCCTCCCAGGGGCTCAGGTGGGCGAATGAGGGTGGTCCTCCTCTGGTCCTCGCACGCTCTCGCCTGTTGTGAGCTCTCTTTTCCTGCAATGAGAGAGACAAGTGGAGTTTGAGTGAGAGTGCAGGAGTGAGTGTAGAGATTGCATAGCATAGATGCTTAGAAGGAGACAAAGGTGTTGTGAGGCTGCAAGACCAAGGGCCCTTGTTGTGTGTTGTCAGTTGTGTTCCAAGCATCAGAGTGAGAGGCAGTGTGAGGGCTGCATGGTGGAACAGTTATGTGATTGTGAGCATAGCGAGATAGGGAATGGGTAAGGGTGCATGGATGTGACTGTGAATTGGGATGTGGAGGAAGAGATTGCTGAAGCTGAGTGCTGTTGGGGAAAGGCAATGGGGATCAGGTTGAGGGTGATGGAAACTTCGTACTTACTTTCCCTGTGCAGTGAAGGTCGCGGAAGCGCTTCCTGCACTGCAGCCAGGTGCGACGGGTGACTCCCAGAGAGCTGACCTCTGCAGCCACCTCCATCCAGGCATCCTTGATCTCTGTGGGAGGCCTCTTCCTCCCTGAACGAGGGTACAGGACCTCCCTGTGGGCCCTCACCCCATCGATCAGTGTCTCCAGTGACGTTTGGTCGAATTTGGTGGCTGCTCGGCCTCAGCCGCTGGCAGCAGCTGGTGCAGGCTCCTCTGCCATTCTGCAGGAGTGGTTGAGAAACCTGCAGAGGTTGAGAAGCTTTCTGGACACTTTAAAAGCACCACGAATGATGACATCATACTGTGGGGCTTTCTGACTGGAAATGGACAATTAGTAAGGCTGCCCACATGCTGGGAATTAATTGGCCACTTGAGGGAAAATTGCGTGCAGCTGGCTGACACATTTTTTCGTGTGTCAGAAACCCCACATTCGGGGAAACCCGACCATTTCCAACACAAGCCAAAAATCGGGGCCTATAGGGTAGATCTTGACTTTGTAAAATGGCTGATAGTGAATTGGCAGACTACATAACAGGCTGGATTTTGCCGGTGCTCAGAGGGCGGGTTTGGAGGCAGGTCAAAGGGTAAAATCATTTTGATTGACGGCGGATTGCGATCCCGTCATCAACCCGCCTCCAAACAATTTTCCCAAGTGTCAGGTCTCCAATTTGCACATGGACCCGAAACTTAGCGGCGGGAAGAGGATTAAAGCCAATTACCTGCCTATTAACAGGTAGTTGATAGTAGTTGACAGGCTATTTTTAAATTTTGCCGCTTCTGCCTCGGGTTTCCCGATGTCCAGACACCACGCCAGGTAAGTGTGGCGTGTTGTGAGTCTGCTGTAATGTTTCTGGATTGATGACAGCTGCAGAAGTGGTGTGAAGGATCCAATGGTGCGCTGGTGAGTCTCAGAGGTAAGGAAATGTTGGGAAATTCATTTTTAATGCATTTACACATTTCTTTAGGTAACGAGTTTTGAAATCCATGTCTAGTCCCACCTCATTGGGTGAACCTCTCTCACCAGTGACAGATCACTTCTGTAACCTCACCTGCAGCTGCCATCTATTCCAGCCTATGGAGGGAGTCACTGGAGAGCCTGAGTGCAAGAGCTCACCTTTGTACAGTGATTGTCAGTGTTTGCAGCACCTCAATGCTGTCACACACTGAGAAACCAGCTGTCAAAAAAAAATTATGTGTGGTCCCTTTAAGAAAACCGGCTGATGACGCATCATCAAATGACGTCATCTGACCGGCTTCCCCTTAATTGGCCGGCAAGCCGAGCGGCCTCAACAAGGTCAATCAACGTAAAATCACATCTGTGGGCCGGATGCAGTTGGGGGCGGGACTGGAAGCCAGAAACCACCTGACCCGCACCCAACCCGCATCCAATGAAAACATCGCAGCCAACATCTCTCCTGATTTTTATTTTCATTGACTTCAATGGAAGCTGTGAGCCTCCAATGGCAGATGATGTTCGTTCGCTGCACTTATGAAAATGAGGTTGAAGTTCCACTAGGGTCAGCCAGCACTCTTTAATTCTGGTGGTCCCAAAACCTGTCTTGCCCAACTACCATCTGGCCCATAGTCCAGAGATACTGAGGTCAACTGTAGCACTCATTATTGCACTATGGCTGATAACAGCTGACTCAGTACACACCAGGGATTGAAACTGAGGCATTGCTGGTCTATATGACTGGGTAACACACTAGAGGTAGCTTTAACTTTAGGCGATGGTATAAAACAGGCGATATTAAATTAGCCCCCCCATTTTACATCACGCCCAATTTTCCCAACTATTGAAATCAATAGAAGGGAAAATAGGGTGGGGTGCATAACGAAAAAAAAGAAAGACTTGCAATTCTGTAGTGCCTTTCACGACCCCAGGATGTCCCAAAGCACTTTTCAGCTAACAAAGTACTTTTGGAGTGCAGTCACTGCTGTAATGTAGGAAACACAGCAGCCAATTTGCACACAGCAAGGTCCCACAAACAGCAATGTGATAATGACCAGATAATCTGCTTTTGTGATGTTGATTGAGGAATAAATATTGGCTATGACCTTGAGGAGAACTCCCCCGCTCTTCATCAAATTAGTGCCATGGGATCTTTTACATCCACCTGAGAGAGCAGCCAGGGCCTCTGCAGCTTCCCTCAGTACTGCACTGGAGTGTCAGGCTAGATTTTCATCTTCAAGTCTTTGGAGTGGGTCTATGAACCCACAACCTTCTGACTCAAAGGCAAGGGTGCTACCCACTGAGCCACGGCTGACATAATGGGGCCGATTTTCCAGCGGGTGCGGGGAATTGTCGGGTTCCCCGAATGTCGGGGTTCCCACACGAATCGAACTGGGTCTGCCACATCGATGGAATTTTCCCTCAATTGGCCAATTCATTTCCAGCGTGTGGGAGCCCTTGTCCAACAGGTTCGAGGCTCTTACTCCCTGTGGGGACAGGAGCAGGGACTGCAGGGAGGATGAGCAACCTGGCCACAGCACCGTGGAGCAGGGGGCCATTCAAGTGGGGGGAGTTAAAAGAAATGTTGTAGTGGTAGGGGATAGTATCGTTAGGGGGATAGATAGAGTTCTTTGCAGCCGAGAGCGAGAGTCCCGAAGGCTGTGTTGCCTGCCCGGTGCCAGGGTTAAGGACATCTCCTCTGGACTGGAGAGAAACTTGGAGTGGGAGGGGGAGGATCCAGTTGTCGTGGTCCATGTTGGTACCAACGACATAGATAGGACAAGGAAGGAGGTTCTGCTGAGGGAGTTTGAGCAGCTAGGGGCCAAATTAAAAAGCAGAACCACAAGGGTAATAATCTCTGGATTATTACCTGAGCCACGAGCGAATTTGGCTAGGACAAATAAAATTAGAGAGTTAAATGCGTGGCTCAAAGACTGGTGTGGGAGAAATGGGTTTTGCTTCCTGGGACACTGGCACCAGTACTGGGGCAGGAGGGAGCTGTTCCGTTGGGACGGGCTTCACTTGGCCAGTGCTGGGACTAGAGTCCTGGCGGATCATATAACCAGGGCTGTAGAGAGGGCTTTAAACTAACTAGTGGGGGGGAGGTTCCTAGAGAGCAAATAATAAAAATGACAACAGAGAAGGTAATAGACTTAGGTAGCAGTGGGGAAATTAAAAACCAGAGCGTGTCAGGAAGGGGCAGAAGGTATGGAGTAAAAGGTAAAGTAATAAAAAGGGCAAAAGCAGGAACTAAGTGTCACAAAACATCTTTGAAAGTTCTCTATCTGAATGCACGTAGCATTCGTAACAAAATAGATGAGTTAATGGCACAAATAACTACATATGGGTATGATCTTGTGGCCATTACAGAAACATGGCTGCAGGGTGACAATGCCTGGGAATTAAACATACCAGGTTATTTAACGATCAGGAAGGACAGGCAGGAAGGAAGGGGAGGTGGGGTGGCTATGTTAATAAAGGAAGGAATCACTGTAATACAGAGAAATGATATTGGGTCAAAAGATCAGGATAATGAAACAGTTTGGGTGGAGGTAAGGAATAATAAGGGGAAAAAACACTAGTGGGCGTAGTCTATAGGCCTCCGAACAGTGGCAACTCTGTTGGGCGGAGTATCAATCAGGAAATAGTTGAGGCTTGTAATAAGGGAACATCTATAATTATGAGGGATTTCAACTATCATATTAATTGGACAAATCAAATTAGGCAGAGCAGCCTTGAGGATGAGTTCATTGAGTGTATTAGGGATGGGTTTCTTGAGCAGTATGTAACTGAACCGACCAGGGGGCAAGCAACCTTAGATCTGGTTCTGTGTAATGAGACGGGATTAATTAAAAATGTCCTAGTAAAGGATCCCCTTGGAATGAGTGACCATAACATGGTTGAATTCCATATTCAATTAGAGGGTGAGAAGGTTGGATCTCAAACAAGCGTGCTAAGCTTGAATAAAGGAGACTATGAAGGTATGAGAGCGGAATTGAGTAGAGTGGATTGGGAAAATAGATTAAAGGGTAAGACGATACATGATCAGTGGTGTACATTCAAGGAGTTATTTTACAACTTCCAAAAAATATATATTCCACTGAGAAGAAAAGGGTGTAAAAGAAAAGACAGCCATCCGTGGCTAAGTAAAGAAATTAAGGAGAGTATTCGACTAAAAACAAGGGCATATAAGGTAGCCAAATCTAGTGGGAGGATAGAGGATTGGGAAAACTTTAAAAGACAGCAAAAAATAACAAAAAGATTGATTAAGAAAGCGAAGATAGATTATGAAAGTAAATTAGCAAAAAATATAAAAACAGATAGTAAGAGTTTTTATAGTTATATAAAAAGAAAAAGGGTGGCTAAAGTAAATGTTGGTCCCTTAGAGGATGAGACCGGGAAATTAATGGTGGGAAATATGGAGATGGCAAAAACACTGAATGAATATTTTACATCAGTCTTTACAGTAGAAGACACTAAGAATATCCCAACACTGGACAAACAGGGGGCTAAAGGGGGGGAGGAGCTAAACACGATCAAAATCACTAAGGAAGTGGTACTCGGTAAAATAATGGGACTCAAGGCGGATAAATCACCTGGACCTGATGGCTTACATCCTAGGGTCTTGAGGGAAGTGGCGGTAGGGATTGTGGATGCATTGGTAATAATTTTCCAAAACTCCCTGGAGTCGGCAAAGGTCCCGGCAGACTGGAAAACTGCTAATGTAACACCCTTATTTAAAAAGGGCAGTAGACAGAAGGCTGGAAACTAGAGACCGGTTAGCCTAACATCTGTGGTAGGTAAAATTTTGGAGTCCATTATTAAGGAGACAGTAACAGGACATTTGGATAATCATCATTTAATAGGACAAAGTCAGCATGGTTTTATGAAGGGGAAGTCATGTTTGACAAATTTGCTGGAGTTCTTTGAGGAAGTAACATATAGGGTGGATAAAGGGGAACCAGTGGACGTAGTGTATTTAGACTTCCAAAAGGCATTTGACAAGATGCCACACAAAAGATTATTGCTTAAGATAAAAAATTACGGGATTGGGGGTAATATTCTGGCATGGATAGAGGATTGGCTATCTAACAGAAGGCAGAGAGTTGGGATAAATGGTTCATTCTCAGACTGGCAATCAGTAACTAGTGGTGTTCTGCAGGGGTCAGTGCTGGGTCCCCAACTCTTTACAATCTATATTAATGATTTGGAGGAGGGGACCGAGTGTAACATATCAAAGTTTGCAGATGATACTAAGATGGGAGGGAAAGTAGTGAGTGAGGAGGACATAAAAAACCTGCAAGGGGACATAGACAGGCTAAGTAAGTGGGCAGAGATTTGGCAGATGGAATACAATACTGGAAAGTGTGAGGTTATGCACTTTGGCAGGAAAAATCGTAGAGCAAGTTATTATCTTAATGGCAAGAAACTGGAAAGTACTGAAGTACAAAGGGATCTGGGGGTCCTGGTGCACGAAACTCAAAAGGTTAGTATGCAGGTGCAGCAAGTGATTAAGAAGGCCAATGGAATGTTGGCTTTCATTGCTAGGGGGATAGAATATAAAAATAGGGAGGTATTGCTTCAGTTGTACAAGGTATTGGTGAGACCGCACCTGGAATACTGCGTACAGTTTTGGTGTCCATACTTAAGAAAGGACATACTTGCTCTCGAGTCAGTACAAAGAAGGTTCACTCGGTTAATCCCGGGGATGAGGGGATGGACATATGAGGAGAGGTTGAGTAGATTGGGACTCTACTCATTGGAGTTCAGAAGAATGAGAGGTGATCTTATTGAAACATATAAGATTGTGAAGGGGTCGGATCGGGTGGATGCGGGGAAGATGTTCCCGATGATGGGTGAAACTAGAACTAGGGGGCATAGTCTTAGAATAAGGGGCTGCTCTTTCAAAACTGAGATGAGAAGGAACTACTTCACTCAGAGGGTGGTAGGTCCATGGAATATGCTGCCCCAAAAAGCTGTAGAAGCTACATCATTACATAAATTTAAAACAGAAATAGACAGTTTCCTAGAAGTAAAGGGAATTAAGGGTTACGGGGAGCGGGCAGGAATTTGGACATGAGTCTAGGTTCGGATCGGTCATGGCCCTGTGGGTAGCGGAGCGGGCCCAGGGGCCGTGTAGCCTGATCCTGCTCCTATTTCGTGTGTCTAATTCTGTTAGATTCAGGAGATGGTTCTGTGATAGTGGATTGGCGGTTAGGATCAGGTCAGCCATGATCTTATTGAATGGCGGAGCAGGCTCAAGGGGCCAATTGGCCTACTCCTGCTCCTATTTCTTATGTTCTTATGTTCTTATGTTCTAATTGACTATTTCCAGTCAGAAAGCCCCACAGTATGATGTCATCATTCGTGGTGCTTTCAAGGTCCACAGCAAGCACTGCATCCTCTGAAGACTTCCAAATGAACCATACAGGATGGCAGAGGAGCCTGCAGCAGCTGTGGCCAGTGCCAGACCCCGAGCTGCCTCCAAATTCGACGAGGCTTCACTGCAGGCATTATTGGATGGGGTTAGGGCCCACAGGGAGGTCCTCTTCCATAGGTCAGGGAGGAAGAGGCCTCCCACTGAGACCAAGGCTGCATGGATGCAGGTGTCAGCAGATGTCAACTCGCTGGGAGTCACCAGAAGAACCTTGGCATTACATCTCTAACTCTTTCCTTTACTCTCCCACAGTACCACCCAGAGCCCCCGTCCCCACTGTGGAGGAGGAAGAGGCTGAGCAACCAGACTCCTCAGAGGAAGCTCCAACCTCTGAGGGCACAGCGTCAGCAGAAGTAAGCGCACCCAGCACCAGCGCAGACACTCACACCTCGGGGGAACCTTCGGGACATAGAGTAGTGTTGTCACCTGGTGTTTCACAGCTCACAAGTGAGCATCAGCAGATTGTGGAGACAGGGACAGCAGTGAAGAGTCCTCGTCGGAGGGTGCAGGACTCTGCCAGCTCAGCTCAGCTGCACTGCATGTCGACCCTCTCCCTTTGGGACCATCCGTAAGATCAGAGATGATGGATCTCCATGCACAGATGCAGGAGTCTCTGGCAGGTTTTGTCTCTAGGGTCGCTGCGCGTGTGGAGCGAATGAAGGAGTCCATTGCGAAGATGAGCTGAGCCTTTGCGTAGTCATTGGCGCATGAACGCATCACCATGGAAAGGTTGGCACCCTCCATGGAGGAGATAAGTCGCCAGGGTATGGAAAACATGGTGAGTGTTCATAATAGAACGACATCTCTTGAGGAGCGATGGGCATCTATTGAACAGAGAAACCAGACCTTCATGGAAGTCCTTCTGAGTAGGACTGCCAGTGCAGATATGGGTCCCCATGGCCCCCTGATGCGCAGCAAGGTGCTCTCAAGCCACATCCAAGTGCTGGCCCCTTCTGGCCTGTGCAGCTTCAGCTGACTGAGCAGTAGCCTGGCGCTCCTGCTGCTGATGCTGCTGTTCCTGATTCTGCTGCTGACGCCTCTGCTGCTGGAGATCCTCTAATGGCATGAAGGGAAGGGAAAAAAGGCCTCCCATACTTCTGGTAGATGCCTCCGTTGAGGAAGCGCTGAGTGAGGGTGCTGAGCGGTGCTTCCCAGGAGCTCACACTGGAGAAGTGTGTGAGGCTCCAACCTTCCACAGCTGTGCCTAAGCCTTGAACAAGTTGCCCCAAGCCTGAAACAACAAGGTCCTGCAACCTATAAATGCTGTCTGATTAAATCTCTTCTTTCCTGATTGACCTGCAGCTGAAAGTAAGCGAGCCGTTATTGTTCACGCCAGGTTTCATCAGCGGCGTTCTCACCAGGCGTGTTTAGCGTGGGAAAAGGCTGAAAGTAGCAAGGGCCCCTCAAAGTAGCATTACAGATGCCACTTATTGGTGATTACGATCCCGACGACCAGTCCCGCCTGCTGCGGGCAGGACTGAATCGGGTCGCGTTGAAACGCCAGGGGGAAAGTTGGACGGGGCGGGGAATCAGGCGGGGGGGCGGTCACGACCCCCTATTTTTGCAATTTTCTTCCCCCACACGCCTGAAACCCCGCCTGACGGCTGCAAGAAAATCGACCCCAATGAGTGGATAATTCAATATTGCCCATTTTACACCATCGCTGAAAGTTAAAATTACCCCCACTGGGTGGTGCATTTAAGTCACATCAGGACAGCTAAATTATTGTAAATTTTTGCAAGCAGAAGAAAGGCAAAACCGTTTACCACATAGATACACAAGTAATACATGATTTTTTCGGCACACTAAGTTCCTGAAAGAGTTTTATTTGTGTTTTTTATGTAATTTAAATTAATGATATCTGAAAGAGAATGGAAAGCAGAAATCTTAACTAAGGGTTCATTGGTGTCATAAAAGTGATGGTCAACTGTGAGGTTACATCACTTAGTGATTTTTGTTATTATTTATAATGTATACCATTACCAACTTATATATGTTTGTACCTGTTTTTAGTCTGCTTTGTGCTGCTGACTGTCACTGGGCTTGATGCAGGATGAGGTTTACATAAGAGGATTATCAACTGTGATGTCAGAAAATAATCTTAAATTGATTCTCAAGAAATTCTACATCAAAGAAACATTTAACTTTAATAAACGCTGCACTTGCTGCTGCATGTCACAATACCATAATAGATCAACCGCGATCTAATTGAATGGCAGAACAGGCTCGAGAATGGCCTATTCCTGTTCCTATATTCCACATTACGACAGTGACTACACTTCAAAAGTACTTCATTTGCTGTAAAGTGCTTTGGGCTGTCCTGAGGTCATGAAAGGTGCATAGTTGCCAATTTTTATTTTTTGGGGATCTTGGAAGGTTCATGAGGCAGGTGGAGATACACTTTAGAGACATCCTGTAATTTTATTCTGGGAGATAGGGTTCATATTATTTCACTGTTGGGATTCATAACTACATAGCAATGACAACTTGCATTTATATCCTTCATCATCACTGGGTCAAAATCCTGGAACTCCCTACCTAACAGCACTGTGGGAGTACCTTCACCACACGGACTGTAGCGGTTCAAGGCGGCTCACCACCACCTTCTCAAGGGCAATTAGCGATGGGCAATAAATGCTGGCCTTGCCAGCGACGCCCACACCCCATAAACTAATTTTAAAAAGTCAAAGATTTTGAGCGGTGACCAAAAGTTTGGTCTAAGAGGTGAGGTTTAAGGAGGATCTAAAGAAGGAAAGGGAGGTGGGGGAAGCAGAAGGCTTTAGGGAGGGAATTCCAGAGTGAAGCTTAGGTAGCTCAAGGCATGGCCAGCAATGAAGGGAGGGGAATATACAAGGGGTCAGAGTCCAAAGAAAGGAGCATTCAAGGATGGTGCAGGGCTGGAGATGCTTACAGAGTTATGGAGGGGTGAGGCCATGGAAGGATTTAAACACAGGAATGAGTATTTTCAATTTGAGATGTTTGGGGACCGGGAGCCAATTACAGCGATTACACGTGTGATGGGCGAGCAGAACTTGGTGCAGGATAGGATACGGGCAGCAGAGTTGGTTTTGGAAGGTGGAGGATTCCTACTAAATTATAATTCAATATGAAATAGTCAAACTATGTAAAAGCATGACCGTCCTAGGAGAAGATTGCAAACATTGAAAGTATGCAATAATTGAATTACACTGAATATCATTTTATCAATTTATTTACAATTATCCCCTCTTTTACTGAAGTGGTGAGTCATCGATATAATTCCATTGGTACTGACAACTCTCCAGTACCTCACCAAAGTGGACATTCTTCAACTTTGAGCCTTGCTAGTGAGTGTTGGCTACCTATTCAATCATGAGATCATCACAGCCGATCTTGATTTTCAGCTGCCAGCTGATTCCAGTATATGTAACTTACTTTTGGTCTGCTTTCCCCCACCAATTTTCCTGCACTTCTGAAGGAATTCTCTTGCTGGAATATGAGAGTAGGTCCGACAAGATGAGGATCCCAGCAAGGGGCATCGCAGGTCAAGGGCACAAAAGTCTACCTGTTGCATTGAACGATTATATATTTTTTAAAGCAGCCTTGCTGCTGTCTGGCTAATGTAAGTCCATGGTAAACTGTTCCAATGCAAATGTTTATAATTTTGGAGAAGTCATCTTTCTCCTAGCACTAGGAGAAATGACTGTTTTAATGGCATGGGATTTAACAGTTGGCTTCTTTAAGGTGTGTTGTACTTTATGACTTTTTCTTGCAAACTTCAGATTTATTTGGTGTAATGGATGATTTTTTTCGACAGAGAATGCCCAGTAATGGGAACCTCACTCTCTCCCCTCAGGCCCCAAAACCATACCTGTTTTCGGCCTCGGCTCAGTCCTATGCCTAAAAAAAAATTAAACTTTGCATCTTTGGGGGTTCATCCTCCCCATTTAAATGGTCTCCCTCCTCTGCTGGTTCTGCAGTGGTTGTCCCACTGCAGCGCTGCCATATCTTGCTTTTCTGCAGTGGTGGGCTCCCCCTTGGGGGCAGGGATCCTACCAGGTGCCCACCCTGCATAGAAAATAACTCCCAACCCAAGAGACTAGGTCAGGGTCATGGCAGGATCAGAGCGGTGCTCAGAAGTTCCACCCCAGCTTCTGTAGAGTTGTAAGAACCAGTCCTGATGGAAAGATCTCAAATATACTTTGAGATGTTTGGCAATATCTGCTAATGATTCTTCCAGTTGGACACTGGAAGAGCAGAGACAGCCATCCCTTTGCCCAGCCTATCTCCTTCCTTGTCTGAGTCCACTAAAATGCACCATGCATGTAGTTTCTGGGAGCAATATTGGTTAGGGGCACACCTTAAAAGATTTATATGTGACAATGAAAGCTATTTCAGTACCACCGACAAAATGTGGATATGGAAGTGTAAGTAACAGAGCTTAAAAATTGTGGGGTATTCTAACCCCAAAGAACGAGTGCGTTGGAGTCGGTTGGGAAATTAAAATGCTAAAAATCTGAATCCCAACCAGAACCTGCCTCCAACCCATCCACTTTCGGTTTTAACGGAGGTGGGATGGGGGAGCGGGCAACCAGCCCGCTCCCAGGAGGTGGGTCGCCCATTTAAATATTATAATTAGCCTGGCGTGCCTCAAATTTAACCACCATTTTAAATTTAACAGCGCCTGTTCAGGTTTTGTAGGCCTCGGGAAACCCGACAGCTAATGGAAGGCGAGGACTGCTGGATCCAGGAGGAAAGTGCCTTTAAATTATAATATTTATAAATGGACGACCCGCCTCCTGGGAGCAAGCTGGCTACCCGCCCCCCATCCCTCCTCCGTTAAAATCAGAAGTGGTTAGAGGCGGGTTCTGATCGAGATTTTTAGCACTTTAACTTCCCACCCGATCCAGCTTCCCTGCCTAACCCACCCTCCTTGATTGGAGACCCTGCCCCCCCCCCAACAAGGCCTCTGATCCCTCCCCCCCAGACTCCAATTCAACTCCCCCAGGTCTCCTATCGCCTTCCCAGCCTTCCCCCCCACCCCCAAACTACCGATGATCTTCAGGAAACCCCCCATTGTTTTCTGCCTCCCCACCACGCTCCTCCAGACCCCTGATGTTCTCTGCCTCCCCACACCCCAATCATCCTTCAGCCCACACAATCAGCCCCCAGCCCCCCCGATCATCCTTCAACCCACTCGATCAGCCCCCAGCCCCCCCGATCATCCTTCAACCCACTCGATCAGCCCCCAGCCCCCCCGATCATCCTTCAACCCACTCGATCAGCCCCCAGCCCCCCCGATCATCCTTCAACCCACTCGATCAGCCCTCAGCCCCCTCCCGATCATCCTCCAGCACCCCAATCATCCTCCAGCGCCCCGAGCATCCTCCAGCGCCCCGATCATCCTCCTGCCCCCACTCGATCAGCCCCCCGATCATCCTCCTGCCCCCACTTGTTCCGCCCCCGATCATCCTCCAGTCACCCGATCAGCCCCCAGCCCCCCGATCAGCCCCCAGTCACCTGATCAGCCCCGAGCCCCCCGATCAGCCCCCAGTCACCTGATCAGCTCCCAGTCAACCGATCAGCCCCCAGCCCCCCGATCAGCCCCCAGTCACCCGATCAGCCCCCAGCCCCCCATCAGCCCCCAGCCCCCCCGATCATCCTCCAGCCCCCCGATCAGCCCCCAGCCCCCCGATCAGCCCCCAGCCCCTCGATCAGCCCCCAGTCACCCGATCAGCCCCCAGCCCCCCGATCAGCCCCCAGCCCCTCGATCAGCCCCCAGCCCCCCGATCAGCCCCCAGCCCCCCGATCAGCCCCCAGCCCCTCGATCAGCCCCCAGTCACCCGATCAGCCCCCAGCCCCCCGATCAGCCCCCAGTCACCCGATCAGCCCCCAGCCCCCCGATCAGCCCCCAGTCACCCGATCAGCCCCCAGCCCCCCGATCAGCCCCCAGCCTCCCCGATCAGCCCCCAGCCCCCCATCATCCTCCAGCCCCCCCGATCAGCCCCCAGCCCCCCCGATCAGCCCCCTGCCCCCCGATCAGCCCCCAGCCCCCCGATCTGCCCCCAGTCACCTGATCAGCTCCCAGCCCCCCCAATCAGCCCCCTGCCCCCCGATCAGCCCCCAGTCACCCAATCAGCCCCCAGTCACCGGATCAGCTCCCAGTCACCCGATCAGCCCCCAGTCACCCGATCAGCCCCCAGTCAGCCGATCAGCCCCCAGCCCCCCGATCAGCCTCCAGTCACCCGATCAGCCCCCAGTCACCCGATCAGCCCCCAGTCACCGGATCAGCCCCCAGTCACCCGATCAGCCCCCAGTCACCAGATCAGCCCCCAGTCACCCGATCAGCCCCCAGTCACCCGATCAGCCCCCAGCCCCCCGATCAGCCCCCAGCCCCTCGATCAGCCCCCAGTCACCGGATCAGCTCCCAGTCACCCGATCAGCCCCCAGTCACCCGATCAGCCCCCAGCCACCCGATCAGCCCCCAGTCACCCGATCAGCCACCAGCCCCCCGATCAGCCCCCAGCCCCCCGATCAGCCCCCAGCCCCCCGATCAGCCCCCAGCCCCCCGATCATCCTCCAGCCCCCAGCCCCCCCGATCAGCCCCCAGCCCCCCCGATCATCCTCCAGCCCCCAGCCCCCCCGATCAGCCCCCAGCCACCCGATCAGCCCCCAGCCCCTCGATCAGCCCCCAGCCCCCCGATCATCCTCCAGCCCCCCCGATCATCCCCCGATCAGCCCCCAGCCCCCCGATCAGCCCCCAGCCACCCGATCAGCCCCCAGTCACCCGATCAGCCCCAGCCCCCCGATCAGCCCCCAGTCACCCGATCAGCCCCCAGCCCCCCCCGATCATCCTCCAGCCCCCCGATCAGCCCCAGCCCCCCGATCAGCCCCCAGTCACCCGATCAGCCCCCAGTCACCCGATCAGCCCCCAGCCCCCCCGATCATCCTCCAGCCCCCCGATCAGCCCCCAGCCCCCCGATCATCCTCCAGCCCCCCCGATCATCCCCTGATCAGCCCCCAGCCTCCCGATCAGCCCCCAGCCCCCGATCAGCCCCAGCCCCCTGATCCTCCACACCCACTCGATCAGCCCCCCCGATCCTCCGCACCCACTCGATCAGCCCCCCCCGATCCTCTGCACCCACTCGATCACTCCCTCCCTCCCTCTTCTCTGCGGCCTAGTGCAGCAGGCCAGCCTTCCCATCTGGCTGGCTTTGGGTGGGAAACAGAGGTTTCAAATGCAAATCAGACCCTGCTGTTAAATTTGGCCGGGTCTGCGGGAAATCTGTTCTCCAGGGTTTCCCAAGCTTTCTGAGCCCCCCCCTACCCCCGCCACCCCCCCCCGCTGCCAACCCGCCAGAGGATTAAAATTCAGGCCATTGTCTCCTTGCTAACTTGCTGACGGTACACATGGTGAAGAGTAACATGCTTCTGATAGTTTTCCAAACTCGGGTGGCCTTAGCATTCCTACTGATGCCTGAAAACATCCTCATTGGCTGCCATATCCTATGCCTCAGGGGGACAGTGTCCAATCACCCAACTGTTTCCCTCAGGTCATTTTTACCTCAGCCGATCCCAATGTTAACATCCCTATTGCCACCTTGACTGCTAACTTAGTACGGACTGGGAATCAAATCTAAGGTCTCAAAGTTATGAATAGCTGAATGCTACATTAGCTATTGCATTTACCCATGACCATGAGTCCATCAGAGGATGCTATGAGTTTCTTTTTATTGGAGTTCTGATGAACATGTAAAAAAAAGAAAGCCTTGCATTTCTATAGCGCCTTTAACAACCTCAGGGCATCCCAAAGCGTTTTACAGCCAATGAGGTGCTTTCGAAGTCTAGTCACTGTTGTAATGTAGGAAACATGTAGATATTTTCCCTTAATGTCCTACTGATCGGTCAACCAGTTATGAGCAAACCTCATCTCTCTCCTTGGGCTTCATAATTGAATATTCATCACCTTGCAGGCAACAGTCAAGAAGTAGCCAATCTCTCAAAAAAATTGTCATAGAGATTGTAATGTAGTATCACATGGCTTGTCACATGGTTTACTATGAGCATGCTCAGTTCGCTCCGGCCTAATAAAGCCTGCACATGGACTAGCAACTCATCGTGTCTCTGTCTTTCATTTGTTCTACCCACATATATTACATTTTGGCGACGAGGATGGGATTTCAAAGCCATTTTTAGGGAACAAATGAAGGACAGAGACACGATGAGTGGCTAGTCCATGTGCCGGCTTTATTAGGCCGGAACAAACTGAGCATGCTCATACTAAACAATGTGACAAGCCATGTGTTAATACATTACAGAGATCGTTTTCAGTAACGCACAGTTTGTATGCTCTTTACCCAAGGGTTCCTGCCAGTCATAGAGACAGGACTCAGAGTGGGAAGATCAAAGGAAAGCGAACCTCGTGTTACTGAAACTGATCTCCAACACAAGGGCTTAAATAACTTTAAATCAGATGGGATGAGGGACTCAGTGGTTTTTAAGAGGAACATGATCTTCAGCTGCTACCTATCTGTGTCTAAAGTTTAATTATTGAACAACTGTGTAGAATTGTACCTTTAAACTATCAGTTGACTAAGTTAGCTCCTATCATATGGCTGCAGCTCTTCCCTCCACGAGTTTTCACTCATATCTGGGTACAACACATAGTAATCAGCATTCTCAACCCCTTACACACACGCATGCACACACACACAACACAACGCAACACACACACACATAACACTTACACACAGCACACACACACAACACATACTACCATCACCATCTCTAGCACCACAAGATATGGCTTCTAGCTAAATTGGTTTTCATAAGCTCTTCAGCATTTTGGGCCTTTAGTTAGGGAGCAGGTTTGTGTTACCCTGGGCTCAGTAGTCAGCTTAGGACGTACGTTATTCATAACCTTTGGTTAGTTCGGGGCTTCTGTTCTACAATCCCTTTAGTACGCATCATTTGGAAACTGTAGTTAATGAAGTACCTTTATTCAAAGTGCTTTATCACTGTAACTTTAATTGCTCTTGACACTCTGTTTTCAAATTCACAGTGTTTCATAAAGTTCAAGATATCTGCATTTCTCGAGTCATTCATTTGGGAGAAGACGGCTGCATTAAAATGGAACCTACCTAAATAACACCAATTTCTGTCATCTCATTCTCAAGTTCTTGTCTGTGATAACCATCCAGTGACCCCTGCTAGAATTGTATGTATGTGGACATCGGGTATGTGGACACAGATTGGGCTCAGCGATGGTGCCTGCTTCCTCTAGCCTCTAGTGGTTTGCTGACACTTGGGGGGTGATTTTCACTCAGAAGTCGGGAAGGAGGCGGGACTACAACTTTCAGGGTTGTAGTCCTGCCTCCATCGAGATGCGGCCAATCCACGCGATTTTAACTTGATTGACCTTGTTGAGCCCGCCCAGCGGGCTCAGCAGGCCAATTAAGGGCCACCCGGCAACAAGTGACGTCACAGACTGAAATTTCGTCTATCAAGACGTTTTGACAGATGAAATATCAGTGTTTCACAGCTGTTTGAAGCTGTCAAACACTGACAGTCTTACTTCTAAATGGAGTCCTTCTACACAGACTCAGTTAGAAATCTCTCCGGCACAGAAAGCTGCAGGCTGTCACTTTTGACAGTTCGCAGCCATTCTGCTTTCTGTGCCGGTTAGATGATGGACTCCCGAGACCTAGAGGAAGGAAGGCTTTAAAGGTAAGTACAGGTAATTTAAACTTCTTTACACACTTTAGACACACCAAACACACTTACCTTTGCACTCATGCACCCATCACTCACCTGAACACCGACATCTCGACCCCTCCAAGTCCTTCAACCTGACGGCCCGACTCTTCTAACTTGGTGTGGTTTGGAGCCGTCGGGAATCCCACACTTCAAGCTTTAAAATAGGGATTAGGCTAAAAACTGCCTGTTAACTACCTGTTAACAGGCAGTTAATTGGCACTAATCCCTTCCCGCCTCGGGTAGGCGGGTCCCAGTGCGGGGTGGGTACCCGCCTCCTTTGAAACTTACATGGAGGCGGGATAGGGGCGGGATAGGGGCGGGATGGTGTCGGGACTGATTGCTTCTGCTGTCTGTACATTCACTTGCTTTGGAAGGGGGCGGGGAGTCATTTTAGCTTTTATGGTCAAGCGTAAAAAGGAAGATAGCGAATCAGCAGCTCGCTTTACCGTTCCATTGAAGTCAATCAGATGAGGTATAAAACCGTTGTCCGATTCGCTATCTCCTGCTTTTTGCCCAATGACAACAGTTAAACTGACTCCCGCTGTCTGTAAAACAAAGCAGTGGAACAATTCGTGTCTGGCTTTGTCTTACCAGCTAGTTCAATCCAACTTTGGAATGATTGAAGAAGCACATGTGAGGGCACATCGACTGGAAGGCCGAATGGCCTATTTCTTTGTGTAAATTCTATGTAGGTTAGAACAGGCACAGTCCTTAACATAAGACGCTTGGACCACTTAGAGCAGTGACCAGCACTGCTGTACCCAAGAGAATATCTAAAGCAGGCCCCAAAACCTCTAACAGGAGTGTAGTAAAGGCGCATCTGAACTTTGAGGGCTGGATTTTAGGGCAGAATCCATTTCTGCCAGGTATATATGCCCTGTATTTATTACAACTCCAGTTACTGTCTTTGATAGCCTGCACAAAAACAAAAGTCTATTTCTGCTGTTTAAATTATTCACATCTGATCCAATAATAGATTGGTGCTGTCGAGGAATTGAGCTGATATAACAGTCGCTCTCGACTGAACTGTTCCCCTCAACCACAGTCTTTCCATTGGAATATATGCAAAATGAACTGAACCTCAGTAAACATTCCCCATTAACAAGGTACAAACACTTTGACAGGTTAAAGCATATCATACGGTGTGTTGGGATAAATGTCTTTTTTCCCCATTCTGTTTTGAGTAACAATGTAGCTAGGTTTTCAACAAGACATGGGTGTAGATTTTACAAATTAACACCCTGGCACAAAGCTTGATTTCAATTTTAATTTCTTACATTACAACAGTGACTACACTCCAAAAAAGTATGTCATTGGCTGTACAGCGCTTTGAGACGGCCTGAGGTCGTGAAAGGTGCTATAGCAATGCAAGTTCTTTCTTTAATGGAGGGAGAATCCTGCGGAGCGCGCTGGTCTCCACACCTGCCGGCCAAGGTTCAGTGGGCAGCACTCTCACCTATGAGTCAGAAGGTTGGGGGCTCAAGTCCCACTCCAGAGGCTTGAGCACAAAAATCTAGGCTGACACTCCAGTGCAGTACTGAGGGAGTGCTGCATTGTCGGAGGTGCCGTCTTTCAGATGAGAAATTAAACCGAGGCCCCGTCTATTCTCTCAGGAGGACGTAAAAGATCCTGTGGCACTATTTTGAAGAAGAGCAGGGGCGTTCTCCCCAGTGTCCTGGCCAATACTTATCCCTCAATCACCATCACTAAAGCAGATTATCTGGTCATTATCACATTGCTGTTTGTGGGAGCTTGCTGTGCGCAAAGTGGCTGCTGTGCTTCCTACGTTGCAACGGTGACTACACTTTGGGATGTCCTGAGTTTGTGAAAGGCGCTATATAAATGCAAGTTCTTTCTTTCTTTAATGGAGAGAGAACCATGCGGAGCGCGCTGATCTCCACACCTGAGTTCCCGATAGGCACTCTCGTTGTACTGAGTTCTATGCCAGAAGTGCTCATTTCTAATATCTAGCCCATGATCTCTTCCTCTCCCCCCCCCGTCCCTACAATTTTTTCTCTCCTTAACCTTTCTTGTCCTAAGAGCACTGACTCGCGTGGGTGGGGTCCAGTTGTCCCAGCCAGCTGACCGTCAATGGCCAAATAGAAGCTTCTTCATGTGTGAAGCTAGACAGTGAGTTTTGGCAGACTACTTGACCATGGCTTAAAAAAGAACCTCTTGCAATCATAAAATTTGCGGAAAATCTATGCACATTGTGGACGGCTTGTATTTATACAATGAAGTATATGTTGGCTGGCATTGAAGGCACGAAATCTTGAAAGGCACATAATGAAAACAGTGTGAAGAGCCTATGTAGGCCAATGTTGAAAGTATGGGTATGTTGAGATACCGCGGCAAACGTGGGAGTCGAGACCAGAGCTATTGAAAACACAACTGCTTTATTCCAACCACATGACAAAACAGGAACTAGAAAAGCCCGCGCATCCACTTAAATACTTCCCAGACAGGAAGTGCTCCCGGCAGCCTGTCCCTGCGGGAAACAAGTTGCTGGAGGAAAGGGCCCCCGGCTGGGGGCTTCTGCTTAGACTGTCTGTGCCGCCGTGAGCGGATTATGTCCAGTGGTGGCGTGTCGCCACAGGTAGGTATATTAGAGATAGTTCACATGGCAAAGAGATAATATGGTGTGTTTAATGTTCTTTAAATGTCAATACAAAACTGAATGGTTGCCAAGCTAAATAGAGTCTACTGTATAACCTAGTAATGCAACAAAGAGGGATCCTGCAACTAACTGACGCAAGTTTTCCAGAGCAATTCTTCCACTGGACTGATCAAGGAATTATTTCATCAGCCTACTTTTCACAATGCCGCCTAATATCACTGCACCTAATTGTTCTCTCCTGTCGCCCACTGACTTGGGATCATCTTTGCTTTGCAGACCAGCATTAGTAGAGGAGCCAACAAAGAAAAGCGAAGAGGCTTAGCATACCTCGGCACTGCAGATTAAATGGTTCTTCAAAGATGCCACAGACCGTGCTCTTGATTTGCCTTGGAACAATTTTCAAAAATCACATAATCCTTGGTTACCGGAAATTTGAAAAAAAAACTTCTCTCTCCCTGGGGAGTCAAGTTTCTTTACTTTTAAGTTTGCTGCCCACTTCCATGTTCTTGCACTACTGATTCATGAGTCTTCATTCCGTAATCCTTTTATGATATTATTTACCTTGTAGACTCTCATTTCTTCCAAGGGGAATCATTTTCTTTTGCCCATTTTCTCCCTTTTTCTCCTATTCTTCTCTGAAAGGCAACAACTCCTGCCAGGTTACAATACCACAAGGTTTGGTGTACCCAGGTACCTCATTCTGTGGAGAGATTGGGTCGATTGGGCTTATACTCACTGGAGTTTAGAAGAATGAGAGGGGATCTCATTGAAACTTATAAAATTCTAACAGGACTAGACAGACTAGATGCAGGAAGGATGTTCCCGATGGCCGGGGAGTCCAGAACCAGGGGTCACAGTCTAAGGATAAGGGGTAGGCCATTTAGGACAGAGATGAGGAGGAATTTCTTCACCCAGAGAGTAGTGAACCTGTGGAATTCTCTACCACAGAAGGCAGTAGAGGCCAATTCATTAAAAATATTCAAGAAGGAGTTAGATATATTTCTTAAGGATAAAGGGATCAAAGGGTATGGAGAGAAGGCAGGGACAGGGTACTGAATTTGGATGATCAGCCATGATCTCATTGAATGGCGGGGCAGGCTCGAGGGGCCGAATGGCCTACTCCTGCTCCTATCTTCTAAGTTTCTATGTTTCTATGTCATTATTCAAGGAAGAGCCTAGCAAGTAAGTGCCAGTGAGGCATCTTACCATAAGGGGCATCACAGGTGAACCCAGTCCCATCCCCACCCAACAGTCCCAGAGGAAGGGTGCTTTTCAGGAACGGTCACCGGCTAGTGATGGGGAAGCCGGGCTGATTTCTCCCTCCCTATCTGAGGTAAACTGTAGCACCCCAATTCCCACCCGGGCTTAGATCAGCTAATTCAGCAAGGGCCACAAATCAAACCTAGTACATTCTGATCTGTTTGGCCAAGTTATCCGATACCTTTATGAACTGAGCCCTGGGGAGAGCAGGGAAGGTTTCCATTTTGTTTTAGCTTCAATTGGTAAATTCTTTTGTTATTTATTTTTGTTAGAAATTAGTGGGGTTTTTTTTTACTTTCTTTCAATTTCCTTCCCTTTTATCTAATTCTCTTATGAACACATGGTCCCGTGCTGGGACATACTTCCAGGGTTGCCAGCAGCCCTTGAGTAGCTCACCCTTTCTTCATGTGTGAGCTTTGGCAGTGAATGTCACCAGGTGATAGAATCATGGAGCCGTGTTGCAGCCAAGCCCAAGTTAAAATCAATTACAAATATAAACAGAAAAATGCTGAAAAACACTTAGCGGGTCAGGCAGCATATGTGGAGAGAGAAACGAGAGTTAACGTTTCAGGTCAATGACCTTTCCTCAGAACTGGAAGAAGTTTGAGATTTAACAGTTTCTAAGCAAGAGCAGAGCCAGGGGAAAAAGGGAGGGTGGGGAGGAAACAACAGCAACACCAACTTGCATTTATACAGCGCCTTTAACATTGTAAAACATCCCAAGGCGCTTCACAGGAACGTTATCAGACAAAATTTGACACCGAGCCACATAAGGAGATATTAGGACAGAAACGAGGTATGTTTTAAGGAGCGTCTTAAAGGAGAAAAGTGAAGTAGAGAGGCGGAGAGATTTAGGGAGGGAATTCCAGAGCTTAGGGCCTTGGCAGCTGAAGGCACGGCCGCCAATGGTGCGGCGATTAAAATCGGGGATGCTCAAGAGGCCAAAATTGGAGAAGCAGATATTTCGGAGGATCGTAGGGCTGGAAGAGATTACAGAGATTGGGAGGGCAAGGCCATGGAGGGGTTTGAAAACAAAGATGACCAGATCGGTAGCTGCAGAAATGTCATGTTGCATGGAGGGCCAAAGGCTAGAAAGTTGGGATTTTGAAAATACAGTTGTAAGTGAAAGAACAAAAGGGGAAGGTCTGTCATCGGGTAGAGAACAGAAGTGATTAAATGACAAAAGGGAAGATGGTACAAGGCAAAAGTGGGTGATAATGAGAGTGTTTCCAGCATTTTCTGTTTTAATTTCCGATTTCCAGCATCCGCAGTATTTTGCTTTTGTTAAAATCAGACGCCTTTTGTAACAAAATATTGAGAGAAATATGTTCAAAACATTTCCAGTGTAACTTTGCAAACAGAGAAACAGGTAAGTGCATTGGAGGCAGTTAGGTAGTCAAGTCCATTCTACAATCTCTGCAGTTCCTTACTGACATCAAAATGGAATCTCTTCCACTAGTTCATTCCTCACCCACAATCAAAATGGGCATCGCAGAAGAGATGTTTAGAAGGAGCCCATTTCTAATGAGTTTGTTGTTGTGCACATCACAAAATGAAAACGTCTGAAAGAATTATATTTATATCAACCAGCAAAAATAGCCACATTTCCACTCACTTTCAGCCAAACAATTCTTCCACTGTCATGGGTCCAAAATTCCTGGACTAAGGGTCAGGGGGAGCACCAGCAGGATGGGTGGACCAGATTTGGGCAGGACCTGGTTCTGCTGTGTCACTGTCCATTTTTAAACGCAAGGAATTTCCACCAGAAGTTCTTGCACACTATGCAGATATCACCAGAACAGGTAGGACCCAGAGGATTACATCATCACTCAGAAATTCTGCCAGTTCCACCTCAATTGCCCCCCAACACAAGGTGACACCTTTTTTTTTTTAATTCATTTATGGGATGTGGGCGTCGCTGGCTAGGCCTGCATTTAGTGCCCATCCCTAATTGCCCTTGAGAAGATGGTGGTGAGCCACCTTCTTGAACCACTGCAGTCCATATGGTGTAGGTACACCCACAATGCTGTTAGGAAGGGAGTTCCAGGATTTTGGCCCAGCGACAGTGAAGGAACGGCGATACAGGTCCAAGTCAGGATGTTGTGTGGCTTGGAGGGGAACTTGTAGGTGGTGATGTTCCCATGCGTCTGCTGCCCTTGTCCTTCTAAGTGGTAGAGGTCGCGGGTTTGGAAGGTGCTGTTGAAGGAGCTTTGGCGAGTTGCTGCAGTGCATCTTGTAGATGGTACACACTGCAGCTACAGTGCGCCGGTGGTGGAGGGAGTGAATGTTGAAGGTGGTGGATGGAGTGCCAATCAAGCGGGCTGCTTTATCCTGAATGGTGTCGAGCTTCTTGAGTGTTGTTGGAGCTGCACTCATGCAGGCAAGTGGAGAGTATTCCATCACACTCCTGACTTGTGCCTTGTAGATGGTGGAAAGGCTTTGGGGAGTCAGGAGGTGAGACACTCGCCGCAGAATTCCCAGCCTCTGGCCTGCTCTTGTAGCCACAGTATTTATATGGCTGTTCCAGTTCAGTTTCTGATCAATGGTAACCCCCAGGATGTTGATAGTGGGAGATTCAGTGATGGTAATGCCGTTGAATGTCATGGGGAGATGGTTAGAGTCTCGCTTGTTGGAGATGGTCATTGCCTGGCACTTGTGTGGTGCGAATGTTACTTGCCACTTGTCAGCCCAAGTCTGAATGTTGTCCAGGTCTTGCTGCATATGGACACGGACTGCGTCAGTATCTGACGAGTCTCAAATGGTGCTGAACAGTGTGCAATCATCAGCGAACATCCCCACTTCTGACCTTATGATGGAGGGAAGGTCATTGATGAAACAGCTGAAGATGGTTGGGCCTAGGACACTGCCCTGAGGAACTCCTGCAGTGATGTCATGTGATTGAGATGAGTGACCTCCAACAACCACAGCCAACATGATTTCTGCCAGGACACAGATCCTGGCAAAAGTAGGGCCTACCACACCCTCAAGTGCCAGTTTCCCAACAGCAGAACAATCAATTGCCATTGGGAAAGCATCAACTACGAGTTACTGTTGGAACAACTAATCATAATTCAAAGGTAGCAGCACTAATGCACAGCCTTTAGCTTCTTCACGCAAGAATTATTACAAATTCGATAAATTCTCCCCTGACTGATCATTTATGTTTAGTTTAACAATGGTTTCTCGAGGTTTTCTCGTGGACTCGTATGTCTTAAGTACTGCAGGTTTTTGACAGGCTTTTAAAATATGAATTAAGGCAATGTTATTGAAGACCTCAACATTTTTAGATTAATTCTAACCACTGTTGTTGACTCACAATGTCAATATTACAATAACAAGCCACTGATCTGCACACGGTGGTACTTAATTAGTATTTTGAGTATCCAGCTCATTCAAAATCAATACTTAACAAAAGATTATTGGTGAGTGATTCAGAAAGAACTGAATTAAAGCAGATGTGAAAACAGAGCATAACATAAGGAGTATTTTTAGCATGGGGAGTCTAATTGGATAGCTCTTTCAAAGAGCTGGTACAGACATGATGGGCCAAATGGCCTCCTTCTGTGATTCTATGTCAGCACTGGGAAATAATGCACGCTCCCTATTTAGGCCACGCTGTCAATATGAAGATTCCCAAGTCAAGTAAAACATAACCAGGAGTAAAGTCTCCCCATCACTCGACATCAATAAGTAGGGCCGTTAGTTTATGACAACAGATTCAACCATTTTTATTACATGGGATGCTGGCATTGTTAATTGACATTTTTGGGATCAAATCCTGGGATTCTAAGGGTGAATTTTAATCGGGAGTTGGCCTCAGGCTGGCCTGGTGAGCACCAAATCCCTCCCAAACTCGGCAGCATGATGCCCAGGCAATTTTAACTCCCGGGCTTCATCGGCATGCTACCGGTCAGCTACCCACTAGAAATAGGTGGAGCGAAGGCTCGGGTGGCAGGAGGCCGCCAGCCAGAGTTTGAGGAGGATCCCACGGGAGGGAGGGAGGAGAGCGGGGGCGGGGGAGCGAGGAAGTTGCGACTTTCCTTATGTGACACAGAGGAAGCACTCCTGTTCCTCCTGGTCCCACGAGGGTTTTTTTTTTAACTTTACCTTACATGGCTTCTTCTGCTCCAGGATCCTCTTCCCGACCCTCTTCGCCTGGCAGAAAGCTTCCCCACGCAGGCCAGAGTTAAAATTGCAGTCGGAGCCCAATGACATCATCAGACTCCGATCTGCATATTTAAAGAAGGACCCCACTGGTTTCTGCCGGCTCAAAAGCGCAGGTTAAAATTGAAAACAGCGGGATCCAGGCGGGATGTTGACAAGTATGTCACCCGGTCAATTTTAACTGCCCACCCACCTGGTTTCTGCCCCTTCTGTGAAAAGAGAAAACCAATGTCCTTGTTATTACTGGGTGGGAAGGAGAGAAGGTGATTTCCTCTATGCACTAAGTGTAGTGGAATAGTAAACCCTGTGGGACACCACTACCCGCTTCCAACTACTTTGAGAAACAGCCCTTAACTCCTAATCTCCTTCCTGCCTTCTAACCAGTTTTAAATCCAATTTGCTACCCGATACCACCCCCTCCCCACCCAACTCCACCCCCTCAATATTCTCCAATAGTCTCCTGTGCAGTACTTTGTCAAAGGTTTTCTGAAAGTCCATGTGCACCACATCCGCTGCTTTCCCCAGCCACCATATCTGTCACCTACTCGGCAATTTGGCACAGTTCTGTTGTGGATCAGCTTTCAGAACGGCTGCTGGTAACTCAAACACAATTCCACATTTTCTAATTTATGGATGTGCAGTTGTTTGAAAGTCAGTGTTGCATCTTTCATTTTCTGGACATGACGGGCTCGATTTTCCTGCAAGTGTGGGGAATTGTCGGGTTCCCCGAATGTCGGGGTTCCCACACGAATCTAAATGGGTCTGCCAGATTGATGCAATTTTCCCTCAATTGGCCAATTCATTTCCAGCATGTGGGAACACTTGCTAATTGACTATTTCCAGTCAGAAAGTTGCACAGTATGATGCCATCATTCGTGCTGCTTTTAAGGTCCACAGCAAGCATTGCTTCCTCTGCAGGCTTCCAAATGAACCATACAGGATGACAGAGGAGCCTGCAGCAGCTGTGGCCAGTGCCAGACCCCAAGCTGCCTCCACATTCAACGAGGCTTCACTGCAGGCATTATTGGATGGGGTTAAGGCCCACAGGGAGGTCCTCTTCCCTAGGTCAGGGAAGAAGAGGCCTCCCACTGAGACCAAGGCTGCATGGATGCAGGTGTCAGCAGATGTCAACTCGCTGGGAGTCACCAGAAGAACCTGGATACAGTGTCGGAAACGATTCCATGACCTTCACCATACAGGAAAAGTAAGTATGAAATTTCCATCACCCTCAAACTGATCCCCATTGCCTTTCCCCACCAGCACTCAGCTTTAGCACTCTCTTCCTCCACATCCCACTTCACAGTCACATCCATGCACCCTTACCCATTCCCTCTCTCTCTATGCTCACATTCACATAACTATTCCACCATGCAGCCCTCACACTCCCTCTCACTCTGATGCTTTGAACACAGCTGACAACACACAGGGAGGGCCCTTGGTCTTGCAGCCTCACACCATCTTTGTCTCCCACTAATATCTATGCTATGCAATCTCTACACTCACTCCTTCCTTCTCACGCAAACTCCACTTGTCTCCCTCATTGCAGGAAAAGAGAACTCATAACAGGAGAGAGCGAGCCAGGACTGGAGGAGGCCCACCATCAATAGCCCACCTGACCCCCTGGGAGGAAGGAGTGCTGGAAATTGTCGGGGCTGATGTGGCTGCGGAAGCTGGGGAAGGAGAGACAGGGGCAGTCCCGCAAGCTGGTGACAGAATAGTTTTCCATCTCTCTCATTGACATAGCATGAGTCGCTGTTATGATTCTGAAGCTACATCATTTGGACTTATGAACATCTGCAAAATCCAATGTGCATGTAACCTTGGCATCACATCTCTAACTCTTTCCTTAACTCCCCCACAGGACCTTCCAGAGCCCCCGTCCCCACTGTGGAGGAGGAGGAGGATGAGCAGCCAGACTCCTCAGAGGAAGCTCCAGCCTCTGAGGGCGCAGTGTCAGCAGAAGTAAGAGCACCCAGCACCAGCGCAGACACTCACACCTTGGGGGGGACCTTCGGGACATAGAGTAGTTTTGTCACCTGGTGTTTCACAGCTCACAAGTGAGCATCAGCAGATTGTGGAGACAGGGACAGCAGTGGAGAGTCCTCGTCGGAGGGCGCAGGACTCTGCCAGCTCAGCTCAGCTGCATGTCGACCCTGTGCCTCTGGATCCATCCGCAAGAGAAGAGGTGATGGATCTCCATGCACAGATGCAGGAGTCTCTGGCAGGTTTTGTCTCCAGGGTCGCTGCGAGTGTGGAGCGAATGGAGGAGTCCATAGCGAACACGAGCAGAGCCTTAGTGGAGTCATTGGCGAATGAACGCATCACCACGGAAAGGATGGCTACCTCCGTGGTAAGGCTGGCTACCATAGAGGAGAGGATGGCTGTGGTAGAGGAGAGGAGGGCTACGGCCGAGGAGAGGAGGGCTACGGTCGAGGAGAGGAGGGCTACGGCCGAGGAGAGGAAGGCTACGGCCATGGAGGAGCTTAGTCGCCAGGCTATGGAAAACATGGTGAGTGTTCAGAATAGAATGACATCTCTTGAGGAGCGATGGGCATCTATTGAATACAGAAACCAGACCTTCATGGAAGTCCTTCTGAGTAGGACTTCCAGTGCAGATACTGGAATGGCAGATACCCCATGGCCCCCCTGATGTGCAGCAAGGTGCTCTCCAGCCACTTGTAGGCGCTGAGCAGGACCTGATCCATGAGAGGGAGGTTGTTGGCACACCTCAAGGAAGTGGGGGCTCCTCTCCACGCGCTTACTCTTCCACGCCACTGCAGAGCCCTCGGTCAGAGCCCCACCGGAGTCCACACCCAAGTGAGAGAGGCGTCTCAACCCCTGCACAGCCGCAGGAGCAGCAGACTGCTGGCGAGCCCTCACAGGCTCGCCACCCCAGAGGACACCCGCCAAAAGTGTCGAGACAGGAGCAGCAGGAAAGTCAGCAAGGGGCCTCCACATCTGCTGAAGCCACAGGGGCTCCTATGTAGGAGCACGCGTAAGAGAAAAATAAAGCACCACTAATCACAAGGGTAGTCACTTGGGTGAAAAGTTTGTATATAGTTATTATGTCATCAGTATCTTGTTTATAAAAAATCTGATGGCAACTGATGCAGTTGTGGCGTGTGTCATTTAGCGAATGGGGATTTCGCATTGAGGCCTTAGGATTACTTGCAGTTGTCAGGATGTTGGTCAAATAGGTAGGAATGCACAGGGTTTGGCCATTGTCCATGCTCAGGTAAGAAGCAGCGAGGCTACAGTGTTTGATGTACTAGGCTAAGCAAATCTGGACAGGATGAGTAGTTCCTTGCATCCTGAGCAGCAATGTTCTCGCGTAATGGTGCCGCTGGTTGATGGGCCTCTGCAGGATGGTCATTTTCGCCCTCCTCCTCCTCCTCCTCCTCCTCCTCCTCCTCCTCAGCATCATCATCATCCGAGGCAGGCCTGTGAGGAGCCACTTGGTCCTGAGGAATCTGCAAGCCACGATGCTGTGCCATGTTGTGAAGTACACAGCAAACCACGACGATGCTGGAGACCCTGGCTGCTGAGTACTGTAGGGCTCCACCTGATCTATCCAGGCATCTGAAGCGCATCTTTAGCAATCCGATGGTTTGCTCGATAATGCATCTGGTGGAAATGTGGCTGGAGTTGTAGCGCTCCTCAGCTTCGTTGGTTGGTCTCCTCAACAGCGTCATTAGCCAAGTCCGCAGGGGATAGCCCTTGTCTCCAAGTAGCCATCCCTGAAGTTCGTCTGGCGGCCTGAATAGCGGAGGCACAGTAGACTGGCACAGTGTGAAGGAGTCATGGCAGCTGCCAGGGTACTTGGCACAAACATGCAAAAGCTCCTTCTTGTGTTCACACACCAGCTGAGTGTTAAGGGAGTGGAAGCCCTTGCGGTTGACAAAAACTCCTGGATTGCGATGAGGTGCCCTAAGGGCCACATGTGTGCAGTCAATGACACCCTGCACCCTTGGAAAGTCTGCCAGATGAGCTAATCCAAGCGCTCGCGCCCTCACACTTGCGCGATCCCTGGTGAAATGGATGTGATTGTGCCCGAGGGCAAAGAGGGCATCGGTTACCTGCGTGATGCAAGTGTGTGCGGCGCCTGGGAGATGCCGCTGATGTCTGCTGCTGATCCCTGGAAGGAGCCTGAGGCAAAAAAGTTGAGTGCGGTGATGACCTTGAGGGCCACTGGTAAGGAGTGTCGACCTGGTGCTCTGGGCTCCAGGTCTTGCTGCAGCATTGCGCAGATGTCAGTCACAGCCTCTCGCAAAAGTCGGAGCCGCCTTTGGCACTGCTGCTCAGTCATGTTGAGGTAGTTGACCCTGTGTCTGTAGACCCTGTTTGGGGGGTATCTCCTGCGCCGACGGCCTTCCATGCGCTGGCCCCTTCTGGCCTGTGCTGCCTCAGGTGGGTGAGCCGCAGCCTGTCGCTCCTGCTGCTGCTGCTGCCGCTGGTGCTGCTGTTGCTGGTGCTGCTGTTGTTGCTGGATCTGCTGCTGCCGCCTCTGCTGCTGGAGATCCTCTAATGCCAAGAAGGGAAGGAAAAAAAGGCCTCCCATGCTTCTGGTAGATGCCTCCATTGAGGAAGCGCTGAGTGAGGGTGGCGAGAGGGGCTTCCCAGGAGCTCACACTGGAGAAGTGTGTGAGGCTCCAACCTTCCACAGCTGTGCCTAAGCCTGGAACAAGTTGCCCCAAGCCTGCAACAACAAGGTCCTGCAACCTACAAATGATGTCTGATTAAATCTCTTCTTTCCTGATTGACCTGCAGCTGATAGTCAGCAATCTGATATTGTTCACGCCAGGTTTCATCAGCGGGGGTCCCACCAGGCATGCTTAACATGGGAAAAGGCTGAAAATAGCAAGAGCCCCTTAAGATGGCATTATAGATGCCAATTATTGGTGATTAAGGTGCCTGAAGACCAGTCCCGCCTGCTGCGGGCGGGACTGATTCGGGTCGGACAGAAACGCCTGGGTGAAAATCGGACGGGGCGGGGAATCAGGCAGGGGGCGGGGTCGCGACCCCCTATTTTTGCGATTTTCCCCCCCCCACATGCCTGAAAGCCCACCTGACGGCTCCAGGAAAATCGCCCCCGTACTTTCTTGATGTCAAGAATAGGTCTGCAGGCCAGCAATGCCATTTTCATTGAGCACCCAGTGAAGAAGTGAGAACTCAGCGTGCTCATGGCCAGAAAAAAATAGCAGCCTTTGGTGACCGGCACTCCAGACATATTAGCGGGTATGTCTGAATTTGCATTAAACTCAGGCCCTTAATGAGCCGAGCACACGGTAGGTACACAGGCTGTGAGCACTATGGAGAACTTCTGGTCGCATTATGACATGCACTGTGCGCTCAGAAGGCCTCAATGCCTCACAAAACAGGGCTCTGACACCCAATACACAGCTGTACAACAGGCATCAAAAAGCACATTACCGGGCCCTATCATTACAGACCAGTGACACCTTAATAAAATAATTTTTCCTTTAACTGTGCACAGAATTCTGTCATTAAACAGGAGTGAAAATGCGAATCATTTTGTTCATTCCTGACATGTCGCAAAAAACATTTCGTTTTGGCGCCAGTGGCCTCTGGCAACATGAGGAAGAAACACTTTTTGACGTGATACCCAATGGCACCTCCTTCAAATGACAGTACTCCCACTGCTGTTGGAGCTGACGATTGTGGTAGTGCTACAACATTATTAATTCAGCATAGAACTTCATGGTCACAGTAAAAGCAATCTGCTTCTATATAGAAAATCAAATTCGCAGGGGGTGAACTTCTGCAGGGTTTCTCCCACTCGTCCACTCTAACCTCAGCATGAGAGCCATGGAAACGCAGGAAAATGACGTAATTCACCCCCATAGTCTCCGCATATAAGTTTCTTTGAACAAGTAGAATTGCCCAGCCCACGCACGCAGGCGACAGCATGAAGGACAGGGCCCCCAAGTGAGCCCCAAAGGTACCAACACACTCATCTAAAATGCCTCCTCTGATCCTCCTCCCCTATAAATTGCGGATAAAAGAGATGGCCAAAGGAATGTCCATAGCTCCTCAATTGGCAGTGCACCATATGCCTGGGAAAACTGGCACAGATTGCAGGGGGGGCAGTTGGTGATCCGGCTTTAAGAAGCTATCAATAAGTCCCATTCTTCCAAAACGGCAAAGCAGCTAAAGAGGCTTTCAGGTAAGAAGCAAAGTAACATTGAAATAGGTGCCAATCTCAGAACTCACAGCCAGCAATTCAGTCCCCTTTAAGAAAAAGAACACAACAAATGGGAAGGACATCCCCCACGCAGGAGCCTGTTTCATATGGGCCCCAAGTGTATGAGGTACGGTTCAGGCGCTCCAGATACATTAGCGGGTATGTCTGAATTTGCATTCAACTCAGGCCCTTAATGAGCCGAGCACACGGTAGGTACACAGGCTGTGAGCACTATGGAGAGCTTCTGGTCGCATTATGACATGCACTGTGCGTTCAGAAGGCCTCAATGCCTCATAAAACAAGACCCTGACACCCAATACACAGCTGTACAACAGGCATCAAAAAGCACATTATCGGGCCCTATCATTACAGACCAGTGACACCTTAATAAAATCATTTTTCCTTTAACTGTGCACGAAATTCTGTCATTAAACAGGAGTGAAAATGTTAACCTTTTTGTTCATTCCTGACATGTCGCAAAAAACTGTACTGACAAGAGCTTTACTCCCCTAAGCATTAACAGAAAATTTGCTGCACTAAACGATCTAATCGTTGCAAACATACCAGGAATAATTATATATGGCCCAGATTAATAAGAAAAGTAGTCAATAAAATTTGCCCTCCTTTTTTATTAGTGAAGAGATATTAATAATTATATGCTGACCAGAATGTCACACTAATACTGGTATTTATGTCACTGCTGTGAACTTGTTGCAGGCATAAAAAACATTGTTGTGCATTAATGAAACAACCTCACAATCTGTTCATTATACCGTTACATTGGGAATGCCAAATTTAGGATCAACAGTAATCAGCAGACTGTTTTCCTTTTGCCTAAGTACATTATCAGTAAAATGTGAATGGTAAGCAATGGAATTATTGTACTGCTCAAAGAAGCAGCTTCTATTTATAAGCCAATTTAAAAAAAAATGAATTTAATTAAATTTGGTGCAAAATTGATTCAAGTTGAACTTTTTTGTGTGCATGCACACACGTGTACATGAAGTAGACAGGACTTGGAACAATCACATCTTGTATAGAAACCGCAATGCTCTGGGTTCAAATGAATTAGGGCCTGGTACAGACACAGTCAGTTGGCAACACAAACCTTATTTCTTTTTAGCAACGGGAAAAGGATTACAATTGTAACATTTGATTGAGTCCTTAATATCCCGGATTAAAGAAGTCTTTTGCATCAGAATTGCTCTTTGTTTTTTCTCCCCCTTCTTGTTGTCCTCGTACATTTCCTGCTCAAGTCCTATTCATTAAGACATTTTTTTTTCACCTAGATGTTAAGTTGTTTCTTTGGTGGTTCTTGTTCCACATGCCTTAGGAGTTACCAAGAAAAGCCCTTTAACCTTTAGTCCTGTTTTCCCCTCTCTTGGGCTGCAAGGATATAAAACCCATAATTAACAGCTTCTTTATTGCTCTTGCATTGGTAATTACAGTGTATAGCCTACAGCTGCTCAAGACCAGAAATCATTCCGATCCCCCCCACAACTCCCCACCCACTCGACCACCCTTTAAATTAAACTAACATTCTGATGTTATGATTAGGAATCCCCCTCTGACACTTCGGCCTAGAAATTGAGTGCCCTTAGCGCCGATTTTGCGGCGCTAGAGGGCCTAGCGCTGCATTTGGCGCCGGCGCCGAAATTGCCTGGGGCCCTTACGCCGCGGTAGACCGGTAGCGCTGCGCCGGCACCGATGACGTCATCGGTGTGCGCAGCGTCCCGGTTGCCATGCCGACGGGCCCCAGCGCCGAAATTCAGTTGCGGCCGCCTCGCCCGTGACAGCCGCAACTAAGACTCTGGCAACAGAGTCTTACGAGTCTTTGCGCCGGCGCATTAAAGGCCCCGCGGCGGCCGGCCGCTTTCCCGCCGGCCGCCTGGCCGCAGCTCCCTCCCCGGACTTCCCCCCCCCCCCCCCGGAACAGAAGCAAGCCCGGCACTTGTCCGAGGTGCCGGGCTCATTTTTTAAAAGATTTTCGCGGGCCGCGATCGGGTGCAGGCAGCTCCTCCTTAAGGGAAGGAGGAGGCCTGCACTTTCCGAGCCTGCCGCACCGCATCGGGTGCCGCAGCGCCGGAATTGCGGCGCAAAACGGCAGTTAGCGCCGATTTACCGCCGCAAAGACCCTTCAGTAGCGCCGGCAGCCGTTTGGGCGCGGCCCTGCTGAATTTTTGGCGCGCGCAGGGGGACTTAGCGCCGGCACTAACTTCCGGCGCTAAAGCCCTGGCTAAGCCAAAACTCAATTTCTAGGCCTTCATCTTTGATGGACACCTTTGGATCTTAAAAGTCATTATGCTACATAACCTATGCATATGGCAATCAATACTCATACTGTAATATTTCCACTCTGCTGTCCCAGAGCAGCGTAAGGAACAAGCCGGGCAGAGATTAGATTATAAAGTATCATGAAACTGTCTGCAACTTCAAAGGGCTGCAAAGCAAAGGAAACCATAGTTTATCAGGACTGTAACTATGCCATGATTATCTTTCATGTCACCCAGATGTAGAGCAGTATGGGGGATAACTAGGGGTCTGCCATGATAGCAGAGGCTGAAACTACCAGCTGACGGAAAAAAATAAAAGCAGCATTTTGCTTGGAACGTAAATCATTATTTTTGGGTCAGATATTGACAATGAACAGGCTCTCAAGTGTGCTAACTGCAAATCCAACAATTCAATATGTGTATGCATCTATGCAGTTTGAGCATCTTATTGATAAGAAACACAAGATGGCCTTTTTTTTTGAAACATGGTTTTCACTAGGTCAACAGATTGTTAATAGTCTGTCAAAGAATGATGCATTGATTGTCAGTAAAACTCTTGAGATGTTTGTCCTCAATTATTCCCACTAGCACACTGCCAGCAGGTTGACTCAGAAAAATGACTTTTACAGCAAACGGATAAACAATGATCCTTCGGAACAAAACACTAGCCAGTGACATCATTTCCTCTGGGTGAGCAGCATATTTATCTATAGAATTATAAATTTTCTGTTTGGCACATCTCCAATGCGCCCATACAATGTGAAACATGTTGATTGGTTCAAATTTCCCATTTAATTGAGGTAGCGCCCTTGTTGAAGGAGAGAAGGATCCCACCTCCGCACACTTTACACTCCCATTACTTTCCATGCATTGTTTTGACTTGTTGCACACCCTCCATTAAAATATGGAAGAATTTGTTTCAACATAAGAATGCAGAGTAGATGGACCTTAAAATTAGAGCTAGGCCGTTCAGGGGTGATGCCAGAAAGCAATTCTTCACTCAAAGGGTAGTGGAAATCTGGAACAATCTCCCCGCAAAAAGCTGTTGAGGCTGGGGGTCAATTGAGAGTGATAAATTTTTGTTAGGCAAGGGTATTAAGGGTTACAGAACCACGGGGGGTAAATGGAGTTAGGATATAGATCAGCCATGATCTAATTGAATGGCAGAACAGGCTCAAGGGGCTGAGCGGCCTACTCCTATTCCTATGTTGCCTGTAGAATTCAGTAAATGACCAGAGGGCAAGAAAGAGATTGACCAAATTTGCCCCCAGTATTCTTGTGCTGAGGGTATGATTAAGGAGTGCCAACAGCTCTCCAGTACATCGCCCAACTGTCTATTCTTCTTGTGTAAACCTGAACCGAGAGGTTGGTCAGGCTGTTCAACTATGGAAGGGGGCAACACACCAGCCTGATTTTTTTTCATCTCCAGCTAAAGTTTACACACGCAAACTTTGCAAACAGGGATCGTCGGATACAATCAGGAACAGGAAGCCTGGGTGATATAGCCCAGTGACAATGAGGTTAATTGTAACTTGCCCATCACAACTCTCCCCTGAGATCAACCAGCTCAGCTCAGATCAGGATAAAACCTGTCTCCTGCAGTGCATGGCTCAGTACCACACAAGGGCAGTACATTTCAGTGCAGTACTGAGAGAGTGCTGCACTGTCGGAGGTGCCGTCTTTCAGATGAGACGTTAATCCAAGGCCCCGCCTGCCCTCTCAGGTGGACATTCTCCCCGGTGTCCTGCCCAATATTTATCCCCCAACCAACATCACTAAAAAACAGATTTTTAAAAAATTCATTCCTGTGATGTGGAAGTCGCTGGCCTGGCCAGCATTTATTACCCATCCCTAATTGCCCTTGAGAAGGTGGTGGTGAGCCACCTTCTTGAACCGCTGCAGTCCATGTGGTGAAGGTACTCCCACAGTGCTGTTAGATGGGGAGTTCCAGGATTTTGACCCAGCAACGATGAAGGAACGGCCGATATATTTACAAGTCAGGATAGTGTATAACTTGAAAGGGAACTTGCAGGTGATGGTGTTCCCATGCGCCTGCTGTCCTTGTCCTTCTAAGTGGTAGAGGTCATGGGTTTGGGAGGTGCTGCTGAAGAAGCCTTGGCGAGTTGCTGCAGTGCATCTTGTAGATGGTACACACTGCAGCCACGGTATGCCGGTGGTGGAGGGAATGAATGTTCAAGGTGGTGGAATTGTTTGGCTTTAAGGTGTATTTAAAATCCACTTGTTAGAAGATGCAAGAGAGGGGCTGACGTTGAAAGAGATATGGAAGTCCAAGTAGACTCAACGTTCAACATGGGCAACCAGGCCAAGCAGCAATCAACAAGGTCAATAGAAAGTTGACCTATATCACCAAAACAGTAGAATACAAATCAGAGGAGGTCATGATCAAACTGTACAGGCCTCTGCTCAGACCGCCACTTGAGAACTGTGTCCCTATCTGACCACCAGGAGACAAGGCAGACATTCTAGTGCTGGAGGCAATGCAGGGAAGAGCTGTAAGACTGATCAAAGATTTGTGTTACGAGGAAAGACTACTGGGGCTTTTCAGGCTTGAAAGGTGCCATCTTAGAGGTGTTATTTTTGAGGTGAATAAGATAGTACGAAGCATGGAAAAGGTGAATGAGGAATATTAATTTAAACTAAATTGTGAGAGTGAAGCAAGGGGTGCAGGTTGAACCTAGCAAGAGGAAAATTTAGGACTGATATCAGGAAGTTCTTCACACACACAGTGATCAATATGTGGAATGGACTTCCAGTTAGACTAGTGGAGGCGAAAACCATGGAATCATTTAAGAATTAATTGGATGCTGCAACAGGTAGACATTCAGCTCTTTCTGGATGGATGAACTAAGATGGACTAAATGGCCTTTCTCATCCATATTTATTTTGTGGGAAGGCTTTTGTTATAAACTGGGTAAATATAGACCGGTTAGTCCAATGTCAGTTGTGGGTAAACTCTCCATAATTCAAGATCAACTTAGTGAGTATTTAGAAAGGCATGGGTTAAGCAAGAACAGCCAATATGAATTTATTAAATGCAAGATTTGTTTGACAAATCTATTAGAGTTTTTTAGGATAGATAAAGGGAAAGGAGTATGTGTACTGCACATGGAATTTCAGAACAATAAGGTGTCTCAAAGAGGCTTGTCAGAAACATAAGATGGAACATAGCAGTATGAATATAACATTAGTAGATGAACAGGAAGCAAAGAGTTAGGGTAAATATGTATTGCTCGGAATGGAGAAGGGTTGAAAGTGGTCTACGCCGGGGTCAGCTGTGAGTCCACTTTTATTCCCAATATATTAGTGAACAGGGTATGGGTGATAGGGCAGATCTTGGCCAAGAGTGCTGGGTACATACTCACTACTCACTGCCGATGTTGCAAGCCTGGGACTAGCATTCTGAAGTAGTGGCACGCTCAGCAATGAGGCAATGCCAAACATGACTGTGTCCCAGAAGAGCACATTTATTGGAAACACCCATAGTTTAAGGCTTCCTGCCAATGCCAAGCAGATGAAAAAGATGGAAGGGTTCAGGGTTTAGGGTTCAGCAGCACAGCCTGAATGCAGTGTGTAAAGCAAGAAATTAAGACCCTGCATTTGTATGGCGCCTTTCACGACCTCAGGATATCTCAAAGTGGTGTGAGGTGGTTTACAAGAGAATGTTGGGAGGAGATGCCATGAGTATTAAACACTTTAGGGGAAAAATTGGGTGGCGCTACCTTCACCGGGGCACTACTTTTAGCACCCTGAAAAAGTTAGTGCCCCCGCACCGGAAATTCAATGGTGGCGCCCCAAGCAGGAGGTGGGGCGCTACTGGAAGCACACCCCCTCCCTCTTGGGGCGCTCCCACTGAATATTGCGGCACTACATGCAGCAGCGTCACACGAGCCGGCACATAGCACCACGGTACTACAAGCCTCCTGCCCCTGATTAAAGGGGAGGGGCCTAGCGCAGCGCGCACCAGGGCCCTGCTGGACCACCGGGGAGCGGGAGTGCCGGGAAAAGAGTCCAACATTCAAGAGGAGAGCCAGGCTGCCCGATCGCGGCCGGCACCCCGCAGGAGGAGGTGAGAGGGGGTAGGTGCTGGCAGGCGGCCCAAAAAAATGGCCGCCCGGCACCTGCCCTTTAATTTGCGCCGCCGCGGCCGCAAACGCGGCACCCTGACCCTGTCAGACATAGCCAGGTGGTCAGGGGGCGCGAGCCAAATTTGCAGCCGGAGCGCAGCACACGGCGATGACATCATTGCCGGAGGTGCAGTGCCACGGGGTGCTACCGGCTACCGCCACCACTAACCTCCCGCTGAATTTCGCAGGAGGCGTTAGCGGCGCCGCGCCCGGGCACTAGTTGCTTTGTGTCCCGTTGGCGCCCTAATTTTTCCTCCTTTACTTTTTATCTACCGCAATAACGCCCACCATCACATAGCATATTATTATTTATGAGTGCAGTAAAGAGTATTCATAGTTTGTATCTTCAAATTAATTTAATATTAATCCCCCCAGAGGAATCTTCACTTTCCACCACGGTGAATAGTGGAAATTACTCAAAACGTATGCAGCAATACCCAAGGCATGGAAATGAAGATAAATACAGTGAATATACCATAAGTTGAATTTAATCTTTCTTGGATGTTGGAGAGCTAGGTAATTACATGGAATGTACAGCACAGGAACAGGCCATTCGGCCCAACTGCTCCGTGCCGGTGTTTATGCTCCACACGAGCCTCCTCCCACCCCTCTTCATCTCACCCTACCTGCATAAACTTCCATTCCTTTCTCCCTCATGTGTTTATCCAGCTTCCCCTTAAATGCTTCTATGCTATTCGCCTCAACCACTCCCTGTGGTAGCGAGTTCCACATTCTAACCGCTCTCTGGGTAAAGAGGTGAGGTATCATCTTTGTGCCCTGAAAGTTGTAGTGGATAATCGGGAATAAGGGATAATGGAGATTCAACTGTGTTTAGGATACAGTATTGTGTGGCTGTATAAATGCTATCTCACTTTGTGCTCTCAAATTACTGCTACTGTACCTGTCTAAGTGAGACCTCTGAGGTACTTGCCTCTGACTGCTGATGATTTTATCAAGACTTCCTGCTGCTCACTAGAACTTTGAGGCATTAGTCAAACATTCCTCTTATCACACAGGAGGTAGATGTGAAAAATGTTTTTAATGGTAAATTTGTCATCAATTTTTAAAAATCTAAATTTGATAAATGAATTGAAATGAATTGGAAAAATACAATATTTACTCAGAGTTTGAATATTCAGCTGTGAGCTGACTGTGCATGCGGTCAAAATCTCCCGATACAGAAAATTTTCAATTAAAACCACACTGTCGTGTGGACACACTGAGTGCAAACCTCAGAGGCGTCCACACAAGAAGGAAACTAAAATTACAGCAAGACCGACACTGGACTCTGTGTGCAATATTGGCAGAGACAGACCTAGGAGAAAGAAGAGAATAATTAAACAGAACATTTTAAAAATACAATATTTATAATTTATAGTTTACGAGTTCAATGTCAAAAAACATTTATATAGCACCTTTCACAACCTCAGGACACCCCAAAGCACTTCACAGCCAATGAAGTACCTTTTGAAGTGCAGACACTGTTGTAATGTAGGAAATGCAGCAGCCAATTTACGCACAGCAAGCTCCCACAAACAGCAATGTGATAATGACTAGATAATCTGTTTTAGTGATGTTTGTTGAGCGATAAATATTGGCGAGGATACCGGAGGTAACTCCCCTGCTCTTCTTCAAAATAGTGCCGTGGGATCTCTTATGTCCCCCTGTGGGAGACGGGGCCTCAGTTTAATGCCTCATCCGAAAGACAGCACCTCCAACAGTGCAGCACTCATAAGAACATAAGAACATAAGAAATAGGAGCAGGAGTAGGCCAATCGGCCCCTCGAGCCTGCTCCGCCATTCAATAAGATCATGGCTGATCTGATCCTAACCGCCAATCTACTATCACAGAACCATCTCCTGAATCTAACAGAATTAGACACACGAAATAGGAGCAGGATCAGGCTACACGGCCCCTGGGCCCGCTCCGCTACCCACAGGGCCATGTCCGATCCGAACCTAGACTCATGTCCAAATTCCTGCCCGCTCCCCGTAACCCTTAATTCCCTTTACTTCTAGGAAACTGTCTATTTCTGTTTTAAATTTATGTATTGATGTAGCTTCTACAGCTTTTTGGGGCAGCATATTCCATGGACCTACCACCCTCTGAGTGAAGTAGTTCCTCCTCATCTCAGTTTTGAAAGAGCAGCCCCTTATTCTAAGACTATGCCCCCTAGTTCTAGTTCCCTCAGTACTGCACTGGAGTGTCAATGTAATATGAGACATGCAGCAGAGGGTCGAAGTAACATCATATTCATAGGCAAGAAAAACTTTCATTTATAATTTCAAAAGCAAAGAACATATTTAGCAGTCCCGTTTATTAATCAGAATGCCAACAGAATCTAACTGATAAGATTTTCACAAAACACATTGGGCTGGATTTTGCCGGGTCCCAACCGCACGGTGCAGGGGGACCCGGGAGGTGGCGGGAAAACTGGAAGGCCAGGTTTCCATAACTCTACAGCGTGAGTGCGACGTCAGGGGCGGGTTCCCCACCCAGAAGTCAGCCGGACAGGCTGGCTTCCAGTCCTGCAGGGAATGCGGAGAAGGAGGCCACAGGACAAGGTAAGAGCTGGGCCCAGGATGGTGGGGGGTGGGGGTCCAAACCCCCGGGGCGGGTGTCCATGCCCAGGGGGGGTGGTCCAATCCCCTGGAGGGGGGATCCGATCCCTGATCCCGGGGCTGAGTTAAGATCCGTGGGGGAGGGGAAGGTGGTGTTCCAAGCCCAGGGGGAGGAGTCCGATCCCGGGGGGGGGTCCGAACCCCAAACCCGGGATGGGCCAGGCTGATGGCGGGGGAGCTTGGGGGGGCCGGGAGGAAGCACTCCCGCTCCTCCTGGCCCACAAGGCTGAGGCCGCCTCATTGCAGCTGCCAGTAATCCTGAGCCCCGGGATCCACTGCCACCTGCAGTAAAACCTGCAAAGCAGGTTAAAGTAGAGGCTTCAGGCCTCATTATAATATGTAAATTGCCAACCCGCCTCCTGACAGCGGGTTGGCAGTGTTGGATCTGTGGTTCAGTGGATATGCTCTTATTAAATAATCACACGGATGCTGTACATTAACAAATAACAGGTCTTTACTGGAGGAGGGAAGTCTCTAGACTGGGGGTAGAGAGGCATGCGCAAAGCTGATATACCGGTGTGGTCACTGCCGGTACTACACTATACAGGAGCTGTAAAAGTAGTTCTGACTTAAAGGCACATACACTACAATTCCTCCCCTTTTAGATTAGTAATACCCCTAATATTCAAATAACAATTAACATTTCAACATGTACATTAAACAACAAAAGTCCATTTATAGATTCAGTCTTTGGGGTGGCTTCCTGACCCTTTCGGGATAGCGCCTTTCCAGAGGTTCTTGTTCTTGGTGCAGAGGCGATTCTGACCCCTTTTCCTCGGGTAGTTCATCGGGTTCCACTGCTACTGGGTCTGAAGTAGATGCTACCGGTATGTCGGGTTCATCCCCAGGTACTCGAGACATGGGGTTGACGCGTTCCTGTGACGCTAAGATCTGATCGACGTGGCATCTCACAATGTTCTCCCCGACATCCACTGTGTACATTAATGGCCCCTGCCTTGTACATATCGTTCCGGGTTGCCACTTCTCTGTTCGATAGTCACGGGCCAAGACTGGTTGCCCTACATTGAAGCTCCTTGTCGGCTTCTCATTGATGTGCTGGAATTGTTTGTCCTCAACATTTCTTCGCACATTTGGTCTGAGCAAGTCCAGATGAGATCTCAACCTTCGGTTAAAGAACATCATGGCCGGGGTCTGGTTGGTAACTGCATGTGTCGCGTTTCGGTAGGCTAATAAGAAATTGTCCATCTTATGCTGTAGTGGAATTTCCTCGTCGCACATGGCCTTTATCACCTTCTTAAAGGTTGGTACGAACCTCTCAGCCAATCCATTTGTGGCTGGATGATACGGGGCGGATGTGTAATGCCTTACCCCATTCCTTTTCATGAATTTTTGGAACTCGTCGGACACAAACTGTGGTCCATTATCAGAGCAAATCTGCTCTGGCAAACCGTTTCTGGCAAATATGGTCCGTAGGACTGCAATCATTTTCTCTGTAGTGGTTGAAGACATTTTCATCACCTCAGGCCACTTTGAATGAGCATCCACTGCTATTAAGAACATTGAGTCCATGAATGGACCAGCGAAATCAATATGCACCCGTTGCCATGGAGAGGAGGGCCACTCCCATGGGTGTAGAGGGGCATGCGGTGGTGTATTATGGACCTTCTGGCATCCTAAGCAGCTCTTAGTTAGGTCTTCGATTTGTTGATCGATTCCCGGCCACCACACATAAGCCCTAGCAAGGCTTTTCATTTTCACTCCCCCCAGATGACCTGCATGTAGCTCATTTAGCACTCTCTCCCTTAACTTGGGTGGAATCACCACTCTGGATCCACACATCACTGTCCCCTGGCATACTGACAGCTGTTCTCTTCTGGATGAGAATGCTGGCAACAGTGAGTCGCCATGTGTTGGCCATCCCCTCACCGTCAATTCATATACCCGCGACAGCGTCGGATCATTGCGGGTCTCTTTCTCTATATCTGCGTTTGTTACTGGCAATCGTTCAATTATTGACGAATAAAATATCTCGATAGGGTCCACTGCTGGTGCTTCCTCCACAGTAGGCAGTGGCAGGCGCGATAGCCCATCAGCGTTCCCATGCTGTTTCGTGCCTTTATATTCTATTTCATATTGATTCGCCCCTAGAAACAGGGACCATCTTTGTAACTGCTGTGCAGTCATCACTGGAACGCCCTTCTTAGGATTAAAGATGGAGACAAGTGGTTGGTGGTCAGTCAGCAAAGTAAACTTCTGCCCATGCAGATAGTGGTTGAAGTTTTTTACTCCCCATACTAGGCTGAGGGCCTCCCTGTCAATCTGGGCGTAGTTGCGCTCGGCTGAGGTTAGTGACCGAGATGCAAAGGCTACTGGCCTCTCCAACCCGTCTGGGAATTTGTGCGACAGCACCGCTCCAATGCCGTAGGGTGATGTATCACATGCCAACCGGATTGGTAGTGCTGGGTTGAAATGGGCCAACACCTCTTTTGATGTGATCAATTCTTTACACTTCTGGAAAGCTCGTCTACGTTCGTCATCCCACTTCCATGGTACCCCTGTTTGCAGTAGGGTGTTCAGCGGGTGTAATACCGTAGACAAATTTGGTAAGAACTTGTGGTAGTAGTTTACCAGCCCGAGGAATGACCTCAGTTGTGACACATTTTCCGGTGCTGCAGCCTTGACTACTGCCTCAATCTTGTCAGGGGACTTATGTAACCCCTCTTCATCGATGACGTGGTCACAATACAAGATCTGTTTCTGGAAAAACTCGCACTTGTGGCGATTAGCTCGTAGCCCATACTCCTTTAATCTGGTGAGCACCTTCTCCAAGTTGGCGAGGTGATCACCGTCATTTTCGCCCGTGACCAAGATGTTGTCCAAATAACACTGGGTCCCTGGAATCCCTTGCAGGACCTGATCCATCGCCCTTTGCCAGATAGCCGGAGCCGAGGCTACTCCAAACACCAGCCGGTTGTATTGATAGAGACCTTTATGAGTGTTGATCGTAAGGTAATGTTTCGAAGCTTCTTCTACCTCCATTTGCAAGTACGCCTGGGCTAGATCAATTTTGGTGAAGCGTTTACCTCCAGATAGCGAGGCGAAAATATCCTCAATTCGTGGAAGCGGATATTGCACCGTGTGAAGGACTGGGTTCACTGTCACCTTAAAATCCCCACAGATGCGGACCTTCTTTGGTTCCCCAGGCGTATTACTCAACGACCTCTTCATTACAGGAACGATGGGTGTAGCCCACTCGCTCCAGTCCACTTTGGACAGTACTCCTGAACGTTCCAACCCTTCCAGCTCTGCTTCAACAGCTGGTCTGATCACATAAGGCACTGGTCTGGCCTTCAGAAACTTTGGGCTTGCATTTTCCTCTATTTTAATTGTTGCTGTTATTCCTTTTAGTGTTCCTAGTCCCTCCTGGAACACTTCTTTTGCGTCAGTTAGCATTTTTGACAGTCGTCCAGGTGTGACGTCGTCATCCTTTTTGGCCTCAACCTTCAGTGCCTGTATGGAATGCCAAACTAATTGTATCTTCCGGATCCATTCACATCCTAGCAGTGGTGGTCCTCCATTTGGCAATACATATATATCCATTTTAGGTATTTCCTGGCCTTCATATGTCACTTTCACCCTTATTTTTCCTTTGGGGTAGACTTTTTGCCCCGTATACATCTTCAAGACAATCTCTGTAGCTTTCAAGGGTATGTGTGAAAATAGCCGCTTGTAGTCTCTTTGATTTATGACTGTTAGAGCTGACCCTGTGTCCAATTCCATTTTCACTTGGACTCCGTCTATCTTGAGTGTAACCCAGATAGTCTGGTGATCCTCAATTTCGGTTACCTTATGTAGTTTCAGACAACCCAGCTCCTTGCTTCCGGAGTCTGTGTCACTTTTCTGTTCGTCTGAACCACTGTCCATCACCTGGTGTACCTTTTTGTACTTCTCCTGTGGAGATTTCTTACTGTTGGTTTTCTTCCCAGACCTGCAGACTCTTGCTATGTGTCCTGCTTTCCCACACTGTCTGCACACTTGGTCCTTGAACCAACAATCTTTCTGTTCATGTGTTGTCCTGCCGCAGCGCTAGCACTTCCCTGTTCCATAGGACATTTCATTGGTGCCATATTCTTGCGGTCTCCGTTGTATCACTGCAGCGCCCCTTGCGGCTGCTTCTTGTGATACTGCCATACTGAAAGCTTTGTCCAGCGTAAGGTCCTTTTCTGATAGAAGCCGTTTCTGGGTTCCTTCACTTTGTAGCCCACACACAAACTTGTCCCTTAACGTGTCTGCGAGTCCCGCTCCAAACTGGCAGTGTTTCGATAGCTTGCGCAGTTCCGTTAGGTACTCAGCATTGCTTTCGTCTTTGTGTTGGTTCCTTTTATGGAACTTAAATCGTTCTGCTATCAGCAACGGTGTGGGGTTTAAGTGGTCCTGTAGGATTTCTACTATGCTTTCAAAATTCTTGTTTACCGGCTTCTCTGGGGTTATTAGATTTCGCAGTAACCCATAAGTTTTTGCACCCATGGAATTTAACAGAACCAGTGCTTTATTAGCATCTGGCACTTCATTCGCCCTGCAGTACACCTCAATACGTTCCACATATGTCGGCCAATCTTCGACTTCATTGTCGAACGTAGAGATACTGCCACTCTTCGGCATCCTTGGGTGTGTGTTAACTATCACCAATGGCGCCTCCCGCGCTTCCCCTTCTTCTCCGCTGGCACAAAATGGTGTCTCCCACACTTTCCTTCCTTCCCGCGCTCGCCCTTCTTCTCCGCTGCGGCTTCTAAAAATGGCATCTCCCGCGCTCTCCCTTCTTCTCCGCGGCTCAATGACGCCTCCCGCGCTCTTCCTTCTTCTCCGCGGCTCAATGGCGTCTCCCCTTTCTTCGCCCCGCAGACCCTGTTTAGCCCGTGAGCACTGGCTGTGCTCTGCGCGTTCTTCTTTTTATATTTTTCGAAACCGCTCAGTCTAGAACCCGGCTGTTTCTTACCCTCTCTCTCTCCGGTTTGTTTTATTTTCCTCGACGCCGCTCAGTGTTCAACCCCCGGCTGGGCCCTGCGCTCTTCACCCTCTGTCTTACCCCGTCGACGCTGCTCGGCTCTCTCTCCGCCGTCGGTCGGCTCCAGCCGCTGCTGCTCGGGTAGGGTCTGCGCTGGACCTGTCATCGGTCTCTTACTGCTCGTTGTGGCTGGGGAACCAAGCCCGGCTCACCACAGCCTCCCCTGCGAAGTTGGATCTCTGCCTGACTGCTGGGCGGTTGCTTGTGGTCGACACCCGTGTTCCTGGCCTCGACTATTTTTTTTTTTTGCAGGTAGATTTGAATCGACACTCGTCGCCACTGTTGGATCCGTGGTTCAGTGGATATGCTCTTATTAAATAATCACACGGATGCTGTACATTAACAAATAACAGGTCTTTACTGGAGGAGGGTAGTCTCTAGACTGGGGGTACAGAGGCATGCGCAAAGCTTATATACCGGTGTGGTCACTGCCGGTACTACAGTATACAGGAGCTGTAAAAGTAGTTCTGACTTAAAGGCACATACACTACAGGCAGCCCTCCTCCACCCGCCCCCCACCCCCCCACCGTCCTGCCTAAGTTAAAGATGAAAGTGGGCAGGTTGGAGGCAGGTTGGGGTCAGGGTTCACATTATTTCAACTTTCACTTCCCCCCACGCCTCTAACCCGTCCGTTCATACCTCTGAAAATTCCAGCCATTGTGTTTTCTGCAAATGTTCACCTGAATCATTTGCAGCCTTTTCACCTCAATTCTTTTTTAAATTACAACATTTGAGTTAAGTCAGAAAACACTGTTGATCATGAAAGTTTCTGTGGCGTTCCACTTGTGTTTATTTTCCCTTTGTAATATTCAGCACTTTTACAGTTTAATAAGATATCATTTTTTTTGCATAAGTTGCATGGTGGATATATTTACATAATTTTGCAAGTTGAAGAGGAAGTTCATTACACTTCAGTATTCATTTTGTCCAGCCGTTAAAGACACAACACGCTTCCTGTGCGTCTGTACCATACAATGAAAATATTCAGGCTGGCCTTTGATCTGCATTTTGGAGATAAAATTGTATCTTTAAAGCAATATTAGCTTTCGCAGTTTCTCATAAGTCTGATTTTCTACTTTCAATCACAAGATGAAGGCAATTTTGACTTTAGCCAATAGTGTAAAACAGGCGATAATGGATCAGCCGTCCATTATACATCGATGTTATACATCTCCCCCCCCATTTTCCTTTCCAATATCGCCCACTTTACACTGTCACCCAAAGTCAAGTGACTCTTCCCCCTACCTCCCACCCAATGACTATCTCATGCTGTGTTTCTGTATAAGAACATAAGAAATAGGAGCAGGAATAGGCCACTTGGCCCCTCGAGCCGGGTCCCAACCGCACGGTGCAGGGGGACCCGGGAGGTGGCGGGAAACCTGGAAGGCCGGGTTTCCATAACTCCACAGCGTACGTGCGACGTCAGGGGCGAGTTCCCCACCCAGAAGTCAATAAGATCATGGCTGATCTTGGGCTCAAAGCCACTTCCCCGCCCGCTCCCCATAACCCTTCATTCCCTTATCTTGCAAAAATGTTGTCTATCTCCACCTTAAATGTATTTAATGACCCAGCCTCCACAGCTCTCTGAGGCACAGAATTCCTCAGATTTACGACCCTTTGAGAGAAGAAATTCCTCCTCATCTCAGTTCTAAAAGGGTGACCCTTTATTCTGAGACTGTGCTCCCGCGTTCTAGGTTTCCCCACGAGGGGAAACATCCTCTCTGCATCTACCTTGTTGTGCTCCCTCAGTATCTTATATGTTTCGATAAGATCACCTCTCACTCTTCTAAATTCCAATGAGTATAGGCCCAGCCTGCTCAACCTTTCCTCATATGTCAACCCCCTCATCTTTGGAATTAACCTAGTGAATCGTCTCTGAACTGCATCCAATGCAAGTATATCCTTCCTTAAATAAGGAGACCAAAACTGTACGCAGTACTCCAGGTGTGATCTCACCAATACCCTGTACAGTTGTATGACTGAGGTGAAGCGATGACAATCCAAGGCCTCTCCGATCACAAAAACCTTGCAGAAAGAAAACAAGGTGTGAAAAATTCAACTAATTTCTACTTTTAGTCCCTCTTCACTGCCATTTTATAAATCAATTTTTAAAAAAAACAGTGTCAGTTTACTGCTGGAAAAATGGAGTTTGCTGTATTGGCTTCCTAATCACACAGAGCTAATTCTGAACACGTTGGTCAAACACAACATTTTTTTATTCGTTCATGGGATGTGGGCATCGCTGGCAAGGTCAGCATTCATTGCCCATCCCTAGTTGCCCTTGAGAAGGTGGTGGTGAGCCGCCGCCTTGAACCGCTGCAATCCGTGTGGTGAAGGTACTCCCACAGTGCTGTTAGGGAGGGAGTTCCAGGATTTTGACCCAGCGATGATGAAGGATCGGCGATATATTTCCAAGTCAGGATGGTGTGTGGCTTGGAGGGGAACTTGGAGGTGGTGGTGTTCCCATGCACCTGCTGCCTTTGTCCTTCTAGGTGGTAGAGGTCACAGGTTTGGGAGGTGCTGCTGAAGAAGCCTTGACGAGTTGCTGCAGTGCATCTTGGCACTGCAGCCATGGTACGCCAGTGGTGGACAGAGTGAATGTTTAAGGTGGTGAATGTGATGCCAATCAAGCGGGCTGCTTTGTCTTGGATAGTGTCGAGCTTCTTGAGTGTTGTTGGAGCTGCACTCATCCAGGCAAGTGGAGAGTATTCCATCACACTCCTGACTTGTGTCTTGTAGATGATGGAAAGGCTTTGGGGATTCAGGAGGTGAGACACTCGCCGCAGAATACCCAGCCTCTGACCTGCCCTTGTTGCCTCAGTATTTATGTGGCTGGTCCAGTTAAATTTCTGGTCAATGGTGACCCCCAGAATATTGATGGTGGGGGATTCAGCAATGCTCATGCCGTTGAATGGCAAGGGGCAGTGGTAAGACTTTTGCTTGTTGGATATAGTCATTGCCTGGCACATGTGTGGCGCGAATATTACATGCCACTTATCAGCACAAGCCTGAATGTCGTCCAGGTCTTGTTGCATGTGGGTATGGAATGCTTCATTATCTGAAGAGTTGTGAATGGCACTAAACACTGTGCAGTCAATCAGTGAACATCCCAATTTCTGAACTTATGATGGAGGGAAGCTCATTGATGAAGCAGCTGAAGGTGGTTGGGCCTAGGACACTGCCCTGAGGAACTCCTGCAGTGATGTCCTGCGGCTGAGATGATTGGCCCCGAACAACCACAATCATCTTCCTTTGTGCTAGGTATGACTCTAGCCAGTGAAGAGATTTCCCCTGATTCCCATTGACTTCAATTTTACTAGGGCTCCTTGATGCCACACTAGGTCAAATGCTACCTTGATGTCAAGGGCAGTCACTCTCACCTCTGGAATTCAGCTCTTTTGTCCATGTTTGGAGCAAGGCTATAATGAGGTCTGGAGCCGAGTGGTCCTGGCGGAACCCAAACTGAGCATCAGTGAGCAGGTTATTTGTGAGTAAGTGCTGCTTGATAGCACTGTCGACGACACCTTCCATCACTTTGCTGATGATTGAGAGTAGACTGATGGGGCAGTAATTGGCAGATTCAATTTGTTCTGCTTTTTGTAGCCAGGACATACCTGGGCAGTTTTCCACATTGTCGGATCAATGCCAGTGTTATAGCTGTACTGGAACAGCTTGGCCAGAGGCATGGCTAGTTCTGGAGCACAAGTCTTCAGCACGACAGCCGGGATGTTGTCAGGACCCACAGCCTTTGCTGTATCCAGAGCGCTCTGTTTCTTAATATCACGTGGAGTGAATCGAATTGGCTAAAGACTGGCTTCTGTGATTGTGTGGAGACCTCAGGAGGAGGCTGATATCGATCATCCACTCGGCACTTCTGGCTGAAATGGTTCCAAACACTTCATCTTTGTCTTTTGCACTCATGTGCTGGGCTCCAGCATCATTGAGGATGGGGATATTCATGGAGCCTCCTCCTCCCTTTAGCTGTTTAACGGTTCACCCACATTTCACGACTGGATGTGGCAGGACTGCAGAGCTTTGATCTGATCTGTTGATTGTGGGATTGCTTGGCTCTGTCTATAGCATGCTGCTTCCGCTTTTTAGCATGCATGTCGTCCTGTGTTGCAGCTTCCCCAGATTGGCACCGCATTTTAAGGTACGCCTGGTGCTGCTCCTGGCATGCTCTTCTACACTCCTTATTTAACCAGGGTTGGTCCCCTGGCTTGATAGTAATGGTAGAGTGAGGGATATGTCAGGCCATGAGGTTACAGATTGTGGTAGAATACAATTCTGCTGCTGCTGATGGCCCACAGCGCCTCATGGATGCCCAGTGTTGAGCTGCGAGATCTGTTCTGAATCTATCCCATTTAGCACGTTGTAGTGCCACACAACACAATGGAGGATGTCCTCAGTGTGAAGATGGAACTTTGTCTCCACAATGACTGTGCGGTGGTCACTGCTACCAATGCTGTCATGGAAAGTTGCATCTGCGACAGGTAGGTTGGTGAAGACGAGGTCAAGTAGGTATTTCCCTCGTGTTGGTTCTCTCACCACCTGTCGCAGGCCCAGACTGGCAGTTATGTCCTTCAGGACTCAACCAGTAGTGGTGCTACCTGTAGTGTATGTGCCTTTAAGAGCCCCCTGTGTACTGTAATGCCGGTAATGGCCACTCGGGCTATATAAGCCTGTATATTGTGTTGTATCAGTTAGTTGACCTCCAGACTTTGTTCAGTAAACACCTGTGAAACCAACTCCTGCCTTCAGTGTCTCTATTAACACACGGATACAACAGTGGCGACGAATTGGAAACGGACTCACCTGCAATTCGGCAGCACCTCAAGGACATCGATTCCTCAGACGTCCAAAGTCGAAGAAAAGCAAGAAAAAAAAAAAAAACTGTGGTTTCACCAGCTAGCCGAGCTGGTGGCAGGTACTGCGATAATCCTTCCTGGGCGGCGGGCTGGGGCTCCATTGGCTGGCTCTGCAGCGAAGGCGGAGGCAAACAGGAACATAAGGGGGGAGCACTCGGGAGACGGCCGGCGCTGCAAAGCAGGTCGGCGTTCGGACCAAGCAGAGGGGGGGAAAAGTCCCAGAGAGTCCGGCGGGAACGAGTCTCCACCTGTAAATTAAAAAAAACGCGGAAAACAGCGTTGTCAGCAGCAGCAGCGGCGGGAAAGTGCGGGAAGCGCCATTTTTGTTTCTGCAGGGAAGAAAGGAAAGCGCGGGAAGCGCCATTTTTTTTCCAGGATGCCTAAGGCTGGCAATATTGATGCTTTCGATAACGATATAGAGGATTGGACCACATATGTGGAAAGAGTGGAGGTATATTGCACATCAAATGGAATAGAAAATGATAAAAAGGCGTCAGTACTTCTAAACCTAATGGGCGCAAAGACATACGGGCTGTTACAAAACTTAATCACTCCAGCCAAACCAAAGGACAAGAATTTTAAGGAGATTGTTGATACCCTACAGGAGCACTTAAACCCAACACCGCTGCTGATAGCAGAACGATTCAAATTCTTCAAGAGGAATCAGCACAAGAATGAAAGTAACGCTGATTACCTCACCGAATTAAGAAAGCTATCAAAGCACTGCCAATTCGGGGCAGGACTGGCAGCTTCTCTTCGAGACAAATTCGTCTGCGGTCTCCTAAGTGAAGGAACACAGAAAAGGCTGCTTTCTGAGAAAGATTTGACACTGGACAAGGCTTTCAATATGGCTGTATCATACGAAGCAGCCGCAAGAGGAGCTGCAGAGATACAGCAAAAGCCACAGGAATACGGCACCCATGAAATGACACGGGGATTTGAAAGATGTTATCGCTGCGGCAGAACAACCCATGACCAGAAGGACTGCTGGTTCAAGGACAAAGCATGCAGGCAATGCGGAAAGATTGGACACATTGCACGTGTATGCCGATCTGGACAAAAAAAATCCACGGACAGGAAAAAAATCAATAAGGAAAAGTACAGAAAAGTACAAATGATGACGGACAGTAGCTCCGAAGACCAGAAGGGCGATAGCGACTCCGGAAACAAGAGGCTAAGCTGTCTCAAATTACATAATGTAATTGCCAACGAAGATTACCAGACCATTTGGGTTACCCTCACAATAGCGGGGTCCCCAGTTCAAATGGAGCTAGATACAGGATCAGCTCTGACCGTCATAAATCGATGGGATTACGAGCGGCTATTTCCGCATATACCTTTAAAAGACACATCCATTATCTTGAAAACATATACGGGACAGAAAGTATACCCCAAAGGAAAAATAAGGGTGCCTGTTGTATACAACGGCAAGGAAATACAGAAGTTGTATTTATACGTTCTACAAGATGGTGGTCCACCGCTGTTGGGACGTGAATGGATCAGGAAGATACGTTTAGACTGGCACTCCATTCAGGCACTAACGGTGACCAGTAAGAAAAAAAATGATGATGACGTCATACCTGAACGATTAAAAGACATCTTGGCCAACGCCAAGGAAGTGTTTCAAGAGAAACTAGGAACCTTGAAAGGCATCACCACCTCAATAAAAGTGGAAGATGCGGCAATTCCCAAGTTTTTTAAGGCAAGGCCATACGCAATTCGTCCAGCAGTCGAGGCAGAGCTGGAGAATTTGGAGAAGGCAGGCGTATTATCCAAGATAGATTGGAGCGAGTGGGCAACACCCATCGTCCCGGTCATGAAGAAAACGTTGAATAATGATAAATCTGAAGAACAAAGAAAAATTTGCATCTGTGGAGACTTCAAGGTGACTGTAAACCCGGTCCTTCACACGGTACAGTATCCTCTTCCGAGGATAGAAGATATTTTCGCCTCACTATCCGGAGGGAAACGTTTCACCAAAGTTGACTTGGCACAGGCATATCTACAGATGGAGGTTGAAGAGGCCTCTAAAAAGTATCTCACGATAAATACACACAAAGGCCTGTACCAGTACAATCGACTGGTTTTCGGAGTAGCATCAGCTCCAGCTATCTGGCAAAGAGCTATGGAGCAAGTCTTCCAAGGGATTCCGGGGACTCAGTGCTACCTAGACGACATCCTTGTAACAGGAGAAAACAACAACGAGCACCTTGCCAATTTGGAGCAGGTGCTCACTAGGCCGAGAGAACGGGGCCTACGAGCAAATCGCCCCAAGTGCGAATTTTTCCAGAAACAAATATCATATTGTGGCCACATAATTAACAAGGAAGGGTTGCATAAATCACCTGAAACAATTGAAGCGGTCATAAAAGCCCCAGCACCTGAAAATGTCTCACAATTAAGGTCATTCCTGGGATTGATAAATTACTATCATAAATTTTTGCCGAACTTATCAACTCTTCTGCACCCTCTTAATGAACTGCTACAAACAGGAGTAATTTGGAAATGGAGCGAAGACTGTAAACGTGCCTTCCATAAATGCAAAGACTTAATCACGTCCAAGGAAGTTTTGGCTCATTACAACCCATCACTGCCAATCAGACTGGCGTGCGATGTATCCCCTTACGGCGTAGGAGCGGTATTATCGCATAGATTCCCTGATGGCTCTGAGCGGCCGATAGCTTTTGCGTCACGCTCATTGAACTCAGCTGAGCGTAACTATGCCCAGATCGACAGGGAAGCACTCAGCCTGGTATGGGGAGTGAAGAAATTCAACCATTACCTACACGGACAAAAATTTACCTTGTTGACTGACCATCAACCCCTCGTCTCCATATTCAACCCTAAAAAGGGTGTTCCCATTATGACAGCGCAAAGGCTACAGAGGTGGTCCCTTTTTCTAGGGGCACACCAATATGACATAGAATACAAAGGATCAAAACAGCATGGGAATGCTGACGGTTTATCGCGCCTACCGTTGCCAACGGTAGAAGAGGCACCTACAGTAGACCCAGTGGAGATGTTCCACTCTACCATAGTGGAATGTCTACCAGTAACAAATTCTGCCATTGAAAAGGAAATGAGAAATGACCCGACTCTCTCACAAGTCTACGATTTAACAGTGAAGGGATGGCCAGCACATGACGAACCACTGTTGCCAGCATTCTCGCAAAGAAGAGAACAGCTGTCAGTGTGCCGAGGAACCTTGATGTGTGGATCCAGAGTGGTGATTCCACCCAAACTCCAGGATAAAGTGCTAAAGGAGCTTCACGAGGGGCATCTGGGTGGAGTGAAAATGAAGAACCTAGCCAGGGCGTTTGTATGGTGGCCAGGTATCGATGGAGACATCGAAGAAATGACCAAGAGCTGCCTAGGATGCCAGAAGGTCCAAAACGCTCCACCACAAGCCCCTCTACATCCATGGGAGTGGCCCTCATCTCCATGGCAAAGGGTACACATTGACTTTGCTGGTCCATTTATGGACTCAATGTTCTTAATCGCGGTTGATGCACACTCCAAGTGGCCGGAGGTAATAAAGATGTCCTCCACCACCACGGAAAAAACCATCACAGTATTAAGGACCATATTTGCCAGGAATGGGCTGCCTGAACAGATCTGTTCTGATAATGGACCGCAATTTGTGTCCGAAGAATTCAGGAAGTTCTTAAAAAACAATGGGGTTAAGCACTACACGTCCGCCCCATACCATCCTGCCACCAATGGATTGGCTGAAAGGTTTGTCCAGACCTTCAAGAAGGCCATAAAGGCCATGGGAAATGAAGACACAAAACTTCAGCATAAGGTAGATAACTTCTTGTTTGCATACAGGAATGCAACACATATGGTTACAAACCAAACTCCCGCCATGGTGTTCTTCAATAGAAGCCTAAGATGCCGGCTGGATTTGATCAAGCCAAACATCAGAAGGGACGTGGAGAACCGGCAATTTCAAGGCATGAATGAAAGGCCAACTAGAACCTTCCAGATAGGTCAACAAGTTTTGGCCCGGGACTACCGTACCGAGAAATGGCAGCCTGGAACTATTTGCACACGACTAGGACCGCTGATGTATACCGTGGACATTGGAGAAAGCATAATAAGGCGCCATGCTGACCAGATCATAGAGTCATCTGAAAAGGGACAACCTACACCACAACTCTATACGCCTAATGATGAAGTAGAGATACCCATAGTATCTACCTCCGATCCGGTGATACTGGAACCAGATGAACCCGACACTGGCATTCAAGCCGAATCAGCCTTGCCAAAAGAACCTACTACACCACCAGAAACTACTACACCACTGAGGTGTTATCCAGACCGAGTCAGGAAGCCTCCAGAGAGACTGACTTATAATTGATTAACTGCAGCAATGTGTAGATTATTGTTCTTGTAACATGTAATTAATGATTACTTAAAATATAATGGCCTAGAAATTCAGTCGTGTTTGCGCCCACTTAGGGGCGAAAGAGTGGGTTGCGCCGGAAGTTTTTTAGTGCCCGAAATTAAGTTGGTCCCTAACAGCGGCGTTAGCCGGTAGCGCTGCGCCGGCACCGATGACGTCATCGGTGTGCGCAGCGCCCCGGTTCCAACGCGATTCCGTGCCGAAGGCCAAATTCAGTTGCGGCCGCCTCGCCCGCAGCGGCCGCAAACAACGTTTGAAAAACGGGGCCTTGCAGCTCCGAGAGGCCGGCGCATAAAGGTGGAGGGGCGGCCGGCCGCTTTCCCGGCGGCCGCATGGCCGCACCTCCCTCCCCGGACTCCTGCACCACCCCCCCGCGGCATTGCTGTCTGACTCCCGCGAGCCCGGCACTTCTCCGTGGTGCCGGGCTCATTTGCCGGGGGAATCCAGCGGCGATCTCACGGCTGCAGGCAGCTCCTCCTTAAGAGAAGGAGGAGGCCTGCAGTACCCCAGCCTGCCGCACCGCATCGGGTGGCGCAGCGGCAGCTGGACGCCTGAAATAGACTTTCATCGCCCCAAGCGAGGCGGCCAAACCCTGCAATAGCGCCCGCCTCCGTCTTGGCCCGTCGCAACTGAATTTCAGGCGGGCGCTACGGGAATCCGGGCGAGCGCTAAATTTCGGGCGCTAAAGACCTGGCGGGGCCTTACTGAATTTCTAGGCCTATGTACTGGTTGGCTAAAAGGGGAGGAATTGTAGTGTATGTGCCTTTAAGAGCCCCCTGTGTACTGTAATGCCGGTAATGGCCACTCGGGTTATATAAGCCTGTATATTGTGTTGTATCAGTTAGTTGACCTCTAGACTTTGTTCAGTAAACACCTGTGAAACCAACTCCTGCCTTCAGTGTCTCTATTAACACACGGATACAACACTACCAACCCACTCTTGGTGATGGACATTGAAATCCCCCCCTCAAAGTACATTCTGTGCACCTTGCTACTCTCAGTGCGTCTTCCAAGTGGTTTTCAACATGGAGGAGTACTGATTCATCAGCTGAGGGAGGGCGGTAGGTGGTAATCAGCAGGAGGTTTCCTTGCCCATGCTTCAGCTGAAGCCATGAGACTTCATGGGGTCCGGAGTCAATGTTGAGGACTCCCAGGTCCACTCCTTCTTGACTGTACACCACTGTGCCACCACCCCTGGTGGATCTGACAGGACATACCCAGGGATGGTGATGGAGGAGTTTGGGACATTGGCTGAAAGGTATGATTCTGTGAGTATGACTATGTCAGGCTGTTGCTTGACTCGTCTGTGGGACAGCTCTCCCAATTTTAACACATGTCTCCAGATGTTGGTGAGGAGGACTTTGTAGGGTGTGCCATTGTCGTGTCTGTAGCCAATGCCGAGGTCAAAGCTGGGTGGTCCGTCCGATTTTATTCTTATTGTTTTTTGTAGCATTTTTTTACAACTGAGTGGCTTACTAGGCCATTTCAGAGGGCAGTTAAGAGTCAACCACATTGCTGTGGGCCTGGAGTCACATATAGGCCAGACCAGGTAAGGAAGGCAGATTTCCTTCCCTAAAGGACATTAGTGATGGGTTTTTCCCAACAATCTGATGGTCACCATTACTGATACTAGGTTTTTATTCCAGATTTATTTAATTAACTGAATTTAAATTCCACAGCTGCCGTGGTGGGATTTGAGCTCCCGTCTCCGAATCATTAGTCCAGGTGTCTGGTTTACTAGTCCCGTAACATAACCACTATGCTACCATTCCCGTTGACTTAATTATATTGCACTTGGCCCAAGAATGATGAAACAAAACCAACAACATTGCAAACCTTTGCATACCATCCACGTTTAACTGAATGTCCCATAATTTAATACAGCTCAAAAGCTGTTGTTTAATTACTTTATTCCACTAATTTATCGCCCCTCCTGTAGCAACTCGCCAAGGCTTCTTCGGCAGCACCTCCCTAACCCGCAAACTTGTTCCCCTAGAAGGACAAGGGCAGCAGGTGCATGGGAACACCACCACCTCCAAGTTCCCCTCCAAGTCACACACCAGCCTGACTTGGAAGTATATTGCCGATCCTTCATTGTCGCGGGGTCAAAATCCTGGAACTCCCTAACTAACAGCACTGTGGGAGTACCTTCACCACACGGACTGCAGCAATTCAAGAAGGCGGCTCACCACCACCTTCTCAGGGGCAATTAGAAGTGGGCAATATGCCTATGTCTCTCCAATACCCTGTACAGTTGTAGCAGGACTTCCCTGCTTTTATACTCCAACCCCCTTGAAATAAAGGCCAATATTCCATTTGCCTTTTTGATTACTTGCTGTATTTGCATGCTAACTTTTTGGTTTCATGCACAAGGACCCCCAGGTCCCTCTGAACTGTAGCATTTTGTAATCTCTCTCCATTTAAATAATAATTTGCTTTTTTATTTTTCCTGCCAAAGTGTATATATTATACTCCATCTGCCAAATGTTTGCCCACTCACTTAGCCTATCTATCTCCCTTTGCAGATTCTTTGAGTCCTCTGCACAACTTGCTTTCCCACCCATCTTTGTATCATCCACAAACTTGGCTACATTACACTCGGTCCCTTCATCCAAATCATTAATGTAGATTGTAAATAGTTGAGGCCCCAGCATTGATCCCTGTGGCACCCCACTAGTTACCGTTTGCCAACCGGAAAATGACCCATTTATCCCGACTCTCTGCTTTCTGTTAGTTAGCCAATTCTCTATCCATGCTAATGTATTACCCCCAATTCCGTGAGTTCTTATCTTATGAAGTAACCTTTTATGTGGCACCTTATTGAATGCCTTCTGGAAAGCCAAATACACCACATCCACTGGTTCACCCTGCTCGTTACATCCTCAAAGAACTCCAGCAAATTTGTTAAACATGATTTCCCTTTCATAAAACTGCTGACTCTGCTTGACTGCATTATGATTTTCCAAATGCCCTGCTACTGCTTCCTTAATGAAGGACTCCAGCATTTTCCCAACAACAGATGTTAGGCTAACTGGTCTATAGTTTCCTGCTTTCTGTCTCCCTCCTTTCTTAAATAGAGGTGTTACATTTGTGGTTTTCCAATCCACTGGGACCTCTCCAGAGTCCATGGAATTTTGGTATATTGCAACAAATGCATCCACTATCTCTGCAGCCACTTCTTTTAAGACCCTGGGATGCAGGCCATCTGGTCCAGGGACTTGTCGTCTTTTAGTCCCATTATTTTACCAAGTACTATTTCCTTAGCTCTAGTGATTGTCTTTAGTTCCCCCCTCCCTGTGGTCCCTTGATTATCCATTATTGGGATGTTGTTAGTGTCTTCTACTGTGAAGACAGATACAAAATATTTGTTCAGAGTCTCTGCCATTTTCCCGTTCCCCATTATTAATTTTCCAGTCTCATTCTCTAAGGGATCAATGTTTACTTTAGCTACCCTCTTCCTTTTTATATACCTGTAGAAGCTCTTACTACCTGTTTTAATGTTTCTTGCCCGTTTACTTTCATAATTCATCTTCTCTCTCTTTATTTTTTTTTAGTCATCCTTTGCTGGTTTTTTTAAATTTCCCAATCCCCTGGTCTCCCACCAATCTTGGCAACATTGTATGCCTTCGTTTTCAATTTGCTACCATCCTTTACTTCCTTAGTTAGCCATGGATGGTGCTCCCTTCTCTTAAAATCTTTCTTTCTCACTGGAATATATTTTTGTTGAGAGTTATGAAATATCCCCTTAAATGTCCGCCACTGCATTTCAACTGTCTTACCCTTAAATTTATTTTTCCAGTCCACTTTAGCCAGTTCTGCCCTCATGCCATTGTAATTGCCTTTGTTTAAGATCAGGACACTGGTTTGAGATACAACTTTCTCACCCTCCAACTGAATTTGAAATTCAACCATGTTATGATCACTCTTTCCTAGAGGATCCTTTAATATGAGATCATTTATTAATTCTGTCTCATTACACAGTACCAGATCCAAGATAGCCTGCTCCCTGGTTGGTTCCATTACATACTGTTTTAGGAAACCATCCCGGATACACTCGATGAACTCCTCCTCAAGGCTACCATGGCCAATTTGATTTGTCCAATCTATATGGAGATTAAAATCACCCATGATTATTACCATACCTTTTTTGCAGGCCTCCATTATTTGCTGATTTATACTCTGTCCAACCGTATTGCTACTGTTCGGGGGCCTTTAGACTACGCCCACCAGAGACTTTTTCCCTTTATTATTTATTATCTCCACTCAAACCGATTCTACAATATCACTTCTCACCAATGCACTGATCCCATCCTTTACCAACAAAGCCACCGCACCTCCCTTTCCTTTCTGTCTATCCTTCCGAATTGTTCAATCTTAAATTTCTAACCAATGTTAGTGAAGTCAACTGAAAGGAGAATCGGGCGGGGTGTGTAAGGGTGGCTGATTATCAACCATTAGTTTTCCGTCCACAATCAAAATGAAAACCCCCTCCATTGTCTATGCTCACACACGAAGGATGGCCATTGGGGTGAGGTCCCCACGAAAATGATTGGCACTTGTGAGACTGCCCGCCAGAAAGAGGTCAATTCCTTCAGGTTAAAAAAAAAAGCAGAAAACATTTGGCGGGAAAAAAATTAAATTAGGATAATAAGGCCAGAGACTCTAAATAGTGGAGTTCTGTTAGACTGGTTATAAAAAGAAAATAGCCGACATTGATATCTTGTTTGACCTCATTATGGAAAGGAAAATGCTGCATGGCATGACATTCACAAATAAAATAGACCCTTTCATTCCTTTCCAAGAAAAGTATCGTTATAGTATGTTTTCTCTTTTTAAAATGTTAAAACATGTGGCTCACAAGTTAACAACATTAGGTAAATATTTTGGTGTTTATTATTCTTTATGAATTTGTCCACTTGCATGACCTGTTCAACATTAAATTGTTATTCAAAGGGCTATGTGCGTATATGCCGCAATAGTATTTAAATCAGTTTCTTCCATAGACACAGTACACAAATACTAAATCTGATGCCCTTTCCTGTAACACTGCAGCTATTTTCTTCCATCTTCTTCACTCCCCTATATCTTCCATAAGTTGGGTGAAGGGACTTGACTTATACTTTTCCCTTAAAGTGGTAATCATTGCTGTCTTCAAACTCGATTTGCAGACCATTAGTTAACTCTGTCAGAAACCATAGTGTTGCTCAGGGAACATTCCTCAATAACAGAGGCATTTGTCCACAGTATGCACCTCCTCAATTCGAAAATGTTTCATTCAAATTGTCTGTTCATTCGAATTCAAATTGTGCAACCAGGAAAAAAAACCCTGTTTTATTAAAATGGCTGAATTCAAACTTTTTTCAAGCAAAATGCAACTTTGAATTAACAGGTGTGGACAATAATCAGGACTCAGCTAGTTCCCGAGTAGGTATGCCTGTTTTGCCCACTTTATACTAGCAATTGGAAACGGTTCTGTACAATGCATTTCACTGTTGATGGTACCGACATAAGAGCATTAGAACCGTGGAACAAGCTCCTTCCAACCAACCTCGTACCAATGGCATTGTCATAGACTTTTCCCAATTTGCAGCACTGCTATTGTTCTGGATTCAGCTGCATGCTCCACAATCCGTGGAAGGATTTTTAACAGTCCTGATTCACACTGGAAACTCAGGCCACGAATTTAATGGAAGAGGTGGGATGGGGGCGGGAGAGCTGGTTTCTGGGTTCCGGTCTCGCTCCCAGCTGCAGCCGCTCTGTAAACGTGATTTTCCCTTGATTGGCCTTGTTAAGCCCGCCCTGCGGGCTTCCCGGCCAATTAACAGGAAGCGGGTCTGATGACGTCATTTGATGACGTGTCATCAGCCAGTTTCCTTAAAGGGACTACGTCCACATGGAGTTTGACAGTTGTTCTGCCAGTTTTTGACAGCATTGAGGTGCTGCAAACACTGACAATCACTGCACAAAGGTAAACAGTTGCACCCAGGCTCTCCAATGACTCCCTCCATATGCTTATGGAGGGAGTCACAGCACGCAGGGAGGCTCTCTTCCTTCCAAAGGCGGAAGAGACCTCCCCAGGATACCAACTTATCTTGACTCTCCACCTAACTCTCTCTATCTACTTTATCACTTCTCCATCTCAAGCAACCCCTCACACTCACCCTCATCCTACTGCAAGCATACCAACTAACAACACACAAGGGTAGGCACCTGAGAGATTTAGCCAATGTCCATGTGAAGTTTCTGGTAATGTGTTGTTATACAGTAAAATCTATTTTCCAGCACTGCCCCTTATTGGACAGATCTGTATGCACCTTGAGAAGTGTCTTACTGAGTGATTGTTGAGACATAACTCCCCCGTCACCCCACCCACCCGCTATAGTGATGTGTTTGCATGGAATGACCTGGACATTAAAGGGATGCTTTACGGTGCTGGTGTGGAATGGTGTCAACCTGGCGCATCATGTGACAGCCAGGGTTTACAGCGTCATGTGAAGTAAATCTGGCCATGGGGATGCCATCGCTGGGCTCCCGGGCAGTAATTTTGTCGGATGCTGATGCCCTGTGTCCAGTGCAGCATCAGGTGATGGCGGAGAAGGTTGGTGATGTTGTTGGTGATGTTGACGTGCCTGGTGATGTTGGTGTTGGGGCTGATCGTGGAAGGACTCAGAGGACCAAGGTCTGATTTTTTCAAGGGCACCGATGTTGCTGCAATAGATGCAACTGCAGGTGAGATGACAGAAGTGATCTGTCACTGGTGAGAGAGGTTCTTCCAATGAGGTAGCACTGGGCAATCAGTTGGATCTAAAAACTCATAAGCTAAAGAAATCTCTATATGTATTAAAAATGCAGTAACCAACATTTTCTGTGCTCTGAAACTCACCATCTGCAACATCGCATCCTTGACACCACTTCTGCCGCTGTCAGCTTTTCACAAACATCAGAGCAGACTCAAAACACGCCAGGTTGAGCTGGCGTGTTCCCCGAACAGCAGGTAACCAGTGGGGGAGACCGTAAAATTTGAAGGAACCCTCAAAATAGTCTTAAATTGGCTTGTAACAAGCCATTTAATAAGCTGAAGTGTCTCTTCCGCCGCTTGGTGTCAGGTCAGTTCTCCGCTGACAGACCCGACACCTGGGAGACTCGCGTGGAGGCGGGTTTCCTCTGAGCGTTATTAAATTCGTGGCCAAGAACTCAAAAAGACAATGAGAGACAGTTAGAATAGCTACACTGCTCATGAGTGTTCACCAGCACGTTGAGATTTTCTGATACCTGCTGGCGGAAGGCAGAGTTCCCGCTACAGGTGCGGACTCCGAACATTTACCCCCTCCCCACCCTCCCACACCCAAGAAGTGTCCAGGCATGAATTTTAAATGTTGCACGAAGCTCATTGCCATAGTTGCATAGAATTGGTTATAGAAATGGATGTTGCATTGATATTGTGGTTAGAGGGGCTAAATATAAGGTTGGATTTTCCTCTGAGATGGTTTTGGACGTCCATCCTGCCAAGCTGACCCTGTCTGTGACCCCAAGAGGTTTTCCTGGGTCAGGGTTCATGATAGGTGCAGGGTGGGCTCCCGGCGGTATCGCAGCTCCACAAAGGGAGTTCACCACTGTCCAGTGCAGAAGTTCAGAGGCACTAGCTCACTGCACCACTCGAATGGGGAGGGGCAGAAATTAAAGGAGGGTCAAGGCCCCTTGAAGACGCCCAAGAAACACTGGTAACAGTCCCAGAATAAACCAACGCAGCACGTCGCTCAACTTGAGAAGAGGGGAGGAGAGTGGGAGAGGTGATCACAACTAGGTCCCTCCCTCCTTCAGGGCCTTCAGTGATCGTCCTGCCACCACTCCTCTCTTGTTTTTACCTGGGGTCAGTGGCATTGTGGCAGGAAGGCAGGGAAACCCCTACCCCTCGCCATCATATAAATGCAGTGGGTCTATTAAGTGGCCGACAACCAAGATCCCTACTTGAGGTGGAGGAAAGGAGGAATCTTGCCAACACCGGCTTTAAGGTCAGTAGATCTCCTTGCCCCATTTTCCCTGCTACACCATGCTCTACTACTTGATTTGGGCTGGCAAAGCAAAGGGAATTCCAGGCCAGAAAGTCTTATAAAGAACTATATCAATTTATGTGAAGAGGTTGAAATTTCAGCTTGACTCAGTTGGTAGTATTCTCGCCTTTGAAGATTGAGGTTGCATTAGGACTCGAGTGCAAGACTAATGGGAGTGTGGCATTGTCAGAGGTTCTATCTGTCAAATGAGAGAGTAAATCAAGGTAATGATAAATTTGTACAAGGCAATGGCTAGGTCATTGTTACAGTACTGGATGAGGTTTGGGTGGCGTATTATAGACACCATAGAGAACATAAAAAGTGTGGATTCACAAGGATGATGCCAGGGTTCAGAAACTATGGTTATAAGAGACTTGAGATACTGGGACTATTTCCATGGAACAGAGAAGGCTAAAAGTAGACTTAATAGAGGTTTGTAAAATTATGAAGGGTTTTTATAGGGTGGTTTAGGAATAACAATTTCCTGTGGTTGAGGAGTCACTGATGTGGGATTGTCAAGTTAAAATTATTAGTAAAAGAGTGATGAGTAAGATCAGGAGAATTTTATTTGAAATGCTTTGCCATAGAGAATACCTGAGACAGACACAATTGCATTTTTTCAGGAAAATGTTGTTAAACATTAGAAGCAAAGAAGTTGCAGGGCAGCGGGTGAAGGGATTATTACTAGTCCTAGCCCCTTTAGGGTTACCCTGGATCAGACGTATTCCTCAGACGTTCACTTTCAACTAAAGTTTGAGGTAGCCGAATCCTAAAGACGCTTAATTGGGTCTAAAGGTCTGGACGAGCTAGACTATAACATTCTGGATATTATGAGGGTCCGGAAAACTCCCCCAGAATTCTGCAACTCCTCACCAAAGAGTGTACAGAGATTGAGTTTGCGAGTTTGATACAGAAGTATTATGTGAGACAATTCTAAAAATATATAGATTTATTAAAGAACCGACATGTATTTTACAGTTGGTGATTCAATCGCAACATTAACAGTTCCAAAAAGAGAAAGCTTTACAATCTTATCAGAGATCCTTACTCTCAAATCTTAACTTCGCTACAGTTTTACAGTTCTTAAAGTTTATTCAGGATATCCACCAAAATCAAATACAGTAAAATACCTTTGATCCCTGATATACAAAGAGTTGTAGACTTACAGAGCCACCTCTGAAGCCTGAGAATCGCTTTGTCCCTTTACAGCGAATCTAGTATCCTATTTGAGAGCTCAATATTTATGTTATGTATTGTGTGTTCTATTGTGTGTTCTCCTCCCACCTGTGGTGGCGCTGTCACAGGAGACAAATGGTTGGGTGTTCTCTGTTAAGTTTTAGCTCTCTTTGTTCGGAACTTGCCAGAACTTCCTTTCCTTCCAATAAAGCACTTCATGTTTGAATCTCTGAGTTCTGAATCCTAAATTGTGTCTAGGTAGAAAGGTACCGACACAACAAGTGGCAACGAGGAGCGGATGAATCTGCGTACGTTACGGGTGCAGTGAGTAAACAGAAAATTTAATTTGAAACGTTAGATGGCTACCATATTAGGAAACATCGGTGATTTTGATGAAAATGTGGAGCAATGGAGCGCATATACGGAACGTTTTGACTATTTTGTATTGGCGAATGCGGTGGCAAATGAAAAGGTCGTGCCTACCTTTTTGAGTGTAATCGGGCCGAAGACTTTCAATTTACTTCGCAGCCTCGTGCAGCCAGATAAGCCAGGAACTAAAACACATAAGCAACTAGTGCAAATTCTTGGAGCACATTTTTCACCAAAACCTCTGGTTATTGCTGAGAGATTTAGATTTCACAAACGGAATCAAGAGGAGGGGGAATCAGTGACGATGTTTATTGCTGCTTTAAAAAGGTTGTCGGAACACTGCCAGTTCAAGGAGGTGCTGAATGACACCATTAGAGACAGACTTGTGTGTGGTCTGCAAAATGCAGCCACACAGAAGCGCCTTCTTACTGAGGACAACCTTAATCTTGAAAAGGCCATTGAAGTTAGTGTCTCCATGGAGATGGCGGAAAAGGAGGCTCACCAGTTGAGTTCAACAGGGAGAGTTCACAAGGTGTTGTCTGAGCCTAAAGGTGCACGGAACGGCACGTTACCGTTGTGGGAAAACGGGCCATCACGCTAATGACTGCTGGTGTACAGAGCTGGAATGCCGAAATTGTGGCAAAAAGGGTCACATTGAACGCGCCTGTAGAGGTAAAAAAAAGAACAGACAGAGCTGGGAAGCATGGAAGCAAAATGTCTGTATTTGGACAAGAGAGGAAAAAGAGTGTTCATTCAGTGCAGTATGATGGAACAAGCAAAACAAAGGGGAGCGACACCTCTGAGGAGGAAGAGGTGCACATACTGACGGTTGCAGGTGGTTCAAATGGCTACTGGGTGTCACCACTGGTGGAGGGACAATCAGTGCGGATGGAGGTGGACACAGGCGCGGCTGTGTCCCTTGTTTCAGACACTGTCTACAACAAAATGCTAAAGCATCTTACCCTTCAGCCAACAAACATTGTGCTAAAGACGTATACCGGCGAACCTGTGGCCATGAGAGGCGTCATTGAGGTGACAGTTAAATTGAACAGACAGACTGCAAAACTGCCACTATATGTGGTAAAGGGAAATTACCCATCGCTACTGGGACGTGCGTGGCTAGAGAAAATCACGCTGGACTGGCCTGCAGTCCGCATGATGTCAAAAGGGGAGTCAGGCCTGACTGCAGTGTTAAACAAACATGCAGAACTCTTCAATGGGGAACTTGGGAGCATGAAAAAGATCAGCGTGAGACTGGACATTAAACCTGACAGCAAGCCGAAGTTTCACAAAGCCCGACATGTACCCTATGCAATTAGGCCAAAAGTTGAGGCTAACTTGGAGGCCTTTGTCGAGAACGGAGTCCTAGAGCCTGTGAGCGTCAGCAAATGGGCCACACCCATTGTTCCTGTCCTGAAAAAGGATGGATCTGTTCGAATCTGCGGGGATTTTAAAGTGACTATTAACCCGGTGCTGTCTGTGGAACAGTACCCTCTTTTTACGGGCCTGGCCGGAGGGCAAAAGTTCAGCAAAATAGACTTATGCCAGGCTTATCTACAAATGCATGTCGATGACAAATCAAAGGAGCTGCTGACAATTGTGACACACAAGGGGCTATACAGGTACTGCCGCCTTCCGTTTGGAATTACGTCGGCCCCTGCTCTATTCCAAAGGGCAATGGATCAGATTTTGAGTGGACTGCCAGGAGTCCAGTGCTACCTGGACGACATCCTTGTCACTGGGACAAATGAGGAGGATCATCTTCTGAACTTGGATGCGACACTACAACGACTGAAAGAGTAGGGACTCAGAGTTCATAAAGACAAATGTGAATTCTTTCAGTCTTCAGTTGAGTACCTGGGGCATGTGATTGACGCTACTGGCCTGCATAAGGCGCCGTCAAAGGTCAAGGCGATCGTGGAGGCCCCAGCACTCCAGAATGTGAGCCAGTTACGTTCATTTCTGGGGCTACTTAACTACTATGGGAAGTTTATTCCAGACTTAGCAACATTGCTGAAGCTGTTACATCAGTTACTATGTCAAGGCAAAACATGGAAATGGACTGAACTGTGCAACGAAGCATTCGCCCAAACAAAGAAAGCATTGCTGAAATCGGCGGTCCTGACACACTTCGACCCAAAGCTACCCGTGCAGCTAGCATGTGATGCATCACCATATGGTGTGGGAGCAGTCATATCCCACATCATGCCTTCGGGTGAAGAGAAAACTATCACCTTCGCATCACGCACCTTGAACAAGGCCGAGAGTAACTATGCGCAGATCGAGCGTGAGGCCTTGGGAATCGTTTTTGGAATTCGAAAATTTCATCAGTACTTGTTTGGGAGAAGGTTCACACTCCTGACGGACCACCGTCCATTGACTTCAATCTTCGGGCCCCACACCGGAATTCCATCTCTCGCTGCAAGCAGGATGCAAAGGTGGGCTTTACTGTTGTCAGGACACACATACAACATCAAATATCGCAAATCAGACTTGCACGGCAACGCAGACGGTCTCTCGAGGCTACCCTTGCCTGTTACTCCCCCCAGAGCCTCGTCAGATAGACATCTTCTACTTTAGACAAGTGGAGGGAGCACCTGTCACTGCAGTTCAGGTGCGAAGGTACACCCACAATGATCCAGTCCTGTCTGAGGTAATGGACGATGTCATTCGAGGGAGAGCGATAGGAGATTCTCCTAGTTTGAAACCTTACGTTTGAAAAAGAAATGAGCTCTCCGTCCAGGCAGGTTGTCTTCTTTGGGGACGCCGTGTCATCATTCCGCCACCTCTGAGGGAACCTATACTGCAACAACTTCATACAGGCCACAGTGGGATGGTTCGGATGAAGGAAATGGCAGGAAGCTACTTCTGGTGGCCAGGTCTCAATGGGAATATTGAGGAGAAAGCCAAAACATGTTCCCCATGTCAAAGGGTCCGGAATGTTCCACAGCTGGCAACCCTACACCCCTGGGATTGGCCTGCAGAAGTGTGGCAGCAAGTACATGTGGACTTCGCCGGTCCTTTCAAAGGGAAGATGTTTATGGTGGTTGTGGATGCTCGTAGCAAGTGGCCGGAGGTCGCTGTGATGAGGTCTACCACGGCAGAGAAAACAATTGAGAAACTTGGTGAGATGTTCAGCCGTTATGGCTCACCAGAACAACTCGTAAGTGACAACGGTCCACAATTTGCATCACAGGAGTTTGCATCCTTCCTGCATGTGAATGGTGTCCAACACATCAGGTCTGCGCCCTATCATCCCTCTACTAACGGCCAGGCTTGTGCAGAAAGGTTTGTGCAAACTTTGAAGCACGCCTTGAAGGCATCGCAAGGTCAGGGCTCAATCCACCAACGTCTGAACAGCTTCCTGTTGTCCTTCAGGAACGAGCCACATGCCACAACCAAAACTTCCCCCGCTTCGCTCATGATGAAGAGGCAGTTGCGGACAAGTTTTGACTTACTCAAACCTCCAAGGGCAGAACAGGTTGTCCATTGTCAACAACAAGCTCAAGTTGAAAAGAGAGAGAAAAGAGCCAAGGAGAGACGGTTTCATCCGGGAGAGCACGTCCTAGCTCGAAACTACAACACTGGACCGAAATGGGTTCCTGCTACGGTGATCGCTCAGACGGGCCCTGTGTCTTACACGGTTGCGACTGCTGAGGACGTCGTCTGGAGAAGACACACAGACCAACTGTTGCTAGGAGCAGAGACAGCCACAGAGGCTCCAACGGCTGGTTGGCCTGAACTGTTTCCGGATGATACCGCAAACCAGCATCCTTTGCCACAGTGCTCTTCTCCAACACAGGAAGTCAAAGAGACTGTTCCACCTGTGCAAACTCCTGACTTTCAACTGACACAGGCACCTTCTCCATCCAGGCCTGTGTCAATGCCTACTGCTGTGGAAGCCAGCGATGACTGCCGGTATCCTGTCAGAGAGCGGCGGCCTCCAAGACGCTTGGATCTGTAGGCTTAGTGACTTACCCACAAGACTGGGGCAGAATAAACCCCAGGGTAAAGTCAGGGTTTGAGGCAGTCTACCTCTACCCTAGGTTCGTTGAGTGCATTGAAAGTAACTTACCTGTTGAGGAATAATGTGGACATTCCATTTTAGAGGGGAGGAAATGTTATGTATTGTGTGTTCTATTGTGTGTTCTCCTCCCACCTGTGGTGGCGCTGTCACAGGAGATAAATGGTTGGGTGTTCTCTGTTAAGTTTTAGCTCTCTTTGTTCGGAACTTGTCAGAACTTCCTTTCCTTCCAATAAAGCACTTCATGTTTGAATCTCTGAGTTCTGAGTCCTAAATTGTGCCTAGGTAGAAAGGTACCGACACAACAATTTATACCCTTTTCCAGTGGTATTCCTTTAAGGTTTTCTGCTGATGTAAGCTAATTATCTCTAGTCATTTTTCTGCTGACTTCTGCAATTCTTACAGTCAGTTCAGCTGGTAGCATTAAGCGTCGTGTCTCTACCCTAGTTGTTCGAAGCTCACCATAAAAAACGGTGTAACAGCAGGTGCATTTCATTTGATGTCATTTTTACTAAGGCCTTCTGTTTGTATCTCTTTACGAAGTGTAAATTAGAACACCTCAACCAGGGTGATCTATGCAATTCTTAGTCACCTCAGCTGGTTGCAATGCAGAATTATATCTCCTGTGTAGGTGTCTTAAGCTTAACACAAAAACAGTGTGACGGCAGGTGTTTCTTTTACTTGATGTACTTTACGAAGGCATATGTTTCTGCTTCTTTACGAAGTGTAATTTAGAACACCTTAACCAGGATGTACCATTGTCTGCTCCCAAAGATTCAGACCGTCGGGAGCCTTCAACCTTCCGCTTCAATAAGGTTATTGATTCAGTGTCAACAACCATCCCATCCCCATAGCCAGAATGCTGTTAACAATACAGCTTCTCCATTGTTAGGTTTTTAGATTTCCAAACCCAGTTTGTCATGTTTTAATAAAGCCAGAATTCTTTCATAGAATGGTGTATTTTTCTGAATAGCTTTTATGGCTCATTCCTTCACCAACCCCCCCCCCCTCCCCCCACCCCCCGCCCCTTGACCAAAAAATGAACTTGTGCATCAAGACAGAGTTTGGTCAATGTTACTAATAATGTTACAATAGCTCATTAATGTCACAAAATTCACAAAAGCCTAATCAGGTGCTATATAAAAATTCCTTTTAAGTCATCCCAGGACAATGTTTTGCCTTATTTTAAATTGAACACAAATAAAAAGGATGATAGGTACATTGTCATGCAATTAGCGAAACAACATGTACTTAGAATGTCCAATTGGCAGATGTACGTTCCATAGAGGTGAGTTATTCAGAGTCAAGGAGACATCATTTGGAACTAGCTGAAGCTTGACACGTTGTTCCTTTGATCCAGTGTGAGGACAGATTCTTGTTTTCGTAAATGCCTTGCCAGGAGCTCAGTTGATTCCTTCTTCATCCGCAGTGTTTTCCTCCTTCGTTGAAGTAACTCCTTGATCTTTACTTGTTTCGGTTGTGGCTTTTTGCGAATCCAATTCCTGATGTGTTGCCAAGCATCGTGTGGAGGAGTCGGTGACACCGCCTGACTGACCGTCGTCAGTAATTCGATCGCATCAATTTCCTGTGTCGCGCTCCAAGCTGGGTCTTGAAAGATATTGTATGACTGCACCTTGTATTGTTCCTCCATTTCGGTATCCCGCAGGACATCTTTTGAGATTGTCCATGGAGACAGTTTTAAGAATATGCTTGCCATTCGGCTGATTAATATGTATTTTAACTGTTCTTTCGTCAATAACAGAATGTATTTGAACAGGTTTTTTCCACTTCGGTCTTAAACTAGGTTTTTGCTCGAACTTCTTTTCCTGTACCCATTCTCCTACTAGGGGTTGCCATGCTTTGTTTGTCAATTTTTTCTGCCTATTTGCCTCCCTTATCCTCTGATCAATTTGATGAATCTCCTGTTACTTCTTTTTTTAAATCTAACTGTCGCTGTCGGGTCAAGGAATCAGAGTGTGTAGAGGCAATAAAGAACTATGGGTAAGCGGTGTATTCATCTCAACTCCATACATCAGATAATATGGAGTTTTAGGGGACACTGTCCCTGATGCAGGTGCGGGTACATTATTAAGTGATAGCTGCACCTCCGGAATGATGGTAGTCCACTTAATTCCCCTGATTCTCAACAGTTTGACCAATAGCTTTTTTACTTTCTGGTTTTTACGTTCCACCAGCCCCGCTGATTGCGGATGACGTGGCGTGCTGCGCTCTAACCCAATCCCCCTTTGTTCACAGTAGCCTTTGAAGACCTTGGGGACAAAGGCTCTGCCTTTAACGGAGTGCAAGATTTTGGGTGCACCAGCTACAGTAATTATATCAGTAATAGCATTGGTGAGTGCGCTTTCCGAAACAGTTTTTGTGGGGACCAGCCAGCACAAACAAGAACATGTCTGTATCCCAAAGACAGGGGAAGTGGTCCAATAAAGTCAATAAAGAATTTTCCCATTGGCTCATCAGCTTTCACAGGAGCCAATGGTGGTGGCTTAATTCGTAACAAAATAGATGAGTTAATGGCACAAATAACTACATATGGGTATGATCTTGTGGCCATTACAGAAACATGGCTGCAGGGTGACAATGCCTGGGAATTAAACATACTAGGTTATTTAACGATCAGGAAGGACAGGCAGGAAGGAGGGGGAGGTGGGGTGGCTATGTTAATAAAGGAAGGAATCACTGTAATACAGAGAAATGATATTGGGTCAAAAGATCAGGAAAATGAAACAGTTTGGGTGGAGGTAAGGAATAATGAGGGGAAAAAAACACTAGTGGGCGTAGTCTATCGGCCTCCGAACAGTTGCAACTCTGTTGGATGGAGTATCAATCAGGAAATAGTTGAGGCTTGTAATAAGGGAACATCTGTAATTATGGGGGATTTTAACTATCATATTAATTGGACAAATCAAATTGGGCAGGGCTGCCTTGAGGATGAGTTCATTGAGTGTATTAGGGATGGGTTTCTTGAGCAGTATGTAACTGAACCGACCAGGGGGCAAGCAACCTTAGATCTGGTCCTGTGTAACGAGACAGGATTAATTAAAAATGTCCTAGTAAAGGATCCCCTTGGAATGAGTGACCATAACATGGTTGAAATCCATATTCAATTAGAGGGTGAGAAGGTTGGATCTCAAACAAGCGTGTTAAGCTTGAATAAAGGAGACTATGAAGGTATGAGAGCGGAATTGAGTAGCGTGGATTGGGAAAATAGACTAAAAGGTAAGACGATACATGATCAGTGGTGTACATTTAAGGAGTTATTTTACAACTTCCAAAAAAAATATATTCCACTGAGAAGAAAAGGGTGTAAAAGAAAAGACAGCCATCCGTGGCTAAGTAAAGAAATTAAGGATAGTATTTGACTAAAAACAAGGGCATATAAGGTAGCCAAATCTAGTGGGAGGATAGAGGATTGGGAAAACTTTAAAAGACAGCAAAAAATAACAAAAAGATTGATTAAGAAAGGGAAGATAGATCATGAAAGTAAATTAGCAAAAAATATAAAAACAGATTGTAAGAGTTTTTATAGTTATATAACAAGAAAAAGGGTGGCTAAAGTAAATGTTGGTCCCTTAGAGGATGAGACCGGGAAATTAATGGTGGGAAATATGGAGATGGCAAAAACACTGAATGAATATTTTATATCAGTCTTTACAGTAGAAGACACTAAGAATATCCCAACACTGGACAAACAGGGGGCTAAAGGGGGGGAGGAGCTAAACACGATCAAAATCACTAAGGAAGTGGTACTTGGTAAAAAAATGGGACTCAAGGCGAATAAATCACCTGGACCTGATGGCTTACATCCTAGGGTCTTGAGGGAAGTGGCGGTAGGGATTGTGGATGCATTGGTAATAATTTTCCAAAACTCCCTGGAGTCGGCAAAGGTCCCGGCAGACTGGAAAACTGCTAATGTAACACCCTTATTTAAAAAGGGCAGTAGACAGAAGGCTGGAAACTATAGACCGGTTAGCCTAACATCTGTGGTAGGTAAAATTTTGGAGTCCATTATTAAGGAGACAGTAACAGGACATTCGGATAATCATAATTTAATAGGACAAAGTCAGCATGGTTTTATGAAGGGGAAGTCATGTTTGACAAATTTGCTGGAGTTCTTTGAGGAAGTAACATATAGGGTGGATAAAGGGGAACCAGTGGACGTAGTGTATTTAGACTTCCAAAAGGCATTTGACAAGGTGCCACACAAAAGATTATTGCTTAAGATAAAAAATCATGGGATTGGGGGTAATATTCTGGCATGGATAGAGGATTGGCTATCTAACAGAAGGCAGAGAGTTGGGATAAATGGTTCACTCTCAGACTGGCAATCAGTAACTAGTGGTGTTCCGCAGGGGTCAGTGCTGGGTCCCCAACCCTTTACAATCTATATTAACGATTTGGAGGAGGGGACCGAGTGTAACATATCAAAGTTTGCAGATGATACTAAGATGGGAGGGAAAGTAGTGAGTGAGGAGGACATAAAAAACCTGCAAGGGGACATAGACAGGCTAAGTAAGTGGGCAGAGATTTGGCAGATGGAATACAATACTGGAAAGTGTGAGGTTATGCACTTTGGCAGGAAAAATCGTAGAGCAAGTTATTATCTTAATGGCAAGAAACTGGAAAGTACTGAAGTACAAAGGGATCTGGGGGTCCTGGTGCACGAAACTCAAAAGGTTAGTATGCAGGTGCAGCAAGTGATTAAGAAGGCCAATGGAATGTTGGCTTTCATTGCTAGGGGGATAGAATATAAAAATAGGGAGATATTGCTTCAGTTGTACAAGGTATTGGTGAGACCGCACCTGGAATACTGCATACAGTTTTGCGGCTGAAAATTCAGTAGCCTTAGCGCCTCATTTGAGGCGCTAGAGGGCCTTGCGCCGGAGTTATGGCCAGTAGTGAAATTCCCTGGGGCCCTAAATCGGCGTTGCTCCGGTAGCGCTGCGCCGGCACCGATGACGTCATCGGTGTGCGCAGCGTCCCGGTTGCCGTGGTAACCCGCCCGAACTCCGAAATTGAGTTGCGGCCGCCTCGCCCGTGGCAGCCGCAACCAGCGTTTTGTCAGAGGTGCCTTACTGCAGTTAGCGCCGGCGCATTAAAGGCCCCGCGGCGGCCGGCCGCTTTCCCGCCGGCCGCCTGCCCGCAGCTCCCTCCCCGGACTTCTCTCCCCCCCCCCCCGGAACAGATGCAAGCCCGGCACTTGTCCGAGGTGCCGGGCTCATTTTTAAGCAGATTTGCGCGGGCCGCGGCCGGGTGCAGGCAGCTCCTCCTTAACGGAAGGAGGAGGCCTGCACTTCCCCAGCCTGCCGCACCGCATCGGGTGCCGCAGCGCCGGAATTGCGGCGCGAAACGGCAGTTAGCGCCCTTTTCCAGGCGCTAAGACCCTTCAGTAGCGCCGGCAGCCGTTTGGGCGCGGCGCCACTGAATTTTTGGCACGCGCAGGGGACTTAGCGCCGGCACTAATTTCCGGCGCTAAAGCCCTGGCTAAGCCAAAACCCAATTTCTAGGCCTTGGTGTCCATACTTAAGAAAAGACATACTTGCTCTCGAGTCAGTACAAAGAAGGTTCACTCGGTTAATCCCGGGGATGAGGGGATGGACATATGAGGAGAGGTTGAGTAGATTGGGACTCTACTCATTGGAGTTCAGAAGAATGAGAGGCGATCTTATTGAAACATATAAGATTGTGAAGGGGTTGGATCGGGTGGATGCGGGGATGATGTTCCCGATGATGGGTGAAACTAGAACTAGGGGCATAGTCTTAGAATAAGGGGCTGCTCTTTCAAAACTGAGATGAGGAGGAACTACTTCACTCAGAGGGTGGTAGGTCCATGGAATATGCTGCCCCAAAAAGCTGTAGAAGCTACATCATTACATAAATTTAAAACAGAAATAGACAGTTTCCTAGAAGTAAAGGGAATTAAGGGTTACGGGGAGCGGGCAGGAATTTGGACATGAGTCTAGGTTCGGATCGGACATGGCCCTGTGGGTAGCGGAGCGGGCCCAGGGGCCGTGTAGCCTGATCCTGCTCCTATTTCGTGTGTCTTATTCTGTTAGATTCAGGAGATGGTTCTGTGATCGTAGATTGGCGGTTAGGATCAGATCAGCCATGATCTTGTTGAATCGCGGAGCAGGCTCGAGGGGCCAATTGGCCTACTCCTGCTCCTATTTCTTATGTTCTTATGTTCTTAATTAGTGTTGACTCATTGGTTAAATAGCATGGCTCACAATTTGCCACCTATGTTTTACAGGCCTTAAGCATGCCTGGCCACCAATATAAGGGAGTCAATTTGCAGAATGTTGTTCTGGCACCACAATGTGCTTGACCTATGCCCTCGTGAGCTTTTACAAGCTGTTCTCGTTTGTGTCTCGGGGGTGCTTCTCGGTTTCCCTTGGGCAACTTAACTAGCACAATACCCGTAGGGGTTTCCGAGTAAAAGTACTTTGGTGGATATACTGGTGGATTCTCTTTTGCTGGGTCTAATAGCTGAATCAGTTCCTCATCCTAATTAGCTGCCCGTTCTGCCCTAGTGATTACACTAATATTGGCAGGCCCCTCTCGAGGGGGTGTCATGCAGATGGAACGTTTTGCTTGTTCGTCTGCAAGACTGTTTCCTTTTGAGTGTACTGTCCCAGTGGTATGCCCGTTTATATGAATCACCTGACAATTCTGTTTCTCCATTCTCGAACGGAGAATATCTTCCCACAATGACTTATGTTTATTGGGTTTACCCTTATGATTGGTAAAATTTGTTTGTTCCCAGAAAACTAGATCTTGGTTATATCCTCTTTTACAGTAGTCACTATCTGTACAGATTAGTGTGGGTTTAATAGGGTCTGCCTTCTCTAAAGCATACCGTATTGCTGCAGCTTCAGCATATTGCGCTGTCTTATGGCCAAGGGATATGGACAGTAATTCTTCTGGATAAAAAGAATAGGAATCTCGAAAAGTCCTGACTACTATCCCCTTCCCAGCTGAGGATTGTTGGGATGTCCCTTTTTTAATCGTCATTGATGATCCATCACAAATTATTACTTGGTCTTGTGGAGGTATAAGGATAGGATTATTTCCCCTAATAAAGCAATCATTTGAATTTCTTAATAAAAAGACTTGGCCAATTCCTACAAGGTTTGCCATTTCATCAGGACCTAACCTCGGTTAGGGCTTAATATGAACATTATAAGAAATTTCTAGACCTCAATGGTATATTGAGGGAGTTCTGATTTAAGTTCTACAAGGCCTGATCAGGGACTTGTCGTCTCTAGAGACTTAAATCTGGGTCTTAGTACCACTGTCAGTAAAACACTCCTTCTATATGTAACAATCTACAAGATGGATATAGATATAAATATAAGTATAGGGTTCTGTATCAACTCATTAACACACACGTTGGGCACCAACTGAAGGGATAATTACTAGTCCTAGCCCCTTTAGGGCTACCCCGGATCAGGCGTATTCCTCAGACGTTCACTTTGAACTAAAGTTTGAGGTAGCTGAATCCTAAAGATGCTTAATTGGGTCTAAAGGTCTGGACCATCTCTCGCTAAAGGAAAGGAACAATCTGAATATGTTACCATCCTCCAGATAGCACTTTTAATAAGTTTAGCTAGACTGTAACGTTCAGGATATTATGAGGGTCCGGAAAACTCCCCCAGAATTCTGCAACTCCTCACCAAAGAGTGTACAGAGATTGAGTTTGCGAGTTTGATACAGAAGTATTATGTGAGACAATTCTAAAAATATATAGATTTATTAAAGAACCGACATGTATTTTATAGTTGGTGATTCAATCGCAACATTAACAGTTCCAAAAAGAGAAAGCTTTACAATCTTATCAGAGATCCTTACTCTCAAATCTTAACTTCGCTACGGTTTTACAGTTCTTAAAGTTTATTCAGGATATCCACCAAAATCAAATACAGTACAATACCTTTGATCCCCGATATACAAAGAGTTGTAGACTTACAGAGCCGCCTCTGAAGCCTGAGAATCGCTTTGCCCCTTTACAGCGAATCTAGTATCCTATTGGAGAGCTCAATATTTATACCCTTTTCCAGTGGTATTCCTTTAAGGTTTTCTGCTGATGTAAGCTAATTATCTCTAATCATTTTTCTGCTGACTTCTGCAATTCTTACAGTCAGTTCAGCTGGTAGCATTAAGAATCGTGTCTCTACCCTAGGTGTTCGAAGCTTACCATAAAAAATGGTGTAACAGCAGGTGCATTTCATTTGATGTCATTTTTACTAAGGCCTTCTGTTTGTGTCTCTTTACGAAATGTAAATTAGAACACCTCAACCAGGGTGATCTATGCAATTCTTAGTCACCTCAGCTGGTTGCAATACAGAATTATGTCTCCTGTGTAGGTGTCTTAAGCTTAACACCAAAACGGTATGACGGCAGGTGTTTCTTTTACTTGATGTCATTTTTACGAAGGCATATGTTTCTGCTTCTTTACGAAGTGGACAGGTTGGGTGATTGGGCAGAAGCATGGCAGATGCAATATAACGTGGATAAATGCGAGATTATCCACTTTGGTGGCAAAAATAGGAAGGCAGATTATTATCTGAATGGCAATAGATTGGGAGAAGGGGAAGTGCAACGAGACCTGGGTGTCCTTGTGCACCAGTCACTGAAGGTAAGCATGCAGGTGCAGCAGGCGGTTAAGAAGGCAAATGGTATGTTGGCCTTCGTAGCGAGAGGGTTTGAGTACAGGAACAAGGATGTCTTGCTGCAGTTGTACAGGGCCTTGGTGAGACCAAATCTTGAGTACTGTGTGCAGTTTTGGTCGCCTTATCTGAGGAAGGATGTTCTTGCCATGGAGGGAGTGCAGCGAAGATTCACCAGGCTGATACCTGGAATGGCAGGAATGACATATGAGGATGTATTGGGTCGATTGGACTTATACTCGCTGGAGTTTAGAAGAATGAGAGGGGATCTCATTGAAACTTATGAAATTCTAAAAGGACTAGACAGACTAGATGCGGGAAGGATGTTCCCGATGGTCGGGGAATCCAGAACCAGGGGTCACAGTCTAAGGATAAGGGGTAAGCCATTTAGGACAGAGGTGAGGAGGAATTTCTTCACCCAGAGAGTGGTGAACCTGTGGAATTCTCTACCACAGAAGGCCGTAGAGGCCAATTCATTAAATATATTCAAGAAGGAGTTAGATATATTTCTTAAGGCTAAAGGGATCAAGGGATATGGAGAGAAGGCAGAAACAGGGTACTGAATTTGGATGATCAGCCATGATCTCATTGAATGGCGGAGCAGGCTCGAGGGGCCGAATGGCCTACTCCTGCTCCTATCTTCTATGTTTCTATGTTAAGTATAATTTAGAACACCTTAACCAGGATGTACCATTGTCTGCTCCCAAAGATTCAGACCGTCGGGAGCCTTCAACCTTCTGCTTCAATAAGGTTATTGATTCAGTGTCAACAACCATCCCATCCCCATAGCCAGAATGCTATTAACAATACAGCTTCTCCATTGTTAGGTTTTTAGATTTCCAAACCCAGTTTGTCATGTTATAATAAAGCCAGAATTCTTTCATAGAATGGTGTATTTTTCTGAATAGCTTTTATGGCTTATTCCGTCACATGGGGAGAAAGCGGGGATTAGTTTTGGAATGCTCCTGTAATGAGCCAGCCCAGACACAATGGGGGCGATTTTCCCACTGAAGGCCAGATGGAGGCGGGTTTCAGTTTGGGTGGGTTTGAAACCCGCCTCCACTGATAGGTTTCAAAAATTTTAGATTTTCCCATGATTGGCCACTTGATTTCAGAGGTGTGGGATGCCCTTGGTCAATTAGTGTTTTGGGACTGAAACTCGCCTCTGTTGACAGCACTTTTCCAGTCTGATTTTATGGCTTCTTGCTCCCTTGGCTCATTCCACAGCATTTCTGCGTCTCCTGCACCACCTCCAACATCTTTTGAGGTACCACTATGTCCAATTCCAAGGCAAGGGCCTACCCGAGGCTCTCGGATGAGGCGCTGCAAATGTTGTTTGTGGGGGTGACAGCTAGCATGGAGGTGCTCTTCCACTCATCTCGGAGGAAGAGGCCTGCCAAAGAAACCAAGGCTGTGTGGGTACAGCTGGCAAGGGATATAACCTCCAGATCTGTGTGCAGATTGGGAGACTGTTTCTGTGTATTGATGAAATGCCATCCCTGTTGGAAAGCATTAAAATGATTTGGAAGCCAAAATGTTGGCGTTATGCCATCTGTTCTTTCGCCTTAGGCAGCTCCACACTGCGGGCACCGCCACACTTGCATTGTCAGGTTGGTGGCCTGAGTGAAAGGAGCCAGAGAGTCATGGCCATTGTCAATGATATCCCAGGATGGAGCCAAGGACATGTGCCAACTTGGGCAACCTATGCAAATCTGGCCATGATAAGTCCATCCCTTACATTCTGGACAGCCATGTGCTCGCGTGCTGCCGCTGCCGCTGGTCGATACACCGACGCTCTGACCTCCTCCTCCTTCTCCTCCTCCTCCCCCTCCTCCAGATCCTCCTCCTCCTCCTCCTCATCCTCATCTGAGGTCCATGCAGAAAGAAAACAAATGGTTCCCATACTGCTTGTAGATGCCTCCTTTGGGGAAGCGCTCATTGCAAGCGGGGAGAGGGTCTTCCAAGGAGGTCCCGCAGTTGATTGATTCAAGCTGCAGCACCTCCGACTTCGGAAGGCCTTCTAAAAGTGCTCAGAGACCTTTAAAAGCCAAGGTCTGGCACTTGCAAGTAATCCTTGCTGCAATAAACAAGGTCTTGTTAGACCTGCAGCAGTGAGGAGGCCACCCACGAGTCAACCTGCCAGGTTTACTTGGCGTGGTTTAGGAGGTGCGTGGATCACGCCGAAATGCTGGAAAAAACACGAGGGCCTCTCAAAATAGGCTTAGAGAGACCCTTAACGAGCATTTAAGGACCTTTAATAGCACAATGGCCAGCTGGAGGTGGGAGCGTTTCCCGACCTCCAAAACCAGCACTGGCAAAATCCCACGGAGGCGGGTTGGAGGCAGGTTCCGAACCCGACCTCTTCGATTCTGATTTTCCCGCCTTTCACGCCTCCAAATCTGCTTCCTCCGACGTCAGAAAATCACCCCCCAATGGGCCAAATGGCCTCCTTCTGTGCTGTAAATGTCTATGGTTAGAAAGCCTTCCTGCCTGTACCGCTAGTTCAGGTGAATATTAGATCCCATGGCACAATTGACAGAAGGGCAGGGAATTATCCTGGTGTCCTGAGCCAACGTTCCTCCTTCAACAATCACCACCAAAAGCATCAACTGGTCATTTGCGGTTTGTGGGGCCTTTGTGTGCTTAAATTGACTGCCACATTGCTTGCATAAGAACAGTGACTACACTTTAAAAGTAGTGCATCTTATGGGAAGCACATGTACAAAATGAAATTTATTTCTTTCAAGAGATCAATCACTGGCAGTGGTTCCAGATAATTTAAGGCTAGTTGCTCAAGACCCTGAGTCAGATGGATGAGTTGACTGATCATTTTGCAGCCTGTTGAATTCAAAGGAAGCCAGCAGGTAGATGGGCAGGCAAAGGTTTCACACTGACTGGATTCTAGTCACTGGACTCCACCTGCATTGTGTCAGTATAGATGGGTGATTCAATAGAAATTAAATGTTATAGATATAATAACTTGGGTTGCAAATTAAACTTTTGGTCTGAAAGAGGATCCAGGGCACAGTCATGCAGGCTGAGTGCTGTTGAAACATGAGACTGCCAGATGTGTCACGACAGCAGATGCAGGGAATCTGGCGCTGTGCTTGTCACAGAGAAAGAGTGGCCCACAGCAGAATTGCATAGAACTTGGTGTAGTCTGATGCTGGTATGCCCACATCTAGTATGGGAACAATCATTGCATAGAGGGCAGGAGGGCCTGCATTCATGGTATTGTGAGAATTCTACCTCAGGCAAATTGTGGCTTGCATATCTGGCTCAGTTAGATGTAAAAGAAGTAGGGTTTCGGCATTTGATGTTTTATTAGCTAAAAACCTAAATGACAAGGAATTTGCAGCCAACTTAATTAATGGGGAGATGGATATTTCTGGAGAACAGAGTCTTTCCTGCAACATCACCGCAGTTGGCCGCAAGTGGATGCTGATGTTGTTATGCAGCCAAAGAAGCTTCACCAGCATGAACAATGTCAGGGGCCCAGACTGTTCACAGGGAGGATACATGCTCCTTTAACTTCCAGCTCGGATAACTTTGGAGAGCGGGAGCTCACCTCAGTTTCTGTTATTCCCCGTAAACAGATAAAGATACGAAAAAAACCAAGGAATGACCATTTGGCTCATTAATGGCAAATATTTAAAGAAATATTCCAAAATTCTCAACGAATATACATTCCACTGAGAAATAAAATGTCCATGGGAAACGTGATCCATCCGTGGCTAACTAAAGGTGTTAAGGATAGTATTAGAGTAAAAGAAGAGGCTTATAAAGTTGCAAAGAATAATAGTAAGCCTCGGGATTGGGAGAGCTTTAAAAACCAGCAAAGGATGACCAAAAAAAGGGAGAAAATAGAATGAGAGTAAATGAGCAAGAAATATAAAAACAGATTGTAAGAGCTTCTACAAGTATGTAAAAAGGAAGAGAGTAGCAAAAGTAAACGTTGGTCCCTTAGAGGCTGAGACAGGAGAAATTATAATGAGGAATAAGGAAATGGCAGAGATTTTAAACAAATATTTTGCATGTCTTCACTGTACAAGACACAAAAAGCGCACCACAAATAGTGGGGAACCAAGGGGCTAATGAGAGTGAGGAACTTAAAATAATTAATATCAGTAGAGAAACAGTACTTGAGAAACTAATGGGACTAAAAGTCAACAAATCCCCTGGACCTGATGGCCTACATCCTAGGGTTCTAAAAGAGATGGCTGCAGAGATAGTGGTTGCATTGGTTGTGATCTTCCAAAATTCCCTAAATTCTAGAACAGTTCCAGCGCATTGGAAGGTAGCAAATATAACCCCGTTATTCAAGAATGGAGGGAGAGAGAAAACATGGAATCACAGGCCAGTTAGCCTGACATCAGTTGTCGGGAAAATGCTGGAATCCATTATTAAGGAAGTGGTAACAGGGCACTTAGAAAATCATAATAGATTAGACAGAGTCAACATGGTTTTATGAAAGGGAAATTATGTTTAACAAATTTATTCAAGTTTTTTTGAGAATGTAACTAGCAGGGTAGATAAAGGGAAAGCAGAGAATGTAGTATATTTGGATTTCCAAAAGGCATTTGATAAGGTGCCACATAAAAGGATGCTACACAAGATAAGGGCTCATGGGGTTGGGGGTAATATATTAGCATGGATAGAGGATTGGTTAACGGACAGAAAACAGAGTAGAGATAAACTGGTCATTTTCAGATTGGCAGGCTGTAACTAGTGGGGTGCCACAAGGATCAGTGCTTGGGCCTCAGCTATTTACAATCTATATTAATGACTTCGATGAAAGGACTGAGTGTAATGTATCCGAGTTTGCTGATGATACAAAGCTAGGTGGGAAAGTAAGCTGTGAGGAGGACACAAAGAGCCTTCAAAGGGCTATAGGCAGATTAAGTGAGTGAGCAATAAGGTGACAGATGGAGTATAATGTAGGGAAATGTGAGGTTATTTACTTTGGTAGGAAGAATAGAAAAAATAATATTTTTTAAATGGTGAGGAACTATTAAATGTTGGTGTTCAGAGAGATTTAGGTGTCCTCGTACAGGAAACACAGAGAGTTAGCATGCAGGTACAGCAAGCAATTAGGAAGACAAATGGCATGTTGGCCTCCATTGCAAGGGGGTTGGAGTATAAGAGTAAGGAAGTCTTGCTACAATTGTACAGGGCCTTGGTGAGACCACACCTGGAGCACTGTGCACATTTTGTTCTCCTTATCTGAGGAAGGACATACTTGCCTTAGAGGCAGCGCAACGAAGGTTCACTAGATTGATTCCTGTGATGAGAGGGCTGTCCTATGAGGAGAGATTGTGTAGAATGGGCCTATGCTCTCTGGAGTTTAGAAGAATGAGAGGTGATCTCATTGAAACATATAAGATTCTGAGGGGGATTGACAGGGTAGATACTGAGAGGTTATTTCCCCAGCTGGAGAGTCTAGAACTAGGGGGCATAGTCTCGGGATAAGGGGTTGGCCATTTAAGACTGAAATAAGGAAGAATTTTTTCACTCAGAGGGTTGTGAATCTTTGGAATTCTCTACTCCAAAGGGCTGTGGATGCTGAATCGTTGAGTATATTCAAGACTGAGATCGATAGATTTTTGGACTCTAGGGGAATCAAGGGATATGGGAATCGGGCAGGAAAGTGGAGTTGGGATCGAAGATCAGCCGTGATCTTATCGAATGGCGGAGCAGGCTCGAGGGGCCGTATGGCCTTCTCCTGCTCCTAATTCTTATGTTCTTATCTTCTGTTCTTAAGCCTGACCCATCCTGACTTGATGCAACCTGTGCACACTATCAATCTACTTCGCCCCATCGTGCACTCTCCTGGGAGAGGCAAAGAAACAAAGGAAAATCCTCCAGCAGTGCAGTACTCCCTCAGTACTGCACTGGAGTGTCAGCCTATAGATTGCTTCCTCAAGCTTGGAAAGGGGCTTGAACCCACAACCTTCTGACTCAGAGACAAAAGTGCTGCCAACTGAGCCAAGGCTGACACCTGGGTTTCCTTTTCGAGACACCTTGCTGGGATTCCCTAATAACACCTCCTGGTTCTAAATGATTGAACAATGCATCTCTAATAATGCCCTCTAGCAACTTGCCTATGACTGAAGTTAAACTAATGGGCTTATAGTTTCCTGGTTCTGACTTAATGCCCTTTTTAAATATAGGTACCACATGGCCTCTTTAGTCCGTGGGAACAATCCCAAGCCTCAGGGAGCTGTTAAATATATGAGCCAGTGGTTCGCATAATCATCCCCCATTTCTTTTATCACCCTAGACCAAATGCCATAAGAGCCAGCAGGGCAATTTGCTTCAAGAGCCCTAAATCTGCATCCAGTTCTACATGTTTAATTTTAACATCACCTCTATGTAACAGCACTAATAACTGAACATCATCTTCAGCAGTGAAGACTGATGCAAACGAACCATTTAACACCTCGGCCATATCTTAGGACTCCACCCAAACCACTAAAACCTAATCAGGTTACGCTAGCCTACCCACCAGTTTGTGAAATGGTAATGTGGACAAGCTGGCCACTGTGAGGAGTAACACCAGCTTATTATCCATGAACTACCACAACTATTAAAGGAAGGTTATGCCATATGGAAATTCCAACAAAGCTTTGTTTCAGGTCTGACTTGGTAAACATCGCACAACAACAACTTGTATTTATATAGCGCCTTTAATGTCGTAAAATGTCCCAAAGCACTTCACAGGAGTGTATTCAGACAATTGACACCGAGCCACATAAGGAGATATTAGGACAGGTGACCAAAAGCTTGGTCAAAGGGGTAGGTTTTAAGGAGCATCTTGAAGGAGGAGAGAGAGGTAGCGAGACGGAGAGGATTAGGGAGGGAATTCCAGAGCTTAGGGCCTAGATGACTGAAGACATGGCCGCCACTGGTGGGGCGAAGGAAATGGGGGGTGCACAACAGATAGAGTTGGAGGAATGCAGCATTCTTGGAGGGTTCTAGAGTCGGAGGAGGTTATAGAGATAGGGAGGGGCGTGTCTAGGGAAGGATTTGAATACGAGGATCAGAAGGGTCGGTAACCAGAGGACAGAGATTTAAGGTGATTGGCAAAAGAACCAGAGGTGACAGGAGGAAACATTTTTTTACACTGTGAGTTATTGTGACCTGGAATGCACTGCCTGAAAGGGTGGTGGAAGCAGATTCAATAGTAACATTCAAAAGTGAATTGGATAAATACTTGAAGGGAAAAGATTTACAGGGTAATAGGGAAAGAGCAGGGGAGTGGGATTAATTGGATAGCTCTACCAAAGCGCCGGCACAGGCACGATAGACCGAATGGCTTCCTTCTGTGCTGCATCATTCTATGATTCTATGAAGGTGTTGGTGGATCAGGAGACAATGTAGGTCAGCGAGCACAGGGGGTGATGGGTGGATGGGAATTGGTGCGAGTTAGGATACAAGCAGCAGAGTTTTGGATGATCTCAAGTTTATGGAAGGTGGAAAATAGGAGGCTGGCCAGGAAAGCATTTGAATAGTCGGGTCCGGAGGTATAACAAAGGCATGGATGAGGGTTTTAACAGCAGATGGGCTGAGGCAGGGGTGGAGACGGGTAATATTACAGTGGTGGAGGTAGGCGGTCTTTGTGATGGAGAGGACATGGGTTCAGAAGCTCAGCTCAAGGTCAATAGGACGCCGTGGATGTGAACAGTCTGGTTCAGCCTCAGACAGTGGCCAGGGAAAGGGATGGAGTTGATGGCTAGGGAACGAAGTTTGTGGCGGAGTCAAAGATAATGGCTTTGGTCTTCCCAATAATTAATTGGAGGAAATTTCGGCACATCCAGGACTGGATGTTGGACAAGCAGTCTGACAACACAGAGGCAGTAGAGTGGGTGAGAGAGGTGGTGGTGAGGTAGAGCTGGGTATCGTCAGCGTACATGTGGAACCTGATGTTGTGTCTTTGGATGATGTCGCCGAGGGGCAGCATGTAGATGAGAAGTAGGAGGCGTCTACAGTCTGGGCATCTTAGTCTAGCCTCACATATAAAGAATGGCCAGTCAGATGAGATATCAGAGGCCAGCCAGTGTCCATGGAACTGGTCCTCATTGTAAGTCAGGACTTTCAAGAGACTGGGAGTAAATTAGAAGGGGGAAAAACAATGATAAATACAGGTCATTTTGACCTAAGTCTACAATACAGTAACCTATTTAATAAATTCAAGCAGCTCCAATCAGTATTCAGTGTGTGCTGCAGAAATTCCAGCTAGAATTTTTAATTACTGGTAATGCAATAGTCATTTCCAGCAAAATCAGTTACTAAAGGTCCCACAATGCATATAATAGTAGACCAGTAATATATAATTTCACTTTGAATTATTTTTTCAGGGTGCAGAGATCGATTCTATCAGCTCAAAAAAAAAAGTTGATTGAAAATAGAAAGAAAGTTTTCTAGTTGATGCATTTTAATTCAAGGTGGTGTGAACATTATCAATTGATCTAGGATTTAAGTGACCCGCTTGGAATGCTTGACAAACAAATTTTCTCATGAATTATACATATTAATGATAACCATAATTAATGGGGGCTGGAAGGAGTGCAGGTATTTCCATCACCTAGGGCTGAAAGTACTGCACATAAGCTACAAGACGGTTCATTGAAGCAAGTAATGGATTGGGCCTGCAACAGCAAGAAACCATTGCGTAAAATGATCATGATTATTCATATGGCATAATATAACACTAATTAAAAGTATAAAAATGTTATTGATTGATGAGGCGTTTAACCCTTTGAGTGCTGAGCTGTTTGCCACATGCACTACTTTAAAGGGTTTTCTCCCATCCAACTCTTTCCCTTCCGCTCATGAAAACGATGGCCCTTGTTGCGATATGATTGCACGGCCACTGAGTGCCTTCCAATACTTTGCCAATGGAGGCCGTTCTCCATATGTCAGGCAAGACAATGCGCTTCAGCAGGCTAGTCGACCATGGAGCATAGCTAAGATCTCAAACCCCCCCGCCACCACCCCGCGCCCCCCCCCCCCCGAGATATCTGCGCTCCTCTAATTCTGCTCTCTTGGACATCCCTGATTATAATCGCTCCACCATTGGCGGCCGTGCCTTCAGCTGCCTGGGCCCTAAGCTCTGGAATTCCCTCCCTAAACTTCTCCACCTCTCTCTCCTCCTTTAAGACGCTCCTTAAAACCTACCTCTTTGACCAAGCTTTTGGCCATCTGCCCTAATATATGGTTTGGTGTCAAATTTTTTATCTTATAATATTCCCGGGAAGCGCTTGGGGACGTTTTACTATGTTAAAGATGCTATATAAATACAAGTTGTTGTTGTTTAATCAGCAGGCTGAAACAGGTGACAGCGAATTAGCACCCCACCTGATTTCCTTTTCCATTGAAGTCAAAAGTGAATTTAAACCTACCTCAAATTTTATGGTGCACCCGGCAATCTGGAAATAGGTCCGGATCAATAAAATTTTTAGTTAAAACACGTTTTAAATATTAAAGGAAAATGCTGGCAAACACTCAGCAGGTCAGGCAGTATCTGTGGAGAGAGAAACAGTGTTAGCACTTCAGATCAATGATCTCTGTTTTGATTTCAGATTTCCAGTATTTGCAATATTTTGCTTTTGTTTTAAATATTAACGTTTTGCCAAATTTTACATAGAAACATAGAAACATAGAAGATAGGAACAGGAGTAGGCCATTCGGCCCCTCGAACCTGCTCCGCCATTCGATGAGATCATGGCTGATCATCCAAACTCAGTACCCTGTACCTGCCTTCTCCCCATATCCCTTGATACCTTTAGCTCTAAGAAATATATCTAACTCCTTCTTGAATATATTTAAAGACTTGGCCTCAACCGCCTTCTGTGGTAGAGAATTCCACAGGTTCACCACTCTCTGGGTGAAGAAATTCTTCCTCATCTCTGTCCTAAATGGCTTACCCCTTATCCTTAGACTATGACCCCTGGTTCTGGACTCTCCGACCATCGGGAACATTCTACCTGCATCTAGTTTGTCCAGACCTGTCAGAATTTTATAAGTTTCGATGAGATCCCCTCTCATTCTTCTAAACTCCAGCGAGTATAAGCCCAATCGACCCAATCTCTCCTCATACGTCATTCCTGCCATCCCAGGGATCAGCCTTGTGAATCTTCGCTGAACTCCTTCCATGGCAAGAATATCCTTCCTCAGATAAGGTGACCAAAACTGCACACAGTACTCAAGGTGTGGTCTCACCAAGGCCCTGTACAACTGCAGCAGGACATCCTTGCTCCTGTACTCAAACCCTTTTGCTATGAAGGCCAACATACCATTTGCCTTCTTCACCGCCTGCTGCACCTGCATGCTTACCTTCAGCGACTGGTGCACAAGGACACCCAGGTCTCGTTGCACTTCCCCTTCTCCCAATCTATTGCCATTCAGATAATAGTCTGCCTTTCTGTTTTTGACACCAAAGTGGATAACCTCGCATTTATCCACGTTATATTGCATCTGCCCTCCCCTCCTGAAGACTGATTCTCGTTGGGGTGCAGACCCAATAATGCCAGCACCCAAGCAACATGAAAGAAGGACTTGTATTCATATAGCGCCTTTCACGACCTCATGACGTCCCAAAGCGCTTTATAGTACTTTCGAAGTGTAGTCACTGTGGTAATGTAGGAATCGTGGCAGCCAAATTGCACACAGCAAGATCCCACAAACAGCAATGTGATAATGACCAGATAATCTGTTTTGAGTGATGTTGGTTGAGGAATAAATATTGACCAGGACACTGGGAGGGAACTCCGATGCTCTTCTTCGAAAACGTGCCATGGATCTTTTGGTCCACCTGAGAGGGCAGACGGGGCCCACGGTTTAACGCCTCATCCGAAAGACAACACCTCCGACAGCGCAGCACTCCCTCAGCACTGCAGTGGAGTGTCAGCCTGGATTTTGTGCTCAAAGTTTCGGGAGTGGGAATTGAGCCCACAACCTTTAGACTCAGAGGCAAGGGGGCTACTCACTGAGTCACAGCTGGTACTGTGCTTCATGTGTGAGCTTATGCAGTGTGTGGAGGGCCTCACACCCAAGTTTGACCATGTTCTCCCAGCATCTGCAAATGCATCCCTTCCAGTGCAGGCCATTGGACAGCAATCAGGAACTATGGCTGATTTTTTTTTATATATATCCTTCCCTAGCCCAGGGCACTGAAGCTATTGAAGGACTGAATTGCTAACCACCTGATATTAGCTAAGTCAGCAGAGACCACAAATCATACTTAAACCCTCTGGCCTGTCTGGCTGAGCACCTGGTGATGCCTTTATCCACTGGGCTAGAAATGTCCAGCCTTTATGGACTGGATACAGACGTCAAAACCAGTGAATGGGCTTGCACGTGGTTGCACAATAATGCATGCTTCCATGCACAGACGTGCAAGCCCCAAGAAGTTACTCTGCATTAGACGAAGATTGACCAATGTTATAACCAATTTATACCACACGACTATTCTTAAAAGTAGCTCTGTACATTTGGAGGATTGCTCTCACTAGAAATTCCAGTGCTCGTGGATTGTGGAGAGCAGGTGCATCACCCGCCAGAGGGGCTGGAATTTGGGGTGAGACCCAGAAGCACCAGGTTTGCACCCCATTTAAAATGCGCTCCAAATTCTGATGGGGGTGGGGAAGGGGAAGCAGATGAAGGTCTCGGCCACAGCCCCCAACTTTTGAGGATTTGTCTGGGGGATGTTCCCAGGCTTGCCCCACAAATTCCTTAGCTTTCTCCATTAGGCCGAATGGAACTCTCACCAGCTGAGGTCGGGTGAGAGTTCCATTCAGTGTATAGTAAAGGTCTCATAATGCACTCGGGAGTGGTAATAAATCCAGATTATCTCTCCAAAAAGGCCCATATGCTCCCTTAGCTGCTAACGTAAGAAAACTACTAGGCATTACACAAAGCTTTAATCAACTGTTTTACAACATGGAGGTCTAGTTGTGTCCTTCACTAGTTCCTGTTAAGAATGTCCTGCGCAAGCTGGGCCCGTGCCCGAGTATTTATACTCTCCCTGGACAATGCCACCTGTAGGCCGCTCAGTATTATTTCATAAGTCTTTCTTTCATGAATGATTGATTCACGTCAGCTGCGTTTTACAAATCTTAATGTGGTGCCTCCTTGGCCCTTCCCATGCATCAGGTCCACCCTGGACACACAACAACAACAACTTGCATTTATATAGTGTTTTTAACATAGTAAAACATCCCAAGGTGCTTCACAAGAGCGTTATCAAACAAAACTTGGCACTAAGCCACGTACGGAGATATTAGGACAGGTGACCAAAAACTTTGTCAAAGGGGTAGGTTTTAAGCAGCGTCTTAAAGGAGGAGAGAGAGGTGGAGAGGCGGAGTAGTTGAGGGAGGGAATTCCAGCGCTCAGGGCAGCTGCAGGCACGGCTGCCAATGGTGGAGTGAAAGAAATTGGGGATGCGCAAGAGGCCAGAATTGGAGGAGCGCAGAGATTTCGGAAGGTAGTAGGGTTGGAGGAGGTTACAGAGTTAGGGAGGGGATGAGGCCATGGTGGGATTTGAAAACAAGGATAAGATTATTAAATCGAGGCGTTGCCAGAACAAGAGCCAATGTAGGTCAGAGAGCACAGGGGTGACAGGTAAACGGGATTAGGGTACGGGCAGCAGAGTTTTGACTGAGCTGAAGATTACAGAGGGTGCAAGGTGGGAGGCCAGCCATGAGAACATTGGAATAGTGGACAGCACTCCAATTTCCTTCTGGCTGAATGGATGGGTGGGGTAGCGGGGGTGGTGGGGTGGCTGGAGGGAGCACCTCTGCAAGGCCCTTACAGACACAGGCCACCTGCCCCGGGCATTTAATTGACCTCTTCCCCGCAGTTTGAAATCTAAGCCTACATCTATCTCCATGGACATCCAGGAGTTCTGCTCGGCCACACTTCCACCAACATTGTGGGACTCTTGGAATCTCTGTTTATATTGCGAAACCTTCTTACCTGCAGCATGAAAAAAGAATGACCCAACATCATCTCTTCTTTCTCTACCAGGAGTGCAGTGGTTTATCAGCATTTATAGGTATAGAACCTCTTCAGTAAGCCTTCCAAAAGTTTTGAAGGGAAAAAAATTATTAAAAAGAAAACTGCGTAAAAGAAAGAAAGACTTGCATTTCTACAGCGCCTTTCATGACCACAGGACTCCCAAAGTGCTTTACAGCCAAGTAAGTACTTTTTGAAGTATTGTAATACAGAGTCATAGAGCTGGATTTTGTCATTGGGGCAGGCTGGGGTCGTGTCATCCGCTTTTCATGTTATCCACCCGATTCCAAATCAATGTGGGAGAATGATGTGATTTTCACATAATTGGGCAATTGAGTTCCAGCGTGTGGGAACCCACGGCCCAATTAGTTTTTTCCAGTCTGAAACTCGCCCCCGATGACGCCATCGTTGCTGCTGCATTTAAGGTCTGCAAGAAGCCTTGCTTCTTCTGCAGACTGCCAACCTTTTGGCCTTTGCAGTGAGAGGGGCCTGGAGGCAGAATGAGCAGCAGGAGGCCTAAGTCTGCTCCCAGATTTGATGACGTCGCCCTGCAAGCTTTGGTGGAGGGAGCAAGAGCTAGTAAGGAGGTGCTCTTCTCTTCTTCAGGGAGGAAGAAGCCTCCCCAGCAAATGAAGGCTGTGTGGGTCCAGGTGGCCCAGGAGGTGAACTCGTTGTCCCTCATCCGCAGAACCTGGCTTCAGTGCAGGAAGAGGTTTCATGACCTTCTGCGCACTGGAAAAGTGAGTATGACTTTGCCATCGCCCTCAATCTGATCCCCATTGCCTCTCCTCACCAGCACTCAACTTTAGCAACCTCTTCCTCCACATCCCACTTGACACTGACATCCCTGCACCCTTACCCATTCCCTCTCTCTCTATGGTCACATTCACCTAACTATTCGACTATGCAGCCCTCACACTCCCTATCACTCTGATGCTATGAAAACAACTTACAAAACACAGGGAGGGCCCTTGGTCTTGCCAACTCACTCCATCTTTGTCTCCTTCTAAGCATCTATGCTATGGATTCTCTACACTCACTCCTTCATTCTCACTCAAACTCCACTTGTCTCCCTCATTGCAGGAAAAGAGAGCTCACAATAAGAGGGAAAGAGTGAGGAAAAGAGGAGGGCCACCCTCAGTAGCCCACCTCACCCCTTGGGAGGAGGTGGTCCTGGAGATAGTGGGACTTGAGGACGATGCGCAAGTGGGGGAAGGACAGACGGGTGCATCAGAGAAAGCTGGTGACAGAATAGTTTTTCATCTCTCTCATTGACATTGCATGAGTAGCTGATAATGATTCTGAAGCTCTAATAGATGGACTTATGATCATCTGCAATATGCAATGTGCATGTAACCTTGGCCTCACATCTCTGACTCTCTCCTTTACTCCCCCACAGGACCATCGCAAGCACGCGTCCCCAATATCCAGGAGGAACAGCCTGAGCCTCCAGACTCCTCAGAGGAAGCTGCAACCTCTGAGGGCGCAGCGTCAGCAGAATTCAGCCAACCCAGCGCCAGCGCAGACACTCACACCTTGGTGGGACCATCGCGAGATAGAGTAGTGTTGTCACCTGGCGTATCACAGCTCACAAGTGAGCATCAGCAGATTGTGGAGACAGGGACAGCAGTGGAGAGTCCTAGTCGGAGGGCGCAGGACTCTCCCAGCTCGGCTCCGCTGCATGTCAACCCTCTGCCTCTGGGTCCATCCAGAAGAACAGCGGTGCTGGAACTCCAGGAACAGGTGCAGGAGTCTCTGGCAGGTTTTGTCTCCAGGGTCGCTGTGAGTGTGGAGTGAATGGAGGAGTCCATTGCGAACATGAGCAGAGCCTTTGTGGAGTCATTTGCACATGAACGCAGCACCATGGAAAGGATGGCAACCTCCGTGGAAAGCATGGCTATAGTAGACGAGAGGATGGCTACGGCCATGGAGGAGCTAAGTCGCCAGAGTGTAGAAAACATGGTGAGTGTTCAGAATAGACTGACATCTCTGGAGCAGTGATGGTCAGCTATTGAACAGAGAAACCAGATCTTTATGGAAGTCCTCCTGAGTAGGACTACCAGTGCAGATATGGGTCCCCATGGCCCCCCTGATGTGCAGCAAGGTGCTCTCAAGCCACTTGCAGGCACGGAGGTGGACCTGGCACATGAGAGGGATGTTGGTGGCAGAGAACAAGGAAGTGGGGGCTCCTCTCCAAGCACTCATACATCTATGCCACTGCATAGCCTTCGGTCAGAGCCCCACCAGAGTCCCCACCCAATTGAGATTGGCGTCTCAACCCCTGCACAGCCGCAGGAGCAGCAGACAGTTGCCGAGTCCTCACAGGCTCACAAACCCAGACGATGCCCGCCAAAGGTGTCAAAACAGGAGCAGCAAGATAGTCAGCAAGTGGCCTCCACATCTGCTGAAGCCACAGGGGAAGCACCACGTAGGAGCATGCACAAGAGAAAGATACTGCACAAATAGTCACAAGGGTAGTCACTTGGGTGAAATGTTGTGTTTATTTTTAAAATGCCATCAGTTGGTTATTGTAAATAAAAATTCTGATGACAACTGTTGCAGTTGTGGTGTGTGTCATTTCGCAAATGGGACTTCCACATTGAGGGCTTAGGATTACTTGCTATTGTCAGTATGGTGCTCAGAGTGCTAGGAACCCTCTGGTTCTTGGCCATTGTCGATACTCTGATAAGAAGCTGCAAAGCAAAAGTGCTTGATTGGCTAGGCTAAGCAAATCTGGCCAAGATGAGTGCGTTCCTTGCATCCCGGGCAGCAATGTTCTCGCGTACTGCTGCCGCTGGTTGATGGGCCTCTGCAAGATGTTCGTTTTCGCTCTCCTCCTCCTCCTCCTCCTCCTCCTCCTTCTTCTCATCTGAGGAGGATATGTGAGGAGCCACTTGGTCCTCAGGAATCTGCAAGCCACGACGCAGTGCCATGTTGTGAAGTGCACAGCAAACCACGATGATTCTGGAGACCCTGGCTGCTGAGTACTGCAGGGCTCCACCTGATCTATCCAGGCATCTGAAGCGCATCTTCAGCATGCCGATGGTTTGCTCGATTATGGATCTGGTGGAAATGTGGCTGTAGTTGTAGCTCTCCTCAGCTTCATTGGATGGGCTCCTCAACGGCGTCATTAGCCACGTCTTCAGGGGATAGCACTTGTCTCCAAGTAGCCATCCATTAAGTTGGTCTGGCGGACTGAAGAGCGGAGGCACACTAGACTGGCGCAGTAGGAAGGAGTCATGGCAACTGCCAGGGTACTTGGCACAAACATGCAAAATTTCCTTCTTGTGGTCAAACACCAGCTGCACATTGAGGGAGTGGAAGCCCTTGCGGTTGACAAAAATGCATGGATTACGATGGGGTGCCTTAACGGCCACATGTGTGCAGTCAAAGACACCCTGCACCCTTGGAAAGCCTGCCAGATTAGCTAGTCCAACCGCACGCGCCGTGACACTTGCTTGATCCTTGGAGAAATGGATGTGATTGTGCGCATGGCAAAGAGGGCATCGGTTACTTGCGTAATGCAAGTGTGTGTGGCCGCCTGGGGGATGCCGCTGATGTCTGCTGCTGATCCCTGGAATGAGCCTGAAGCAAAAAAGTTGAGTGCGGTGGTGACTTTGACAGCCACTGGTAAGGGGTGTCCACCTGCTCCTTTGGGCTCCAGGTCTTGCTGCACCATTGCGCAGATGTCACCCACTACCTCTCGCGAAAGTTGGAGCCGCCTTTGGCACTGCTGCTCACTCATGTTGAGGTAGCTGATCCTCTGTCTGTAGACCCTGTTTGGGGGGTATCTCCTGCACCGACGGGCTTCCATGGGCTGGCCCCTTCTGGCCTGTGCAGCTTCAGGCAGGTGAGCAGCAGCTTGGCGCTCCTGTTGTTGCCGCTGCTGTTGGTGCTGCTGTTGTTCAGAATTCTGCTGCTGCCGCGGCTGGTCTTCGTCTGAATCTGATGTCCAGGAGGAGAGGAAATAAATGGTTCCCATGCTTCTGGTAGATGCCTCAGTTGAGGAAGCGCTCAGTCAAGGTGGCGAGAGAGGTTTTCCAGGAGGTCACACTGGAGATGGGTGTCAGGCTCCAAACTTCCTAAGCTATGGTTATGCCTGCTAAAAGTTCCCCCAGACCTGAGACAACAAAGTCCTGCCTCTTGGAGGCGGGACGGAGACGGGATCAGAAACCACGCATTTGGGAAAATTGCTTGGAGGCGGGATGGAGGCGAGGTCAGTCCCGCCCGCCACTTTTTGCAATTTTAACACCCCACACGCCTCCATTCCCACCTCTTCGGGCCTGGCAAAATCCAGCCCATAGGGCGCGATCTTGCCAGCCCTGGGGAGGCGGGTATGGAGGCGGGACTGCCGGGAAAATGACAAAATCTGGGGGCAGGTGTCCATTCCACCCCCTACCCGCCTCCTGGCAAGATGGCACGGAGGCGGGAGGCGGGTAGCCGAACCTCGCCGGGTCCCGTCTCCTCGAGGCGGGAAGGGGATTACAGCCACTTAACTGTCTGTTAACAGGTAGTTAACAGGCAGTTAAGAGGATTATCCCCATTTTTCCAACAGAGGCGTGGGCTTCCCGACGTCAGGAAACCCCACCAGGGTCACCGAGGCGAGAGTGGGTCTGCAGGGGTCGGAGGGGTCCAAAAGTGCACTGTGGAGGTGACTGATGGGTCCAAGTGTGGAGAAGTAAGTATGTGAGATGAGTGAAAAGTGATAGAAAATGTTTACTTACCTTTGTTTCTTCCTGCAGGCTTCAACAGTTGGGGATGCGGAGAGCCTCCCATCTCACCGGCAGAGATGACAGATGGCTGCTGCATTCTCCGATGCAACAACCATCTAATTTCTGCTAAAGAAAGAGGTTTGGTGAGTCTTGAATACAAGGACTCATCAAACAACAGAGAATGTCCGTGTTTGACAGCTGGGCGGGCTTAACAAGGTCAATCAAGGAAAAATAGCGTGTGTTGGCCACAAGTCGATGGAGGCAGGACAATGACCCGACAATCAGCAGTCCCGCCTCCAATGCGCCCCCATTGGCAAAATCGCCCCCATTCAGTCATAGAGTCATAACAGCACAGAAGGAGGCCATTCGGCCCATCGAGTCCGTGCCGGCCCTCTGTAGAGCAATCCAGTCAGTCCCATTCCCCCGCTCTATCCCCGTAGCCCTGCAAGTTTATTTCCCTCAAGTGCCTATCCAGTCTCCCCTTGAAAACATTGAGTGTCTCCACTTTCACCACTTCCGTCGGCAGCGAGTTTCAGGTCCTCACCACTCGCTGCGTAAAAACGTTTTCCTCACATCCCCCCTGTATCTCTTGCCCGAAATTTGTGTCCCCTAGTCCTTGTATCATCAACTAGTGGGAACAGCCTTTCCCCGTCTAGCCTATCCAAACCCGTCATAATCTTGTACACCCCTATCAAATCACCCCTCAACCTCCTTTGCTCTAATGAAAACAAATCCAGCTTCTCCAACCTGTCCTTGTAGCTAAGATCCTCCATCCCCGGAACCATTCTGGTAAATCTCCTCTGCACCCTCTCAAGGTTCCTTCACATCCTTCCTAAAGTGTGAGGACCAGAACTGGATGCAATACTCCAGTTGTGGTCTAGCCAGTGCTTTATAAAGGTTCAGCATAACTTCTCTACTTTTGTACTCAATACCTCTATTTATGAAGCCCAAGATGCTTTGCTAACCACTCTCAATATGTCCTGCCACCTTCAGTGACCTATGCACATTAACTCCCAGGTCCCTCTGTCCCTGCACACTCTTTAAAACTGTGCCATTAAGTGTATATTGCCGCTCCCTGTTCCTTCTGCCAAAATGCATCACCTCACACTTCTCTGTATTAAATTCCATCTGCCACTTGTCTGCCCATTCTGCTAGCCTTTCTATGTCCTGCTGCAGTCGATTGGTATCATCCTCACTGTTTGCCACACCCCCAAATTTGGTGTCATAGACTCATAGAAAGTTACAGCATGGAAGGAGGCCATTTCGGCCCATTGTGTCCACGCCGGCCAACAAAGAGCTATCCAGCCTAATCCCACTTCCCAACTCTTGGTCCGTAGCCCTGCAGGTTACAGCATCCCAAGTGCACATCCAAGTACTTTTTAAATGTGGTTAGGGTTCCTGCCTCTACCACCCTTTCAGGCACTGAGTTCCAGACCCCCACAACCCTCTGGGTGAAGAAATTTCCCTCAAATCCCCTCTAAACCTTCCACCAATTACTTTAAATCTGTGACCCCTGGTTTTTGACCCCTCTGCTAAGGGAAATAGGTCCTTTCTATCCACTTTATCTAGGCCCCTCATAATTTTATACACCTCAATAAGATCTCCCCTCAGCCTCCTCTGTTCCAAGGAAAACAAACCCAGCCTATCCAGTCTTTCCTCATAGCTAAGATTCTCTACTCCCGGCAACATCCTTGTAAATCTCCTCTGTACCCTCTCTAGTGCATTCACATCTCTCCTGCAATGTGGTGACCAGAACGGCATGCAGTACTCTAGCTGAGGCCTAACTAGTGTTTTATAAAGTTGAAGCATAACCCCCCTGCTCTTGTATTCTATGCCATGGCTAATAAAGGCAAGCATTCCGTATGCCTTCTTAACCACCTTATCTACCTGGCCTGCTACCTTCATGGATCGGCAAATGTAGAAATTCTACTTTGTATTCCAATATCCAAGTCATTTATATATACCAAAAAAAGCAGTGGCCCCAGCACTGACCCTTGGGGAACACCACTGTCTACCATCCTCCAGTCTGAAAAACAGCCATTTACCACAACTCGCTGTTTTCTGTCCTTAAGCCAATTCCTTATCCAAGCTGCCACTGACCCACCTATTCCATGAGCCTCAATTTTGTTAACCAGCCTTCTATGTGGTCCTTTGTCAAACGCCTTCCTAAATTCCATGTAGACAACATCCATTGCATTCCCTCCATCAATCCTCCCTGTTACTTCATCAAAAAATTCAATTAGATTAGTCAAACATGATCTGCCTTTTACAAATCCGTGTTGGCTCTCCTTAATTAGCTTATGACTCTTCAAGTGCTCATTAATTTTTTCCTTGATTATTGTTTCTAAAACTTTACCCACCACTGATGTTAAACTGACCGGCCTGTTGTTACTAGGATTGTCCTTACACCCTTTCTTGAACAATGGTGTCACATTTGCCACTTTCCAGGATCTAGCCAGGGTAAAATGGAACCAAAGACTGACAGGAAAAACTGTAACGGAACAATGGGTGATCTTTAAGGAGATGTTCCAAGTACAGGCTAGGTACATTCCAACAAGAGGGAAGGGTAAGGGAACCAAAGCAAAATACTTATTGTATTTGGTCTGGTTCTCCCTTGAAGAATTCACCTGACATGCATCATACACCCTCTTTTTTTTGTTTCATCATCTTCTTTATCTCCCTCGTTATCCAAGGAGCCCTTGCTTTGGTTCCCTTACCCTTCCCTCTTGTAGGAATGTACCTAGCCTGTACTTGGAACATCTCCTCCTTAAAGATCACCCATTGTTCCGTTACAGTTTTTCCTGTCAGTCTTTGGTTCCATTTTACCCTGGCACCACCCCCGCATCTAGGGAAGATTGGAAAATTATGGCAAGCCCTTCCGCTATCTCCTGCCCCAATTCCCTTAGCAACCCGGGATGCAAGCCATCTGGACCAGGCAATTTATTCACTCTAAGCATACCCAGCCTTTCTAGTACATCATGTCTATCAATTTTCACCCCTTCCATTGCTTCTACCTTTTCCACTTCTACCAATATTTTGTCAGCATCCACCTCCTTAGTAAACACCGATACAAAGTACTCATTGAGTATTCTAGCCTTGCCCTGCACCTCTAAGCATATATCATCTTCCTTGTCCCTAATAGACCCCACCCCGCCTCTTACTACCCGTTTACTATTTACATGCCGGTAGAAGATTTTTGGGTTCCCTTTTATATTAACCACCATTCTACTTTCATATTCTCTCTTTGCCAATCTTATTTTCATTTTAACTTCCCCCCTCAACTTTTTGGCCCAGAAATTCGGGTCGGGGGCTTCCCGCGGGTGCAAGCCCCCGATCTGCACTTACCTTGCGCGCCAGTCGTTGAGCTGTGGGCCCGCGTGGAATTCCAATCCGGGGCCTGGTCCAGCTGCCGGCGCGCAGTGCTTGCGTATCCCAGGGGCGCAGTTAGTTCGATGCGTCCCCTGGGATCACGTGGGCCATGGGCAGCCAATTGGAGCAGGGAATGCTCCATTCATAAGTCTGACAGGAAGTGCTATCAAGACTTATAAATACTATGGCCCCAAAATAGCATTAAATCTTCAAATAATTTTTTTTTAAATCACATTTTTTAAATAAACTATAAATTACATGAAATAACTATTTTAAACAATAATTTAAATTTTTGAAAATTTTTTTTTTATATTCTAACGAGGCTAAAAATAAAGTATTTAAAAATAATAAACCTGTGGAAAAAATGTTTTAATTTTAATTAATTCACCACTTACCTTGTAAAAAGCAGGCCTTACGCCTGCTTTTTATATTTCTAAATTCTGCAGGCTTACCTTCCCGGAGAAACCTGTAAAAAAAAACTACGTTTGATGCGCACGTGCAGCCTCCCCCGCGCATGTGTTCGACCTCTTAACCTCTTCGTTCAAAGGAACGGAAGTGCCAGTTTCCCGCGCATGCGCAGTGCATGCAGGAAACTGGCACTTCCATCGGGCCTACGGGTGAGTACCCCGTGCGTACTCACCCGTGGAGACCTGAATTTCTGGGCCATTGTATTTGGTCTGGTTCTCCCTTGATGAATTCACCTGACATGCATCATACGCCCTCTTTTTTTGTTTCATCATCCTCTCTATCTCCCACGTCATCCAAGGAGCCCTTGCTTTGGTTCCCTTACCCTTCCCTCTTGTTGGAATGTACCTAGCCTGTACTTGAAACATCTCCTCCTTAAACTTCACCCATTGTTCCGTTACAGTTTTTCCTGTCAGTCTTTGGTTCCATTTTACCCTGGCTAGATCCTTTCGCATCCCATTGAAGTTAGCCCTATTCCAGTTTAGAAGTTCCACTCTAGATTGTTCCTTGCTCCTCTCCAATGCTAATCTAAATCTTATGATACAATGATCACTTGTACCCAAGTGTTCTCCCACAGACACTTGGTCAACCTGGCCCACCTCATTCTCCAGCACCAGATCCAGCAATGCCTCCTTCCTAGTTGGGCCAAGAATATACTGGTCAAGGAAATTCTCCTGAACATATTTCAGAAATTCCTCCCCCTCCTTTCCCTTTACCCTAGCACTATCCCAATTGATATTTGGGTAATTAAAGTCCCCCAGTATCACCACTCTATAGCTCTTGCATATCTCTGTGATTTCCCTGCAGATTTGCTCCTCTACCTCCCTCTCACTATTTGGAGGCCTACAGAATACCCCCAATAGCGTGATCATACCCTTTTTGCTCCTCAACTCTAACCAAATGGATTCTGTCCTTGTTCCCGCAAGAACATCCTCCCTTTCCAACAGTACAATGTCTTCCTTAATCAGCACTGCCACCCCACCTCCCTTTTTTCCTTCCCTATCTTTTTTGAACACCTTGTACCCTTGAATATTAAGTGCCCAGTCCTCATTGTTTTTAAGCCACATTTCCATTATTGCCACAACATCATATTGCCACATGGCTAATTGTGCTTGTAGCTCACCAACCTTATTCACCACGCCACAATATGTAACATATAACTCATGAGGATTTCATGAACAGAAGAGATCGCCTTATCTTGGTGCTTCTGCTGAATTGGGCCCTTTTGTGTCACCTGACTGTATAAATTCACTTCAGAAGGGAATGGCTAGTGCAAAAACAAAAAGGAAAAATTAAACCTGAAATTCTCTGTTACTTCAAGTTTAGCTGGCGTAGGAATGTCTGATTTGTTGCCCTTAACAGTTTCCTCCTCCTACCCCTCCCCTCACCACCACCACTGCAGATCATTAGCTTGCAATGCCTTCACTGACCTTCATTACAATCAAAGCTTTTTGAGGCAGAATTTGCCACTGTCAAAACTAGCCTCTGCTGCAGAGATTAAGGACCTTCGGAACACTGCAGATCATTTGGACACTATTGAATCCTGTGCTCTGGAAGATAATGTGCAAGTGACAAATATTAAAGCAGCATGGAGAGCAGGAGAGAATGCTTCACCGCTTTAAAATCGCTGGGCCCTGAGGACTACCAAAGGCTGCTTCCTGATTGGTGGATTTTGGCCAATCAGGGAGCCAACTTTTCCAGCCCTCCAGACCCAAGAACTTTAAACAGCTTGAAAGTGCCTAAGTTAGCTTTACATAATAAACAAAAAACAAAAAGACATTAGCAAGAGCCAGAACAAAGAAGCTCAATGGCCGACAGACTGCGCTAGACCAATGGGGAAAATTCTCTTTTTAAAATGAATTGTGGGCAATATTTCAAAAATTACTATTTCACAACTTGACTTCCTAATTTTGATTTTAGAAGTTGACTATTTTAAAAATTAATGATTTAATTTTACTATTATCAAAATTAACAAAACATTTACACAAACTGCAACCTTTTGTTGTCAGGGTAGTATCAGCCATGGATCATTTGGTAGCACCCTTGCCTCATCAGAAGGTTGTAGGTTCATAGACCCACTCCAGAGACTTGAGCACAAAAATCTAGCCTGACACTCCAGGGGAGTGCTGCACTGTTGGAGGTGCCGTCTTTCAATTGAGACATTAAACCGAGGCCCTGCCTGCCCTCTCAGGTAGACATAAAAGATCCCACGGCACTATTTTGAAGAAGAGCAGGGGAGTTATCCCTGGTGTGCTGGCCAATATTTATCCCTCAATCAACATCACTAAAACAGATTATCTGGTCATTATCACATTGCTGTTTGTGGGAGCTTGCTGTGTGAAAATTGGCTGCTGCGTTTCCTACATTACAACAGCAACTACACTTAAAAAAAAAAGCACTTAATTGGCTGTAAAGCACTTTGGGACGTCCGGTGGTCGTGAAAGGCGTTATCTAAATGCAAGTCTTTCTTTAATAACCCCTCTTTTTTTTTAACTTATTTTTGGATTGCCCCATGCTTAAATCTTGCCAAGCCATAACTATTGCCAAAATGGCATCTTGCTCCCAGGCCGCAATCCAATCCTTCTGTTCTATTTCTAATAACCCACCAATTATTTGTCTTCAAATTTCTTCTCCCACAGGAGAGAGACAGCTACTAGTCTCCACGCAACACCTCTCTGCACAATATGGTGGATGCCACAAACTCTGAAGAGTCTGGGATCAAACCTGTTTGTCTCCCACTACATGTACATTGCTGTTCCAATGATCCAGTAGCACTACACTGTTAACAATTTTCACCCTTAATTTCTTCCTACTCTGAAGGCTTGAGCGCAGAATCCAGACTGGGTTTCTAGTGCCAATACTGAGGGAATGCTGCAGTGTCGGAGGTGCCATCTTTCGGATGAGACATCTACTCTCTCGGGTGAACGTAACAGATCCCACGGCACTATTTCAAAGAAGAGCAGGGGAGTTCTCCCCGCTGTCCTGACCAATATTTATCCCTCAATCAACATCACAAAAACAGATTATCTGTTCATTATCACATTGCTGTTTGTGGGATCTTGCTGTGTACAAATGGCCTTTCATACATTACAACAGTGACTCCACTTCAAAAGTACTTCATTGGCTATAAAGCGCATTGGGACATCCTGTGGTTGTGAAAGGCGCTACAGAAATGCAAGTCTTTCTTTCTTTTTACATTTCACTATGATCTGATTTGTCATTAACGGTAATCACCATAAATTCATCAAAATCTTCATTTAAAATAACTCAACAAATAAGCTTGGACGAAGTATAGTTGAAGCCTACGTGTAAAGAGATTGTCTCAAATCCATCCATTTTAATGCGTCCTCAATTTACTCATGTGCCACTATTTAAAGTTCAGAAGCTAAGGATATGAATTAAAAAATATTTATTCCACCACAGTAAATAGAGATTTTTAATTTTAATTCGTGTTTTAAATTAACCCAGTTATACGGGTATTTCATATTACTGTATGTTTATACAAAATCATTTACTAAATGCCAATAAAAATGAAGAGGGAGCATCAATGGTCAAGGTTATCAAATACAGCAACTTTAGTAAGAGCCTATGTCATCAGTACCAGTGTATTTTTGAATCACTGCATAGTCCAACATGCTTAACACAAGTAGACATTTATCCGGATATTCTTCCTACTTGTGAACGAACAGAGGGATTTAAATGAAATCTATTTCGGCCAAAATCTCTCTTTATTTTACATTGTCACTATACTCATGCAGAAAGTGCTAGATATGGAAACATATCAGGCTAATGTATTGTTAACTTGTTATTGATGATATGGATCTTTCCATGACTGTCAGTTGTGGTAAATGAGTTTTATATTACAAGTGTGCCTTGCTGGGTGACTCAGCTGGACGTATATATACTGGTTTGGATCATGAATCATATAAACACACTCCTGATTGTTGAACGAGTAAATGCACTCCATGGTGTGGTATTGAGCTACGAGACCAGGAAAATGCCAGGTTCAGTCTCTAGTCTCTGCTGTGTTAACTGGACTGAGCTGGAGTAGCGGCCGGTAATGCATTACAATTGACCTGAGTGCTCTTTAAATTAAGGGAGGGAAGACAAAGTGAACCTTGGAAAGCGATCAGCAATGGCAATCCTGGCTGATTTGTTTGTGTGTGTCTCCCCCAGCACCGCCCCCCACCCCCCCACCTCCTCCCCCCCACCCCACCCCCACCTTCCGCAGTTGAATACCTTACAACACTCACTGCTTTATTTTCACATATTAAGATTTGCCAACTGATCAAGGTACTAGAGTGGGGCCAGCACCCATGGAATCATGCACAAGCAGGGCAGCGAAGAAGGAGACATTTGAGATAACAAAGATTAAGAAAACCAAACTTGACATCTCATTTTCTTTTTTGGTACTTCTGTAGAAAATAAGGATGTTAAATTTTAAATTATCATTTTTTTTAACTGGCAAAAAACAAAACAAATTTGCCCCTGCTGTGGAAGATACACTGGAATCAGATGAAATGTTTTTTTTAATAGGATAAAAGTATTTGTTGTATTTCTGTAAAATTGAACTAATCTCTGGCATATTGCATTTTTCTTACAAGCAGAATCTGTCAGCTAAAGTGATCACTTCACTTGGAAAACAGATTCATCTCAAACACTAAAGGAACAATTAATCTCCTGCAAACATTGCTTCTGTAGCTTGGCTTTAATTCATGTTTTTAGTCAATAACAATAATTACGGCATTGCTGACTTTGCTGTGAAAAGCATTCTTGATCTTTTTATTCTGCGATCATAAGTATTCTTTTATGATTATCGCAGGAAAAAAATTAACAACATGGCAGTTAGAACACTACAAGAAAAAAAAAATCACAGAACATCGCAACTGCAGAACATTTCCGGGACTACTTCTGGGCTTTTTTTTTTGCTGAATTCATGCTAACTCTCATGCTGTAAACAACAGGATAACCCAGATGGAAAAAATGTTGCTTGTTTGAACCATTATAGGAACACTTGCTAGACACAGATGTCCCAGTCATTTTGTTAGATAACTTTGCCAGCAATATTCTATGTGATAAGCACTTGGTGAAACCATGGAGTATATGAACAAACTTCAAATAACAATATGTACATTTTTAGAAGGAAATGCCAGACAGAGCTTGTAAAAACAGAGAGAGAGAGGAAGATTTAAATACAATCCTGTACACTTGGTAGTATTTTAAAGATTATGCAATCCATTTAATCCATCTTTATCACAGCGACTATAAACAGGTTAATACTATTATAATAGTCCCTGTGATTCTTATTTCCTGACTTGTGTTAGCTTTGGAACAAGAATTCTCAAGTTTTATGTCAGTACTGATCGCTATTAATACACAGCTAACTAAACGTTCATATAAGTTGTAAAACACAAATGTCTGGCGGTCTGGAAATGCAAGTGTTTAGAGCATGTTCAAAGTCATATTAAATACGACTCAACTCACTTGTAAATGTTAAAGAAATATCTGGACAGGCACAAGCCCAACTGTGAAATAAAACTAGCTGCACCACTCTGTAATATTTTGATCAATGATACAACATTTCACCACAAAATTTATTCTGCAATTTTTCTAATGACTAATCTTTCTTGCTAATTTTGCCAAAGCTGTAATAACAGATGAACGTTCTGTTTCCCCTTCAGATTGAACGATATTTACAGTATCTACTCAAGCATCGTACAGTACTAGTTCTCACAGGATGAAGTGTGCCTATTTGTTTTCAGCGCTACCGAACAGGGATTTTGCTTTTGCCCTGTATGCACATCCAGGAAGCAGAGCTACTCAGAAAAGCATTGCGAATTGTATGAAAATTATACTGTGTTTAATTACAAAAAGGACAAAAATAGGGATAAGTAATATGTAAATGTATTGAAACCAATCTTAAAAGATTGCAGACTTAAGGCACTGCTATGGCAGCCCTATAAAAAGAGTGCTCATTATTTTAATTTATTTTGAATTTATTGAAATCTGATTATTAATGAAATCAATAACATTTATTATTTCATGAATCATCATTTTTCAGGGAAAATGCTAAATAAATACGCAAATATACACACACAGATTTTTCACTTTGTAGAAGAACAATTTAAATTTTTCTGAGAATCATTTCTCAATTGCCAATTTTATCCCATAGCTTTTTAAACTACAAAATCTTACTTATATCTTAACTAATATATCTTTGTTTTCCCTAATCAAAACAATTCCAAGTTCTGACATTTGCAACATAAATATACTTATTACACATAAGACAAATAATCGAATTGCAACTTTGCATTCAGTGTAAACATAGTTTAAAAATGTAGATTAAATGTTCTTTCCTAAGTATCAAAATGACCTCATTCCTGAGTCATGCAAGCTATTATTAAAACTAACCATGTGTTTCACTGTATTTGTCAAATGTTTGTCAAATATTCAACTGAAATTATGGCTTTTGTTATATTATTCTATAAATAATTCTGTTTCCCAATAAACCTGTACATATTTTGTTCCACTATGATTTGCTTTCAATCATTGGCTTCTCAAATAATTGAAAACTGAGCAAACAAATGTTACACATGAAATACTGAAAAGATTGCAAACATCAAAAATATGTTATTAACAACAACTTGCGTTTATATAGAACCTTTAATATAGAAAAGTATCCCAAGGCATTTCACAGAGGCATAAGGAGGAAAAATGGATGCCAAGCCAAAGAAGGAGCTATTAGGAGGGGTGACCAATGGCTTGGTCAAAGAGGTGGGTCTTAAGAGGATCGTAAAATAGGAGACGGAGGTGGAGAGGTGAAGGCATTTTTGGACAAAATTCCGGAGCATGGGGCCTGAAAGCACAGTTGCCAATGGTGGGGTAAAGGGATTGGAAGGTGCACAAATGGTCGGAATCAAAGGAAGAAAAAGCCGGAGAAGTGTTAAAGTGTTGGAGAAGGCTACAGATACAAGGAGGGGGAAGCCATGGAGGAATGTAAACACAACAGTGAGAATTTTACAGTTGTGGCTTTCAAGGATCAGGGGCCAATCTAGGTTAGCGAATACTGTGGTGGTGTGTGGGATAGAGTAAGGACAGCAGAGTTTTGCTGAGCAGAAGGTGATGTGCCAAATAACTGCCCGAATCCGTGAAGTTAAAGCTTAAGACAGAAGCCTTTAATTAAATAAGAATCATGGCAGAGTTAACAGAGTACATCATCGACCGAGCCCTCGGTAGAACATACCAGAAGAGGGGCAGGGCCAGGGAGGAGCATTAGTGGTTCCCCCCGGTGGAACATTCCAGACATTACAGTACAAGTACAAATATCAGAACACAGTTATTTCATCACAGAAGGTAATGGAGGCTGGAGATTGGGGGCATTGGAATAGTCGAGTCTGAAAGTGACAATGGTAGAGATGAGTGTTACAGCAGCAGATAGGCTGAGGTAAGTGATGCTACAGATGTGATAGTCGGAGATCCTTTTGATGGAAATGATTATGGGGCCGGAAGCTCAACTCAGGGTCGAATAGGATGCAAACAACCTGAGACAATGGTTGGGCATTGGTAACAAGGATACAGAATTTGTGACATGGGCTGAAAGAAATGATTACAGTCTTCCCTATGTTTAGCTGGAGGAAATTGCAGCTCATCCAAGACTGAATGGCAGACTAGCAATCTGACAGCACAGAGACAGTGGCGAGGTTGAGAGAAGTGGTGAAGAGGTAGAGGTGGGTGTCATCAATGTATATTGCGAAAGCTAACAGCATGTCTGTAAACAATGTCGCTGAGGGGCAGCATGTGGATGAAGTAGAGGAGAGGGCCATTGGTAGAGATGCTCTGGCCACAATCGGACAGATTAATGTGGAACCAAGTGAAGCAGTCCCACTAAGCTGGAGAACCATTAGAGGAGGATGGGGTGGTCAACCATATCAAACAAAGCAGAGAGGTCCTATTTTGAATACAGATAACTGCACTAGTTGTTTCATTTGCCATCTTGCTATTGTCCTGTTTGAGGCAATAAGGTAGGAAGGTGGCTTAGGGCCAGAGTTGCATATAAAAATGTCCGTGCTAGTAAATAGGGTGCATGCTCAAAGCGTTTTCACATTTCGAAGGTGCTTCGCTCCAAACTTTGCTAATTTTTCTGTTCTTGATGGAAACAAGTGTCTGATTCCAGTTAGCGTATATTTTGTTGCAGGTGTAATTTAAAAGGTGTAATTAGCTGATTCTGCTATACGTGGAACTGTCTAAATTCAGCATTTAAAAGATTTAAATTTGCTTCTACAGGATCTTTTTAGGCCCTGTACAATTTTTTGTAATGCTTACAGACCCTTTTTGTTTGGTAGGGAGGGGGAAAGTATTTCATCCTTTCCTTCTCTTCATATCGAGTAGTGTTTGCCCGTTATATTCTTTATTTCTTTGTCTGCATATTTTAAATCTATAAACAATGGACAAAAATTGCTAGTAATCTCTAATGATTTAAGTGAAATCAAAGCGTGGCATTCATTCCATTTACATAAGGCTTTGGTGGCTAAGGTCTACAAAATAGTGATTTCAAATTAAATACTGCAGAAACATCATTGCTCTTAAAAAAAATACCACAAACATGGCTTGCCGCAAATATAACAGCAAAACACTAGCTATGTCCATTGCTGTGGACCAGCAAACCCACTGTGGTTTCCAAAAGACTTACTTGGACCAGATTTACAAACAACTTTGTTTTTCAATAAGATTAGTTACATAGAATATGCAGCACCAAAACAGGCCATTCAGCCCAATTTGTCTATGCTGGTGTTTATACTTCACACATGTCTGCTCCCATGCCATCTATCTCATCTCAGCCTCTCAGCATAGTTACAATGCGTGCATTGTTTTGTGCCCAGTTGTTGACACATTTTTATATATGTCATCTTTTACAGGTCATTATTTAACTATTTGAGTGGCGTTGTTAAGTAGCACCCTTTGGAAAGCTCACATACTTTGTGTGCCAGCTTCCTGGAGCAGATGCCCGAATATGCAATGGATCAATGCCCGATGCCGTGTTGTGCTGAACCATCAAGCCCAGGAAGGTTGTAGGTGTGATCCTTGGGTCTGTGCTCAATTTGGCTGACTTTGGCTGTGGGCTGTAGCTGGGGTGCTACAATTATCTTGGATGTTCGTGGGTGAGGGAAGGCAACAAAAAAAAAAAGCACTAATACAAAAAGAAAATACTGCAGATGCTGGAAATCTGAAATAAAAACAGAAAATGCTGGAGACACTCAGCAGGTCAGGCAGCATCTGTGAAGAGAGAAACAGAGTTAACGTTTCAGGTCGATGACCTTTCGTCAAAAAAAAAGCAGATTTCCCACTCCTGCCTACATCATCAGTAGGGGTTGCCAAGCCTCCAGGATTACCCTGACGTCTCCAGGAATTGAAGATTAATCTCCGGGACACTGCTGCGAACCACCCAGGAGAAAAAAATCAAAATTGTGTTTTTTTTTCCATTTTCTTTAAACACTTTAATTTATTAGTTATAAAAATATTGGAGATAGGCGAAAAAAAAGGCAGTTTCTCTAACAGTCACGATTAATCCAGTTGGCTAACAATGTCTGCTCCCTTTCCATTTGACGTGGGATGGCAGTGCGCCTGCAGAATGGGCCAATGGCGGGAAGAGTGGTTCGAGGTGGGAGGTCATGTGAGGAAACCTCCTGGAATACACTCAACCAGAGTTGGCAACCCTAACCATTAGAGAAGCAGTAGTGGAAGCCTGGGGGTGGGGGTCAGTCGTCCACCACAGTGACTTCCTCGGACACAAGGGTGCGCGGCAGAGAGAGAGGTAACTGGGGAAAGTGAGAACATAACTTTTAAAAGTAGTGCTACCTTCACAAGAAAAAAATGTTTTAAAAAGTGACTTGCACTCGTTATAAGGAATTAGCAATAACTTAAACATCCGTTTGTCTACTCTGCTGATTCATTGGGCGGGGGGGAGGTGAATATTATTATTTAAGCCAATGACTGTGAACCACATGATGTAGTACTGAGCTACAGAGACCAGGAAGATCCCAAGCTCAACCCGTCAACCGACTGTGTTGACTACTTGTTACTGGCGCAGTCATGGAGCCACTACAATTGCCTCAGAGTCCTGATGTGAAAGAATGGGGAAAGAAATCAGCCAGGGTTTCTGCTTCCGACAACAGGTGCTCTTGTGTGAATTTTGCATGAGGACAGGATCGATGTTCCCTCTAAACTTTCTCTGTTGGGCGCCACCTGTTTATTTCAACACGCGGTATTTTTAAAATTTGCTGCGCAGAGAAGGAACAACTCGTAAGCGGCTGCACCCGCGCGCAGCTTAGAGGGAACATTGGACAGGATCAGGCTTGACTGTGATGTGCACCACAGTCGAATAGTCTACTGCCCTGCTGATCTCGACTCACGGGTGAAGAACGGCCACTTGAACAAGATAGCAGAGGACAGCCGCTCTCGCAGAGCCAGAACGCACCAAGATCCAGCACCTTCAAGACAGCATGGGAGAAAATTTGGTTGAAAAAAATCTCAATTAAAAACTGAATAAAAATATATAAAAATAAAAATACACAGCCTGCATTTTCAACCTGCGGTTTGTTATTAGATTTCTTTCCACCGTTTTTTGTTTCCTATAAACAGAAACTATGTTAAAAACCTCTTGAACTGTATTGTGACATAAGGCAGTACTGCCTGAGTGCGTTGTCACCTGCCATGCACTTGGTGACCCCAAATTTGTTTTACGCTTTGTTGCAATTTATAGTGATGGGAAAACAAAGTGATGTTTTTTTAAAAACTCACCCAAAAATGGTTTAATTAAATTTGACTGGTTTTGCTTTACTAGGTTTTTAATGGCAAACATGAGCAAAATCCTTCAAATTTTTCATTCACTCAGAGGTCTTGTGTCTTATTATAAATGAGGTGTGAGCCTGATATTAAATATCATTAGATATATTGTCTTAAACCCACGGGTTCTTTAGCGATCTTTTCAATTCAATTCAGCATATCAATTCAACTCTCACTTTACTGGACACAAGAACTCGCCCAAACCATTTTTGTACTTTCAGGTCATCATCAATATTCCGCAAAAAAAGAAGCAAAAAGCAAACTAATATTAAAATTAGTTATAATTATTTGTAACGGTTTGAAGTTTAGAAGAGCAATTGATGGTAAAAGGCAGTCTTTAACTTTTGCACGTCTGCTAGAAACATTTTTTTGTTTTGGCGTACAAAATAATTTTCCTAATCTAAAAGCACAGCAAATACAGAGCCAAACATTTGATTGTGAAAATATGAAAGAGAAATTGTACATATCAGGTGATTTCAACAAACTAAAGGTGTTGTTGACATAATCGTTTTCCGTGGAGAAGTAGAATTACAAGATCCAGTTTTTTTGAAAATAAAGTTTAAATTCTGCTTCCTTATGAGCAAGATTCAATGTTTTTTTCCCCGTCTGCTTGTTATACAGTTGATTGCATTTCATGCTTTATCTTGTAATAGCATTTATTTAAAACTCATCTACCCCCTAGGCTTGGTTTTATTTTTATTTATTTGTAAATCCAAGTATTAAGTACAGCTGATTTCCTTGAGTGAAATGCATTGTTACAAGCTTTAACAAATGTACACCTAGAAACATTCTCGCCATTTAAGCAGTTTAATCTAATCCACTGTGTCAGAACAGACCATATGCAATACTTTGACTAATTACCTTTTAAGCTGTTAAAGACTTTGCTCTAATTATATGGATCAAAGACAAAAAACAGAAGCAAAATATAGCAAACAGCATATCTTCCATTTTATTGAGATATAACATTTTTCATTACATGTTAAGGTTCTAGTGACTTACAAAGATAATTTAGCAGCGTTTTCTGTTTTTCATTCCCATATCAGGTTCTCTTCTTTTCACCCCCTCCTTTTTTCACTTTCTCCCCTTGCCTATTTTTTCAATCTTTCTCTTCTAGCATCTTCTATTGTTATTCACCCTATTTCCTGCTTGAAGTAATCCTGACATACTGGACATCATCTGAAACTACAAACGACAGGATGCAATAAGCTAGAGAATAGCAGTAATCTGAGGAAAGTTCTTCATTCACTCTTGCTACTAACTCTCTGTCTTCTTATCCTACATAGAAAATAAAAAAATCAATACTGCCTCACAAGCCTTGATAAAAGTGGTGGACAAGTAGAGCAGGCATGCTGGATATAGTAAATTAAAGTGATCAAAATTTTCCACTTGACTCAGCCTACAGCCTACATAAACTAACAACCCTGTCTACCGACTGCCTGTCATGCTACAAGCTTTTTTTTAAAAAAAAATCTATGTCTGGATCCTTCATTCTAATTTCATGATGTCTAAGGGTAAAACAGTAAACAAATACACATCAGCAAGTGCACATTACTGGCTGCATTATTTTTTTTTTAAATCATTGGTCAGTTTATGGTTTGGAAAGTTATTTAAATACAGCAGAGATGGGAAGAGAGTTTACTGACTTTATGTTTTTTTGAGGAGGGGTGAGTAAAGGTAAACAATGGAAAAATATCCCGTGAAAGATACGGTCAATAACGACAGATTTACTGGTGGGTTATTTTTCAAGAGCTACAAAGGCAGACTTATCTCGAATTTCTTGAGCCAATTGTTTGATAGCCACTGACCACTTGATGACACAGATTCCTTGCCTTCAACCCAGGACTGTGTGGCTTGTGACTGCTGAAGCGTTTTGCCTCTCGGTAACACTCTACCTTTATCAAAATACACATATATAGTGTTAGATATATTAAGGAGTTAACAGAAATTTTATTATGTGCCCATTCTTTGAAAGAAAATATTGCAAACAGATGTGTTTCTTGCTCTGTCTTTCTCCAGGCACACACTTTTAAATGCCATTCGCCTTTTAAAATGTAAGTGCTTTTGCACTATATCTATCATATTTTTATTTTTTGCTTTTAGCTAATAAAGTTGGAAGTTAACTCTGGATCTGCAGAAATGTGGCTTCTTGGTTCTCTCTCAATACTAAATATTGACAGTTGTCTTAAAAATTTGCCTCTGCCTATATTTTCTAAATAGACTAGTTTTTATTTTGAAGGTTATGAGAAGGCCAGTTCTCCAGCGATTAAAAATTTGGTTGTCTTTACTAGGGTAAATGTCCCAACATCAGAGAATTCACACATACAAGTAGGCAGTAGAACCAGGGTAAAATCTCAGGTACGACCTTAGCTTAGTAAAAGAATCTACAGATGTTTTACTGATGTCCTTGGCAACAATTGTGTTTGGCCACCTTAACTTAGTTTGCTGTCTTGAGAAATAAAGGTATTGTTTCTACTGCCATAATATTAGTAAAATAATTGTTGCGTGGACAGGGCTTAACGTTAAAAAAATATTATTGTGGAAAAAATTATTAAAAATGCAAAAAAAATACTGTGAAGAAAATGAATGTTGATATTCTTTGCAGAAGCTTACAGTCCCTTAAAACCTATTGGTTGCAATTTCATTGCATGAAAAAATATGGATTTGATTTATCCATAATAATTTATTTTTGAATGTCGAAAAATCTCAGTGGATGTTTGGACTTTTTCTTTACAGTGCAACAGTCACTGGCTGAGTATTTAAATACAAAGTTAACCAGCATCCACCATCCTCTGGAGATAGTACCAATGACACAAAAATTGCAGGTGTCATAATTTATATTAAAACTGAGAGCTTCAATAAACACAAGTCATCCTTGAGCTGTGTCTCAGACAACAGATACAAAAGATGTCCATTTTCTCCAGGAAATGGGGAATTCCTCTGCTTCTCATATACATATTTTTCTTCTCTTTCATAAGATATCTAAATATGTTTAACCTACAATATTTGTTATGTCACTCAGAGCATCCAATCTGACTGATAACACGATTTCTGAAGTGCAGACCAAACCTGCGATTTTGATATAAGCAATTTGACTCTTTCCTTGTGTCCATTTCATTTATTATTTTTACTGTAGATATATAACTGCAAACCATTTCTGCTTCTTTGTTTCCAGTTTTTCATTTTATTGTTTACATAAATCTGTTATTTAAATGTTGACAACAGTTCTCCGCTCTTCTTTAAAAAATTCCTTTTCAGTCTGAAAATCTGAAAATTCGGGCTGGGTAAATGCCAAACACTCGAAACCAGATGGATTTTGGTACGGAGAGTTTCCTGTGCTGGATTACTGGACCTGAATTCACCCAGTATCCTAGGCAGACTGTGATGTCTGAGGCGCACACCGGCTCAATCTGTTTATACTCTCGCCTGATATTTTCAAAGGGGTTTTTAATCAGAGTGGCGGCTTATTGATCAATGACAGATATGGGCAACAACTTTTGTATGCTACTGCTGCCGGATTTTTTATCTGAGATAATATTTCTCTCTTAAGAGGCATCCCCTCTGCTATGTATTAATTAAAATCTAAATACTAAATATTGATTGATGCGTTATCAGGCCATAGCAGTTGGACTCTGTCACATTGATTTTTGCTGTGATTTATTATCATATTTAAGAAAAATCATTTTGTGTGATTATACAGAGGAAATAGACTTTAGGGAGGGTGTAATTCTTTTGTATCACTTTTGTTGTGTGCTAGACGGGCCAATTCCTCAATTGCAGCCGAGATCACTGATATCCACTACCATTCCTTCTCCTTTGCTTTCGACAGCTAATGCTTTAAACCTGCACAGCCAAAGGATCATGGTCTTGTCATTAGGAATAATGGGTTTTAGGATTACTTCCTTAATCAGGACATGGATTAGCAGATGGTATGACACCAACATCTAAAAAAAAAATTCTCCGCAGTTATTAGCAAAATATTGGTTTAAATAAAATCATAAAGCAGAAGGAAATGTACCATTTCCTCTGGTTGTTTAGTTGCATACACCTTTTATTACGACTGCGTTACATTCATGTTCAGATAGTTCAGATAATTTGTTGCAGCTTTGTTGAATGCATTAATAAGACTAATATTATTATTAATAAATTGAAAGAGGTAAAATTAGAAATATTGCAGTGTTTGGTTGCCATCTTAGCTCCTGCAATGAAAAGCCATCTTAGAGCAATAAAGTGATATTAAAAAAAAACACACAATAGTGCAAAATTACTTGTTAAGGCTACAATTGGCCTGCCAGGATAATTCAGTGAGTTTATCCACTGAGTAGCTTATACATGCCAGGAAAGTCCGAGGTTTTGGTCCTTGATTTGGGCTGATTTAGCCGTTCTAAGCCAAGGCGGAGGGAAGGTATGGGCGTTATACTTGGTCTCAGAACCCTTGTGTTCGGGAGGGCAGCTCCTGCCAGATATTGCACCTGTCAGGCTAGTTGATGAGAACACGGGAGTAGGGCGTTAAAAATCGACCAGCTGACTTGCCCGCTGGCGTCCCGCCTGGTACCTGATGCCTTCGGTCTTCACCGGCTCTTCCGATCAGGTGGCGAGCGCAACTGCCTCAAGTCGGTGTGAGCCCTTCCTTGTATATGCAGGTTGGGATCTGATGAGGTCATCGGACCCCCAACTGCAATTTTATCTCCGACTTGAGCGAGGAAGCCACTACCCCCTGTCCCACCAGGTGATCTCAAGTCAGAAGAGGATCGGAGGCAGAAGAGGGAGTTCGAGCTAGGTTTTTTAATGTTGACTGTGGAGGCCAGGAGGAACAGGGGTGGTACTCAGGACCACACAAGGACATTTAGGTCTCGTCTGCCCCCCGGCTCTCCCCTGCCCCCTGCACTCCCTTCCCTTCCATGAGACCCCACCAGCTCCTCCCCCCCCCCACCCAGAACCCTTAATTGAGTGCCAGTGAGTAGCCAACAGTCATACAATTTCCACCAGACAGCAGCCATTTCACGCCCACTTTTCACCCGTTCTGGGCGGGAAGCTGGCCGGCATGATTTAAATGAGGCCTGCTGTGATTACCCCATGGTCAAATAGCCTGTCAAACATTCCCTGTCAATGTCCACGCGTGAAGAAGGCCATTTCAATCAGGAGCCAGGGAGTGAGTGCCTTGCATCTGTAGTAACATACCGCAGCAAGGCAGTCGGTCAGGGAGCGGTAGCGGGTAACAAAATTGGTAAGCCGGAAAAAAATAAGGCTGCAAGTTATAAATATCTGTCACATATATATAAGATAATAGATCATGTAAAAAAAGCAATATAGACCAATTCAAAAAATACACTTTACATTACTGTTACCATTCAGCCTAAGCTCCTGAAATAAAAAATATGGAATATTTTAGCCTTGTGCATCTGCTGTGTACATATGTGTGTACAAAATGCCTCTGCGCGCAACATACAGCAAGTATCACCATCACATTGATAGTAAAGGTCCCCTGGCACCCACGTTCCGACAAACAATGTCACTCATAGTGGTTAGTATCTTTCCAAGGTCAGCTCAGACAAGGAATTCTAATGAGATTAAACCTCATTGCTGGGGTTTTAGTCCATTTTACTCATTGTTCTGGAGTGGAGAAATAGTATTATTAGAGTGACAAATCTTCCCAGCTAAATCTCTAAGCTTAATCTATAGCCAGCTGACATTCCACCACACAGTTTTTATGGTGTGTGTATCTATATATATATAGATGTGTAATATATATGTGTGCGTAAAACAGAATATTTATCTGGAAACAACAAATTCATTTCAGACAAGTTTCTGTTAATTACAAACGGAAAGGCAGACGAATGAACCTTTTTACGTGTGTATGCTGTGTTTAGACATGGCATAAATGTTGGAAGTTTCAATAAATGTAGTTGAGGCACAAAGATTTTTTTCTTTACCCAAATTGTAGGAAAGGTTCCAGGTGTCGATAAACTATTACGGTACGCCCCAATGAATTTTTTTTCCAGTCCCTTCACTGCCCTCAGTGTTAGCTCCCTGCAGTCATGCTATCTACATCAGGCAAGTGGCTCCTGATATTTCCACAGATGCCAACAGTGTTACTCTTCGGTCCATTTACAAAGTATACATTTTTCAGTTCTTTAGAGACGCAACCTTCTTCATTCTGTCACAAGTATAACCAGCAGCCTGATCTCTTATTTTGATGGCTCCAGTTTTAGGCCTTCTTCCCCTGTCAGAATTCCTGCTCTCACTACCACCTCTCACGTCAAATAGAACTCCCACTCCTCTTCGGTCGCACTCTTGCCTCTGAGTCAAGAAGGTTGTGGGTTCAAGTCCCACTCCAGAGACTTGAGTACAGAAATCTAGGCTGACACTCCAGTAAGGAGTTTCAACTGCTAGGAGTGTATCTCAGGAATTTAGAGGGGCAAGTCCAAGACCCCGCAGGATTATCCACCCATTAATATCTAAAATGTATCCTTTTAGGCTTTAGAAAAAATTCAGTTCTAATTTTCATCTACCATCAGGAAAGTTCAACAGTTTTTGCAAATGATTATTTTGTCCTTATTTTCATGGATGAAAACAACACTGACTGCCACTATGGCCAGCTGTATAAGAATAAAATGGAAAGAGCAGATTTTCCTTCTGTACTCCACTAATACCAAATTGGAAGATGTATTATAGTTTTACTTATATCAAGTCACAAGCCTAATGTTAATTCCAGAGCCCTGGTGCTCTGACGAAAACACCAATAATTGGGGGCTTGGATTTTTCCATTAGCATTGGGATGCCAGGAAAATCCCTCTACCTATAAATTTATTTCTTATTCCATCGCTGACAGCAACTATTGGATTAAAATATTCAAATATTTAGGTAAAAAATGTGTTAAAGAGAGGGTGAAAATTAGGGCCCTGAAAATCCATAGGGAGGGCCACATCACTGCCTAAGTGCCAACATGCGCCCATTGACCCCACCAAAGTTCACAGGGTAATGGGGAAGTGCCCTGGTATGAGCAGCAGGGTTTTCGCAGGTTGAGAGTGCATCTGCGGCATCTCCATGCTGAAGAGGCCGGAAGTGCTGGTCAAAGTTACCCAGCCTGCCCACACCAGCCCCAGGGTAAAAGGCAGCACCCACTGGTCCTCTGTGTCGGGGGCTGCTTGTAAAATAAAATAATGTTCTCCCCTGATCTTCCAGGATCCAGGTCCCAAGGTCAGCTTGGGCATTTTGGAGGGGCTCCACTGCTGCTTGGTGTCAGGGAGGTACACCTGGTCTTATACTGATGGTCTTATTTCAGCCATATCTTAACTGTTCTTCATTTGTTTGTTTGTTGTTTCTACTGGCACTTTATGGTTCACACGTGCCAATTGTTGGAAATTATTTTTTGCCCCCAATTCCACTATTGGCAACATTGGGTTTTGCAATGGGAATCTGACCTGTTTGGAAGAAGAGGAGGATCTATGCATGGGTGCCAGGCAAGTCAAGCTGCACAGGACATAATCTGCCCACCTGCTGGTACCCAAAAAGCCACATCTCTAGACAGAGGTGACCATACTTCACTTTAGAAGCTGGCCTGATGACACCACTAACATGCCTGACTAAACATAATGTTGGACGATTCCTTAGAAGCCCCCAAATCATTGTAAGTCATGTTTCAATGGCACTTAATCTTGATCACCCTGGTATGAGAAGGCATGCCAAGATGATTAAGAGTCAATGTAGCTTGATTGGCTGTGCCCACCGAGATGTCGTCTACCTGGCATTGACCACAGGGTAGATCCAGTGCTGTGCCATCTGCTGCACGGGTACCTGTACAAACCATGCAGCATATGCTCAGCACATGCAAGGGACAGTAGTGGCCAGCTGTTGCTCGAAACTTGGTTGCATCTCCTTGCAGAAAAACAGAAATGCTGACCAATGGGGAAGGTGCTGTGGAGGGGCACAGAGAACCATCACCTTTGCACCTTCCTCAAGCAGCACCACCTCCATTTCAGCAGCCATCAAACGGGAGGCTGGGCACTCAGTTGTGCTGTCACTTACTTACAACTTGGGTTTTCTTCCTCTTCACTTTTACCTCTCTTCTGAGTCCTCTGTCCCTTCACCCCTGACAAATACTTTTTGAGTATTTTTAAAGGGTTTCTGAATTTTTGTCGCCCAATTGTGTGCCAGCCTTGGGTCTGTGGAAGCCCTCATGCCTCGGAGCCAGAAGCTGATGGGTTCAAGCCCCAGTCTAAATACTTGAGCACGTAATCTAGGATGAACTTCAGTGCAGTACCGAGGGCGTACTGCACTGCTGGAGGTGCCATCTTTCAGGTGAGACATTAAATTGAGACCCTTTATGCCCTCTCAGGTGGACATAAAAAAATCCCATTGCACTACTTGAAGAAGTGTAGGGGTAGTGTCCTGGCCAACTTTATACTTCAACCAACAACACCAAAACATATTGCATGTGGTAGGATTTTGCTGTGCACAAATTGGCTGCCAAATGTGCCTATATTACAGTAGTGACTGCACTTCAAAAATATTTCATTGACTGTAAAGCACTTTGGGACGTCCTGATGGTGTGAATAGTGCTACACAAATGCAAGTCTTTCTTCTTTAATTCTCCCCTTTAACCCTTTAAATTTCCCTTCCATGCCATGCGCCGGTTCCAGCACTCGTGTGTCCCCTGAACCCATTTAAATCTGCACCTGAAGCTCTGAGCTGACCTTGGAATTTTGATAGCAAACACCACACTTCCATTTGAGTCTGTCTAAAACCCTCCAAGAACTATTTGAGTTGAAACTACACCAATAAGAGGAGAATCTAGGCTACTGTGTGGAGCATTTCATACCCCTATCCTACCTCTGTGGTACAGCACAATGACACATCAGTGCGGCTGGACCATATTTGGAGAGTTTACATTTTATTTAAAATAATATTTGGTCTCCTGATTACCATCAAGGTTTCATTTATTTTGATGATGAAACACACTCATTTCTTTTATTCTAAAACTACCTGTTTTATAGAATCATGGAATCATACAGCGCAGAAGGAGGCCATTCGGCCCATCGTAGCTGTGAGGGATCTTTGAAAGAGCAATCCAATTAGTTCCACTCCCCTGCGCTATCCCCACAGCCCTGCAGTCTCCTCCCCTTCAAGTATTTATCCAATTTCCTTTTTAAATTTACTACTGAATCTGCTGCCCTTTCAGGCAGTGCATTCCAGATCATAACAACAATGCTATGTTAAAAAGTTCTCCTCACCTCCCCTCTGGTTCTTTTGCCAATTACCTTAAATCTGTGTCCTCCGGTTACCGCCTGTCCAGCCAGTGGAAACAGTTTCTATTTATTTACTATATAAAAACCCTTCATGATTTTGAACGCCTCAATTAAATCTCCCCTTAACCTTCTCTGCTCTAAGGCGAACAATCCCAACTTCTCTAGTCTCTCCATGTAACTGAAGCCCCTCAGTCCTTATCCTTAGGATTGCTCCAAATCATAAACAATACAGGGCTGACATAGCAGCCCCCACGTGGCACCACCAATGTTTGCATTGTTCGGGCACTTCAAGCGCAGACAATAACTTGAGGTTAGCTCATTTGGATATTTTTCTAGTGATCCAAATCCATCACTCATGACATGCTAGGAGCACCAGGGGATGGGGGCTGGAAATTCTGGTACCAGAAACTGGTGAAGGGCTGATGGGTGTTCACGGAGCATTGGTAGTTTTGCCTGCCCAAGGGAAGTGGAAGATGGTGGGAGAGAAGCAGGAAGACCACCGTGTAAGAAAATAGGTTCACTTCATTAGGGCCCCTCCTTTCTGCAATACAGTCCCAATGCTTGTCCTGGGGTACAATATCTCTCCGCCTCTCTGCCTCGCGCACCTCCTTTCAGACACTCCTTAAAGCGTACCTTTTTGGCCATGCTTTTGGTTACCTGTCCCTAATATCTCCATATGTGGCTCGATGTCAGATTTTGTTTGATAATGCTTCTGCGAAGGGCCTTGGGACATTTTAATTTATATGTTAATAAAAGAGTTGTTGTTGTTGTTGCACTGCACATGGTACAGGCCTCCATTATCTAGCAAGCAAAGACCTATGACTTATTGGGCTGCCACCATTGCATTATCAGCACCTATTTGTTTCTATTATTTTCCTTGAATCTTTTGGCTGTCGTGGCTGTGGCAGGATGCTTTGCGTGCCAAAGTATCTTTTTTCCTTTTTAAATAAATTATTACACTGCTCTTGGCATGCAGACCTACTGTAGCAACATGGATAAACTGTTCATGTGACACAGCGATCCTTCTGAATCACCATCCGACCACTGCTGATGTGTCTTGACCTGTTTATCTTTAACTTGTCATTCCTAATTTCCTGTCATTAGGCCTCGCAATATTATTTCATAACTTGCTACTTCACGGATGTAATCTCTTGAAACTGTCTTAATTATTGGTTATTTGGTTTTGAGCCACTGCGTGTCTATTATTTATGTCAGCTCATTGTGACAGCAGCTTCTTTGGGGTTCAAATCACACTGTGCAATATCAGTAACAAATGCCTCAATGTATTAGCATAACATTTCTTGTCCACTAATTTAACAAAGGCTTTAACACACTTAAACTAAACAACCTCAATCCCTTTGGGCCTGTAACAATCTTTTATACAGTACATGTGGCCTATAGAATGGTCTATAACTCTTCCCATTAGAGCCAATGCAATCAGTCATGCAAATGCTAAACGTATTGAAATAATGATGCCAATATTATTGTAAAAATAACAACATAGTACACGCCAGCAGCCTTATGATGTCTTTATTCAAAATATGCAAACATGCTGCAAACAAATTGTACACACAACAGAAATTAGTGGTTTATGGAAAATAAAACTCAGGATTCAGCTGGCCTAACTCTCTTATGCCTGTGGCATTTGTGCGTTATGCCTTCTTCCGTAAGCCACTCTCTCCAAATCTTCGGGTAGGATTTTTACACAGCTACATTGAAAAATGCAAATGCTTCCATCAGTTCAGTTTCAAATTATTTTCCTGCTAATGTAGTATCTAAGCATAGACCTGTACAGACCTCCCTTGGGTCACTTGCAAATATGTGATTCCATTGACATTGCGAGTGACGGGGCGAGGCCGCAGGCTTTTATATATTCCTGACTTCGATATATTCAAGAAAATGTTCCTTTCAAGTATTCATTTGTTTCACAGGAGGACTGAACAGCTAATGTAGACCCAGCCCAAATCCAGTCCATTTAAAAATATATATATTACTGAACTTTATACACAAATATTGTGGCTCAGATTACAATGTGTGTTAGAAAGAACTTGAATTTATATAGTGCTTTGTGGCGGTACCACTGGTTGTCCCTTACATTGAGATACATAATTCCCTTTAACTTACCTTACTGTATGTGTCTGTTACTATACTCAGGCTTATCTCCTGTACTCTGACGTCATGACATCAGAGCTCGGAACCTTCCAACAGTAGAGCTCGGAACCTGCTGGCAGTTGGGCTCGGAACCTGCTGGCAGTTGGGTTCGGAACCTGCTGGCAGTTGAGCTGGGAAACTTCTAGTCAGTCCTCATGGCATCCCTGCTGGGGAAAGACCTACACCACGGTGCTCCTACAGTCAGCCATCTTACCTGCTACCTTACCTGTTGTATTTAACCTGTTCCTGTAAATAAACAACTTGTTAATAGTTCGTCGAAGTCAAACTCTCTTATTTAGTGGTGATCTACACGAACCGCTACATTGGTGACCCAACGACGTGAGTACGGGAGTTCATCAATTCCAACGCTACAATTGGTGAACCCGTATCCGTGAACGATTTTCACGGTAGCAACGCGCGCCTAAACCTCGTCTTCCCACAAGACGACCAACGCACAACCGACGAACAACCACGGAACAGCAACCGCCTCACTCCGCCAAAGGCGACCCCGTCTTTGCGAACATATTCGCAAGGTAAGCGCAGCCTGGAGCAGATCCTGTTTGACACGGACAAAACTCAACCGGACCCCGTTTTTTTTTTTTTGTGAACAATTTTCACAAAAGAAGCACGCCATGGAAGCACCAGCCGTTTTGCTGTCGCTACCGCAATCCAGGGAGCCACAGTCTCCCTCGTGCTTTATAAAGGTAGAAGCCCCGTTCGACGAGAACATCGATGCGGCCCCGACCACGCACTTGCTTACGGTCCCTGTACTCGTTTTTCCTACCGTCACACGGATCGTCCACCTCTACGTCCAAAGCAATAGCAAGTATACATCTCTCCAAGCGTAGGGTACAGCATGTTCGGGCCCACAAAATCGGAGCGTGCCCTGCGGGGATACCACGAGGACTCACCCCCGCGAACCACGAGGACCCATCCCTCGCGAACCACGAGGATCCATCCCTCGCGAACCACGAGGACCCTGCCCTCATGAAACACGAAGACTCGTTCCCCGCCGACGACGCACCAGCCCGTCAGCCTGCTGGTTGTGTTACCTACTACACGTTTCAGCGCGAATGAAAAGCGTTGCCGCCCTCACGGCTGTTTTCTCCTAAATCTACAACAACTACAAGTGTTGCCGCCCTCCAAGCAGAGTTTACCCCTCCCGAAAGCAACAACAACCTGGACCGTTGCCGCCCTTTCTCCAGTTTTCCCTTTAACAAATGCAAACGTCTACCGAAGCTGTATACATCGAGGACGGGTCCAACGGGCATCCTGCGGCCGCGATCAACACGTGAAAGTTGCTCTGATCACAGATCAACACAGCAACTTTTCACCCTCCGTTCTGTTAATGTCGTAGCATTATGGCACGCACTGTTCCGTGCGTTCCAGCCTCCTGAAGGTTTCGCTCACCAGTCAACGGAGACATCGCCCGCGTCCGCCCAACCTGCCCGTCACTCTGACAAGGCCTGCTGTTTCGCACGTCTCCACGGTCCTTCGCCTGACGGATACACTTTATTCGCCACGACGCGCGTACGGATCCCCTCAAGAGCAGCATCTTCGGAACTCGCTCGCCAAGCCGAGACAGCACGACCACCGAGACCACCAGCTCGTCAGACCATCTCATCCTTGGACTTTCGTTAAAGCGAATTCTGGGGGGGCCTATGTGGCGGTACCACCGGTTGTCCCTTACATTGAGATACATAATTCCCTTTAACTTACCTTACTGTATGTGTCTGTTACTATACTCAGGCTTCTCTCCTGTACTCTGACGTCATGACATCAGAGCTCGGAACCTTCCAACAGTAGAGCTCGGAACCTGCTGGCAGTTGGGCTCGGAACCTGCTGGCAGTTGGGTTCGGAACCTGCTGGCAGTTGGGTTCGGAACCTGCTGGCAGTTGGGTTCGGAACCTGCTGGCAGTTGAGCTGGGAAACTTCTAGTCAGTCCTCGTGGCGTCCCTGCTGGGGAAAGACCTACACCACGGTGCTCCTACAGTCAGCCATCTTACCTGCTACCTTACCTGTTGTATTTAACCTGTTCCTGTAAATAAACAACTTGTTAATAGTTCGTCGAAGTCAAACTCTCTTATTTAATGGCGATCTACACGAACCGCTACAGCTTTATCATATTCTCAGAACACCCTAAAGAAGTTTCCATCCAATTAAGCATAATCACTAGGGTTGCCAACTCTCCAGGATTGCCCTGGCGTCTCCAGGAATTAAAGATTAATCTCATGGACACTGTTCTGAGCAACCTGAGAGAAATTTCATAGGCACATTTTTTTTTTAAATCAGCTCCTACGTCCCATCTGAAGGATGGTGCCTCCAACAATACAGCACCCCTTCAATAGCAGAGTGTCAGCTTAGATTATGTATCCCATGTCCTGGAGTGGGGATTGAACCCACAACCTTCTAACTCAGAGGGCAAGAGTGCTCCAAATGAACATTTTCCAGACTACAGAACCAAGATGGCCGGAGACTCTGCCACCAGAGATGGAGTGGAGTGAGGGGAATGCGAAGGAGGCCAGGATCAGAAAAAGGGAAGGTGCACACTGGCAGGTAGATTTGAAGGCGGACGAGGATGTAGATGATAGGGGAAGAGGGCTTCATGTGGGATAACAAAGTTTGGATGAGTTGGGTGGAACTAGTGAGTTCAGCGAAGACAGTGTTGAAGCGATTGAGCGGGAAGGTGACATAAGTGTGGGTAATGGTTCCCTGCTTACTCCAGTTAATTCTTTTTTAATTCATTCACGGGATGTGGAGGTCGCTGGCAAGGCCAGTATTTATTGCCCATCCCTAGTTGCCCTTGAGAAGTGGTGGTGAGCTGCCTCTTGAACTGCTGTAGTCCGTGTGGTGAAGGTACTCCCACAGTGCTGTTAGGGAGGGATTTCCAGGATTTTGACCCAGTGACGATGAAGGAACGGCGATATATTCCAAGTCAGGATGGTGTGTGACTTGGAGGCAAACTTGGAGGTGGTGGTGTTCCCATGCGCCTGCTGCCCTTGTCCTTCTAGGTGGTAGAGATCACGGATTTGGGAGTAATATAAACTGCCCATAAAGAAATGCTATCAGTATGAAAAGCTCTCTGGCCAAATTCTTTTTACCAGTGTGATACTGGTATTGTGCCAGTACTGCATGCATAACATGACATTATAGTCAGCATTTTATTTCTCTGCGTGTCTCCCAATAATAAAGGATGCCAGTGTGATGGCTTAACATAATAATGCTGGTGTCTTCCTCTATGAATCTGTATTATTGAATTTAAGAGATCTTAAGGTCTGTGGCTCTGTAAAGACTGCAGACTTGTGACTGCCACCTGCAGTGAGCCTGTTGTAGTAATTCCAGGTACTTATGTAAACACTGCAGATTCATGGGGAACATAAAAGAGTCATTCTTCGTGCCAAGTGAAACACACCCAAGGATCAGGGATTGATACTCGGAGTGAGCAGAATAATTACAGCTACCAGTGTAAACAAGATGCTTAACTTGCACTGCAGACATTCCACTGATTGGTGAAACTTCCAGAGCAGGGGTTTTGAGCGTGCTAAACTGGCATTATTGAGTATTTTCATGTTCTGACATTTTTTTGCACGAGAGAAGTTCCGTGGATTCACTTCAGGGCTCGCTTTGAGCCTCACCCATGCTATTAATTTGAGAGGTCACACAACCCCAGGTTATAGTCCAACATCTTTATTTGTAATCACAAGCTTTCGGAGCGCTGCTCCTTCGTCAGGTGAAGTGAAGAGATGCATATAGGCACAGCATATATAGTCAGAGAACACGGCCAGATGATCTGGCCGTGTTCTCTGACTATATATGCTGTGCCTATATGCATCTCTTCACTTCACCTGACGAAGGAGCAGCGCTCTGAAAGCTTGTGATTTCAAATAAAGCTGTTGGACTATAACCTGGTGTTGTGTGACCTCTCACATTTGTCCACCCCAGTCCAACACCGGCATCTCCACATCATGCTATTAATTGTCAGCCGTGGCTCAGTGGGTCGCCCTCCTGTCTCTGAGTCAGAAGGTCGAGGGTTCAAGTCCCGCTCCAAAGGTTTGAGTTTGTAATCCCGGCTGACACTCCAGTGCAGTACCGAGGGAGTGCTGCACTGTTGGAGGTGATGTCTTTTGGATGAGACGTTAAACCAAGGATGTAAAAGATCCCATGGCACTATTTCGAAGAAGAGCAGGGTAATTATCCCCAGTGTCCTGGCCAATATTTATCCTTCAACCAACATCAATAAAAATCAGATTGTCTGGTCATTTGTTTGTGGGACCTTGCTGTGCGCAAATTGGCAGCTACGTTTCCTACATTACAACAGTACTTCATTGGCTGTAAAGCGCTTTGGGACATCCTGAGGTTGTGAAAGATGCTATAAAAATGCAAGTTTGTTCTTTTCTTTCAGCACTTCCCAGCAAAAGTTACTGGATAGTGATCAGGAGTGGGAACCCTTCTTTCTTTTTCTTTCATCTAGGGAAGGTAACAAGTATTTCATGGCAGGCATTTCCCTATAAGGAAATAACAAAACTGAAGAGCTATACCACTCTCTCACATCCCCTAGCAGCTTGGTAACAGATGCCCGGTTTCCCTCACGGCGCCGTTACCAGCTCGCACTTTCGGCAACTTGGCATGCGCAACATGTAAAAACCTAAACTTGCAAGGGCAAGTCTAACTAACGGCAGATGCCGTTGGATGCCCTGTTACAGTAAGTTACGGCCCAATGACTTTGGCCTAGAAGCCATCACATGCTTGCCGTTTCTCAATCAAGGAATGGCACGGCTTCAAAGAAAGCTAAAAAAACCAGGACACATTCATTTTTGTGGGATGAAAATAATATATATGTAAATTTCACATTTCCACAATGATGCTACATATATAGGCCATGATAATCTCTGCTAACAGCTCTGTATCATTTAGCTACAAATATGGAGGCTATTTGGATCATATTGATCCTACGGAATCAATTTATGTGAATTGCTAGTTTATACACAGAGATTGAGGGTAATGAATCCTTCTTAAATGATATGACTGATATATAAAGGCAATACAGTAGTGACCTGGGGTAGGAGGCAAAATGTCTTTTGTGGGGCAGGAGACACTTTTTCCAACAAGTACAGTCTGCACAAATATAGGCTTGCACAAAGCATTGTTTGTATTTCGCTTTGCAGTTAAGTTCAGACAGCCAAAATAACAGAAGTGAGTGCCACATTTCACAGAGAAGGGATCGCATGCACTAGCCAACAACCTGTAAAAAAATAAAGAGGGTGGTCTTAGATTCCCCAACGTCTGAGTGCTGAAAAGGCTGGGTCCAAGCTTGTCCACAAAATAAACAAACCACCCCATATTATCAAAGATGTTAATGTTAGGGAAAAAAACGAAATTATCTAACAAGATTGACTGTTTAAAAATGACCCAGAAAAAGGTCTAAAATGGAAGACCAAAGGTGGAGCTGTGACACCAAGACAGAAATAATAACTTGCTGAGCAGAGATCTCCACTCATTTTTAATATTTTGAGGGAAGCTGGAGATTAAAACCACTGAATCCTTAGATTCTGTTAATTTAGATTATATCATGGCACTCGCTGGCCTAGAAATTCAGCTGTTTGCGCCAGCCGTTAGCGCCAGATTTCCGGCGCTATCCACTTAGCGCCCGGGCACCGCCGGATCTGCGCCTACGCCGAAATTCAGCTGGGCTTTAGCGCCGGCGCAAAGTGTTAGCGCCCGCTCAGCTGCGCGCGCATCTTATGACGTCATTCCGTCGTGCAACGCCGTTTGTGCGCCCCAAACCGGAAATTCAGTGGCGCCCGGCCGATGTGGGCGTGGCGCTGCTAAGAACTGTGAAATGGAACTCAACAGAGGCCCTGTGGGATTCGGGGAGCGCTAATTAAAGGGCACATCCACTCACCCATAAAAGCCAGCCATTTCGCTGCAATGACTTGACTGGTTTGGATTTCTGCACAGAGAGCAAGGCACAGAGATTACTGATTTCGGACACCATAGGAGAGGTATTTTTGGCTTCTAGCCAGTGCTTTGACATTTGCATCCTTGTGATTTTGCTGTTTGGAACTTTGTAATGGGGGCTGCATGGGGGGCCAACCCTCAGTTGCTACATTTTGTGCGAAGGGCTCGCAGACGCTTTGAGAGAGGGCCAGGCATGCCTAGACGCAGAGGGGCCATTAGGCGTCGCCAACGTAGGCCTTACTCAGTCAGGCAATACCGAGAGCAGGTCTCATATCTCACCGTGACTGCGGCGCATTGTGTTAAGAGGCTGCGCTTCAGAAGGGAGGTGGTTGGAGAGATCTGCCAGCTGCTTCATGCAGATTTGCAGCCACAGCTCATGTCCAGGGCGTCTCTCTCGGTGGAAGTGAAGGTCACGGTGGCTCTCAGCTTTTATGCAAGCGGCTCCTTCCAAGCCGCTGCTGGGGACATTGCGAACATCTCCCAGTTCGCCGCGCATCGCTGCATCCGACAGGTCACCGAAGCACTTTTCGCGAGGAGGCACCAATTCATCTCCTTCCCCATGACCCAACACAAGCAGGAGCAGCGTGCAGTCGGATTTGCCAGGATCGCAGGCTTCCCCATGGTGCAGGGCGCCATTGACTGCACGCATGTGGCTATGCGGGCACCTATCCACAATGCCGAGCAATACCGCAACCGGAAGGGCTACCATTCCCTAAATGTGCAGCTGGTGTGTGACCACAGGCAGCGCATCCTAGCTGTCAATGCCCGCTTCCCAGGAAGCAGCCACGATGCCTTTATCCTGCGCCAGACTACTGTGGCTGACATGTTCCAGGCACAGCCTCCACCAAGGGGATGGCTTATCGGGGACAAGGGCTACCCTTTGTGCAGATGGCTCATGACCCCGCTCCGCGCGCCCAGGACCCCAGCGGAGCTGGCATACAACGAAAGCCATCAAGCCACAAGGAACCTAATAGAGCAAACGATAGGCGTCCTCAAGCAACGGTTCCGTTGCCTGTATCGTTCGGGCGGGTCTCTTCAGTATTCGCCGGATAGAGTCTCCCAGTTCGTCGTGGTGTGCTGCATGCTCCACAACCTGGCTATCCGCAGGACTCAGGCACTGCCACCTGACATTGCCCCACCACCTCAGGAGGACGAGCAGGAGGACCCTGAGGAGGAGGAGCACCAGGCCAGGAGGGAGCGACAAGGTCCAAGGGCCGTCCGCCGGGGGCTTATTGCTCGACACTTCTAGGCCCCCTGTCAGGGAATGGCCTGGGCCACTGAACGCAGCCGCTCCGCAAGCCCTCAGCCGGTTAACCCAACAACCACTTGAAACATGACACCTGCACATGGTGAATAAATAAACATCTTTATTTCAAAAACTCAGGGCCCTTCCCACATGGAAGAGCAAAACAGAGAAGACCCCCAAAAAACAGTCACAAACTTCTGTCACTCCCAAAACCTGGGGAGGACTAACAAAACATCACCATCCAAATGGCCTTCGTCACTGGCCTAACAAAAACAAGCCCCCCCCACAACACAAACACCCCCATAAAACCAAACCACATAATGCCCCCCAGAACAGAAGCCCCCGCATCACCCAAACCCTCGCTCAACACACTCTATTCGGTGTGGCGAGAGGGCGAGTCTGTCGACAGCCGTCTTTTGCCCCGGCCCGTCCTGCTGCTGCGCCTCAAGCTGGGCCGTGAGGCTGTGGCGAGGCTGGGGGAAGGATCTTCAGGGCGACAAGGCGTCTCGCCAGATGCCCTTGGGGGTCGGCCTACACGAGGGCGGGCCCGGGAGGGGCCGGCTGGTGGCTGCTGCAGCTGTGGGTGGCCCTCTTCACTGGCTGCAGCAGCTCCTTGCACCCTGGCTGGGGGAGTGGCAGGCTCGCCTGCACCAATGGGGACAAGGTGGGTGATGCCAGGCGCGCGCTGGTCGCCAGACACACGTGCACTCGGGCGGCCTGGCCGGGGAGCAAGCGCGCCAAACTGTTGGTCGCCAGACCGGTGTGCGGCAGCAGGGCGGCGGCTGGCCTGGCGACGCCTCCGCGCCAGTGCGAGGGTGGCAGAAGTCAGTGCCCCAACTGCGCCGGCATGTGCCCGCATCTGCAGTGCCATTGTCTGCACAGCACCTCTCAGCTGGCGACTGGCGTGCTGCGCTGCCTCGAGTTGTTGCACCCCCCTCTCATGCGCTGCCACAAGGAGCTCCACCCCCCTGGCGTGCGCTGCTGCGAATTGCTCTAGGCCCCTGGCCTGGGATTGGCCGAAAGCCACCACACTTTGTGCGAGGCTTTCGATGGCGTGAGGCATCTGTGCCACCACCTCCATGATTTCGATGTGCCGCCGCTCCGACGCCGCCGACATCTCGTCCAGGAGGCGCACCTCCTGGGCGACGTCCGAGTCCGGACTGGAGGGCGCCTCCACCCTCTGGCCAGAAGGCTGGCGTGCCGCCGGAGCCTTGCCGCGTGCGGCCACGCCACTGGGACCAGGTTCTGCCCTCCCCTCCACCGCCTCCCCCCTCTGGGCAGAAGGCTGGTGTGCCGCCGGAGCCTTGCCGCGTGCGTCCATGCCACTGGGACCAGGTTCGGGGCTCCCCTCCCCCGCCTCCCCCGGCTCTCCGGCACGCCAGACGTCTCCCCTTCATTGCCATCTCCTGGAGCGGAGGAGGGTTCCCCCGAGGTGGCGCCTTCCTGCTGCTCCTCGACGTCCTCCTCCTCCGAGGGCCTGGCTGTCTGGGCTTCAGGGAGCACCTCCTCCTCACCAGCTGAAAGCAGGAAGGCACAAGTGTAGCTTTAGAGTGAGGACAGGCCAACAGCGAGGGAGGCCGCACTGGTGCATTATGCGCATTTTTCGGCCAGTGGGGAAGGATGTAGATCTGATGCGCGAGGGCAAGGAGAGAGGTGCACCCGGTCCTGTCCTTACCAGTGGGTTCCAGTATAGGGTCGGCGTCGCCGAGCGCCACAGGCCCAATCACCGGGTGACGCAGCAGTCGGGCCACCCTCTCTTCCAGAACCGTTAGCTCCTGGTAATCGCGAGGGCCTCCACCAGTGACACGCAGGCTCCTGGCGTTCCTCGCCAGCTTGGCCTGCAAGAGAAAGGAGGGCGTCTAAGTACAGTGTGGTGCCCCGTTGTTGTGTGTGAGGCCTCCCATGGTGGAATAGCTTGCACAGTGTGGTGCCCTGTTGCTGTGTGTGAGGCCTCCCATGGTGGAATAGCTTGCACAGTGTGGTGCCCTGTTGCTGTGTGTGAGGCCTCCCATGGTGGAATAGCTTGCACAGTGTGGTGCCCTGTTGCTGTGTGTGAGGCCTCCCATGGTGGAATAGCTTGCACAGTGTGGTGCCCTGTTGCTGTGTGTGAGGCCTCCCATGGTGGAATAGCTTGCACAGTGTGGTGCCCTGTTGCTGTGTGTGAGGCCTCCCATGGTGGAATAGCTTGCACAGTGTGGTGCCCTGTTGCTGTGTGTGAGGCCTCCCATGGTGGAATAGCTTGCACAGTGTGATAAGTGCAGAAAGAGCTATTGATTAACATGCAAGTGCCATTGCAGCGGCAGCAGGGCTGGGCATTAGACCTTGGATGTCCCTTTGGCCCTAATGGGAGGTGCACATGCAAGGATGAGGGGGACACTGGAAAGGGTACTCACCTTGACCAGCCGACATAGGTCATTGTATTTCTTGCGGCACTGGTCCGCACTCCTGGGAACATCGGAGTTGGAGGAGACCCTCCGGGCAATTTTGGTCCACGCCTCCCTGAACTGGCTCCTGGGAGCCTTCCTGCCACTAGCCGGGCACACGACCCGTCTTCTCTTGCGTACCCCATGAAGGAGCACACCCAGCGCATGCTCAGAGAACCGCTGGGCTCTTTCACGGGCCCTCTCCATGACCTCCAGGCGTTGATTTGGTACACAACCAGTCCTGAGGCCTAGTTGCAGGGCTACAGCATGCAGGGCGTGGCTGCAGTCAAAGTTGACCCTTCCCCCTTTAAGAGCTGGCCGGCGTCAGGGTGTCTGCTGACACTCACCACATGATCGCACCTGCGCTGCGCCCGGAATCGGCGTTATCAGGCTGCATCGCCGGATTAGCGCCTGAACACAGGGTTCCAATGCCTTTTGCAGCGCTCGGCCAAAAAGTTGGCCAAATCTACTGAATTTCGGCGAGCTCGCCTGCACTTTCCGGCGGCCGCTAAATTTGCCGAGCGCCCGACTTTAGCGCCGCAATAGCGTCCGAACTGAATTTCTAGGCCAGCGCTGTATATAAATAATCACCACCTGTAAAGCGCACAAACTCAATGTGGATCACATAATCACTTTATATATTAGAATTCGTACATAATATTCATTATCCTTTTGTTTTGGCATTCTTGAAAGATTTTTTAAAAATAAGGTTCAAATTATTATGTGGTAGTCTTTAAACAAAACAAAAAAATCCTCAGATAATGCCCATTTCATAATCCCTACCAATGACTGAATCTTTAGAGAAGAACTTATTCGGCTAAATTTATGTCTTCACCACACGGGCAGTAATCTGTCAGAGCAGCTTGCCCACACATTAGGGAACCCATCCGATTTTCATTCCACAGGTTCGATAACGGGTGGGATATCCGCTCCGCCAGATTAACGCCCATGGGGTGAAGACAAAAAGTTACTCTGTTGTCTTTTTATGTTCTCGCCCCTTTCTTTGCCAATCTTTCCTCCTCTGCCTCCTTATTTCCTTGAAGGTGTTGACTCCTCACTGCAGTATAGTTGGATCCTGGTCATTCTTCATGTGCGTGTGTGTATATATGTGTCCACGAGCTATTTGACTGTGCGAGGCATCGCAACTGAGCCCAATCCTGTCCTCACCCAACCATACACAGATGCACATTGCAGGGGCATTGGGCATTGGACGGTGATCATGAGCAGGAACTCTGCCTGATTTTTTTCCCCCCTCTCTAGTCCAATGGCGCTCAAGCCAATAGTAGTGTCTCTACTGTCACTTGGATTCGCAATCCTATTGTAATCCTGGGATTCAAACCTGCACATCCTAGGTGTCCCAGGTCATGATCGGGTAGGTTACCTGCCTGGATCAGGAACTAGTACTGACAAAAATAGAGCAATGCTCCTCAGTTTTGTTTTTACAGAGGCTCAGAAATTCCAGACCAATCCTGTAGCTTCATTTCAGTCAACGCAGGAACGTTAATTATTTCTAATGTTTGGAGGGCACAGACGTGGCAGGCTATTACTGTGCCAGGACACGGTGGAACAAGCACTATTTGCACAGGTGCAAAAATAATCTCATCCCTGCTTTTTGTCATGATTTATTTTGATTTCAGGATTCTAAAGACAAATGAAAAACTATCTCAAAGATGTTCCTGTATATTGGAGTGTGGCTGACAATACTATGGCTTATGGATTTCTGTAATCCCAAACTCTTAATTTGCAAATTGTAGGATTTCAGGGTCCATAAAATGGCTGGGGCCCCTAAGGTACTGGGATCCAGAATCTTAGGATTGCACACCCTGACTACCATCCAACTGAGATCAACGAATCCAGCACAGGCCATGGGTCAAACCTGATATTTCTATGGTCTGCCTGCTTCAGCTACTCACTGCTTTACCAGCTGAGCTGTCAAGGGAAGGAACCATATCGTCTTGTCTGAGGAGCAGAGGGAAGATTCGGAAGAAGAGTTGACAATAGAACCAGTCGCCACTGGAGATCCAACATTCAAAGAATTGTCACAGCCATGAAGACATGCAGAAAGGGTGTCAGCTCCAATCTACGCTTCTCCACAGGGTCATCACAAGAGACACTGAGGAGACACCTGAAATATATGAAGGGATGAGTCAGCCATGTAAGTCAGAAATATCAACCTCCCGCTACCTGGACACACTCATCTTTCAATGCCAGACAGGAGACAGGGTGCTGGATTTTCCTCCATTACACCATCCAAGTATGGTGGTATAATGGAGGACAATGGTGGAAAAAAGTGGGGAAGGCAAGGCCTAACATCATATCCCATTCCCCCCACAACTAATTTTTGCTCCCCCACCCTAGCAGGGAAGGCTGCTGGCTAACCCGTCACCATCTCATTGCATGTAAAGGACGACAGAGAGATCAGATCCATTAACCAGCCCAACTTCCCTCTCTTCCACCGCTGATACTGCTGACACCAGGAACTGCCAGGAGCGGGGTGGCAGTGGGTCTTGGGGAAGCTGCAGAAGGCCCACTGATGCCCCTTTTGGAAGGAAAGGGCTCAGTCGTGGGCACCTCTCCCTCTCCTCAGGCACCAAAAGATGATCTTGTTTAGGCCTTAACTCAGTCTGAGGCCTAAATTTCAATTACACTTCTGGGTGCTCCTGCCCCGTTTAACATCAGTCTCCACTCTTCTGTCGCTGTAGCAAGTGTCTCGGGCCAGCTGCACCCACATTTCCTTCTTCAACAATGTCAGGCCCCCTCTTGGTAGTGGGGATTGACATGAATCAGTCATTCATGAAAGGAAGACTTATGAAATAATACTGAGCAGCCTGCAGGTGGCGCTGTCCAGGGAGAGTATAAATACTCGGGCACAGGCCCAGCTTGCGCAGGACATTCTTAACAGGAACTAGTGAAGGACACAACTAGACCTCCATGTTGTAAAACAGTTGATTAAAGCTTTGTTTAATGCTTAGACCAAGTGCCTACTAGTTTCTTACATCAGGGATCCTGTCCTGCACAGATAATGACACTGGCCCACTCGACAACGAGGTCAAGGCAGAGGTCAGAGCTCTTGTCGCAATCCTCCTCGGGTGTGAACAGGGAAATTCATCCCCACTCTGCCTGAAGTCCCCCCAAAGCCCAACTGGGCCAAGTAATTTTTTTCCTTTTTAGTGGTAATAGCAATAGAATTGCTGCACGCAGGATAATCCAGTAGATCTCTGTGTCGATACCTCTTCAGGGAATAGCTGAAGCCATGCGTTTCAGAAAGTATCGACGTTTCATTAATCAACTAAAACATGTTAAACTTACAGGAGATTCAGGAGCCAGGGCTGAGAGCTCCTGGAGTCAGCAGCCCAACCTAGGCACACCAGTGAGAAAGAGAGAGAGAGAGAGAGAGAGCCTCGTACAGGACACGTGACCACGTACGCGTGCCCTGTGTCACAATCTCATCTGCCTTAATGCATTGGAGGAGAATAGCATCTGTAGTTATCCAAGGCTAGGAACACTGGCAAAGGGTTATGACCCTTTAAAGTTCACCCTGCGTCATATATTCAAGGAGTCATGATGGAGGGGCTAGATGGAAATACATGCGTAGGCCTAGGAATTGGATTGCGCCTGAATTGCGCACGATCCTGGAGCAGCGCCAATGAAGCCAGCGGCAGTGCCAGGGCAAATAGGTCCACCAGCCTCATTAGGGTGAGTACCGGCGAGCCGAGGGCGCCAGTCACGGCCCCAGAGGCATCTCTCCAGCCGTGGGGTGGGGGTTGCATGATTGGGGGTTGGAACGTCGGCCGAGGTTCTCAGGTGAGTCCGCAAGGGGGTGCGGGAAGCAATCGAGACTGGGGGTGGTGGGGGTGAGGGGTGGGGGGTGCAGTGGCTGGCAGCGGCCCACAGTTTTCACATGGAGCCGTGAGGAGCACACTCCTGGCTCCACATCCAAGTAAGTAAAAGCTTTAAACTTACTGCTCGAGTGGCAGCCTCTACAGACCACTGGTTTGGCTGTTATGCACCTGAGAAAACTGACCGCAGCATGGAAGACGCGTGCTGTAGTCAGTCAGGAGCAAATTTGACAAAGGGGCATGAAACCGGCATTAGGCCCCGGCCCAATGTGCACTATCATTGAGCCTAACACCAGTTTCAGGTGGGATCTGTCGATGACTGCACGTTGCCCTAACCAATATGGAGTGCAGAGCGCTACCGGTGTAGAATGAGCGCACACGCACCGCACGCCATATTGGATCCTGCTGCTCCCATTGTTCGCTCAAAAGACAAGTGCTGCGCAATTGAATTTCTAGGCCATTAGCTCTGACATGGCATGAATCTATGGCCTGTCAGAGAAGCCGGATTGACTGTCATACTTTAACTAATTAAAGGGTCTTTGCCCACTGAGCAGATTAAGTGTGTAAATTAGTATTGTTAGCAGCAGGATTGGTGATTCTACCATCAATATGCATAACCTGGGATGGATAGTTGCTTTAAACATAAACATATTTCATTTCTGTTTCAATGCAATGCAAGGAGGACATGTGGATGCCTTCTGATTGATTACAAGGCAGTAAGTCAATCCAGGATTTGGATGATATAATAAACCTGGACATCAAGGCTCCAGTACACTATGCTTTGTAGCTGAGCCATGAGGTTGGATTTACATAAAATTTACCAAGAAATATGAAGGTTTTTTTTTTACATCTATATAAAGGTGGTGAATTTTCTTTGCAGTTAGTTTCTTACGGTTGTTGTGTCCAAGATGTCAACTGTCACAAGCCCTGACAGAATATCAATTTAATAATGTAGAATCTAAAGGAATATTGAATTTGAAAAGTAGAACCTGAAGGTATATTGGATTTGTTATATAAGACAGGCAGTATGATCAAGTTATTTTTTAAGGTGAATTCCAGGAAAATTCACTACTTGATTACGTGCAATTTACTTCAATTGATTGTATATACAGCATAGAGTGTCAAAACATTTGCAGTACCCTGTTTAACTTTCATACTCAAAATTGTTCTATTTATCTTGCTTTCTGTTGCTTCCAAAATTGTATTGCCAAACATTACCCGACCCAATCTCACCAACATACATCTAACATTAAGCAAATTATTGTAAAAGTCAAATAATACCTTTGGTAAATTGGAGCCAATGCTTTAGATGGGTCAGCTCCTCTATATTATATAAACCTAGTGAATTTAGAATATTTGGAATAAACAACATGCACCTTTGCGAGCCTGCTGAATCCAGCATGTGTCATTATAAACACTAACAAGTTGCACAATTGGATTTTCACGCTGAATTAATATGGCTGCCATCAAATTCCATCTTGGCTATTTGTCAAACTCTTTCACATGACCTACCTAAGACTTGGGCTCTAAAAAGTGGTGAAGAAAACAAATTAAAATGTTTTTAAATAAACCTAGGAATGCAAGGGAAACATACAGGACTGGAAACAATCTTTGAGGTCGATGTGGCTAGGTGCTAACAGCAACAACAACTTGCATTTATATAGCGCCTTTAACGTAGTAAAACATCCCAAGGCCCTTCACAGGACATTACCAAACAAAATTTGACACCGATCCACATGAGGACATAGTAGGACAGGCGACCAAAAGCTTGGTCAAAGAGGTAGGTTTTAAGGAGCGTCTCAAAAGCAGGAGAGAGGCGGAAAGGTTTAGGCAGGGAATTCCAGAGTTTAGGGACTAGGCAGTTGAAGGCACAGCCACCAATGGTGGAACAATTAAAATCGGGGATGCGTATGAGGCCAGCATTGGAGGATCACCGAGATCTCGGAGGGTTGTAGGGCTGGAGGAGGTTACAGAGATAGGGAGGGGGCGAGGCCATGGAGGGAAAACATACTTGGGATCCAAATCCCAAGTAAGTCTCATTAAACTCATCTGAAGGGTGGCCAGGATAGGAGGCAGCGGACTGGCAGCAGCCATAGTTTATTTTATTACCGTTACTATCTTGTTTCTCACCTTGCTATGGTGAAATTGCAGATTAGTCACCAGCGGGAGAGAGATTCTGAATGCTCAGCCACTTTCAATGTGACGCTGCTGCATAAACACAACACGAATATCTTAAAACTGCAAAGTTAGTGGATTTCTTGTAGCCTACCTGTAGAAATTCCAACCCACCTACTTCACAATCAATTAATTATTTTGGAAGTTAGATACAAATTGGATTTTAAAAAGGAGTTACATTGAGTGATGTCCTACAGCTTATCATTTTTTTTTTAAAGTGCAAAAGGTTTCATTTGCTGAACTCTCCATTATCCACATGGGAACCTTGAGAGTGAGTGTTGACAGGCTATTTGACAGTAGGGGCGTCACGCTTAATCCCAATCGTGTCTTCATCCAATGCCCCACACATGCAACCTCAGCAGGAGTCACAGAATCGTGTTCAGGAGCAGAAATTGTGGCTGATTTTCTTCTTCCTTACTCAAAGGCACTGAAGCCAATTGAACCACCACTACTAGTACCCTGGCTGAGATCAGCTAACTCACATAGATCAGCGATTGCACTGGGGACCTTCCTGGTCTATATGGCTCACTGGCAATATGGCTCACTGGATAACCTTGCTGAGTCAATACGCCCCAAAGAATGCCATATCACTATTTAAACAAAACCCATTCACAAAATCCACAACAACAACTTGAACAAAACCAAAAAAAAAAGATGGTACTGTTAATCATAATTCTTTACAATCGTTGGAATTTGAAAAGAAGTCCTAATCATAATACGGGCCCTGAATTTCCATTGGGGTAGTTCTAACCTCCCGCCTTAAGGCCCATTTACGCCGTATCTCCAGGGGTCTGCCAATCTCTGGCCAAAGTTACGCTGGCAGATCGGGACAACCTATGTGGAAATTCAGGACTACTGATTTTAAAGAATGACATTCTTAATTAGGTAGTAAATTAGACCATGAGAATTATTATGTAAAGACAGATTCTTGATGTCATGTTTAATTCAAATTTTTGTACTGAAAATGCAACTGGACTTTTTTCAAAAATCCTAAGATTTAAAGAATAACTTTAATTAAGATTGCGAACATTTATACTGCAGATTTTGCAACACTACAAAGTAGTTTGGATTTCGTGCTTTCAGGTGTGAGGAGACCTCTAAGAGGTAATTTTATACTGATGCAGCTTTGTACTGGATGCAATATGGGTGCGTTTATACTGCAAGTTGAATGCCAATTTCTGATTTGCACTGATGCTAAGCAGGCGGCGTAAATCCAGAGTCAGAACATGACCGGACTCCAGAGTCAAATGGAGCAGTAGGCAAGGGAAGGTGACTTCCATCTTAACTCTCCTTCAGTTTCAGGAGAAACTTCTTCACCCAGAGAGTGGTGAGAATGTGGAGCTCACTACCACAGGGAGTAGTTGAGGCGAATAGTATAGATACATTTAAGGGGAAGCCAGATAAACACATGAGGGAGAAAGGAATAGAAGGATATGCAGATAGGGTTTGATGAAGAGGGGCTAGAGAAGACTCATGTGGAGCAGAAACACAGGCACGGACCAGGTTGGGCCGAATGGCCTGTCTTTGTGCTGTAAATTCTAGCACGCAAAGAGTATAAATCCAATGCAGTGTCAAATCTAATTTACAAAGTGCTCAAAGGGTATGGCAGACCTCCAGGAGACTTTAAAAAAAAAAAAAAATTCCTGACATTAATCTAAATATTTGAATTATTCACTGGTTGGATAGAGGTCTGCACATGAATCTATCAATGCCTATGCAGAGCTCTCCAAAGGCCAGTTAGAATTTCAACCAGGCAGAAACCATCTATGTAAATCAGATACGGCCTGGCTAAAACCTGATTTGAAACTACCAGTCTCAAATTGGTAGCTGCACTGTAAATGCACCCTATAATTCCCAACTAGTGCAAAACAAACATTTTAAAAGTCAAATTTTATAAGTTTTCTCTTGATCCACTGGACACACTTAATTTGAGTAAAAAGCCTACTCGCCTGACAACTCGTCGCTAATTATCAACAGCAACAACCTGCATTTATATAGTGCCTTTAACATAGCAAAACATCCCAAGCACTTCTCAGGAGCATTATCAAACAAAATGCGCAAGAGGCCAGAATTGGAGGAACACAGAGCTCTCGGGGGTTTGTAGGGCTGGAGGAGGTTACAGAGATAGGGAGGGGTGAGGCCATGGAGGGTATTGAAAACAAGGATGAGAACTTTTACATTGCAGCGTTGTAGGTCAGTGAGCACAGGGGGAATGGGCAATGTTCCCGTCAGGCTGCGCGGCCGCATGGTGGTCTGGAGGTCCCGCACAGGTGGGCTCGCCGACTTTACAATGGTAATAACCACGCATGCGCAAAAAGTTGATTGGGATCGCGCAGCCAGATACTGGGTCCGCGCACCCAATAAATATTATAGGGAACATTGGTGATGGGTGAACGGGACTTGATGCAAATTAGGATACGGGCAGCAGCGTTTTGGATGAATTTACAGAGGGTGGGAGGTGGGAGGCCAGCCAGGAGTGTGTTGGAATAGTCGCGTCTGGAGATAACAAAGGCGTGGATGAGGGTTTCAGCAGCAGATGAGCTGAGGCAAGGGCGGAGATGGACGATGTTATGGAGGTGGAAGTAGGCATTAAAACATACACATTAAAACATAAACAGGATCTTGTATAGCTGACCCAAAAGGTGTGGAAATATAATGCATATGAGAAATACAAATGTATTATGTCATTTCTTTTGTCAGCTTCCTGCTACCCTCTCCTTTTCTCCTGAAGATTTTGATCGAAGCTAAGGCGTAGCTCCCTCCAGCTCCTCATCTTGCTGGCAAATACTTATGTGTATAGCTGAACAGGGAGTATCGGCAGGCTATTCTACCATGGGCCCATCGCACCCAAGGCCATCCCAGACCGCGTCTAATGAACACACCACGCACCTTTCCAGCAGAAGTCAGTGGATAGGAATGCATGTTTTTTCCCTCCTTTGTAGCCCAGGGTGCTGAAGCTAATTGCTGCCACCCCAGTGAGATCAGTTAACTCAGCGCTGCTTGAGACTTTCTGGCCTCTCTGACTGTGAGTCTTCCCTTTCTCTCTTCCAAATTAGAACATAAGAAATAGGAGCTGGAGTCAGCCATTTGGCCCTTTGAGCCTGCTCCGCCATTCAATAAGATCATGGCTGATCTTCTACCTCATCGCCACTTTCCTGCCCGATCTCCATATCCCTTGATTCCCGTAATATTCAAAAATCTATTGATCTCTGTCTTGAATATACCCAATGACTGAGCCTCCACAGCCCTCTGGGGTAGAGAATTCCAAAGATTCACAGCCCTCTGAGTAAAGAAATTTCTCCTCATCTCTGTCCTAAATGGCTGACCCTTTATTCTGAGACTGTGACCCCTGGTTCTAGACTCCCCAGCCAGGGGAAACATCCTCCCTGCATCTACCCTGTCAAGCCCTGTAAGAATGTTGTATGTTTCAATGAGATAATGAGAAATTAATCAGCCACTTCTCTGCTCTACCCCAGAGAGACACTTTACACTTTACCAACTCAGCCATATTTTGTCATTCTTTATAAACTAAAGAAATGTATTTTGTGTGCATTACAGATAAAATCTCTATGAAACTGCCATTAAGCCAGACAGGTTTAATTCTAGACTGACTCCATAGACTATTATCCTTCAAAATGGCAACAATTCTGGAACCACACTGGAGTGGAACAGTTTGGGTAAACGTAAAGAGTACTGTGTGTGTGTGTCTAAATGTTCATACAAGGTTTTGTTTGTCACATTATTACATATTGATAAAAGGAAGATTTTCGAGTATTGCTCCAGAAGTGATTATCATAGGTAGGAAGTGATGTTAAGAAGCATTGTCCACCTTACTACCTGCAACCCTTATTTTTAATGTAAAATGAGGGAGAATGTTAGAAGTCAGAAAGGATTCTGCTTAAAATAAATACCACAAGATACTGTTAAAATATTTAAATAGTTTAGAGACATGAAAATCCCACTTTATCAATGTTGTGCTCCCCTGACTTTAAAACGAAGTCTTAATGGGGATTACAGTAATAATTTACAATTACTGTATCACAACACAAGTGAAAGAACAACTGAACAGCTATGAATGAGCTTATTCATTGTGAGTGAGGATTTCGAAACCAGGGCAGAACAGTGAAGAGTTGGTAGCAAACTGGCTGAGAACTGTCTTTGTCTATTAAAATGTTATTTTAAAAATGGAATGTGATCTTCACCACACTCTTCAAAAAAGGGGTGCTTGTAATGGGAATTTATCAAGATTACAAAGGGTATTCAAGAAGTAAACTGCACTTTAGCTTAACGTGCCTACAGGAGAAACACAACACGCTAGAAAATGTTGGCTAATTATTGGAGTAAAAGTAATGATGGTGTACACTCGATGATTTTGAGAGAAATCATGCTCAGCTTTGGGAAGCATCTGACAAAAAACCACGTACATATAATTTATTTAGTGAAATAAAAAAGTTAGCTCAATAAAATATGTATTCTCTTTCCACAATCTTAGCCTGTTAAATAAAATTAGAATTGTTTACTGGAGTACAAGTAATTTTATATCAGGATACTTTAGTTTAAGTATAAATTATGATTTTTAGTTATGATGTAGCACCGTTTAATTTATTTATTTTTGAATTCGAAAATATTAATTTTCAATGCGGTGTTAAGAATCCAAAATTATTGAATTTAAAATGGGGTGAATTTAAAATGATAGTGGAAAGGTGGTTTAAATTTAACCTTTTTTGTTAGTGTAGCCAAAATCCTGGCCTTGTCACTATCTTAATGAAACGTGTTCACATTGTATTAAGATGAGGTGCTGGGTGAAATGGTCATTTTTAGCATTTACTAAAAACACGAGTGCTGTTTGATAACATTTGTGTGACAAACATGTGGTCAGTCACATGACAACACACCTCTGCTGTTGAGGTTTTTATTGTTATTACACCAACAGTGACATTTGACCTTTTTTAACTGCCTGTGTGTAGTGGAGTGTTCAGGGCTCACACCTGGTGTATGTAATAAAGCACAGCATGCATGAATAATGAAGGAATGTTTGTGAAACTTCACTGAGTGGCAACTGCCTGTGACAGGCTCTTTGCCACCACCAGCCAGCACTTTCAACACAAGCACAGACACATATACAAAAGAGGGAAGGAACTTGTTAAATATTTTAAATAATTAATCAAGAGTAAGGTAACTATTTCTTTAGTTTTCAACCAAAATGATAACATTTCAAACCAAGGTGTTACAGCGATTCAATCAATTGACAACTAATGAATTTCAGCAGCAGTCGACCAAAGCGTAATCAAAAAAAATAATTGCATATGCACTCTGTATTTTTAGACCATTTTCACAGTTAGTTTTACCCCTAATTTCACAATGTTGATAATTTTATTCGTGTCCATTTTCAAACTGCAGTTGTTCTTATTCACATAGGTGACACTCGCTTTCACTCAGGTTGAATTAGTGCTCTACTACTACATGTAAAATTGAAGTGATACAATATAAAAATGACAAAGATGATCCAATATGCTGAAACACAGTGCAGGACATAGAAAAAGGAAGACACCAATCACGAACCTGATTCAACTATTAGTTTGGGTTATTGATGATGATTGATAAGCCACCACTTTTATCACTTGTGTTAACAAAATATCACACGTTATAAAGTTTAAACATTTTTTTTCCACATTATCCATGTTAGTTACAGCAGGATCACAAACTCTTAGAATATTGCTTATTTTCAGTGACAGTTAGCATTTTTTAAACGGAATTGATTGTTTTTTAAGTCCATGATTAACCTTTGAGTGATATTGTTTGTGTATTTCATGTTTTAATCTATATTTACTTTTTTCTACAAAGTTTCAGTCTAATAAGCTAACAACTTTTTGGGGGGAGGATAGCAGGGAGCTGCGAAAACAGGCTTGAAGAGACAGAGGCTACAGTAAGTTTCTTGATAGTTTTAAGTTACTTGTGTATTTTGAAGTTCACCACATGCATTTGCAAAAAGAACACTCAGTTAACTGAGTCCCATTTTCATCACTCTTAATTGCCTGCAATTCAATATAATTTGCAACTCTAAGCCTATCAAATATCTAATTTCACTATCTGTATTAAATCTAAAGCACTCGACTATTTACAGATGATTGAAAAGTTACCTGTCATCAAACAACTCAAACATTTTATGGCTAAGCAAAAGTGCTAATCAACCTGAGCATGTTGGTATATTTTACTACATAAATAAGGAATAGATTTTAAAATGTTGATGGGCCATGAAAGGGAAATCCTGTATAAGTTGTGTCTGATTTAAACACTATGTAAATAGTTTACAAGTCATCACTAATTTAACTGTGATATTCGAGTTTAATTAATATAAACATGTTTTAAAGTGACTTTTGTTTTACAATAGGTTCAAAATACAACCAACCTGCTCAAGCAAGTCCACATTTTAAGTTTTTATTTTTACTTTCTATGCCTGAATAACAGCAACTATAAAAAGTTTATATCTTGCTCAGAAGAGCAATCTATTATGTTTGCAGTGCAGCTATCCAGAATCGGAGTGGTAGGTGTTTGGAGTGTCTGCTGAATAGATTGTAGGAGATTGATCTCTGCTCCAAATGTGACCTTTCTTGATAAAGAGTATCATCATATCCTTTTGTCTTTAAGTTATCAGTTACTACTGTACCTTCCTATCTGGACTATAACAGTTGAGGCTGCTTGGACGACCTATAATCGCCTTTATTTTTCTAACACATTAGACCAGACTACCAAGTGTATACGAACCCTGTTTGATGCATCACTTGGAATACTTCTGAGCGTGAAAGCGTTCCTCCTGCCATAGCAGTTTAGAGTACCTTGCAGAAGCAGACAGATTGTGTCCTCGGTGCCTCAGCTGTATCATTCTGAGCTTCACCTCCTGCTAACGAACATCAAGAAAACAAACGTAATTAGGGTGGCCTCAGTTATTCAGAACTCTTGGGCTAAAAGAAACCCAAAGAAGGAGCTGAGGAAGTGGTAGACAAACAACGCAGAAATTCCCTGAAATAAATGTAATTCTGAGTGAATATAATAACGTGCCCATTTGAATAAATGCCTGCAGTCTACCATTGCACAAGTGTGTAATATTTTCGGTAACCCGTTCTTTGGTTGGAGAATCATTAACAGGAAAACTTGTAAAAATGAATACACTTGTAATCTTTACACTGGTGTTTATTCTTCAGGTTATTTGTTTTGGAATTACAGTCCACTTTCAGAAAGAGTCTCCTTTTCTGAAATTATTTTGTGTAAATATTCGGTGACGTGTTCTTAAGAGCGGTGTAAAGTACTGTAACACAAAGGAAAGACTTTGTTTCACTGTGTAAGTTAAACGTTTGTTATTTTAGAATTGCAGTGGAACATTAATTGCAACAAAATGATGTGCTGCTGAATTTAAACTACAAATAAAATCACGATCACACTATCAAGAGTCGGCAGGTTTGGTGCAAATCTTTATCCAGGTGCAATATTTTTGAAAGTTGGTCGTGATGTGGTAACTGAAATCAATGTTTTTTTTTGGAGGGGGGGAGAGGGGGGTCATAGTATTTTTTTTTTGCTTTTAAATTCAGAGCACACGAGATGTTTCGTGTCACGTTCTTATATTTTACTTTTGCACTTGTGAAAGGAAACAAGTCTTTTTTTAAAGTGTACTCGCGGTAAAATGACATGGTCATCTTAACTAGTTGTAAAAGACATCCTTTACCGGTGAACAACATAGCGTGTTCATTGAAATTAAACCTTCCTCGGCCATTATTGCCTCAATGGGGATTGTAATTCCATTTCCCCCGTTCCTAATCTCACACAATACAGTAATTGCTAATGGGTTCATGCTCTGAAAATTATGCCAACGCTGTGAATGCGAGGCGAGATTTCGATGTATACATATTTCATATGCATATAGAAATCGTGCCCTTGATTTTTCTGTTGTTGCCCATGATGTAATATTTTGTTGTTTTCCCAACCGAAGATTTTGATCAACTAAAACTCGTTTATTATCGTAAGACGCATTTCCCAGTTAAGTGAGAGGAAAAACATTGCAGCCGAGAAAGGGGAAGCCTACAACAGCGCACCGACTCGTTCTTGTTGTGCCTGGTGTCTCTTTACTCAGATGGTTTTAGAAATTGATCACTAACTTTGATAACTGCTTCGTTTTGCGCTGCGGGTCTGAATGGCACTTTTTAAAAAAAAGTTTAAATGACAGTTTTTTCCCCCCAATCATCGGCCAATAAAGATTAGTTGGTCAGATAATAAAGCAGCACTTTAATCTCGAGTGGATCTTTATTCGGGCGCCTTTGTAATGATATTGATGATGATGGGATAGTAGACAGGTTTTTTGTGGAGGGGGCAGCAATAGAATAGGAATAAGTTTCCTGATAAAGCACTATAGCCACTCTGGCTATTCATCATAAGTCTGTACGAAGCAGATAGGTCAAAAGAAATTATATTCCACTAAATAGTGTGTCTTCTTATCTCTCCTATACCAGGGGAATAAGGGACAAGCCGATCGATACAGTAGCTGCTGTATAGTTCTTGCAATTATCAATAGCTGATTTTTTTCTCTCTCTCTCCCCGAGCTGGATTCTATAATGTTGGCTAATAATAACCTCTGGACGGGTCTACACGCATCAGTCAAACAAGAGTTCTCTTGGTAGGGAAATGCGAGTGAAGCTGTGAAAAGAGTCTAAATAAGCAACAAAAAAATGAATACAATTGATGTTTGACAGGCTGTTTGGTTTTGGCTGTGGTGGAACAAACTGAGATTTCCGTTTGATGGCAACATATATCATCGTGATTGCTGAAGAATGACAGGCTGTGCTATCAATTAATTGTCGGTGTAATAATAATATATAATATCGGTATGTTAATATCTGTCCTGTACAACGGGGACGCGCGAACAGATGCGTAATTAATTGTCGCTTACTTAGCTAATATTTCACACAAAAGAAACGCTATTCGCTTGTGACTATCTTTAGAATCATCTGAGGATGTGACATGTCGACAAAAGAAGCCCGAATATCTTCCCTTTCTTCTCCCCCCGGACTCAACGTGGCCCGCTACCCGAATATTTGGAAACTGTTTTGGCACTTCTGTGCGGGGAAAAAAAAGTTATGAGGCACTAACATGAGCGGACATATCGGGTGTAATCGCTACAATGTGCATAAAAATCTTCGGAACAAGCCGAATACATTCGCAGTGCTGACCAAACGATTCTGCCCTGACCCTGCTTTTGAAATTGATCCTTTGTTTTTTTTTCATATAAATCAGTTTAAAAAACACTCAGCATATGATTTAGCTCATCTAAGCATTAACTGACCCAAGCACTATTAGTTTGTCGTCTTGTGAGGTACAGGAAAACAAAGTATAGTGGCTGATAATTTAACCTGTCCAATATTTCCCCAACCTTATTTCGCTGACGCGTGTGGAACTCAAAACGCAATGTAGTTCGAAGATATAAGGCATTGCATTTTTTTTTTACTTTAAAGATCTATAAGAGCATCTGTCACTTTATACACAAAGCAAAGCATATTTTCAAACTCGTCTTTAAATACCTGTCGCTCGATATAAATGGTAAAGAAGTTCAATCGCGATTTCTGTATAATTATTTTAATTAGAGTATTGGGGTGCAGACACTGAAATTATAAGGAGCTGGTAGAATATTTTGCCTGCTTAAGTTTTATTGAAGTAACTCGGCTAAGATCTGATAAATTCTCAGGCTTGAATTCCCCCCATTCCCCGGGGAGCTCGTCCTTTCGTAATTTGAAAATAAAATGATCACCGGAATACTTTGCGGTTAACATTAATATCTGAACGTCGAACTTAATCTAAGATTTAATATATTATTTAAAAGGTTCTCAAAAGCATAGGAGTCTTTACCAGCAGGAATAAAGCATATTTATGTTGTGAATTCGTTTTATTTAAGATTTGATAGCAAGACCTAGGCTAAGAGAATCTTAACATTTCGATAGATTCCGTCGTGTTACAAATCACAGTTTTTAAGAGTTAATTAAATCTCTGTAATGTAAGATACGTTTCATATTCAACCGCGAATTTTAAGTGCGAGTTTCCATTGAGGCTTCAAAGACCAGGGGGGAAAACAAAGCTCCTAGTTTCAGGTTAACGAATGGCTCAAATTTATTTAACATATATTCAAATGATTTGGCCTTAATTCGCGGAGCGCCACATGGTTAAACAGTTGGGTTCGCATGTTGCCACACTTTTCAAATCGCCGACTTGCCCATGTAGCACTCTGATCGCTGCGGTGTAAACGTTTCTTTATCGCTTAGATTGCATTGTTTATTAAGTAAAAGAAATTATGCAAAAAAACACACACACACACACACACACACATACACACACAAGGTGCGTTATGCTTTCATTCACCAGGAGCGGTTATAAATTAATTTGGTCCTTTTTCTGCATTCATTTTGGGTTTCTGTAATTTGTGTTCAACGAAGCATTTTAAAGCATAACCAATTACAGAAAGCCTTCTTTAAACGCATTTTGAATGCAATAAAATGACAAAACTGAGACCCCCCTCTCCTTAAATATAACACACCTTGGTGACAGTTATAAAACGCACAGTAGAAAGCGATACAATCTTTCGTTACTGTCCCTATACGTCAGGTTTTATTGCACAGTAATACCACGCCATATATATTGCAAGTAGGTTAGCGCATTCTGCGCGGTATGCACGGCATCAATGCAAAGTTTAACAAGTGTTTATTGTTATAATAGGATTTTAATAGCATTAATGCTCAACTCAAGAAAAAATGAAAACAAATCTTTCTGGTGCACCCTAGTGCTGACGCAAAGGCGGATACACCAACAACTCCCCCCCCCCCCCTCCCCACCCATCCATCCATCCAACCCAGCCGTTCAACACGCCGCTCTGCAAATACCAAAGGGGTTCAAGTATTTTTGCAGTCCTGTCGCAACGCTGAAAAAGAAGAAATGAAAGAAAATGACGGGAGGAACAAAAAAAAAGAGATGGATTTCAAAAATGTGGACACTTGATGGGGAGTCTGAGAAAATAAAGGGGAAATGAAAAAGTGATGTGTTTGGAGAGAGAGAGAGAGGCGAAGAGCGGTGCTGATGTTTTGAGTAGTTTGGTGAAAGTAACTATCTGGTACATCCTAGCGGCGGCTCGTCGTAGTGTTTGTTGCGCTGATGCCTTGTGCAGAAAGGCTCCAACTTGTTGGCTCGGTTACAGTTCTAACGCGCTCACATAGAGAGACACGCAAGGACACTCATTACATATAACACCGGCACTTCTTACCGTCAAATCTCCTTCAAACTCTACTGGGGGGGAAAAAAACCGTAAGTGCTGCCTTCAAAACCGCGGACAACTTTCCCAAGGACTAAGAAAACATAACAATTGTTATCTATTTTATAGAGACGCTGATAGTGTTGTGGGTTTTTTTTTTGTTGTTGGGAGGATTCTGTTGCTTTTTTTTTTGTTCTGTTACACTCGGCATCAAGGGAAGACATCGACTCGACCCGTAACCTTTTCAAGCAACCGGCCTGGCACAAAGCTCCTGGAGCCCGGGTACAAGAAGACGTGACTCGCACCGCTCCTCCTGGCATTAAGGCTGGCCTCTCGCTCGCACTCTTGTCTCTCTCCCTTTGAACATATATATATATATATAGATATTTATAATATACACAACACAGAAGAGAGAGAGAGGAAAACAAAAGTTTGTTGTGTGTGTGGTTTGAAAAAAAAAGGACAAGCCTTGGTCTTCTTACCACCAAAACCGAAGCTTTTTTTCTCTCTACATATAGATATAGATATTTACACACATCAATATATAAACATGTGTATGTCTATATCTCAGCACTGGCTGTGAAGAAGAAAGGAGACTTTTCACAACAAGAGAGGACAAAATCATTCTGAAAGAGACCTTTCCTGAATCCATCCGACAGAGAGGAAAAAAAAAGTATGCCAACAGTTTTTGTTTTTTGGGTGTCTTTGCGTTCGCCACACACATGGAGAGGAGCTGCAAGCAGGGGACGCGGCTGCCTTGCGAGTGACTGGGCGACTAATTGATTAGTGGCTTTATTTCCCTCTCCCTCTCCCTCTCTCTCTCTCTCCTTCTCCCTTCTAATTTGAATAATCTCAAAGTGTCTCCCCCCGCTGGACAGGAGCCAATCGTCTGTCAGATGCGCCGATGATTAATCGCAATGCATTATTGATAATCATAATTATATACTGACATGCGCACTTGCGCCGCTCCTGCCCGGCTAATTTCCGTAATTTTGCAACTCGGGTATTTGTGAAAAATTTTTTTTTTTTTTTTTATTTGTTGCTGATGTATCTGCCACCACCACCATGTCGCGCCGCAAGCAAGCTAAGCCCCAGCATCTCAAGTCGGACGAGGAAGCAGTGGCAATAGTTTCGCAAAATTGTAAGTGTGCTTTTCCAATTTTCTATTTATTATTTACTGTGATTCTCTCCCCCCCCCCAACTCCGTTTATTTTTATTTCAAAATTCTCTGGGCTTATTATTTTTCCCGAAGAGGATAAGACAGGAGGGTAAAAACGTGTGTGTGAGGTGATGGTGATGTTGAGGGGAGGGGGGGGGATTTAAAAAAAATGTATCTAAATATATATTTTTAAAGCTTGCATCATATTTTAGTGGTAACTTGCAACTCTATGTAATGTTTGCACAGATAACACACCACCCCCCCCCCTCTTCCATCCCCTCCCCCTTTTAATAAGGACTTCGGAGGAAGAATGTAATATTTCCTATATAATGAGAAAAATTGCAATATTTGTCACCTTTTTAGGCTGTTTGCGAGTGAGAGGCACAGTCTGCTAGTAGTTTCGCGAGTGTTCGGGTAGTTTTAGAAAGTGATATTGTCGAATTAGTGCGTTATCTTTCACTTTTATGACATTATTTTCTCTTTTTTTTTTGTTTGTTGTAAAAAGTTGAGGTGCTGATTGTTTTGGGGAGGGGGTGGGGGGTGTGTGTGTGTGTAAGGCTGGGGGGGGGGGGCTTCCAGCTCTGTGTCTCTCTCTGCCCACAGTGAGAGTTGCAATCGGGGCTGCAAAGGGAACTGGACTCGGGGTTTCGGTCCCCGGAAACCAAACTTCTACACATAAGACACACACACACACACACACACATAAACATAACAAGCCTCGACTACCACCAACAACACCACCCCCGCCCCCCCCCCCAACCCTCTCTCCTTCCTAGCTGCAGGTTTCTAAACCTTCCAGTTCGACTGTTTTAAGTAACAGATGTGAGCGAACACAGTGCAATCGTACTGGTTGGTAAATCCTTTTCTCCCTGGGTTATTAATTCGCATAATAATACCGGATCTGGTAACTTTGAAGTGGCGCACTGTTTGATAGACAAGAGAGAGAGTGTGTGTTTTTAAAAAATATATATATGTATAAATATCAAGAGTGTGTGTGATCAGTAAAGGACATCCTGGTTCGCTTGGGCTTGGCATAAGTTTATAGAGGGGGTGGGGAGGAGGGAGGGAGGGGGAGAGAGGTTTAGCTTTCTTGTTGTTAAAAAATAAATAAAACTGTGTGCGTGTGTATTTATTGAATTTGAGGGAACTTTTGGGTGTCCGGGTTAAGGAGGGCCAGTGGCGGCGGGGAGAAGTTGGGTGAAGGGTCAGTGTGACTGGTGTGTGTGTGTGTGGTGGTGTTTGTTGTTGAATTTATCAAAAAGCCGGACGCCGAGCTCCCAGCTTGACCTGCCAGCCATCTTTGATTTCTCACTTCATTCCTCCACTCCTGGCCCCAAAATTTGTTTTATTGAAAGCATCGAATTTTAGATCTGCCCAGTTTAAGCGAAATCTCTCTCTCACTATATATATAAATCTTGAGGAAAAAATAACACCAATACGTCTAGTCAGCACCAAATTTCAGAGCCGCCATGGTATAAGGCCAAAAAAGGAATATTCAAGTATTTTTTTACCAAGAAAAATCACTCATCTAAAAGAGTTTTAATTACAGACAATGTTCATTTTTAGTGGCGAGCTTAACGTCGAAAGTAACTGTATCCAGTTTTCATGACTGGCATGTTTCTTTGACTTGCTGCTGCAGGTTAGACCATTGTTTTTTTGGAAGCGACATTCTACTTAAAACATCAAAAATAAAAGCAGCACCATGCAAGGAGAAATCCTCCTCCTTACAAAGATGCAAAATTAAAACTGTCCCAAAACGTGTTTGCAGTCAAATGTGAGGAAGGTGAAGGAGGAGAAAGCCGCAGTGTGGTCAAGAGTTCATCCTTCAAAACGCTTCCCACTGTTTAGATAATATTTTTTGTAATGTTGTTCTAAGATTATAAACTCGGTATCTGCAGCTTCCCTCAGAGGCACGGGGGTGGGGTTGAGGGGGGGGGGATGTGACAGAAAGTGAGACAAAAACAATCTAGCGTCTGGTAAAAGTGGTGTGTTTCACAGACAGTTCAGCGGATTCATTTGCAGGTTTATTTTCCTGGTTCCCCCTCTCTCTCTCACTATAAAACACAGTTGTGTGTGGCTATGAAATCTTCACCGAAGGCACATTCAAGAGTTCAGCTGTAATGTCGCACATAAGCGGACAATAAACATTTGCCTTCATGTTAAAACTTCACGTGACTTTACAGATATATTAGCAGAAATGTAAAAGCTGCTATATATATATATAATAATAATAATATATTTGGCGGCCCGTTCTCAGCTTTATGCCAGGCCAGATTTGAGCAGGGCAACAAAACAAAGTTTAAAAAGAAACGCTTGCATATGGTAAGGTAGATTAAGTGCAAAGTATCTTTTTGTCATGGAAATGTTTTTTGTTTACTTCATCACGTAGAATTTCTCACACTTGGCTTGTTTTGTATCGTCCTCAATGACTACATGGCCGGATGAATGGATTTATTTCTGCGGGGGGAAAAAAGACAGCCTCACAATCAAAAGGACTACACTGCACCCCAGTGTGGATTTTTTTTTAGCATTATTATTGTGATTTGTGAATAGCTGTAAACCGGCTCTCACAAGCGACCACTGCAACAATGTAACGATTTTAGGGCTTTATAGACTTACTACTAAATAGGAGAGAGGCCTTCAGAAACAATCCATATTTTTTGTTGCATTCTTGTGCAAAAAAAAAGATTTCGTAATAGTAGTTAAATATTTACCCACAAACTTCTATGCAGGATTGACATAAGTAAAACATGCTCCAGCTACAGAGTTGTGGAATTCTGACTTGTGTCATTGCTACAGTATTGGGGGGGGGGGAAAGTGACTGTTTCACAACGTGTGCCATCCACATTTATACACGAGTTTTTTTTTAAGGAGACGTTGTAAACGAGGCACTTGGTTGATGGAGAAGTTTGAGTTTAGTTTTCACACATTCAGATTGGGATTGTGGTATAATGCGGTGGTTTAATCAGATCTTGCCATCTTCAATCTGGAAGTCAACAGAGGAACTGATTGGAGTTCAGAGGTAGAGGTATGAATGGCAGCTTTTTTCCCCTACCGCTGTGAATAGCGTTATCAGTCAAGTTTACATTTTATTATTTAATTGGATAAGGGGGTCTCTGGATTTTATTTTTTCCCTTTCTTTGGTAATTCAGTGCAGAAGTAATGGATCATTAAATTATTTTCCCATGGTTTGAACTGTTAAAATACTTCGGAATGAATGCTAAATCATTCTTATTGTGACACACTTTAGAGATGCTAGAAACAAAGAAATGGTACAGTGAAGTTTAGAATGGAATTTCCTTTGCTTAGTCCCAACAGAGAGTTGTTTTCGAGTAGATACGTGTAATCTTACAGAATTAAAGGTGATCAACTTGAATACACTTATTTATATATCCTGCAGGATTTAATACAGTAAACGTCTTTCTTTCGAACTCCTAAAAATGCTGTGTGCTGAAAAGCTCTTAGTTTAAGGATTGATAACACAGTGGGGAACTTGAATACTGGGATAAGAACAGAGTTTAATGTAAATAAGAGTTTCTCATGCCATTGAGACACTAACATTTTCCATCCAGATACATTGCACGGCTGAGCTTCCTCAATGATTTATGTTTCAAAAACTATCTTTAATAAAGACAAACACTCCTCTCAGGGTGCAGTTTTGTGTTAATATTTGCAGAATTGAATGATAATACTGTAGAAAAATAGCTCTGTGGGAAGTATTATGACCTGTCATTTGTAATGATAGTAATCTATTTAGTACAATAGCTGATAGGCTTGGTAAAAGGCATCAATGGACAGTACCGTATTTCTGTTTCTGTCACTTGCTGCTCTGGTAAATTAAAACCGTTCACTGATAGCAAGTTGAGTTTGCAACAACCCTAAATGAATTTGTACACACAGATAGAACTGCCTTGTGCATTTCTTTTTTTATGTCACATTAACGATTGATTAATGAAAATATAACAGGAATTTAAAGTTGTCATTACAGAAGATGGTACAAAAAGATAATTTAATTTTAAATTGTGACAGATGGTGGTATGTTTAGTATAGTAATTTGTTTCAGTAAAGGATGACCCTCAATTTATTTTATGCAATGCACTGTAGTAAATTTGCACAAGAGCAGCGTGTTGCCCATGTAAAACAATGTTTGTAGATCACTCATTTTGCTAGTGCCTGAAGAAATACATTCTCACTCCAAAAAGAAAAGGACAGAGAAAGTAAAACCATTTTTTTTGATGGGCTTACCTTTTTAAATTGCAGCTTCAGATAAAGAAACACTTCACTTCCACTATTACAAACATCAGTCACTTTGGGCAGTAAGGGTAATATGGCAGTGAGTACTAACTGTTTGGGTCTTTAGCCTTCTTAAAAATATATAATATTCTTTGTCACTAGACACTGTCAGCTTTGTCCAAATTACTGTTTTTGATTCTGTACATTGCACTTTTAATCTATGCCTACAGTGTTATCCTGTAATGTGATATCATCTCCTACAACTAAAAATAAGAGAGTTAAAATGCTGTAGTGATTGTTTGATTTCTCTCCTTTCTTAATTACAAATTCCAAATGAAATATTTCACAAAAGCATTTTGTACTTTGGTAAAAATTTTGTATCTGTGGCTTTTTAAGACATTCTGTAGATTTTATGGGGAAGAAGATTTAGAATTTGTAGGCCAAGAAAATGAAATATTGTTGTTACACTATTTTCTCTCTGAGGTAAAGACAGCTTGTGAAGTTCTTTTGCTAATCTAGATTTATTTAACACCATTCTAAAAATTGTTTTAGCTCAACCATAGAAGTTACTAAAGCTCACTTTTTAAGAGAACCTAACTTGATAGAGAAAGCTAGTGTAAATATGTCCGTTGTTGTCTCATGCTACTGATCACAAAATGGTCTTGCTACCGATAGCTTAAAAGGTAGCTTGTGTTTTCTAGCTGGCATATTAATAATACAAAGGAGCTGCATATTTTTGTTTTTATTTCACACTTTTTGCATTAAAAAGTTCCAATGTCTTGCAAAAATTATTTTTAAAAAACCTTTCTTGTTGCTGTGGGTTTTTTTATTACCACTTTTGGGTAGATGGAATAGATTTAAGTAACAATTCGTTCTAACAGTATGACACTGGTGTATGCAAACACCTATAGCATAACTTAGTACTTTCTCATTCATTCTGAGGCTGTTCTGAGTAATTTATTTTTATTAATTTTTTTGGTTGCTGTTACCGTAGCATTTGTGCTAAGTATTACCCCTGTGCAGACATTGGTCAGCATAGCGCGCGGTTTGATCGCAATATAAGTTAACCAGACTTTGATAATATGGTAACATCCAACTACTTGTGAAGTGAACATTTTATGTGGATGACAGCATTGTCAAAATATTCACGAAGGCGGGGCTCAATTGTGAAAAGCAAGTAATATTATTTACTTTTCAAAATAAAAGTGATGTAATTTGTTGTGGGAATATTTGTTCAGTTTTATATATATTTGAATCTTCAATATTATAGAACAGTTTGACTAACGCTGAGCTTTTCTGCTGCAGAAAATTGTGCTGTGCAGTTCTAGATTGGGAGGGGAAGGATTTGGTATAATTATAGTTGGAATTTGTTGCTGGTTTTATTCATGGCTTTAAAAAAACTGGAGTTGTTTTGACCTTTTGTGCTTCCCTTCTTTATTAGCACTGCATTGTTGTCCAGTGTAACACATTAGTTTCCTTTGTTTGGCTTCAGTGAAAAGGTGGGATTGCATGGTGTGCCAACAAGCATCTGATGGGTTATCCCTGAGGGTGGGTAGTTAGAAGCGCTTTGACAGAGCTTGCTGATTTAACCTTTGCCTGCTTTGCCCTGCCAGAGGTGGCCACTAGATGTCAAGCTCATAATACAATTAGTACATCTGTGCCGTTGACCTTGGCGGCACGGCTTACCACTGTTCTGTTAAGTGTTAACACTGAATTTGAGTGTTAAACAGAGATCCCAGTGAGTTTGTTACATGCCACAGCTTATCACATGCCCATCTAGATGAAGAGAAGTGTTTACAGTCCTTAAGTAGGGAAAACGCTTTTGCTAGGCGAGTTTCTTAACCCTCCAAGTGCAGAATGTTGTTGTGTTGTAAGCTAAAGCAAAATTATTGTCATCAGCATTTATCAGAAAAAAGAATGCTGTAGCGCAACTCTTTTTTATTTTTGCTTTGTGTTTGGCGTTCATGTTCTTAAAGTGGAAATGTGTTCAGTTCAGGGAAACTTTAATTCCGTGGGTCGGTGTAGCTGTCAAGGCCCCTTTCCTCGTTTCAGAATCAAGAGTTTCCAAATGTGTGTTTTTTTTGTTGTTGTTTATTTTATTTATTAGTTTTCCTCCTGGCAGTGGAGTAATCTAGAGTACAAAACTGCATGACCTGGAAGTGACGTCATGGATGCGGTGTGTCTCATAAGTCTTGCTTGCTGGCAAATGTTGAGTTTCTTGACATGACAGAAAAGGAGGGGAGAAATATGGTAGGGTGTGAAAGCTGTAAAACTGGGACCATGGCATCAGAGTATTGAAAAAGTTGAATATGTAGCTGTCTCAGATCCCTGTCCATGACGTCACTGAGGTGGACTCTTCAAAACAGCACGAACACTGTCACGCTGCTGATTTGCATTGAATTTGCCGCCTTTTAGAGGAGCACAGTACAGAAACCACCTCAAAACAGGCAGGTACAGATCCAATTTTAACTTTTATCAGCTTTTCATATTAGGATGTGACGATTTAATTATTCCTCTTTTAATACAATTTATTAAAATGTGCATATGCTGTGCAGTATTCAAATCTTCATGTGGCAGTTGGCTACTGAGGATCATTTTTTTTTCGGGAGGGGGGGAAAGTAGCTATCCAGGGTATATGGTCGAAAGCTGAAGAATGTCTTTGTAACGATCTGATTCTTGTCAGTCCCATTCAATTCCAAACCAACCAGCTAGCGATTTCTGTGTGCAGCGGCAGAACCATTTGTTAGCATATTACTGCCGATCCACTTTTAGAAGAGGAATGCTGAAAGTTTTTAATTTGATGTGTGTCAGCTTCAGCTTTCAATTTTACAGTGTTGTCCCACTAAATTCAGCATTTTGTTAATGACTGGCGGACAATGGCACAGTGAGAACGGGCTCAGTGTTTTCTTCATTTAATCTCCCATTTGTTCTCTGTTCCTTAATCAACCATTTGGTAGAGACTTTAAGACCACCCACTAGGTGTGTCAATAATACTTGTTAAAAGTTCATATACCATGCAGTCAGTATGTTACGCATATACTACCCTCATCCGCACATCAATAATTTTAGAAAGAACAGCAACTTCTATTTCTAGAAGGAAATTTGTTGAGAGTTAACTTGAAGCCCACGAAAATCTCAGTATTCTACATATTACTCTTTCAGCACGCATAGAGCAATACATCATATCAGGAATGTTTTAGCCCTTTCCACATCTGCGTTTTGTATACAAAGAGCTAATTGTTTTGTCCGAGTAATGCAATGCTGTAATACTTAGAAAATGCAACTGTTCCAATAGAATACTATTGCAGACTGTACCACAGGTGGTTCTATGTTACAGATCCTGAGACTTGGGCCACTGAATAGATCATAATGAATGTGCCAGGTCAGTGATAGGGTTTAGCATAGCGAGAGTGCCCTCCTCTGTTCAGCCTCTTGCTGGCAGCCTTTCGGGCTGCAAAGACCACGGTGGAAGAATCTGCCATTCAATCTGGAATTTTTCCCACATTGTTAAACTCTGTGGGAAATCCCTATTTATCTCCTCCTGTCTCACAGCGTGAGTTCTGTCTGTGGTGATTCATCCTTTTTTCACAGCATTCATGGCACCATAAAGAGTTAAAAAACAATTAATTTATTCAACAGGCAGAGATTGCTTCATCACAAATTTTCAGTGAAACTGTACCACAAGGAAACATTCTGATGCACTTCGGCTCCAAGTAACACAGACATTAGTTCCTTTCTTCCCCTCTTTAAGCTGAGCAGTTATTTACAACTGGCTCCAGTCTTCTGGAAAAAGTTCAGTGTGGTTTTTATATTTTGAAAAAAGCTTGAATTATGCAATTTAAAAATAATCTTATAGGCCTGTTAATATGGAGTCTACCTTCTTTGGTGCTCTATGATTAGTAAGCATCTGAAGTAGCCTTTAAATGTTATTTAATTTGCCTGACATACTTTGTCATATGCGCACAGTATTTACTTAAATTCATTTAAATGCAAACCTGATCTAAGCAAATTGCAGGTAATGTTCTGAAATAAGCAAATCATTTAGTTTGTTCCCAACAGAACCATTCAGTATTGGAACAGCAGTTTGGATACACTAAGTGTTTGGGAACCAGCAACTTTCTTGCCCACACTGATCTATTACACATAATAGGGTTCATCCGTACCTTAAATATTAATAGCATGGCTAGGAATTGCAAGCAAGTGCCTTGCAGATGAGATTGTGCACTGGAATGCCCAAAGTTTTGGCATTTTACTTAGTTAATGACTGTTTGTAAATACGACAGAACAAACTAATTTTTATTTTGTGGCCAAGAGATTTTGGCAGAAGCATAGGTGGAAGAACGAGAAATGTACAACAGTGTAGCCAGTGTAAGGCAAACCATAAAGATTTTTTAAAACATGCCATTAAAATCATTTTAACTGTATCAGTTGTTATACTGTACAATAAAATACATTTTGGAGGATTTGTGTTGACGTGAACTTTTAAGTACAAAGACCACCAGAGTTTGTGATGTAATAACCCTTATTTTAACTAATTTTTCAGATTGATAAGTTAGTTAATTTATTTGCCATGTGTGTATTTTGTGATGTGTGTTATGTAAATCAGAATCAAACCTATATACGAATATATATAAGTTTGTGTCGAAACCGAATATTTGTGTTGTGTATTGTTTTCTTTAGAAAACGATGGCTGATATTTCTTGTTTGCATATTTTTGCGAAATAGAAAATGGTAACGCTGACAAAGGAAAATGTGTTTATTCCTGATACTTCATGTTAAAATATGCGAACTTAAGATCATTGTAGAAAAAGTAATTTTTTGAGCGGAGGGGGGGAAACCCTATATTTTTTGGATAGCGTTTAAAATGGAGAATAATAAATACCAGACAGGAAGCTAATGGCTATAATTTAACTTGGGGGTTCTGAAGACATAAATCACACAAGAGAAGTTTGGGTGGTTAATGAATGTCTGCAGAATACAGAGATTGAATTACAGCCCTTAATTCCCTCCGTGATATTACTTTTCTCAACATTTAGATATGAAATAGAGAGAGATTTTTTAAATAGTACTTTAGTTTTTGATTCACCAATAGTTTGGAGCATCCTGCATTTTTGTTATGTCAAGTTTTCATTTACAGGACCCTCAGCGGTTTACTCCATACCGCAGTGGCTAAAAGCAGCGCTGATTAAATATTATCAAAAGGGTATAATTGATGTGATATAACAGCAGAATGAAACAATTATGATTTATTAAAGGGTTTTGTAAAGAGTCGGGTACTGCTGACCAGTCAGAAGCATCAGATCAGTCCTCAGAAGATACTTTCAACGAGAGGTTTCTGGAACATGTGTTGTCGGCTAGAAAAATGTTCATTTTGATATATAACATTTTTATAACCATGCTCAGATACTTTCCTCTGTGTTGAGAGGAATAGCCAGAACCGCTCAGCTAGCACAGAGGGGTTCTAAAGTGTAGGAGGGAGTTTCACAAAAGGCACTGTCAATGTGGAGATCAAGTATTTCAAAAGTGCCATCATAATATTGTATCAGTTAATATAACTAATGATGGATAACTGCCTATGCGATACCAGGAAATTCAGGATATGCAGATCGATTCGAAGAGGTTGCAAATCAAGCCCTTCAACAGACTTGCTAACCTCTCAATTTTCTCCTACAGTACAGGCAGAGTCATTATTTGATCACAGATTCAGCAGCGATTTGAACCATTTGCTGGCTGCTCACAACATTCAAAAATCACTAATACCCTCCAAGAGTATTAGATAATTTTTTTTTATTGCTACAGCCTTTTAACTCACTCTGCTGTCTGTTTGTATTTTACTGTAGAATTCACAATGAGACGTGTAATTTTCCCATCTACTCCCGATTAGCCATGTTGCTTTTGAAATGCAGACCTGGCGACGTATTTTAGATCTGTTACATTTCAGAAAGACTTCACGTTTAATATTTGTTTTTTTCACGAGCCAGTTGCCAGCAGCATTGGAACTCCACTGGTCTTTACCCAAATTAGAACTGCCAATGCTAAATATTCCCCTTAGCCTTTTCCTCTTTTGTAAGGATGTACAGTTTATGTGGAGAAATGAGCACGAGAGCATTGAGGGTTTATGCCAAAATAAAGTCATTTAACATTTTGAAAAGAAAAATACAACACTGCCAAAATTAATTGCTTTCTGCAGCAGCAAAGCAATGCATTGTAGAGGAATTATTTTTAACGGAAACAAACCAAAACCAGAATTAAAAAAAAACACCTGATACCACCCATGCAGGATGCTGCAAAGTATTGGGGAATGAGAAACTAAAGACATATTTAAAAAATCTCTCTCTTATATGTAAATGTTGAGAAAAGTACTGTAATATCACAGAAATAATCTCAAATTCTGTTTTAAATTGTAAGTTAATTTTTTTTATCAGCAGTTGTTATCATTTTATTGTACTTGCTTTGGAATGGATCACAATATATAATCTTTGATGTTCTGCATATGTACCATGATATTTTTCAATATTTTACAGAATGAGCAGGTTATTTAAAATAAAAATCATATAGCCCATTTACATTGCTGATTGAGATCTATATGGATTATTGATCAGAGCTAAATTCAATCCTGGTACTCTACTTACATGGCACCATGGCAGGAGGTACTCCAGACTGTATCACATTCATGTCAATGCACACTCTTGTGTTGTACAAGGGGGCAGAAGCCAGCGAGGGATTTGAATCGGGCTGTTTACATGGTCTTGATTTGAATCACTCTAGTTCACTGCTGCTATAAAATCAGCACTATGAGATAGACTCATTTTATCTTTTGCTGTACCATAAGAGAAGGGTAAAAAAAAATTTAAATGTGCAAAATTAACATGATGCATTTTAATACAAAACAACTGCAAATTCAGTACAAAAACAGAACCAGTTCTTATCATGTAAAGAGAGATATAGCTGGGAACTCAAGTCTGTAACTAGTTGAATCATTGATGCAGGCATCAGCAACATATATTCAGATTCCAGAGGTCTGTTTTTTTTAAAAACTCCTCCTTATTTGTAAAGTTGTTCACCATTACACCAGTCAGTGGTGTTGGGATTCTTGCTATTTAGCTTTTGTGACTTGAGGCAGTAATGCAGGAGCAATAGATTAAAACAAAACAATCTGTTTGTCCTGAAGGTTTCTTTCCCCCATCAGTCATAATATAAATTATTTTGATCCATAGACTGAGATTTTTTTTTAAAGGGATGTTTTGCAGCAAGGGTTGCTAACATGCCATTAGCCCTTCACTCAGCGTGAGAGTGCCAGATACTGTATATGCCAAACTGTTCATGCATCAGCAGCACTGTAATGGATACTTGAAATTGGGTCTCATTGAAATACAAAAGTCATTTTACAGCATATAAATTGTATATATGTAGTAGCGGTATGTGACGTGGCCTTTCTTTAAAATTCTCCCTTACTCTCCGAGTTTTTTCTGACCTTTTAAAATGTACCCCCTGCCCCCATTGTAGTTAAGCATGTTCCTGAATCTTTATTGCAGCGAGGAAGAATGAGAGAACTCCTTGAATAGCTGTATTGGTTATGTTGTCTTGATGCACCATAGTTTTTTTGTTTTTTTTTGAAACCCCACACTGCAGATAGAGGCCATTTCGGCCCATCGAGCCTGCACCGACACATATCCCACCTGATCCCCGTAACCCCTACACCAACACATATCCCACCCTATCCCCGCGTATATTTAATCCCCCTAACACTAAGGGTCAATTTTATCATAGCCAATCAACCTCACCCGCACATCTTTGGACTGTGGGAGGAAACCGGAGCACCCGGAGGAAACCCACGCAAACACGGGGAGAATGTGCAAACTCCACACAGACAGTCACCCGAGGCCGGATTCGAACCCGGGTCCCTGGCGCTGTGAGGCAACAGTGCTAACCACTATGCCACCAATATCATTTCAAGAGGGCAGTGCTCAATTTTGCTTGGTTTGCATCCCTTGACACTCTTCCTCCCCACCGCTTCCCCCCCCCCACCCCAGTAAGAACGGTAGCAGAGCTGTTTCTATTCATTTAGTTGGTTCAGCATGTAAATAATGATGATCCCAGTCATTTTGCATATTTAAGATAAAAAAAGAATACATCAGCAGACTTTGTGAAATGGCCTTTATTCACAGTTGCCACATTAAGATCTTAATGGTTTCCAAAAAGGAGGATATGAATAGTACAGCTTTGGTTTTTCTGTTCGTGTCTGCTTGAGAAGTATTTCCATTAATGTAAATATTTGGAATAACAATCCTAAATTAGTAATGCCCTACAGGTTTTGTAAATTTGAAGAATTTAGATGTTTTTGATTTGGCAGGGCCTATTTCTGTTGAATTCCATTGTCTTTTCTTTAATCTATCCAACGATATCTTTCCATATTTTTAGATAAATATTAAATATTAAGATTTAGAAATTCTCCCCCTTTATTCAATTTTCTACCTCACACTTCCCCCTTAGCTTTCACATGTACCCCAACGGTACCCAGCCTTCACTCTCCACTAACACTCTTGATTTGACAACTGTTGCTGTGTTGTCAAACTCCTTGTCCTACATCAAGTTGTGAATGAGCCAACATTTTTTTTTGCAGCTCCAGTGACAAGATTAAAGCCATCCTATTTTGGTCTCTGTGTGTCCTAGCCCCCAAATCCCATCCCCCCACCCAGGATGGTTGCTCAAACACAGTCCAGTGGTGAATAACCTTGGTGTCCTGCTCGATCCTAAACTGAGCTTCAAACCGCACATCTCGTCCATCAGCAAGACTGCTTACTTCCACCTCTGCCCCATCTCATCCTCTCCACTGCTGCTGAAACTCTTATCCACATCTCTATCACCTTCAGATTCAACTTTTCTACTGGCCTCCCAAGCTTTACCCTACTCAAAATCCAACTCATTCAGAACTCTGTCACGCTCATTCTATTCCACACAAAGTCCCACTCACTTATCACATAGATTGTAGTCAACCTCCAATGGCTCCCCATCACCTAGTGCATTGACTTCAACACCCTTGTCCTCATCTTCAAATCCCCACCTTTGTAACTGGTTCGAGCTCTACACACTTGCTTGTGCCCTTACTCTTTCAACACTGGCCTAGTCTGTGTTCTCCCTCCCTCAGTTCTACTCTCATTATAAGAGCCTTCAGCCATCTTGCTCTCACGTGGTGGAACTCCCTAAACCCTTTCATCTTGATGCATCTCTGCCCACTTTCAAAATCTTGTTTAAAACCTACTTCTTCAACAACACCTTTGGCCACCTCCCTGAACCCCCGCTAATTCCTGCTCGGATGTGACCCTCCATTACGAAGCGCCTTGAGACGCTTTGCTATTTTAATGGTGCTATATGAATGCAAGTGTTATTGTTGCACACGCTGATCATCACCATGAATCCTGCTACAGTCAAGAAGGCTGACTCTGGACTTCTCCCCGGCAGCTGCCTACGTCTATCCCAGTGTCCTTGATTGGACAGAAGCAATCATAGTTTTGAGTCAGTTGAGTCAATGCCAGTTTTCCCTCCACCTGAGGTGAAACACCTTCCCTTTCAGATGGTGATCCATCCTGTGTTTCAGCTGAGACCTGATGAATTTCAGCCTGACTAAGGTAAGCAAATTAATTGCTGGTCAGCCCTCAAACTCCAACCCTACTGTCTTCCAGTTTGGATTCAAAGCAGGTTAAGCTACCTGACTACCGAAATGCATTATACGCAATTAATATTTTCCTCTTCCACCTGTAAATTTTGAATAACCCCCCAAAAAATCCTTTATTAAACTTCAGCCAAAGTTCATGAGTGAGTTCTGATGAAGGGTAAACACCCACAATATCATCACTTTTCTGTTCCCTGTACAGATACTGGCTGATCCACTGTGTATTTCCAACATTTTGTGTTTTTATTTAATGAATAAATCACTACCTTCAGTTTATTTGGGAGGGGTGGGTGGGGGTGGTTAAGGGTGGGGGCATGGCCAAGGGTTCTTACAATCTGGTTCGTTTTCTGTTGCAGTGTAAAACATTGTTTCTGGATCATGTAAAACAAGGACACTGAATAGCATTGTGGTTAGAATACTGCTCTTTTACCCGTAGCACCACATCTCCTTCCCTTTGCTCTCCTTATTGTGTACATTGTATTCAAGGTTTCCCAAGTGAATGAATTGGAGCACTCAAGCTAACCAAAGTGAGTCAGTAATGCAGAACTTCTCAATAAATATCAAATCATAGTTTGTATCATCTAGTGAGGCTATAGGAAAAGGTGTATTTGTGTGTGTGTGCGGTGTGCGAAAGAGCATTTGGGAAGAGGGTGCAGGCACATTGTTGGTGCAGTATAGATGGAGTCCTATTTTGATTCTAATGTATAGTACAGCTGGCATAGGTTGCTTGATGCTGTCACTGAGTGCAGGGAAAGTTTTCCTTACACCATCACCTCATCTTAATTAAGTGCAAAATGCACCCCCACAAAGTCCATTATATTGTTGCTTCACTTATAAGGATAAAAGTACTGAAATAACTTTTTTTTTTATTCTTTATCACCAGCTTTACAAACTATTATACATTGTAGAAACATTAATCTCTACTCATGATTTGGATTATTGTTTAGTATAACATCTGTATGATAATAAATTGAAAGAAAGTACATGGGCTCAGAGAGTTCCAGGGGTGAAAGTACTGTGGACAGTGACTGGTGGGACTGGAAAAGTGGGTTGTACCCAGGGATACTGGAACCCTGCCCCGAGGATGATTCCCGCTGTGGGCGTAAATTCTGTCCAGCCCATCATGGCATTGGCAAAGGAGGTGGATCTGGAGAAAGTGGGATGGCAACACCCACCGGATTTCCCACTGCTTCCGCCTCCTCCTCTGCCACCAACAAAGTGGACACCAGCAAAGAATAGTTGCTGGAGCAACAGAAGTAGGGCTCACAGGGCTATTTCAGACTGGAGTCACTGGAATACTCCAGCATCTTCAGATCGGCCCTCATAAACAGAGTCCATTTCCACGCTTATTTACATTTCAAGCTGGACCCACCAGCTTCAACCCCACTATACGTTAAGAAACGCCACATTCTGTTCTGCCCCCCGCCCCCCCGCCGTTCTAACAAGCGGCCAAGATGCACCCATACTGGCATGGCCATCCACCTGTTTTACTTGAACTCTCAGGACCCAGAAACTCTTGCAGGGTCAGGATCCCCTCACATTACTGTAGCACAACGCAATTCCTGGTCCACCGTAGTTATGGCAGTGGGCATTCAGTGCCCTGAACTAAACAGATGTTCTCACAAAATTATGAAATCATGGGAAGATGAACAAGAGAGCTTCTTCGATGTTGGAGCCCAAGGCCTCAGTAGCAGTAGTGTGGATATCCACGTAGAAATAATCCCATTGTGCTTAAGATCTCTCCCACTGAGGCCTCTGCTGTAGATCCTTTGGTTCTCATAGTGGATAGCTCTTTCAAAGATCAGGCACAGGCAGGATGGGCCGCATGGCCTCCTCCTGCGCTGTATCATTCTATGATTCTATGAGATGCCCTTGGTGTTGCCACATGCACTGTGATGGACTGCAGTGCCAAGAAGCCTTCTTGCGTGACTGCACAGATACTACGAACATACGAACAATGACGGAAAGTAAAGACCCGCTGGTCCATCCAACCTGTTCCACAAAATACACTCTTCACCCCACCCAAAATCATGTGATCTCTTGAGAGAGGCGAAAAACCAGATAAAAACCCAGGCCAATCTAGGGGGAAAGAAATCTGGGGAATTCCTCTCCGACCCATTCAGGTGATCAAAATTAGTCCAGGAGCTCACTCCGGCCCTGAATTCCCTGTAGTACCTACCTTTGTAAGAGGTGATCTCTGTCCCAGCCAGAAACAGGTCCAGCTCTTACTTGAAGGAATTCAGCGAATCAGCATCCAGCGCATTAGATGGCAGCCTGTTCCACAGGTCCACTATTCTCTGGGAAAAGAATCATCTCCTGACATCTAACCTAGATCTGCCCTTATACAACTTAAAATTGTGACCCTGGTCCTCCCTAATCTATTTAATGTGACCAAACTGTCAATTGAAACAAAATCTATTCCCTTCATTATCTTATAAACTTCAATCACCCCTCAGTCTATGCTTCTCTAAAGTGTAGAGTCGCAACCCTTTTAGCCTATCTTGATCACCAAGAATCGTTATACTGGAAATTAGTCTAGTGGCCCACCTCTGCACCTTTTCCAGAGCCTCAATATCACCCAGCATGTGAGGAGACCAAAACCAGACACAGTATTCCAAGTGAGGCCTGACCAAGGACTTGTACAAGGGTGGACTGACTCCTCTACAGTTGTCACTATACTATGCTTAGTGCTTTAGACAGTCTCAAAATGACTCCATAAGAAGATCCTGCTCAGAAAGCAATGTTCTTTTATAGGCAGGCCCCATGAGGAATGAATCTCTGGGCTCTTCAATTGAAGAAGCTTCATGCTCCTCCACTATCACCTTATTTGTTCCTCCTCATTCATGCTCTGTGATTCACCAGGTCCTGCTTCTCACTACCTAAACCTCCCCGATGCGCCTGCGCTGATGCTTCTCAAAGTGGTTGGAAGTGGATAACTGAGTCCCACAAGGTTCTGTCCTGGGTCACCTTCTGTTCACTATGTATATCTTTAATGATTCAGGTATTGGGCCAGAGGGACTGGTGTCCAAATTTGCAGATGATACTGAAATAGAAGGCGTAGTAAATAATTCTGTGAGCCAAAGGAAGCTGCAAGGAAATATTGATAAAATGATGGAATGGACAAAAACATGGCAAATGGAATTCAATGTCAGTTAATTTGAGGATGTACATTTTGGTTAAAAAAAAATACTTTCGGGAAAGCTGGGCGATGTGGAAGAGCAGTGGCATGGGGGGTGGTTCAAGTTCATAAGGTGTTAAAAGCAGCACCTCAAGTAGATAAGGCCATTAACCATAGCTCATTATGTGCTTATGTTATTTCAAGATAGGCTAACATGAAGAGGGTCCTTCAGCCAATATGATCTAATCCTACACTACCAAGCCTGATGTCTTCCTATTACAGCTTTAACATCCACCAGTACAAGCAGGCAGGACCTCGGTTTCACAGCTCATTCAAAGAAGAACACCTCTGATAATACAGCACAGCCTCAATAGTGCGCTTGAATGCCAATTCTATACTCAAATCCTGTTGTGGGACTTCGAACCCCTAACCTTCTGGCCCAGAGGCAAGAGTGATACAATCTGAGCCAAGTTGATACTATGCTCATTCCAATATCCCTGCTGTTTACCTTAGCTTCTTTGAATCAGTGGATTTCAATCTTTTGTGGTTAAAATCTCCCTCCTTCACCCTACTAAATTAATTTGTTGTCTATCCCTGTCCTAACCTTGATAACTCCCTAGAACTTTTCAACTTTTTGTCAAGCAAAATTTAATCTCGTCACATCTAGCTTCACCTGTCCTGAAATCACTAGTGACTTCAATGTTCATCATCAGCAATGGTTCCACTAATGCTGAGTCCTTTGCTCTCTTGAGTGACCTTGAACAACTTGTCAGCCTACCTGTTACCCAAGTTGGACCAGTATTTCAGCTAATCTCCAAAAACCTTTCCTCACCTTCAGAGACGTGAGTACATGATCCAGGCTGACACTTCAGTCTAACACTGAGCGAGTGCTACAGTGTCAGAGGTGCTGTCTTTCAGATGAGACATTAAACTGAGGCCCCTGTTTACTCTCTCAGGTGAATGTAAAATATCCCATGGCACTATTTGAAGAAAAGTGTCCTGGTCAATATTTATCCCTCAACCAACACCACGAAAAACAGCAGAATCTGGCATGTGTCTCTTTGCTGTGAGGCCTTGCTGTGCATAGAAAGAAAGAAAAACTTGCATTTATATAGCACCTTTCATGACCACCAGACATCCCAAAGTGCTTTACAGCCAATGAAGTGCTTTTTGAAGTATAGTCACTGTTGTAATGTAGGAAGGGCAGCAGCCAATTTGCACCAGATATTTCCCTACATTTCAACAATGCCTACACTTCGAAGTACCTCATTGGCAGTACGTCCTGACGTCGTGAAGAGAGCTATGTAAATGCGAGTTCCTTCCTTTTTCCTTTCGTCCAGCTCTAACTCTTAGAATGTATCTGTCTCATTAGACTATTCTGATCACTATCTCATATCCACCTCTTTCAGAATACCCAGCAACAAATCACACTATATAAATCAGTCCCTCGCTGTGTGGCAGTATAAATCAACCAACTACGACAGTCTTTGAGAATTCTTTGCTGCATTTACCTAGTTCAATTGTGGCTTTTACTCTTCTTATCTATCAGCACCAGTGAAGTAACTGATGTTATTGTCACTGACTTGGAAGGTTTCATACCTCACTCCTCCCCTACTGTCAAATCTGGTGTTGCACCTTGGTTCAGCCATGCCTGCCATTCTACTACTAAATGCAGCTTTATTGAGAAGGTATATCAACCTGTGTCTTCCTGGCCCTTAGCAGTTGTTACTCCTCATTCCTTCCCAAAGCTGTCTCTTGTAACTTCTAGGGATATTTCTCTCCACCTCTTTTTTGTTGGCATGATATAATTACTAACTCTCCTAAAGGAAAAGCTGATCTTTTTGGTTCACTTTTCTCCTCAAACTCTACTATTAATGAGCGCAATAAAGATCATTCCTCCATTTCTCTATCTGTTCAACCATTGTGTCAAACAGTTTTAACCACCCTTAGTCTGTCAGTTCCTCTGCAGACTGAACTACAATAAGATCTCTGATCCCTCCCATCAAGATATATGCCTCCAAACTTACCCTGTCCTATGTCATTTTTTAAATCTTTCTAACTCTCACTCCATATTTCAAATCAAATCAAATCAAATCAACTTTTATTGTCATTGTTAGTGCACAAGTGCAGTACAACGAAATGTAGGCTTGCGGCTCCCGAGAGTGTACATTTAGATTAAGACATTTAAACATTCAACATACATTTGGCTTGTAATACATTAACATAAACATAACCATAATAAAGTGCATTGGCAGATGTGCAGGCTTTAGAGTTTATTTGTGGAGTTCAGTAGGATGACAGCCCTGGGAAAGAAGCTGTTCCTAAATCTGGTCGTTCGGGTGCGAATGCATCTGTAGCGTCTCCCAGATGGCAGGAGGGCGAACAGACTGTGGCTGGGGTGGGTAGGGTCTTTGATGATGGTCCGTGACCTCCGTAAACAGCGTTTCAGGTATATGTGCTCTATGGTCGGTAGCCGGGTGCCGGTAATGCGTTGGGCAGTTTTGACTACCCGCTGCAGGGCTTTCCGGTCATAGTAGCTACAGCTGCCATACCATACTGTGATACAGTTTGTCAGGATGCTCTCTATTGTGCAGCGGTAAAAGTTAGAGAGGATCAGGGGTGCTCTTTAGAAATGTGCTCATAGTCACTTTATCCCGAAAAAGAATGTTCCCGATTTGAGCTTCTGCTCTAGTGCCCTTCGTACTTTCCAAGGAAATGGAAATCTGCTGTCAACTCTCAAACAATATATCAACTTGAAAGTTCTGACCAAATCCACGATCGGTAATACAGATTTTTTTCATATGGCTGTTCCATTGCTGATGTTGTTGCTATGCAGTGCGCATCTGAAACTCCTCTTGAACACTTTGGTGCATCATCTATCATTGCCTTGGGCAACTCCAAAACATTTCACAGGGTCTGGCACCATGCAGTTCTAAAAAAGTTATCATATGACCTGCCACCAAAGCTGTGTTCATGGCTATCCAGTTTCCTCTCAAGTTATTCTATCTGTGCTGTAGCTGATGGCTCATCCTATGATTTAGCTCCCTAGGGTCTGTTCTCTAACCCACTCTATTCCTCCTTCATATAATGCCCTCCTCCACTTATTCTCCAAACCCAGTCCACTCTTTTGTTGATAATTCTACCCTACAGTCATCAATGTCTTTCAGATCATAAGTCTTCAGAATACACAACATCCCAGTGCTTTTGCACTGAAATGGCTAAACAACTTCATTTTACCCATCTTCGATGGAGCAATGAAAATATTGTTTCTTTCAATTCTTCAGCACAGTTTGCTTATGTCTCTTGCAAGTCTAACTAGCAGCTATGTCCCATTAACTTTAATGGCCTCACCTTTAGTCTTTCTCATCTGTCAACATTCTTGTCCTCATTATCTCCTCTGACCTTAAATAAAGCTCTCACATTTCCGCCATTGCTAAAACTATCCAAATGCTCGGTTTCCTCTTTCATGCCAAACACTTCTTTTCTCCTTAATCATTCTTAACTATAAAGCTCCACTCAGAAAAGATTATCTTGGGAGGGTCTTTTAACATCTCTCGCACCCCGAGATAGGATAGAAGAAGAAACTTGTTATCTGATAGGCACTCTTTCACCACTGGCCTCCAACCTGCCTTTCTGTGTCGTAAGCGGTCTTGTCCCCCTCGCTCTGTTTCATTGCGAGTACCCTCATCCTTGCTCCTCTGTACTTTCCTGCCTTGTTCCTTTCCACTGCAAAATGCCATGCTACATGCTATTCTCTTCCTGCCTCACTTTGCTGAAATTAAAACTGTGCGGTCTCCTACTCTAACTCACAAGTTAAAAGCAGTGTAACTCTTTGACTGTCTTATTACTTGGCACCTTCTATAATCTTCGGGCTTTTAAAACCCAAGCTGGGCATCACCTTATTAACTACTTCCGGATTTACCTAATCTTTTCTTTTACTCTTTTCAACTGCGGTGGAGTCCTGCATCATGGGCCTTTGCCCTTCACCTCGGTGTCTCAATAAAAGAAAATTCACATTAGGAAATAGGAAGAGGGGGGAGAATTGAAAAACGTGGATTCTTTGAAGAAGCATCTCTGATCCCTCAGTGGGGGAGCATAGAAGCCCAAGTAGTGAAGTTATGAAACACTTGAGTTGATAGCATAACCCAAGTTCCTTGAATTTAATAATTTTGATTGTAAGGTATCGCAGATTCTGATCTAAACCACTGGATGGCGCACTGCGCGATAGTAGACACTTCAGTTTGAGGGAAGAATTGGGGACGAAGAAAAACTGATTGGGATCAATCCAATCCCACAGAAGCAGACCCATCTTTTGGCCAGTTTACTGTGTGACAATTGGTGACGGCGTAGCAGCCATGTGGCCCAGAGTATTGAAGCACGGTGGCAGGTTGCAGCCAGCGTGGACCTAAAGGTAGAAAATGGGGGAAAGATTAAAAAAAAACGAGCGTGCAGAGCAATATGGCTATTGTCATTTATGGAGCTTTCCATGCAGTGGCAGTTTAGTAACTACATTAGTGCTACAGATCATACTTCTGTTTTAGGCAATAGGTACTGTGCGCTAAGAGGTCTGCAGGAACATTTAATAAAGAGGGCTTTCTTGTAAAGTAATGAATTATATTGGTGGCTGCCAGGGAAGTAAATACCGTATTCATTAAGAAAACTTGGAGTAAAAAGATTGCTATCTCAAAAAGGTTCCTGTAAAATGCCACGGTATAGAGATGGTGGGTGTTTGAAGGCTGCATGAAGAGGTTTTTAGGAAAGCCATTTTGTCTCCTATCCAAAACATGTGGTGTACTTTCTTCCTTAAAAATGGGCAGTTTTTAAACCTCATAACAAGTTATTGAATTAACAGGATTGTGGCTTATTTTTCCTTTTTGGAGTTTTGGCACGATTTTGTTTTTTTAAAAGCACTTATTACAGTAGAATTCTGATTCTAGTATATTTCTTTCCTGAAGTCTTAATTTGTTCCTGATGCAAGTTTGGTATGGAGCAACTTTTCCCCCCAATTTTCTTCTCATCTGAATTCTTACTGTGTTATTTATGAATGCTGATAGTCCCTTGAAAGTAACTTCATGACCCTTGAGAGGCTATTTGACTGCCGAGAAGGGGGGGGGGGGGGGGCGGGGGGCAGTAATCACAACCGAGCCCGATCTAGTCTGCATCCAATGTACACACACACACACACACACAGACACACACATGGAGTTTCCAGGAGTTGTAACTGAATAGGGATCAGAAGCAGAAAACCGGGGCGGATTGCTTCATTCCCTCGCTCAGGGATGCCGAGGCCATTTGTAGCACTTCCACCACCGCCCCGGCCGACGTGAGCTTCCAGTTCGGTGGCTGGGCTCCAATTTGAACGAGCTGGTGTTGGTTGCCTCCAGAGGGGCCGGGAATAAAGTAATGATTTTCCTTGGTGCCCCTGGAGCCAGCAGCGCTGCCGGCTGCCGCAAATATAACTGTTGCTACTTATTTCACAGGCCACTATTGTTTCTGCCTGTGAGTGGGCTAAATATTCAGCTTGACCATACAGGCTAGTGATGCATTTTTCCCATTTCTGGCAAAGACAGGATCTCTCCTTCCCCCCACCGCCACCCCACACCATTGGACAAGGAATGGCAAGTAGAAACGAAATTGTAAATTGAGACTTTCAAGTAATAGTGCATACACCAAGAGCCTTGGACTGCTGTTATATGTTTAACCCTGCACCTCTTACCAATAAGCAATAAAACATATTTATAACGATTCAAAATAATGGGCCATGATTTGTTGTGACAGGGCACCTATCGGCATCTGCTGTTAGTTAGATTTGCCCTCGCACGCTCAGGTTTTTCGGGGTTTTTTTTGGCGCGGCAAATTGCTGAAAGTGCGAGCTGGTAACGTCGCAGCGAGGGAAGCAGGGCATCTGGGACCCGAGTGCACAGGCCAAGCGACTGGGCATCTCCTTAACCAATCCGATTGAAGGATTTGTGAAATGAACAACGCAAGAAGGAAGCAGAAAATTAGAGTGGGTGAATTCAATGTCAAATCAGATGCAGAAATAGAAATGAAGAGCAGGAAAGAAAGATTAAAAGAGAGAGAGGAAAAAGAGCGACAGAAAGGTAAAGTAAAAAAAGTTTTAATTTTACATTTTTAAAAATTCAAACAATTAAAACCTGAAGGAATGAGACGCCACAATTTTAACAGTTAATTTTCATTGTCAGAGACTTAACTTTCTGTGGTGAGTTTAGTTCGTATCTACTGCATAAATCACAGAATCATAGAACGGTTACAGCACAGTAGGAGGCCACTCGGCCCGTCGAGCCTATGCCGGCTCTCTGCAAGAGCACTTCAGCTAGTCCCACTCCCCTGCCCTTTCCCCGGAGCCCTGCAAATTTCTTTCCTTCAGGTACTTATCCAACTCCCTTTTGAAAGCCGTGATTGAATCTGCCTCCACCACCCTTTCAGGCAGTGCATGCCAGATCTTAACCACTCGCTGCGTAAAAAAGTTTTTCCTCATGTCGTCTTTGGTTCTTTTGCCAATCACCTTAAATCTGTGTCCTCTGGTTCTCGACCCTTCCGCCAATGGGAACAGTTTCTCTCTATCTACTCTGTCCAGACACCTCATGATTTTGAACACCTCGATCAAATTTCCTCTCAATCTTCTCTGCGCCAAGGAGAACAACCCCAGCTTCTCCAGTCTATCAACGGAACTGAAGTGCCTCATTCCTGGAATCATTCTTGCAAATCTTTTCTGCACCCTCTCTAAGGCTTTCACATCCTTCCTAAAGTGTGGTGCCCAGAATTGGACACAGTGCTCCAGTTGGGGCCGAACCAGTGTTTGATACAGGTTCATCATAATTTCCATGCTTTTGTACTCTATACCTCTATTCATGAAACCCAGGATCCCATAAGCCTTTTAACTGCTTTCTCAACCTGCCCTGCCACCTTCAATGATTTGTGCACACATACCCCCAGGTCTCTCTGTTCGTGCACCTCCTTTAGAATTGTACCCTTTGGTTTATACAGGTAGACTATCCTTTATCCGAAAACCTCGGGACCAGCCGAGTTTCGGATAAAGGAGAATTTCGGATTTCGGAAGGTGGGTCGGCAGGGGTCCGCGGGGGGGTCGGCGGGGGTCCGCAGGGGGGGGGTCGGCGGGGGGTCGTGCGCACGACTTACGCTGTCAGTCGGGGCCGGCGGGGTCCGCGGGGGGGTCGGCGGTTGTCGGGGCTGGCGGGGTCGGCGGTTGTCGGGGCCGGCGGGGGGGATCGGCGGTTGTCGGGGCCGGGGGGGTCGGCGGTTGTCGGGGCTGGCGGGGTCGGCGGTTGTCGGGGCCGGCGGGGTCCGCGGGGGGGGGTCGGCGGGGGGTCGTGCGCACGACTTACCCTTTATCCGAACTTCCGAAACCGGAACCCTCTAAAAACCAAAGGTTTTTTCGTTCGTACGCACGACTTACGCTGAACGAAAAAACCTTCGGTTTTTAGAGGGTTTCGGTTTTCGGAAGTCCGGATAAAGGGTAGTCTACCTGTATGTCCTCTCTTCGTTCATTCTACCAAAATGTATCACTTCACACTTTTCTGTGTTAAATTTCATCTGCCTCATGTCCACCCATTTCACCAGCCTGTCTATGTCTTCCTGAAGTCTATCACTATCTTCCTCACTGTTCACTATACTTCCAAGTTTTGTGTCATCTGCAAATTTTGAAATTGTGCCCTGTACACCCACGTCCAAGTCATTAATATATATCAAGAAAAGCAGTGGTCCTAGAGCCGACGCCTGGGGAACACCACTGTATACCTTCTTCCAGTTCAAAAAACAACCGTTCACCACTGCTCTCTGTTTCCTGTCACTTAGCCAATTCCGTATCCATGCTGCCACTGTCCCTTTTAGTCCATGGGCTTCAACATTGCTGGCCAAGCCCATTATGTAGCACTTTGTCGAACGCCTTTTGGAAATCCATGTACACTACGTCAACTGCATTACCCTCATCAACCCTTTCTGTTACCTCATCAAAAAACTCGATCAAGTTAGTTAAACATGATTTGCCTTTAACAAATCCGTGCTGGCTTTCCTTAATTAATCCACACTTGTCCAAGTGACTATTAATTTTGTCCCTGATTACTGTTTCTAAAAGCTTTCCCACTACCGAGGTCAAACTGACTGGCCTGTAGTTGCTGGGTTTATCTTTACACCCTTTTTTGAACAATGGTGCAACATTTGCAATTCTCGAGTCCTCTGGCACCACCCCCGTATCTAAGGAGGATTGGAAGTTATGGCCTGTACCTTATGGTCTGCAATTTCCTTCCTCAACTCCCTCAGCATCCTAGAATGCATTCCATCCGCTCCTGGTGATTTATCTACTTTAAGTATAGCCAGCCTTTCTAATATCTCCTCTTTATCAATTTTTATCCCATCAAATATCTCCACTACCTCCTTCTTTACTATGTCTGTGGCAGCATCCTCTTCCTTGGTAAAGACAGATGCAAAGTACTCATTTAGCACCTCAGCCATGCCCTCTGCCTCCAAGCATAGGTCTCCTTTTTGGTCCCTAATCGGCCCCACCCCTCCCCTTACTACCCTTTTACTATTTATATGCCTATAGAAGACTTTTGGATTACCTTTTATGTTGGCTGCCATTCTATTCTCATACCCTCTCTTTGCCCCTCTTATTTTTCACTTCTTCTCTGACCTTTCTATATATAGCCTGATTCTCAGATGTATTTGCAACCTGACATCTGTCATACGCACTCTTTCTCTGCTTCATCATATTCTCTATCTCTTTTGTCATCCAGGGAGCCCCGACTTTAGTTGCCCTGCCTTTCCCCCTAGTGGGAATGTACCTCAACTGTACCTGAACAATTTCCTCCTTAAAGGCAGCCCATTGTTCCATTACAGTTTTGCCTGCCAATCTTTGATTCCAGTTTATCCGGGCCAGATCCGTTCTCATCCCATTGAAATTGGCCTTCCCCCAGTTCAACATTTTTACTCTAGATTGCTCCCTGTCCTTTTCCATAGTTAATCTAAACCTTATGATACTATGATTACTGTTCCCTAAATGGTCACCTACTGACACTTGCTCCACTTGACCTACCTCATTCCCCAGATCCAGATCCAGCAATGCCTCCTCCCTCGTCGGGCCGGAAATATACTGATCAAGAAAGTTCTCCTGAACACACTTCAGGAATTCTTCCCCTTCTCTGCCCTTAACACTATTACTATCCCAGTCTATATTAGGATAAATGTGAGAAGTCACACAACACCAGGTTATAGTCCAACAGCTTTATTTGAAATCACAAGCTTTCGGAGCACTGCTCCTTCATCAGGTGAAGTGAAGAGATGCATATAGACACAGCATATATAGTCACAGAACACTGCCAGATGATTACAGGTAATCTTTCTAACTGCCCTTTATCACACCTCGGCAGAGAGATAATCACAGCAACTGACTATATATGCTGTGCCTGTATGCTTCTCTTCACTCCACCTGACGAAGGAGCAGTGCTCCGAAAGCTTGTGATTTCAAATAAAGCTGTTGGACTATAACCTGGTGTTGTCACATTTGTCCACCCCAGTCCAACACCGGCATCTCCACATCATGTATATTAGGATAGTCCCCCATTAGTACTACTCTATAGTTCTTGCACCTCTCTGTAATTTCTCTGCAAATTTGCTCCTCGATATCTTTACCACGATTTGGTGGTCTGTAGAATACACCTAGTAGTGCAATGGTACCTCTATTATTTCTTAACTCTAGCCATATAGATTCTGTCCTTGACCCCTCCAGAACATCCTCCCTCTCCAGCACTAAAAATGCAGCAACTTCATGCCATTCCGTGCATTTCAATGGTGAGACAGACAGCGAGATGCCATTTTTGCGGAGCTAACCACGGAGCAATGTATCTCAGACAACAACTTTTGGATTTCCTCATTTAACCGCGCATTTGCCCCTCGCCTGAAGTTGCCATAAATAACGGCAAGTGCTATTAGCCTCGGCGTCATTTTGACAGTAAATTATGGGCCATAATTTCAACAACTTACATTTCAGTAGTGCTGCTCAAATAGCTCAGAGATATCTCAGAGTATTTCAAGTGGGAGCAGTGAACAAGCAGTAACAAGCAGAGAACCAGGGGGTGCGTGGGGCAGGAGATATATGGCGAGAGGAGATAATTGAGATAGGGTGGAGTGAGACCTTGGAGCGATTCCAAAGTAAGGACAAGGATCTTGAAATCATTTCTGACTAAAAGAGTTTTATTAAATATACAAAAATGGAGAACTTGTTGGTGCAGTTAGTTAGATGCCTTTTCATCTCTATCCCTGACTAATGCGGTAAAAGTCTCTGCCAGCAGTAAATAAAATAAATTTGATCAGTCTAAACCGAAGCTAAAACTCATGTTCTTGCCAAATTTAGTGAAAAAAATGTGATGAGACTTGTGGAATTTGCAGAGAAAGCACTAATAACTATTTGACTGTGTTGAACCTTTCTCGGATTCCTGCTCCTCCAAAAATGGATTAACGAACTTTAGCAAAAGGATTGCGGAACAAATATTTATTGCTTATTAAGGCCTTTTTCAAGCCACTCAATGGGAACCCCCCCCCCCCCCACAATGCCCAATTGCACTGAGTGTTTAAAGTCAGGGTAGGCTAGGCATTAGTCATTTGAAGATTTGGAATTATCAGCATAGCAGTCATAGAAGTGTTTAGTACAGAGGAGTCTTCTACTCCACAACGACTGCTGAATTTGATTTTGTGAAGGACGGGGAGAAGAGGATGTTTTTGGTCACAAGTTGTTTGTGTTTAATGTGGTTTGTGAGTGAATTTTGTCCTTGCATGGTGTGAACTTCTGCATTTTTCCTCTTGGTTGAGAGCACAGAGGTGATGGCAGACTATATTAAACGGACAAACTGCATACCATACAGAAGGCCCAACAACTGTATCTGCAACAGACCCTGATGAACTTGCATCAGTGCCAGGAACGTCTTTTTCTGGAGTCCCTGTGGACTCTTTGCATTCAGAGGTGCTGACTGCCACTGGTGCAGCGACAGGTAATGAAACAGAACTACTGCTAATGTGACCAACCAGTCACTGGTCCACTCATGTCACTGCTGGAGGGCATCTCCTCACAAGGCCCACTGATCTGTCTAAACACAGAATACTGGGCCTCTATAAAGTCTCTGTATGCCTCTCTCATGATTGCCTGCAACTATTCACCATGTGAGTTGAAGCCAGCCCATCTTGGAATTTATTACATAGAATTAACAGCACAGAAACAGGCCATTTGGCCCAATCAGTCTATGCCGGTGTTTATGCTCCACACCAGCCTCCTCCCACCCTACTTTATCCAGCCCAGGGTTCGGGCCCCTCTGGGGCCAATATATCCTTCCTGGGGTATGGTCACTAAAATGGAACGCAGTGCTCCAGATGAGGTCTGACCAAGGCTCCGTACAATGGAAGCATAACTTTCTAATATTTGTGTTCCAACCCCTTTGAGATAAAGGCTGTTACCCTTTTTGATTATTTTTTATACCTGTGCACTAGCTTGTAGTGATTTGTGTACAAGGACACCTAAATCCCTTTGCTGTCACCATTAAGAAAATATTCATATTTGTCTTTCTTAGATCCAAAGCGGATGACCTCACACTTCCCCACATTGAACTCCATCTGCCACAGTTTTGCGTCCTAACTTAATGTCAAATTTGCACCTCAAAGACTCCATAACAGCAGTGGGACATTCTTGAGAGATTCCACTACTGTGCCTATTGTCTGCATAGCTGCAGTTCCCACTGTAAATGCCATTGGTGTTACCACATTTTCAATGGTAGACACCCAGTGCAGACAGCTGGTTCTCCAATATATCACTTGTGAGTAATTACATCCATATCTAGATTTTGGCATCCCCAAATATCCAAACACTACACAAGTGATAGCCAGACGTCCCACAGGCTCAAGTGAGTATTCAGTATGGCCCTGTGGCTGTATCAGCCTCAGTTAGAAAACAGGTCCACTAAGGTCTGTATCTTTAAGAGTGGCATCAGCTGGCCCCACATCAACCCGCCCCACTGCTACCTCTTCATTATAACTGTGCTCAGTGCCTCATCCTCCTGTATTTCCACAGTCATATCACTATCTAATTCTCACAAAGTGCTTTTATCTGTGCTGGAAATGTGTGATTTTATTTTCTCTAACAGCAAGGCACAATACAGAGTGCACACTCTCGGCACAGAGAGACCCGCTCCACTTATCTACGTTCAAAGAGCTTCGGAGCAGGTTATCAGATCCAAGGACCCCCAAATGTGTAGAGAGGTGCTGCGGGAGTTTAACAGAGCATGGCCAAGCTTCCATGGGTATGCCTAGCGTATTGTCTTTAGATGTTATCTGGAACCAACTGGGAAGAATACCGGTCCCCATTGAACAGTAAATCCAGCTGTCCACCGTGGCTCAGTGGTAGCATTCTTGCTTCTCTGTCACATGGTCGTGGGTTCAAGTTCTACTCCAGAGACTTATGTAACCTAGGCCAACACATTAGTGCTGCACTGTTGGCGATGTCATCTTTTGGATGAGATGTCTTCCCTCTCAGGTGGGCGCCAAAGATCCCATAGCACGATTCGGAAAAGAGCAGGGGAGTTCTTCTTCTGTCCTGGCCAATATTTATCTCTCAAGCAACCTCACTAAAAATAGATGATCTGGTTATTAATCTCAATGCTATTTGTGGGACCTTGCTATGTGCAAATTGGCTTTGATGTCTCCCTATGTTCCAACATTGACTACACTTCATAAAGTACTTCATGGGTTGGAATGCATTTGGAATCCTGAGGTCATGAAAGGTGCTTTGTAAATGCATGGTCTTTATTTCTTTCCTCCCTCCCTCCTTTTCTCTTTTTTTTCTTTTCCTCCCTCCTTTCTTTCCTCTTTTTCTTTCCTTTCTCTCTTTCCTCCTTTCTCTCTTTCACCCTTTCTCTCTCCCTTTCACTCTCTCCTTTCTTTTTCCCTCCTTTCTCTCTTTCTCTCTCTCTTTTTCTCTTTCTATCTTTCCTTCCTTCTAGTAGAGCCAGGCCAACTGGTCAATTATCAAAAGTGCCCTGGAGTGCTGTAGACTTGCCTGGTTCAGCTATTGGACTTCAGAGACAGCCATACAGGCTTAACTAGATTCTAAACTTCCATCACCAGACATAACATCTTGGGGCTAATCTTCACCCCAATTATACCCTTCTTACCTGCCCACCCATGAGGATAGATCAAGTGTGTGATGGTTGTTGTTGTTCTGGTGAATTTTGCTCGTTAGTTTCTAGTAGAAGACAAGCGTGTTTTTCTTGCTCTATAAAGATAACAGGTGGTACATCATGAATATATAAGCAATTTATCCTATGGGTACTGCATTCTCATTATATGCTTTATTATGCTCCTGTGCACAATCATTGGTTGTGGAGCCATGAGTGTAAATTGTGTGCAGTTTTGGTCACCTTACCTGAGGAAGGACGTTCTTGCCATGGAGGGAGTGCAGCGAAGATTCACCAGGCTGATACCTGGGATGGCAGGAATGACGTATGAGGAGAGATTGTGTCGATTGGGCTTATACTCACTGGAGTTTAGAAGATTGAGAGGGGATCTCATCGAAACCTATAAAATTCTGTCAGGTCTGGACAGACTAGATGCAGGAAGGATGTTTCTGATGGCCGGGGAGTCCAGAACCAGGGGTCATAGTCTAAGGATAAGGGGTAAGCCATTTAGGACTGAAATGAGGAGGAATTTCTTCACCCAGAGAGTGGTGAACCTGTGGAATTCTCTGCCACAGAGGGCGGTGGAGGTCAGTTCATTAAATATATTCAAGAAAGAGTTGGATATATTTCTTGAGGCTAAAGGGATCATGGGATATGGGGAGAAGGCAGGGACAGGGTACTGAAATTGGATGATCAGCCATGATCTCATTGAATGGCGGAGCAGGCTCGAAGGGCCGAATGGCCTACTTCTGCTCCTATCTTCTATGTTTCTATGTTGAATATCTGAACAATGTAGTACATAGAATAACTTATTTATTTTCCTCCAGCATCCAAAGATTCCATGGCCTCGAATTTCATTGAGCCGTGGAGGCGGGCTTGGAGGTGTGTGGGGGGTTAAAATCGCAAAAACTGGCAGGCGGGACCCCCCCCCCCCCCCCCCGGTTCCCGACTCCGAGCAATTTTAACTCAGGCGTGTCAGATGGTCCCGACTCCATCCCGCATCCAACAGGCGGGACTGGTCGTTAAGGCCCTTAACAACCACTAAATGGCCTCTATAATCCTATTTTGAAAGGCCCTTGCGAATTTAACCCTTTTCCCACATGAAACACGCCTGGTGGGAAACACGAATGTGAAACCTGGTGGGAGCACTATTGGATTGCTGACCATCAACTGCTGGTCAACCATTAAAGAGGAGATTTGATCAGCCATGATTTGCAGGTGGCAGGACTTAGTGGTCTCAGGTCTGAGGCAACTTTTAGAAGGCTTAACCACACCTGTGGAAGGTTGGAGCCTCACACACATCTCCAGTGTGACCTCCTGGGAAACCCCTCTCGCCACCTGCACTCAGCGCTTCCTCAATGGAGGCATATACCAGAAGCATGGGAGCCATTTATTTCCTTCCCATCTGGGCATTAGAGGAGCTCGAGCACCAGCCGCGGCAGCAGCATAACCAGGAACAACAGCAGCAGCACCAGCAGCAGCAGCAGGAGTGCCAGGCTGCTGCTCACCCACCTGAAGCTGCACAGGCCAGAAGGGGCCAGCGCCTGGAAGCCCGTCGGTGCAGGAAATACCCCCCAAACAGGGTCTACAGACGCAGGGTCATCTACCTCAACATGTCTGAGCAGCAGTGCCAAAGGCGGCTCCGACTTTCGCGAGAGGTAGTGACTGACATCTGCGCAATGCTACAGCAAGACCTGCTGCCCAGAGGACCAGGTGGACACTCCTTACCAGTGGCCATCAAAGTCACCACCGCACTCAACTTTTTTGCCTCAGGCTCATTCCAGGGATCAGCAGCAGACATCAGCAGCATCTCCCAGGCGGCCGCACACACTTGCATCACGCAGGTAACCGATGCCCTCTTTGCCCTCGCGCACAATCACATCCATTTCACCAAGGATCGAGCAAGTGTCACGGCGCGAGCGGTTGGATTAGCTCATCTGGCAGGCTTTCCAAGGGTGCAGGGCGTCGTTGACTGCACACATGTGGCCCTTAGGGCATCCCATCGCAATCCAGGTATTTTTGTCAACCGCAAGGGCTTCCACTCCCTCAACGTTCAGCTTGTGTGTGACCACAAAAAGGAAATTTTGCATGTTTGTGCCATGCACCCTGGCAGTTGCCATGACTCTTTCATACAGCGCCAGTCTAGTGTGCCTCCACTATTCAGGCCGCCAGACCAACTTAACGGCTGGCTACTTGAAGACAAGGGCTATCCCCTGAGGACGTGGCTAATGACGCCGTTGAGGAGACCAGCCAACGAAGCTGAGGAGAGCTACAACTCCAACCACATTTCCACCAGATCCATTATCGAGCAAACCATCGGTTTGCTGAAGATGCGCTTCAGATGCCTGGATAGATCAGGTGGAGCCCTACAGTACTCTTCAATTCAATTTTATTTGTCATATATGCAGCAGACGTGTGTACTGCACAATGAAATGTTGATTTTTACGAGTCCTCCCAACATTGGAATAAATATGGCATAGCAATGATAAAAATACTAATAGAATACAGTAATAATAAATAAAACAACAATAATAAATAATAATAGATTATTCGTTCATGAGTCTTATGGCCTGGGGGTAGAAGCTGTTTCGAAACCTGCTGGTACGAGACCGTATGCTTCGGTATCTCTTAACGGACGGGAGCAGGGCGAAGAGGTTGTGGCTGGGGTGGCTCGCGTCTTTAATGATTCTCAGGGCCTTCCCCTGGCACCTCTCGGGGTAGGTATCCTGGACAGCAGGTAGTTTAATTCCTATAGTATGTTGTGCAGCTTTCACCACCATCTGTAGAGCCTTGCGGTCTGTGGTGGTGCAGTTGCCATACCAGGTAGTGATGCAGCCGGACAGGATACTCTCGATGGTGCACCGGTAGAAGTTGGTGAGAATCTGGGGGGCCATTCCAAATTTCTTCAGTCTCCTGAGGAAGAACAGGCATTGGCATGCCTTCTTGGTTATGACGTCGATGTGATGGGACCACGTTAAGTCCTCCGTAATGAATACACCCAGGAATTTGAAGCTGCTGACCCTCTCCACCTCAGCCCCTTCGATGTAGATTGGGGTGTGTCCCTCCCCCTGCCGCTTCCTGTAGTCCACGATCATCTCCTTTGTTTTGCTGATGTTGAGGGAGAGGTTGTTGTACTTGCACCATTCTGCTAGGGCTCTTACCTCCTCCCTGTAGCCTGTCTCGTCGCCATCTGTGATCAGGCCTACAACTGTAGTGTCATCAGCAAACTTGATGATGGAGTTGGAGTTGTGCGTGGCCACGCAATCGTGAGTAAACAGTGAGTACAGAAGGGGGCTGAGCACACAACCCTGGGGAGCTCCCGTGTTCAGGATCAATGTGGAGGAGGTATTACTGCCTATTTTCACCACCTGGGGTCTGCCCGTTAGGAAGTCCAGGATCCAGTTGCATAGGGAGGTGTTAAGTCCTAGCTCACTGAGCTTGTTGACAAGCTTGGAGGGGATAATGGTATTGAATGCTGAACTATAATCAATGAACAACATTCTCACATAGGTGTTCCTCTTATCCAGGTGTGATAAGGCAGTGTGCAGTACAGTGGCGATGGCATCATCACTAGATCTGTTTGGGCGGTAGGCAAATTGGAGTGGGTCCAGTGTGTCAGTTAGTAAGGAGTTGATGTGGGTTTTGACCAGCCTCTCAAAGCACTTCATGATGACAGAAGTGAGTGCTATGGGGCGGTAGTCGTTTAAACAGGTTACTTTTGTTTTTTTGGGGGACTGGAATAACCGATGTCATCTTGAAGCGGGTGGGGGCTACAGACTGGTACAGTGAACGGTTGAATATATCCGTAAACATGGCTGCCAGCTGGTCAGCGCATGCTCTAAGGACACGCCCAGGGATTCCATCTGGACCGGGTGCTTTGTGGGTGTTCACTCTCTTAAAAGTCTTGCTCACGTCAGCCATGGAGATTGAGAAGACCCGGTCGTCCTGAGCCGCGGGCGCCCTTGTAACAGGCCAGTTGTTGTTGGCCTCAAACCGGGCATAAAAAGTGTTAAGCTCATCCGGGAGAGAGGCATTGCTGGGCATGACACAGCTGGGTTTCCCTTTGTAGTCCGTAATAGATTGTAGTCCACTCCACATCCTTCGCGAATCTGAGCTATGATAGTGTGACTCCACTTTGTCCGTGTATTGTCTTTTTGCATTTTTGATGGTTTTTCTGAGGTCGTACCTTGATTTCTTGTACTCATCCATGTCCCCAGAGTTGAATGCGATGGACCGTGCTTTTAGCATAGCACGGATATCGCCATTTACCCATGGTTTCTGGTTGGGAAATGTTCGTATAACAATCCTCGGAACAACGTCGTCTATGCACTTGTTTATGAAACTAATGACTGAATCTGTACATGTGTTGATGTCATTGTCCGAGACATTCCGGAACATATTCCAGTCAGTGGAATCAAAACAGTCTTGTAACATAGCGTCTGATTGATCCGACCAGCGTTGTAGAGATCTCATCACAGGCTTTTCCTGTTTCAGTTTCTGCCTATAGGTGGGTAGCAGCAGGATGGAGTCGTGATCTGATTTGCCGAAGGGAGGGCGGGGGAGGGCCTTGTATCCATCCCGGAACGGAGTGTAAACGTGATCTAGTGTGTTCTTGGCTCGCGTTGGGCAGGTGATATGCTCATGGTATTTAGGCAGTACTTTCTTCAGATTGGCTTTGTTGAAATCGCCAGCCACGATGAATGCAGCCTCTGGATGGGAAGTTTCAAGCCTGCTAATGGTCCCATACAGCTCGTTTAGTGCCCTATTTGCGTCGGCCTGTGGTGGAATATACACCGCTGTAATGATCACGGATGAGAACTCTCTCGGGAGGTAGAAGGGTCGGCATTTGATCATCAGGTGTTCGAGGTCGGGTGAACCAGAAGATGTAAGTAGTTCCACGTCGGAACACCAGGAGTTGTTGATCATGAAGCATACTCCACCCCCTCTATTCTTCCCCGAGTCCTTTGTTCGGTCTAGCCGGTGAATGTTGAATCCCTCTGGTTGAATGGCCGAAGCCGGTATCGATGGATCAAGCCAAGTCTCAGTGAAAATCAAGACGTTGCAGTTCTTAATGTCTCGCTGGAAGGTGAGCCTCCCCCTGAGTTCGTCCAGCTTATTGTCCAGTGACTGTACATTCGCCAGGAGAATACTTGTTCACGTCGCCTCAGCTTCACTAATGCACCTGCTCGTCTGCTCCGCTTGTGCCGTTGTCGCTTCCTGATCACAGGAATGAAGTCAGGTAAGCTGGTGGGAGGGTAGATGGTAGTAGCAGCTGAATCCCAGTTCGAAAAATCGGGGGTAGGTCCTATATCCCCGGACGATCTTATGTCCAGAAGTGATTGACGGTCGTAGTGGATAAGCAAAGAAACAGTACGTACAAAAGTGTTTAATAATAACAATAAAATAATAAATAAGGTGGAAAGTTGGGGACGAGCTCGTAAAACAGCGACTACGCTCGTCGGTGCCATACTGGGTTTGGTGAGGGGAGGAGAGAGACCTGGCTGCGGGATCTGGAACAGGAGCAGCGAGGAACGAGAGGGCGAGGAAGGGACCCGGGAGCGGGTCCTGGCTAGTTGGGGGTGGCAGGGGGGGCAGCAAGGCTGGGGCCCGGGAGCAGGTCCTGGCCCATGGGGGGGGGGCAGGGGGAGCAGCGAGGCCTGGGCCCTGGAGCAGGTTCTGGCCGGCAGGGGGAGCGGGCGGAAAGCGGCGAGGCTGGGGCCCGGGAGCGGGACCTGACCAGCAGGGGCGGGGAGCGGCTAGGCTGGGGCCCAGGAGCGGGACCTGACCAGCGGGGACAGGGGGAACGGCGAGGCTGGGGCCCGGGAGCGGGTCCTGTCCAGCGGGGGGAGCGGGTGGAGAGCGGCGAAGCCGGGCCCAGGAGCAAGTCCTGGCCGGCGGGGGGAGCGGGCGGAGAGCGGCGAGGCTGGGCCCAGGAGCGTGACCTGACCGGCGGGGACGGGAGGAGTGGCGAGGCTGGGGCCCAGGAGCGGAACCTGACCAGCGGGGGCGGGGGGAGCGGCGAGGCCAGGCCCAGGAGCAGGTCCTGGCCGGCGGGGGCGGGGAGCGGTTAAACAGTAGAATACTTATAAAAAAAAACAACTAAACTACTAATACTAAAACTAGAATGCTAAATACTTAACAGTAGAATACTGTACTAAAAAACTAACAGTACGATATATTAAATACAACATTAAAATACCAGTTGGGGGGGGTGGAGCTCGTAAAACAGCAGCCATACAGGTCGGCGCTATCTCTAGAATCTCATATAACGTTTGGCAAAACTACAGCAGCCAGGGTCTCCAGAATCGTCGTGGTTTGCTGTGCACTTCACAACATGGCACAGCGTCATGGCTTGCAGATTCCTGAGGACCAAGTGGCTCCTCACACATCCTCCTCAGATGATGAGGAGGAGGAGGAGTGCAAAAATGAAAATCCTGCAGAGGCCCATCAACCAGCGGCAGCATTATGCGAGAACATTGCTGCCCGGGATGCAAGGAACGCACTCATCCTGGCCAGATTTGCTTAGTCTTGTCAATCAAACACTTTTGCCTCGCTGCTTTTTACCAGAGCTTTGACAATGGCCAAGAACCAGAGGATTCCTAGCACTCTGACCACCATACTGACAGTTGCAAGTATTCCTAAGGCCTCAATGTGGAAGTCCCAATAGCGAAATGACACACGCCACAACTGCAACATTTGCCATCAGAATTTTTATGTTCAATAACGACGTGATGGCATTTTTACAATAAGCACAAAATTGCACCCAAGTGACTACCCTTGTGACTATTTGTGCAGAATTTTCCTCTTATGCGTGCTCCTACGTGGTGCCTCCCCTGTGGCTTCAGCAGATGTAGAGGCCCCTTGCTCACTTTCCTGCTGCTCCTGTCTTGACACTTTTGGCGGGCATCCTCTGGGGTTGCGAGCCTGTCGGGGCTCGTCAACAGTCTGCTGCTCCTGCGGCTGTGCAGGGGTTGAGACGTCTACCTCACTTGGGTGTGGACTCCGGTGGGGCTCTGACCGAGGGCTCTGCAGTGGCATGGAAGTGTGAGCGCTTGGAGAGGAGCCCCCACTTCCTTGAGGTCTGCCACCAACCTCCCTCTCATGGGTCAGGTCCCCCTCAGCACCTGCAAGTGGCTGGAAAGCACCTTGCTGCACATCAGGGGGGCCATGGGGACCCGTATCTGCAATGGCAGTCCTACTCAGAAGGACTTCCATGAAGGTCTGGTTTCTCTGTTCAATAGATGCCCATCGCTCCTCAAGAGATGTCATTCTATTCTGAACAATGACCATGTTTTCCATACCCTGGCGACTAAGCTCCTCCATGGCCGTAGCCATCCTCTCCTCTTATGTATGGACCCAGAGGCAGAGGGTCGACATGCTGCTGAGCCAAGCTGGCAGAGTCCTGCGCCCTCCGACTAGGACTCTCCACTGCTATCCCTGTCTCCACAATCTGCTGATGCTCACTTGTGAGCTGTGATACACCAGGTGACAACACTACTCTATGTCCCGAAAGTCCCACCAAGGTGTGAGTGTCTGCGCTGGTGCTGCATGCGCTGAATCCTGCTGACACTGCGCCCTCAGAGGTTGCAGCTTCCTCTGAGGAGTCTGGCTGCTCAGCCTCTTCTTCCTGGCTAGGGGGGATGGATGCTCGTGATGGTCCTGTGGGGGAGTAAAGGAAAGAGTCAGAGATGTGATGCAAAGGCTACATGCACATAGCTTTTTGCAGATGCTCATAAGTCCATCTGTTACAGCTTCACAATCATTATCAGCGACTCATGCAATGTCAAAGAGAAAGATGGGAAACTTTTCTGTCACCAGCTTGCTGTGTTACACCCATCTGTCCGTCCCCCACGCGCGAATCATCCTCTATTCCCATAATTTCCAGGACGGCCTCCTCCCAGGGGGTCAGGTGGGCTATTGAGGCTGTCCCTCCTCCTGTCCTGGCTCGCTCTCTTTTGTTGTGAGTTCTCTTTTCCTGCAATGAGGGAGACAAGTGGAGGTTGAGTGAGAATGAAGGAGTGAGTGTAGAGATTGCATAGCATAGATACTTAGAAGGAGACAAAGATGGAGTGAGGTTGCAAGACCAAGGGCCCTCCCTGTGTGTTGTCAGTTGTGTTCAAAGCATCAGAGTGATAGGGAGTGTGAGGGCTGCATGGTCGAATAGTTCTGTGAATGTGAGCATAGACAGAGAAGGAATGGGTAAGGGTGCATGGATGTCAGTGTCAAGTGGGATGTGGAGGAAGAGATTGCTAAAGCTGAGTGCTGGTGAGGGGAGGTAATGGGGATCAGATTGAGGGTGATGGGAAATTCATACTCACTTTTCCAGTGCGCGGAAGGTCATGAAATCTTTTCCTGCACTGTATCCAGGTTCTGCGGGTGACTCCCAAGGAGTTGACCTCCTCAGCCACCTGCATCCACACTGCCTTGGTCTGAGTGGGAGGCCTCTTCCTCCCTGATGAAGGGAAGAGCACCTCCCTGTTGGCCCTAGCCCCATCGACTAATGCCTGCAGTGCCGCCTCGTCAAAGCGAGGAGCTGATCTGGCCCTCCCGCTTGTCATATTTGCTGCAGCTCCCTCACACTGCACAGTCAAGAAACTTGGCAGTCTGCAGAAGAAGCAAGGTTTGCTGTGGACCTTAAATGCAGCAGCAATGATGATGTCATCGGAGGGGACTTTCAGTCATGAAAAACCCATTTGCAAAGGCTTCCCACACGTTGGAAATCAATTGGTCAATTCAGCTAAAATAGCATCAATCTCCCACATCCATTTAGATTTGTGTGGGAAACACAAAATTCGGATAACACGACACCATCCCACACCTGAGTTAAAATCCCCCCCCCCTCCCCCACCCATGTCTTGGCAAATCTTCTTTTTCAAGAAAGTTCTATGTTTGCCTCATTATGCAGTATTAGAACTTTCTCATTCTGAGACCTCTTCCACTTTGCACCTTCCTATTATATACCAGTTTTGGCTTTAAAAATATGACCCGTGGTATTTAGACAGGGTGAGCTAATTCATAGAACTTGCTTCTTGCATTACATTCTCTCTTCCATCTTGGCATGCATAACGTCATTTACACAATCCTACTATTTTTAGTTCTAATACATTACTTGCTACATTTTAGTTCACATCCCTCTCTCCAAAAATACCTTTTTGTGTATATTTTTTACAACATTCTATCATCTATGTTATATCCGGTGCTGGTTCTTTGCAGCAATATCAAAGTCATATCTTTGGTGTTCCTCCTTCAGTTGTGTAATTCCCCCCCCTCCCCCCGCACCCTCCCCCGTTTCCTGAGAGGTCCTTTTGGCTCTACAAACATCATATTTGTGATGCGCTTCCACACATTCCTCCTCTGCATGTTTGGAACCCTTCCTCACCCACCAGAAATACTATCCTAAGTGTTTATAGCATATAGTCACTGAAATATGCTTTTCTTATTTGCCCTGGAGCCGTTCTCCAATACAGTTGCACCACCCGCCCCTTCCCCCACAGCTGTATCAAATAAGTTTGCAAGATTTATACAGGGAAAGTAGCTCATTAGCACCTTAAGAAACTTGAAAGGATCGTTATTGCAGATGCATCATGATTGGCTAATATTTTATTTATTACCACGTAAAACTTTTTTGCAGGCATCGCAGTTATGTGTGTTACCATGTTTTCCTTAGAGGTTCGTGATCAGCAAAAAGAAAGCATTTCTTAATTTTTTTTGTGAAAAGAGGAACTTTAGCCCCCTATTTTCGAATGGTTGTTAGTTCATATCAAAACTGAATGTAATTTGACATTAGCTGGTAATCCCACATAAGCGATCACAAGGATGGCTTGTGTGAGGAATGGAAAATAAGCACTGGTGAGGTGGCACTGCTTTTCTGGCATTGAGTTTAAGGCATCTTGTTGTTCTGACAGAGGGAGTTCTAGTCTGCATTTATGATCCATTTTTCACCTGGGAATGCTTGGTGATAAATTAGGTTCTGTTCTCTAGCACTGAGATCCTTCACCTTGACGCGACAAACAGAATCAGAAATAATAATTGAACAAAATACAACATAAACTATTATAATTCATCACCTTGCTGCTCAGGTATTGATCTTTTGTTCTGTGAGGTTTTAGACAACCAATATCAGTGTGTTAGCTCGGTGGTAGTCCTCATACCTTTGAGTCAGAAGGTTATGGGTTCAAACCCCACTCAAGAAAATTGTAGCTAGGCTAATAATGCAGTACTGAGGGAATATCAGAGGTGATGTCTTTCAGATGAGACAGTAAATCAAGGTCCTGTCTGCCCTCTCAGGTAGTAGATGTAAAAGATGCCACAGCACTATGTTGAAGAAGCACAGGCCAATATTTATCCCTAAACCAACACCACCAAAATATTACTAGCTGGTCGTTTATTTCATTACTGTTTGTGGGACCTTGCTGTGTGCAAATTGCCTGCTGCCTTTCGCTACAGTACAGCAGTGACCACACTTCAGAAGTACTTCATTGGCCGTGAAGCACTTTGGGACATCCTGAGGTCACGGAAGGTGTTACATAAATGTGAGTTCTTTCTCTCTTAGTATAAATTTGCATTGGTGTAAATTGACAAAATGATCTATTCGTTAGAAAGTCATCCGCTATGTTTTATTTTGTCCCTTAATTCGGTCTTCCAGAAATAAGTAAAAATATTACCGTTACCTAACATTTCAGTGCCTTGCCTGAAAGGTTTGAGTTAAGGTGATTAATGTGGAATATCACAGCTTGCAGTTAGTAATTGCAATAATTCCCTAAAGGGTGATCGTAGGAACGTAAGAATGTACAGGCCTAGAAAAAGGTCTGGCTGGTCTCAGCGTGTAGGAAATATCATATCAGAATATTTCTCATGACCCTATATCAATTTTTTCACCAGGTACTTAACCAATTCTCTCTTGAATTAGCTGATACAATCAGCCCCTGTACACTTGCCAGCCTCTACATAAAATAGTTTAATTTAAACTGCCTTTTCCTCCCCTTTTTCTAAGTTTAAGGCTGTTTGCTTTTGTTGCAGAATCTGTTATTACGTTAAACACATTTTGGGTCCGAAGCTTTTTTGATACAAAAGTGGTGTAGTTCTGGTGTAGTCGGGCATCAGAATGTGCGTTGTAAAACAGATACCCCAGAGTTACAACCATTCTAAAATGTCCAGAAATGCCATTACAATTGGCTGCTGATCTAGTAAGCACTGTCTGCCAGGTGTTGCTTTGGCTTGGTATTTGTCCACATTAAATGACATCTGCATTCATCAGCCCTGATCTCCAATTTTTCATGTCCTTCCGTATTTGAATAGTCTGTTCCCTGTTGTTTACAGTGCCTTCCAGTTTGATATTATTTGCAAACTCGAGAGTTTTGTTTCTGTGCTCTACTCCAAGTCATTTATGTACACTGCAGACAGCAACAACCCTAGCATTGATCTATTAATGTAGGAATTTAGGAGGGCCGTGGCTTTTCTGTTTCTATGTCTTTATGTACATGTATTCCATAAACATGTGTTTGCAATAGTAAAACTAATCAATTATGACAGAGTATACTTGGCATAATAGGCTGTAGAAATTCCTCAGCCTGTAGTTTAAGAACTTGCACAAAGATCGAGGCCCTGAAATTGCACTATGGGATACAACAGTATGAACATTTCACGCATTCAGCTGAAATTCCTGCCTGTTATTTCAGCAGAGGCATTAACCCACTCTAAATAAATAGCAGAGCGAGGAATTTCATAGAATCATAGAATGGTTACAGCATGGAAGGAGGCCATTCGGCCCGTCGAGCCCGTGCCGGCTCTCTGCAAGAGCACCTCAGCATAGAATAGAAATTGAAACACACAAAGGCCAGTATTTTCCTCATCGGCATGATAGTGAGTTCTGCATGCTGCTTTGAACCCGCCATAACCCCCAACCAATTTTCCAAGGTGGTGTCTTGATTTGCTGTGTGGAGCGGGCTCCTAGCAGGATCCCCCAACACCAAGAGGGAGCCAGTTGCTGCATGTCCAGAAAACCCTGGCAGTGCTGTGCCGAGATCACCACTGCAGCAGCTGAGGCGGTGGGGCGTCTTTAAAGGCAGCGGAAAAGCTCCGAAGATGAGGACTGGAAATTTTTAATACCTTGAATACGCTGTCCTGTAACCATGTGTAACCTGTTGTTTAAATCTAATGCACAGTGAACTCTTTGGTGAAACACAACATCATGTTTGGTGAAACACAACATTTAAAACTATGAAGGGTAGCTAGGAAGAAACATTGGCAGGAGGGTCGGTGACCAGGGGACACAGATTTAAGATAATTTGCAAAGGAAACAGAGGGGAGACGAGGAGGAATGTTTTTGTGCAGCAAGTTGTTATGATCTGGAATACACTGTTTGAAAGGGCGGTGGAAGCAGATTCAATAATCACTTTCAAAAGGGAATTGGATAAATACTTGAAAAGGAAAAATGTGCAGGGCTATGGGGAAGGAGCAGGAGAGTGGGACTAATTGAATAGCTCTTTCAAAGCCTCCTTCTATGCTGCATGATTCTATGTTACAGGTTTCATACCAGTCACGTGCAATGTTCCCTGTAATATTTTTTTCGGGCCACATGGCCCCCTTAGGGAGCTGCGCAGCCCATTCAAAATACTGCGCATGCGCGGTTTCTCTGTTTGAAAGCCGGCTGCGCGGGATCCCTGGAGCACTGCGCAGCTGCACAGCTTACAGGGAACATTGGTCACATGCTGGTGTATTTCTCCAGTTCTTGCGACACAGGCCGCGATTTTGCCAGTGCTGAGAGTGCGGGTTCGGAGGCATGATTGACAGCAGGTTGGGAGCCCGCTCCGAACCCGCCTCCATGTAAGTTTCCAACGTGTCGGGTCTGCGATTTCAGAACAGACCCGACACCAAATGGCGGGGGAGGCATCTAAGATAGTTAAATGCTTGTTAAACGCTTGTTAACTACTATTCTGCCAGCCTATTTCTATTTTCCCACTTTTTAAACGGGGGTCACGATGTTCAGAGATCACGTCAGGTAAGTAGGTCGGGTTCTCTATGTCCCCCCATTGCTGTGAATAGGTGACAGCTGCAAAAGTGGTATGAAAGCTACCATTTCACAGCTGTTCACTTTCCAATGTCAGAACCTTGAGACTTTAGGACTTGGAAGACACTTTTGAGCTGTATGCAGTTAGGAAGTGTTTGGAATAAACTTTCTATCCACTGTCACCTCCTTGAAGCAACCTCTCTCACCATTGACAGATCACTTCTGTCATCTCAACTTCAGCTGCCATCTATTCCAGCAACATCGGTGCCCTTGAAAAAATCTCACCTTGGTCCTCTGAATCCCTCCACGATCAGCCCCAACACCAGGCACACCAACATCACCAATAACAATACCAACCTTCTCCACAATCACTTGATGCTGCACAGGACACGGCATCAGCACCCGATCACATTGCTGCCCGGGACGCCAGGGATGGCCTCATCATGGCCAGATTTACTTCACTTGACGCTGTACACCCTGGCTGTCACATGATGTGCCAGGTTGGCATCACCCCACACCAACACCATAAAGCATCCCTACAATGTCCAAGCCATTCCTTTCACACTCATCACCATTGTGGGGGCGGGGGGGTGGCGGGGAGTTATGTCTCAACATTCACTGGAACTCACTAAGACACTTCCAAAGGTGAGCACAGATCTGTCCATAAGGTAGTGTTGAAAACATAGATTTCAATGTTTGACAACACATTAGCAGAAACTTCACATGAGCATTGGCTAAACCACCCAGGTGCCTACCCTTGTGTGTTGTTAGTTGGTATGCTTGCAGTAGGTTGAGGGTGAGTGTGAGGGATGGCTAGTGAGATGGGGAAGTGATAATGTAGATAGAGAGGGATGGGTGGAGGTGCAAGGTAAGTTGGTGTGAGTAAGGATGTGCAGGAGTAGGATAGGGAAGGCAGAGTGATGGGGATGTGATGAGTGGCACAGCAGGATGAGGTTGAGTGTGACTTGGCAGAGCTTGTCAGTGTTTGCAGCACCTCAATGCTGTAGAACACTGACAACAAAACTGTCAAAATCAATTTTGACGTGGTCCCTTTAAGGAAACTGGCTGATGACGCGTCTGATGCCATTAGACCCGCTTCCAATTAATTGAATTGACCGGGAACCTTGCAGGGCGGGCTTAACAAGGCCAATCAATGAAAAATCGCTTGGCGAGTGCAGGTGGCAGTAGGCAGCGGGCTGGGACCGTGATACCGACCTCGGCCGGTGAAATCGCGGCCACAGGAGAGTTAGAGGGCTAGAAATTCCTCTTGGGCACTGGTGCAAAGCGAGCGGTATCGTCTCGGCCGCCCATTAAATGTAGCGCCTGAGACTCAGTTCTATTACAGTCAACGGAACTGAACGTTAGGCGCTGCATATAACAGGCGGCCGGTCCGATACCGCCTGTTTATCGCCACCGCCCAAGAGGAATTTCTAGGCCAGAATATTCTTTGTAACATATATGAACTTGATCCTCTAATTCTGTGATTGACATTTATCTTGCATCATGGATGTAGCCAAATGCATCCCGGAGCTGGAGGTTTAAGCAACATTTTTAAATAATTATTTTTTATCAACTGCTGCAAATTCTATATACCAAGGACAGATTTGCAAGTCTGTAATGCAATTTCAAAGATTCCAAAAAGGGTTGCAAAACCATTTGACCTCATCTGAATCTCTAGACTGGGTTACAGCCTGGCAACTCTCTCCCAATTACCTATTATTTTATATGTCACTATTCAACAGGAAGATAGAGCACATTCTTGATAAATTAAATAAAGAAGTAGTGGACCCTTTTCAGTATTAGATAAGAGTGAATTTGAAATCATTTAGTACAGAATTTTTTTTACTGAAACCTTATTAAAGAAAAACAGATCCATCCTCTGTTCAAAATCGTGCTATATTGCTTCCCTGTGAAGTAATATTACTTCTATTATTGCTAAATTTTCAATTCTACTATTTCTCAAACCATCTCAATTTTTAACCTTTTTAGTAAAAGTTTTTTTTAAAAGAAAGCCTTGCTTTTATATAGTGCCTTACACGATTTCAGGACGTCCCAAAGTGCTTGACCGCCAATGAAGTACTTTTGAAGTGGAGTCACTGTTGTAATATAGGAAACGCGGCAGCCAAATTGCGCACAGCAAGCTCCCACAAATAGCAATGAGATTATGATCAGATAATCTGCTTTTTAGGTTTTGGTTGAGGGATACATGTTGGCCCACTATACTTATTTGAAATAGTGTCATGGGATCTTTTACATCCACCTGACAGAACAGACGGGGGCCTTAATTTAATGTCTCATCCGAAAGACATTTAGCCAACTTTTTATTTTTAATTCCACATCTTTAACTGCCCCTCTCAAAAATAAGCTATGCATCATTCCTAACTCAGCTAATTGGATGTTGTTCACAGCAGCCTGTCTGTGCCATTCTTGAAACAACAGATAAAAGTACAGTATATGAGTGTTTGCCGTTGTCTGAAATTCGAATCTTTTTATCCTTAGCAGAAGCACTCTGTCTTCATTCCTGTCCTCTGCAAGAAAGTTGTGCCCCAACACTCCATGATTTAACACATCATGAACTAACGTATACCACATACGATATGAGCCGTCTTTTTTGAATGTTTGATAACGTGTTGGTAACACCACCTGCAGTATGTGCCTTCTCTTCAAACAAAGATGTGTCCTTAAAATTGCTTGTGCCAGGTATAAAGAGCTGTAAAGATATATATTTCTGTGTAAAAATGGTGAAAGAGAAAATGACCAAGGACAGGTATATATTAAGTTGTGGTTAAAAAAGGCTTGCATTTATATAGCGCCTTTCACAACCTCAGAACGTTCCAAAGCGCTTTACAACCAATGAAGTAGTTTTGAAGTGTTGTCACTGTTGTAACATAGGTAAATAAGAAGCAAATATAGTGCTAAACCTGAAGCTGTAAATGCTCTAAGGCATATACGATACATACACATAGAAAGAGAAATGCATATAGTATCAGTTCTTACTTCACAGTGTCATCTTTGTATTGTGCACCAGTTAATGCTACTGTAAGTCACTAGCTATACATAGTTCTTTCATTTTTGTACATATTGATCGGCAGTTCACACCCCATGAAGGACAAGCCGCCTCAGTTTTCTCTCCATTATATTCAAGGTCCCAGTGGGTCTCGTGAGTTTTCTGCCAAGAGGACAGCCTCACAGCCTGTTTCCAGAACTCTGCTAATGCCCTTTTTTGCTGGGAGGTGGAGTCATGACAACATAACAGCAATATCACTAATCGGATATCCCTTCCCTGCAGGGAGACACTGAAGCTTTGATTTGGCACAGCTAAGATCAGAACTACATGTAGAGGGTCATTATTTGTCCAATGTACAAAGCCACCATACCCGCATGCCCACACAGAATCTAGCAAGGCTGGCTGGATGACCAGGAGCAGGAACCCTGACTGATTCTCTTTTTTGCCCCTCTCCCTAACCCAGTGTCATTGAGATCAGTTGTTACATGCCTCGTGTCACCTTAGCTGAGATCAGCTCATTCAGCACAGACCAGACATCAAAGTCAAGAAATTTGGGCACAGGGAACGATCCCTGCGCGTGAATGACGAGGCCAGAGGGGCACCCAATATCGGGCCTCGGGTCTCGTCATCTTCAAGCCGGCCAGGTGCGGACACCTAACAAGCAGCTTACTGCCAGAGCGGAATTAAAGACGGGCACTGCGCGACCAAATTTCTAGGCCCATACCAGGAATGGCTCAACTACACACTGGTCTAACCAGCTGAACTATTGGAGAGCCCAAGATTTTCTTTTAACAAAATCTGCCAAAACACAGACAGGTTTTCACAATTGCTTGGGGTTTTCAGCGTGTTGAATAATCATAGGCAATTTATGACACAATTTACGATGTTCAACAATGTGAAACAATGGGGAATGACAGCAACTGATTAATCACAGCCTGCGCATTGGAGTCTACTAGAGACACAATACGGATCGGAAATGCCACTGTGAATATAACTGGGTACTTTGGTTCATCTTTCTTGAAGAACTACTTAGTTGGTCAGGTGCACATTAGAATTCTGTTTCATTAAACATGCTTTTTGTTTGGCACATAGTGATAAGACTAGTCCAGAAAGGTGGCTGCCTACAACAGTAATTAACCAATTATGGGTTTTCTGCCACAGTACTGGCATTTAATTCACTGAGCCTTTTCTTGAGCACAGATAAAAGTCGATGTCTGAGAATGCTCTTGTATAAAAATTACAGATATTGAACTTATTTGTTGAATAGCTAAACCTTTCAAGACACTTTCTCGTAATGCACGTGTGTCTTGCGAAAAGCAACTGCGAGCAAGATATAACTATATGAAGATTTCATTGAACATCACAAAAATATTCTGCTGCAAAAAAAATCTAAACTTTGCCTCCTTTTTACAACAGTGATAGTTCTTGCAGCAGTTTTATTCTGTGAAGAAAGTCATCTTGCGTAACTCTGCCACTCAAAGTCTGAATAGGTTGCGTCTCTATCAATAACTTTTAATAATTATGGCACAGCCTTTGCGTTTCACTGGTAGCACAGGAAATAATTAATTTAGCTAAATCGTGCAGAGTTCTAAAAGGTAGTGTACCCTAGTTAATGCTTAAGGGTACATTGCTGTTCAGATTTCTAAAGCAGCTAAAGATATGGTCATTGATTTAAGACATTATATAGGCTAGCATTAAATCCATACTGTCTTGATGCTGTATGAAGATAATAAATCTGGTCAGTCCAAGACCACATTTGAGTAACAGAGGGCCAGTTTGTCCTGTCAGGTACTGATTTGAGCCTGAAAGGTTACAGATTAGTTTAGTGATGTCAAGTGAACTGGCAAAGGCTTCTCTAATTTTGCTGGAAATGAGGAAGCCTGATGGTAAAGGGGAATCCTAATGAGTCCATCAAAGGCTTGATTTGTACCCAACAGACAAGGCAGCTGTGAATTGTATGAAAATATTGGAAATCAATAGCTTCTATGGAATTTCATTAAGCAGCAGTATCCACAATTGATAGGGCCTCATAATTTGATGGATTGTGCAAAGAAAATGATTAGCTAGGTAGAAAGAGTGATAGAATACACACAGAGGGACCTGAGATGTGTTGAAGTGAGGTAATTTGTACAAAATAAAAAAATATTGATTTTAGTTATGTGCAAAAACTTGAAATTGGAGGGAGGGATAGTCTTGCAAGTCATTGCTTGATGTGTCCTTTTGATTTCCTAGCAGCCCCAGGGGAAGGACCAGATGATGCTGATAGTGGGAATGAAAGCAGAAGTGGAAGTGAGGAAACCCACATCTGTGAGAAATGCTGTGCAGAATTCTTCAAGTGGTCTGACTTCATGGAGCATCAGAAGAATTGCACTAAGAATCCACTAGTTTTAATCGTAAACGACGAGGACGCAGCACGCTCAGAAGACTTCCCTGAGGCTTCTCCTGCTAGTAGCCCAAGTGATCAAGTAGAGAGTGAAGCTGCTGAGGACAGCACTCAGTTAGAGGGAAATGACAGCTCTGAGGTAAAGAGTACAGAGCAGGACGAGCCGATGGAGGTGGATGCCTCCACTGACAAAGGTCACCAGAATCAAGGGACCTCCAGCACTGCTACTTCGCTACCTCAGATTCCTGAATCATCTTCCATGACAAATTATAACATGCCAAACACTAATGTGACTTTAGAGACTTTGCAAAGCACTAAAGTGGCAGTGGCACAGTTCTCGCAGGACACGCGATCTAACAGCCCCAATTCAAATAGTGGAGTACCCACCATGGCTATCCCTATGATTCTGGAGCAGCTGATGGCACTGCAACAGCAGCAGCTCCACCAGCTTCAACTGATTGAACAAATCCGAAACCAAGTCGCGATGATGAATCCACAAACATTGCACCCTTTAAATCCATCGACATCTTCCCAAGGTACTTCAGTAGCTGCTGCTAGCCAGCATGTTTCATTCAGTGATCATTCTTCTAACCAATTATCAGCCGTTATTTCAGCTTCGGGAACAGGACAGGCATCCAGTATCCACCCATCTGCCTTTGATAGTTCACAGCAAATAACACAGCCTGCCTCTGGGGCTAGCACTCCTGTTTTACCCAGCAGTGTATCTCCCAGATTAGAATCCAACTTGCCTCCATCCACCAGTGGAATTTCATCTTCCCTGACTCCAAGTTGCAGTTCAAATACAAGTAACACTTCCTCTCAGTTACAGTATTCATCTTCATCACTTGGACACGGTAGTCTTCTCAGTCCAGCTTCCAGCATGCCTAATCCGCTGCTACCTCAGACTTCATCAAGTAGTGTGATCTTCCCAAACCCACTGGTCAGCATTGCTGCAACTACTAATGCTCTAGATCCACTGGCTGCCCTTATGAAACATCGCAAAGGAAAACCACCCAACGTTTCTGTGTTTGATCCCAAAACAAGCTCAGAAGATCCATTTTTCAAGCATAAATGTAGGTTTTGTGCTAAGGTCTTTGGAAGTGACAGTGCATTACAGATTCACCTTCGTTCCCATACTGGAGAGAGACCATTTAAGTGTAATATTTGTGGAAATCGTTTTTCCACCAAAGGTAATCTTAAAGTTCACTTCCAGAGGCATAAAGAAAAATACCCTCACATCCAGATGAATCCATATCCAGTCCCTGAATACCTAGATAATGTACCTACTAGCACTGGCATTCCATATGGGATGTCCTTACCACCTGAAAAACCAGTGACAACATGGTTGGACACCAAGCCTGTGCTGTCAACCTTACCAACTTCAGTTGGATTACAGTTGCCTCCAACTCTATCAAGTATTACCAGCCTGGGTGAGTCCCCAACTGTGACTCCTTTAAACAGGTCACCCCAAAGACCATCTCCTCCATCAAGTGAATGTGCTTCTTTGTCACCAAACATGAGCAAGAATGATTCCAGCATTCCAATCACTGCAGAATCTCCACAGTCAATTAATGGTGGTAATGTAGTTCCCATAGTTCAAGGTTTAAATGTACCTACTTCAAGTTTCAAACCAGTAGAAAGCTGTGCACCTGGACAGTCAGTTTCCTCCGCTCTATGCTCTACCACATCTTCTACAGCTGCAGATAATGGAGTGAACAGCATTCCCTCAACCCTTCCAAGCCCTCTGCTTCCCATAATAACGGAGCAGTTTAAGGCGAAATTCCCATTCGGCGGGCTGTTAGACTCTATGCAAACATCTGAGACCTCAAAACTGCAACAATTGGTGGAGAACATTGATAAAAAGATGACCGACCCCAACCAGTGTGTTATCTGTCACCGTGTACTAAGTTGCCAGAGTGCTCTGAAGATGCATTACCGCACACACACAGGTGAAAGGCCGTTTAAATGCAAAATCTGCGGCCGCGCTTTTACCACCAAGGGCAACCTAAAGACACACTTCGGAGTTCACCGAGCAAAGCCGCCTCTTCGAGTACAACATTCTTGCCCCATTTGCCAGAAGAAATTTACAAACGCTGTAGTTTTACAACAGCATATTCGTATGCATATGGGCGGACAGATTCCAAATACGCCTTTGCCAGAGGGCTTCTCCGATAGTATGGACACCGACCTAACTTGTGATGAAATGAGTGCTGAACTAATGAGCAACTATCCTGATGATGAACTGATGGATGAAAATTCAATGGATGAGGAGGCAGAATTAAACATTACCACAACTGAGTCTTCAAAGCAATTATTATGTTATTCTGGTTCGTCACCAAACTCGCCTCCTTCAGTGATTTCTAGCATCGCTACACTGGAGAATCAGATGAAGATAATAGACTGTGCTTTGAGCACACAGCAGCGATCCAGCATGAAATCTGTTGAAAATGGATCCATGGAGAGTGATCGCTTGACAAATGACTCCTCCTCAGCTGTGGGTGATTTAGAAAGTCAGAGTGCAGGTAGCCCAGCAACGTCTGAGTGCTCTTCTTCAATGCAGGCATTGTCACCTGTGCATAGTAATGCTGACAGTCAAAGATCAAAGTCACCAGGCTTTGGCAACCAGGAAGAACCACATGAGACAACAGTGAAATCAGAAAAAGCAGACAGTCCATCAACTCATCGGGAGAATGGAGGTGCACTAGATCTGACAGCCAACAACCTGGGTCGGCCGATCATCAAAGAAGAGGCTTTTAGTATGCTGTTCCCCAACCAAGAATGTGGTAAGTTGAAAAGTACTGTTTGTAGTATCTGTGGCAAACCTTTTGCTTGTAAAAGTGCATTGGAAATTCACTACCGCAGCCATACTAAAGAGCGTCCATTTCTTTGCACAATCTGCAATCGTGGTTGCTCCACTATGGGTAATTTAAAACAGCACTTACTGACTCACAAGATGAAAGAACTTCCTTCTCAGTTATTTGAACCCAACTCCACTCTAGGTCCCACCCAAAGTACTCCTAGCCTGGTCACCAGCACTGCACCAACCGTGGTCAAAATGGAAGTCAATGGTCACAGCAAGCCGATCTCCCTAGGTGATGGTACGCAGGTTCCAGTTGGTATACAGGCTCCATCTGCACCACAGACAGCCATGAGTCCAGGTATGACACCCATTCTGGCACCGCCACCTCGTCGGACACCCAAGCAGCATAACTGTCCATCCTGTGGGAAGACCTTTTCTTCTGCAAGTGCTCTTCAGATCCATGAGCGCACACACACTGGTGAAAAGCCATTTGGCTGCACAATCTGTGGCAGAGCTTTTACAACAAAAGGGAATCTTAAGGTAAGATCATTTTAATGTATAAATTAGTGATAAGAACCTATAGGCTGCTACTCTTTTAACTATGAACCTGCTAAAGTAAATCTAATCCAGAATGTTAGCACAGCAAATGTAATGCCTAGTGCTTTAATGGTTAAAAAGATGACCCAATTACATATATCATTTATCTTTGCATTGAGGTTTTAATTTATACAGAGTGCCATACAGGTCTTGTTTCCCCACCCTCAACGCACACACTCATTTTATCCCTTGACCATGAGGATCGGCAGTCAAAATATTCCTGGGTCATTGTCACCTAATGTTAAAAATATGAGAAATCAAAGTTTGTGATAAATGATCTTGAGTCAAATTAATACAAGTCAAGACATGGTAGAGGAATATTTGAACTGATAATTATAAATGTAATTTAATAATGCATTGCATATGTTGATAAACATTATTGTAAGACTTAAAAATCAAGTGGTTTGACCTTGACTACTGAAAGACCTTTTCATCTTTCAGAATTCACTTTTTTTTAACCCCACACATAGTACAACAGCCCCCATTTGGTTCATTTAAGCCTATCTGCTTTTGTCATTTAATTTGTCACTGGAATGTATCTGACCAGCATATACCTATAGAAACTATCTCAATACAAATTCAGTAAGTGGGATGGAGTAACCCCTTTAAAAAAAATATCAGTATGGAATTTTGGGATGCATCATAATGACTGCAAGAACCGTGCCAGTATGTAGTTGCTTAAGCCAAACATTTCAAATTTTGCATATTGCTCCCGACAAAACTAGAAATTTCCAGGACAAGTGTTTCAGAGTTTTTTTTTGTCATCAGGCAAATGACATCTCTTTGTGTTCTGCAATTCATTCCTTTTAAGAGGGGTACCCTATACATAAATTATCATGCCATAAATGAGGAATTCAAGCTATATGTATATTCAAACATTTGGACATGCCATAATATAGTTGTGTGCATTTTTAACTGCCCGAATCCAAGAGCCATACAAGATCTGATCATTGTGCAATCGTGTATGTAGCCTCAGTTGAACACCTGATTAAAAATATTATATAAAATCTGAAATATGCAGTTAATATGATTGAATACAAAATGGCTTTCATTTAATACTTTAAATTGTCTTTGCTCGCATTGTATGCAGTTACTGTAAAGAATGTTGATTATTGATATTCAAGAACTGTCAGTCTTAAAAGTGCCACCTAACAATAAAATGGGCAAACCGAATTAATGCAGCTACTTTGATTTTTTTTTCTTTTTTTTCAACAAAACTTTTACTTTTTAAATTTATTTTTGTTTTAGTGAATTAATAACAAACCTGTGAAATTGAAACGGAATGATTATATGCTATATAGGATTACACTTAACATTCCTTTCCTTCTCAGATGTAACAAGCAAAATATTTTAAGCTGTGACAGCTCAGCATTCTGCCTCTTCTCAATTCTGTCTAAAACCACGTTCTTTTAGAAGGATGGTAGATATAAATTTACTGGAGTTAAATCTTAAAAATCCACGTGAGTTCATTAAAGCTTTGCAGCTGTCACTTTCAGCATGTGACAAATTTGCAATTTTAGCTCATTCACAAATTTTAAAGCTTGCTTTTGAACTAGACTGCCATGGTATAATTTTAAAGGTGCACTACATAATAGTCCCCCCCACCCCCACCCCACTTTTATGCTTTTACCATGGGTAGATTCAGTGCTGGTCCATATCAGATGCGAATAAGTAAGGTGGAACTGGTCTATCTGGTTTTCTCTACCCAACTCAGTTAGATTGTTTCATGGTGGTGAGGTACTCCGTCTTTAGCCCAACTGCAAACAAAGAGCATGGGGAGAGAGTAGGGGTTCAAAATATAAATGCTGTTTAAGGAAGCTGTGTGCAGTGTTCTCCCATTGGATGTTCTGGGCTAACAAGATAGTGGTTACAATAATGGCAAAGCATAGCTTATTTGTTAATACATAGTTGCTGACATGCCTGTTAGAAGTACAAAGTTAGATAGGGGAAGACAAAGGAGGAGAGGGAAATCAGCAGAATAATCTGACATCCCGTTAACATACGGTTACGCTATTCCAACATGGTAGCCCCAGCTAAGCCGAAACTCTCGTTGTTATATTTAATGTTTCTAAACAAGTTAACATTGTGGAATTTTTCCATCCAGAAATAAACTTGTTGCTGTTTCCCAAAGTAGTTTGAGTTGGGAATTAGATTTTCTAATTAGTAATTGGCCCAAAATCGTGATATATAATGGTAACTGACTCATCACCTGTTTTTTTGGTAGAGTACAATTGCATTTTATTGAAGAACGCAAAAAAAAATTCAGATACTTGACAAGCACCTCACTGGAGAGATTCACAGCCATAACTACATATTATTAAAGGTGGATGACACATCATTTCATTTGTGCATTTTTCTGAACAAACTGTACATGTATTTGGAGGCTCTTATTTATGTGAATATGAGGAATGGGTGATAGTGTGCAATCCAGGACTAAATCCATGCAAGATCACATTCAATCATAGGTGGATTTCATGGGGTATGTTTCCTGTTATGCGCCTGAATGTGTTGGATTGCCTGGGGAGGCTGGCACACCTGTTAGGGAGTCCTCCCAATGTATAAATGGAAGAGAATCAGTCAGGTTCCATTACCAGCATGCATTTTCCTTTATACACTGCAACCTGATGATCCTATACACCAGATTTTTTAAACAGGAAAATCTGCCCCATAAGTTTTAGCTCCTGCTATTAGCAGAAAAGTAATGCCAAACAAACACAGGGGGATGGGTGTAAATTAATGAAAATTCTCCTGGTTGGAATAACCTCAAATTTTTTTTCAACCTGTTCTTAAACTCAAATGCTAAACTAACTAAAATAACAAATCGTGTTTGTTTTTTTTTCCACTTTTCACGGATGAGCCTGGACATTGAGTGTCACCAGTCTGTTTAACTATAGGAATCATCACAGTCAAGGCAGGCCAGTCCTCACTTGACATCTACATGTGCACTATCCAGCAAGGGTCACTGAATAGGGACCAAGGAGTGGGAAGCCTAGAGCTGATTTTTTTTTCTCTCTCCCTGGACTGTCAACCAGTTGTTGGATCTTCACTGACATGCTTGGCTGAAGTCAATATCATTTTTAAGAATGGTCCCCTTCTGTCCTTAATCAAATGTTTCCCTCCTCCACACGACACCGTGAGCCAAAGCAATTGCTGTTATTGTGTAGTGTTCCTTTAAAATAATAGCAAACGATTCCATAACTTTCTGTTGTTACTGTTTGAGTTCTAAAATCAGATTTGTCAGACATTAGTTGCAGCAAATATTGTCTAGCGTTTAAGTTATAATTGTTGCTTTACATTTTAACTGTGAATACACAACAACGCTGGACAGTTCGGGCTTTGATCTGCCGCACTTACACAGGACCTAAGCCTTTGCACAGTTTAATTCAATGGAGCGATGCTTTGAGCAGGGTTCAATTTTGGTCATGTGTACATCTCCATATCATATGAATACCTCATTAAATCTTTAAAAGTTATAGATACCATTTTTAGCTTTAGTGATCAGGTCAAAGCTGAGCTGTCAATTATTATTGTTAATATTATTTATATTGGGAGACATTAAACCAAGAACTTGTCTGCTTGTTCCGGTTCAAGTGGAAGTTAAAGACATTTAGCACCATTTGAAGAAGAGCAGAGAGTTCTTTCTATGTCTTGGGTGACTGTCCTCTCAACCAACACTATCAGAGACAGATTAACTGATCATTCATCTCAATGCTGTTTGTGGGAACCTGCTTGGCACAAAATGGCTGCCACATTTGCCCAACAAACAACAGTCACTACACTTCAAAGTAATTAATTGCCAGGAGTTTTCTCGGGGCTTCTGCCACCATAACTTCAGCAGAAGATCATTGGGAACCCCATTTGCACGGGTAAACAGGATTTCCTCCCAAGTTACGAAGCTCTGAGGAAATTTGTTCGCATTGTGTCTGCAGTACTTTGAGACATCTCTGAGATAGGATAAGGCGCCACATCAGTGCAAATCACTTTTTAAATGTAACCATATAATAGATATATTTTGAAATTTGTTCTCCCCAAAAAGCTTCCTGAATAAAAGATGTCCCTATTAATTTGTAAAGTAGGATGGGTCGTCCATCCGTATCTCCATTGTCAATGTCACTCCTTGTTTAACCATGTAGGATGTTTGCACAAGTAGCGCTGTAAGACATTTCCCCTTTTCCCTCTTTCTCTTGGCAACCCAACTGAGACTTAGCAAATCTTCTGCATCAAAAAAAAATCCGTATCCAAGTGGGCTCCTAGTTAAAAGTCCCAACAACTGCCTTGTTTTCAATAGAAATTAGCTTTTAACAAACTACCTGTAAGAAGAACATGACTGTTTAAATCCTAAAACCAGAGTCAGAAGGGCATGAATTCTGTAGCTAGCACTGGACTTTTTCTTACAGAAGTTTGAATGATGAATTACAGTGAGTAAAATCAATATAGTGATTTGATAAAACCTTTCAAAGATTTATCTGTACAACAGAGAAATAGTCATTCACCAATGAAAGAAGTCTTGTCCAAAAAAGGATATTACAGATATAGTGAACTGACTCAGACATCTAATTTTATTCAAGAAAAATTAACACTTCCTCAGACAAAAACCATTTTTCTCTGAACCACTCTTATTATCTATCATTTTTTGAATATATTAAAAACGGTGTGGCAGCATGCACAGACATCACACTTCAGATGATGTATTTTGTTACAGATGCAAAGCAGGCTTAAAATTATGGCGCTGAGCTCCAATCTGAAACTGACGAGCACATTCCAATTTGCAAAATTCCCTCACCAAGCAACAGTTGAACTCTGAATGACCATTGGCAGTGTTTACTTACAACAATTGGACTTTGTGGCCTTAAAATGACAAGCACCTTAAGCGCAGCTCCAGCTGAGAAGCAAGAGTAATTTATCGTACATTATGTCATATAACACTGTCATGAGAAAGTAACAGGGTACAGGTCGGGAGACTCTACTCCCACAGAGTCTAGTTTGACGGGAGGGTGGACTGGAGGTCACAAACAGCTGGAAAATCGGGCCACGGTACGTTGAGTATGTTGACTTCCAACAAAAACTTGCATTTATAGAGCGTCTTAACGTAGTAAAACATCCCAAGGCACTTCACAGGAGCGTTATCAAACCAGATTGGACACCGCGCCACATAAGGAGATATTAGGACAAGTGACCAAAGCTTGTTCAAGGAGGTAGGTTTTAAAGGAGGAGAGAGAGGTGGAGAGGCGAAGAGGTTTAGGGAGGGAATTCCAGAGCTTAGAGCCCAGGCAGCTGAAGGCACGGCCGCCAATGCGCAAGAGGCCAGAATTGGAGGAGCGCAAAGGTCTCAGAGGGTTGTAGGGCTGGAGGAAGTTACAGAGATAGGGAAGGGCGAGGCCATGGAAGGATTAGAAAACAAGGATGAGATTTTAAAATCATCATGCCCACTTCTCCAATCCATGCTGGGTGGGTAGTTGCCAATGATCGACCCCATCTGGTTAACTGTGAACAGCATCATGGGAGATTTGGTTGTACAAAATGACATATAGTCTACGCCTCATAATTTTACGTGACTTTTGCACTAAACGAGAGGTGGGACTGCCATCACTTGATTTTACTCTTACCTATCTGATTGTCCCCATTGCATCTCCAACAATGGCTTCTCTTCAAACCCATGCACTGTTATCTCCAGAATTCCCTCAAGGATCTATCCTTGCCTCCCCTCCTCATCCTCATCTACATGCTGGGATAGATTTTTAATTTACCACCCAGTCATGAAACTGGCTTGGCAATTGGCCGTCATTGTGAAAACCAATGTTAATTTTTTTTTTCTTAAAATTTTAAAAGCCTGATTTCCATTTCTGTTTGGAAATGCAAATTGGGCAGTTTCTGTAATGAACGGCCAATCCACAATGCCAGATTTATGGCAAGTTGAAAATCTACCTCTCTGCCTCTTGGCAACATCTTTCGTAGACATGGGTCGGAATTTTGCCGGTGCTCAGAAGGCGGGTTTGGAGGCGGGTCCGCTGTCAAAATAGCAAAGATTGACAGCAGGTACGAAACCCGCTGTCAACCCACCTCCACGCGAGTCTCCCAGGTGTCGGGTCTGTCAGCGGAGAATTGACCTGACACCAAGCGGCGGGGGAGATAATTGAGCTCATTAAATGGCTTGTTAACAGCCAATTTAATGGTATTTTGAGGCTTCCTTCCAATTTCACGTTCTCCCCCACGGGTTACCCACTGCTCGGGGAACACGCCAGCTCAACCTGGCGTGTTTTGAGTCTGCTTTGATGTATCTGATAAGCTGACAGCTGCAGAAGTGGTGTAAAGGATGCCATGTTGCAGATGGTCAGTTTCAGAGCGCAGAAACTGTTGGTTACTGCATTTGTAATACATATAGTGATTTCTTTAGCTTGCAAGTGCTTAGAGCCAAATATATGTCCAGTGCCACCTCATTGGAACAACCTCTCTCACCATTGACAGATCACTTCTGTCATCTCACCTGCAGCTGCCATCTATTGCAGCAACATCAGTGCCCTTGAAAAAAATCAGACCTTGGTCCTCCGAATCCTTCCACGATCAGCCCAACACCAACATCACCAGGTACACCAACAACATCACCAGCCTTCTCCACCATCACCCGATGCTGCACAGGACACAGGGCATCAGCCCCTGACAACGTTGCTGCCCGGGAGGCCAGCGATGGCATCAACATGGCCAGATTTGCTTCGCTTGATGCTGTAAACCCTGGCTGCCACATGATGCGCCAGGTTGACACCATCCCACACCAGCACTGTGAAGCATCCCTTTAATGTCCAATCCATTCCATGCACACTCATCACTATAGGGGGGGAAGTTATGTCTCGACATTCACTGGAACTCAGTAAGACACTTCTCAAGGTGCGCACAGATCTGTCCAATAAGGGGCAGTGTTGAAAATATAGATTTCACTGTATGACAACACATTACCAGAAACTTCACATGGACATTGGCTAAACCTCTCAAGTGCCCACCCTTGTGTGTTGTTAGTTGGTATGCTTGCAGTAGGATGAGGGTGAGTGTGAGGGGTGGCTAGTGAGATGGGGAAGTGATAATGTAAATAGAGAGGGATGGGTGGAGGTTCAAGGTAAGTTGGTGTGAGTAAGGATGTGCAGGAGTAGGGTAGGGAAGGCAGAGTGATGTGGATGTGTTGAGTGGCACAGCAGGGTGAGTTTGAGTGTGGCTTTGCAGTAACGTTTCTTGATCCACTGAGATCAATGAAAGGTTTGCGCCACTGCAGCCAGGGACCCCTGACGACATCCCTGCTTGTGCCCTCCTGTGTAATTTGCAACCAGGCTGCGTTGGTGTCCTGGGGAGGTCTCTCCTGCCCTTGGAAGGGAAGAGATCCTCCCTGCGTGCTGTGACTCCCTCCATAAGCATATGGAGGGAGTCATTGGAGGGCCTGGGTGCAAGCACCCACCTTTGTGCAGTGCTTGTCAGTGTTTGCAGCACCTCAGTGCTGTCAAACACTGACAGAACAACTGTCAAACTCAATGTTGCCGTGGTCCCTTTAAGGAAACCGGCTGATGACACTTCATCAAATGACGTCATCAGACCCGCTTCCTGTTAATTGGCCGAGAAGCCCACAGGACAACCTTAACAAGGCCAATCAAGGGAAAATCCCTTTGACAGAGCGGCTGCAGCCGGGAGCAGGACCGGAACCCGGCAACCAGCTATCCCGCTACCATCCCACCACCGCAGAGAAAATCCAGCCCTTCTTTCGGGACCGCTTCCATTCATGTACGCTGACACCTGGCTCTACCTCACCACTATCTCTTTCAACCTCTCCACTGTCACTGTGCTGTCCGACATCCAGTCTTGGATGAGCCGCAGTTGCATCGAGCTGAACATTCGGAGGACTGAAGAAATTGTTTTCAGTCCCCACCACAGAGTCCGTACCTCTTTGACCAAATTTTTGGTCGCTTCTCCTAATACCGCCTTCTTTGGCTCGGCATCCATTTTTTTCTGATTAGCCTCTGCGAAGCAATTTGGAATGTTTTTCTACATTAAAGATGCTATATAAACATACGTTCTTGTTGAATTATCCAGTGATTCAAATTAAGCAACATAAATAAAAAAAGAAAGTAGAAATTTGTGACTAAAAGATTTGAATTATAAACTCATAATCATATTTAAAATAGCAAAATACTGCGGATGCTGGAAATCTGAAATAACAACAGAAAATGCTGGAAACACTCAGCAGGTCAGGCAGCGTCGAGGAGAGACAAACAGAGTCAATGTTTCGAGTCGGGGACCCTTCATCAGAATTTCCAGTTCTGCCGAAGGATTCGACCGGAAACGTTAACTCTGTTTCTCTCTCCTCGATGCTGCCTGACCTGCTGAGTGTTTCCAGCATTTTCTGTGATCATATTTAAAATGTTCCGTTTTAAAAAAGTGATGATTGTGACTATTATGAGCGATTACAACCAAATCAAAATTAATTTTTGTTTAAAAGCTGGAAATTTGAAATATAAAAATAGAAAATGCTGGAAATGCCCAACAGGTCGATTAGCCTCTGAAAGAGAAAAAAAAAACAATTCATGTTCTGACAAAGGTCACATCCGAAATGTTAACCTATCTTTCTCTTTCAGATGCTGATTGACCCTGCTATGCATTTCCAGCATTTTGTGCTTCTATTTCAGAATTGCATTTGGCACACTTCACTGTTTCAAGATTCCTCTGCTGACTGAAACCCTTAAAGAGAATCTGTGCAGATGTTTGTAATAGTGGGGTAATTGAAAAAACACATTGCATATCAAAAATGTATTGCATTCGAAAATATATTCTTTTTAACAGTGTGTTTTTTTTGTTACTGTTTTGTGTTTTCCGTTAGGTTCACATGGGAACCCATATGTGGAATAACGCTCCAGCAAGACGAGGGCGTCGTCTGTCAGTGGAGAACCCAATGGCTTTACTAGGTGGTGATGCTATGAAGTTCTCAGAGATGTTTCAAAAGGATTTGGCAGCTCGGGCAATGAATGTTGACGCAACATTCTGGAACCAATACGCTGCTGCTATTACGAATGGTCTAGCTATGAAAAATAACGAGATTTCTGTTATACAGAATGGAGGCATTCCTCAGCTCCCTGTTAGCTTGGGGGGCAGTGGTATCGCAGCTTTAACTAGTATGACCAGCGGAATGGACAGGGTTCGCACAGGCAGCAGTCCGCCTGTTGCTGGTCTGGAGAAACCGAGCACAGAAGGAGGAGCAAATCGGCCATTCGCTAGATTTATTGAAGATAACAAAGAAATTGGCATTAACTAAAACATGGCGCTCTTAAACACAAGTAACAAATGGACCATTTTACCTTTGGAATCTTGTACTATATTATGTACAGTTTTTGGAGCATACCTTCAATAGTTGTTAAGATATGACTTCAACTCCAAATACTCCGTTGTTGTGTTTTCTTGCTCCTTTACTCATACCCAGAATCACGAAAGTTCCATATTCTGGTTATGGTTTGAGTTGTCTTGCAAGATTTGCATGGTACTACTTGTTTCAATAGTAAATTTTACAGAAAAGTACTTCAAAACTAAAAAAAAAAAATTGTACATTCATAAAATTAATAGGCTCTTGGTTACCGTGAACAGATGAACTGTTTGATGGATTGGAAACTGGGTGGGGCCATTGCTCTAATTTAGTTCCTTGATAACGATACTGTGAGTGGAATCGCTAAGGGCCTGGAAAGCATAAACTGACTGGAGTATGGCTGGACAAGTGTGCTAATTGTCTTCACATGAAGTAGAAACTTGAAATTATATATAATTTTTTTTTCTTTTAAGATATCCTGCTCTTTAAAAAAGAAAAAAGGTGATTTTTTTGTGTCCCCAGAGATGTGTACTATAAAAAGTGTGCTTGTCTGTACTATTTATAATGTCAAGATTATGCGGGTCAGAAATAGTATCCAGCCCCACCCTCATTTTTTGGCATTTGCATAAATATATGCAAGGTATATGCATATATCTACGTGTTTCTTATTAAAAAAAAACCTTAAAATTTGTTACTGACAGCTTTGTAACCACCGCATTAATTTAAATTGTAGCCAGATACATGGTGAAGTCTGGAAGTCTCTTTTCTCACCTATGGAAAGAACAAAACTTGTAGGCTTGTCATTTATTTTTTTTTTCCAAATGCAAGTGAATGCCATTGTGACCTATTTTTTGATGAAAAATTTTAAACTGTTTTAAAGAAGCTGCTATTTAGCCCTTTTAGGTCAGATATGTGTTTCAGATAAGAGAGGGCAGGATTGTGTTTGATCAAGTGAAATCCTCCATTAAATGACCTTTTAAAAATTTAGAATGGGACTTAATCTAAATCTATTCACTTCCAACTTCAGTCATATAGAGAGAACACACCCTATTTGTTACTTAAACTGTCAGAAATCACATGTATACTGCAGTACTTTTTAGTTTATTCTTGAAATACAGAATCTCAGTCCTCCCAGCAAATTTTATCTTGGTTTTATTTTAACATTTCTGTGTTAAAATTTTATTTTCACAGACCCATTACAAAAAAGTGATGGTCCCCCTTAACTATGGTGCTTGCGACCCTCTTTTAACTATTAATATATTTAACTGATCAACTGGTACATGTTTGTTACTGGCCCAACCCAGTGCAGTATTAATAGGTTATTAAATAGCATGCAGCTTGGGGGCCAAGAGTCCATTTAGGATGTACTTGATGCCATGGAACTGCATACAGTTTAAAAACTTATTTGTATCACATAATGTGTTTTATTTTAAGAAAATAGCATCTACGGATTTATTCCAACTGTTTTTAGCACAATTAACACTTTCCTAAAAGAAATCCTGTCTGTGCTCTTTTAACGTAGATGTTAACTCAATTATTTCAAACTGCTTAGCATCTACATTAAAATGGCACAGACAGGAATTTATGCAAACGTGTTAATGGGTGCATTAAAACTGTACAAAAGGAATTGAATCCACCAGAGTCCTATATTTTTTAATTGGTCAGAAATTGTTAACAGGACATTTTATTTGTCCCTTAAAGTAGGTGTCAACATGAAATCTTTTATTGTTATTTTCTCCTATGAAAAACAACTTTTAAGTGTTACGGCTCGTGGGAAAGTTGCTCTGGGTCTGGCAATCCCTACTTTTATTGTCCTGCTTCCATTGTTTTTAGTGGAACAGAAATGTCAAGATGTGAGGCACAAAGAGATTTTCTTTTTTAAATCCACATGCCAGTAGGTATCTGGCTTTGCTCCATTTTTCGGTGACTATAGTCGGGGGCATTTGTACACTGGAGCACAAGTTTTTCTGCCCCCCCTGCTCTGCAGAGTCGCTTATATTTTGCACACTTCATGGAGCTTTTGCCTTCTGTGTTGACAAGAAGATAACACACTTTGGACAAATAGGGAGCGACGAGCCCATGAGGAATCTTTAACCCCCACTTACATGCCACTATTTACTGTTAAATTAGAGAAGAGAGTTTTGTTTTAAATGCATTAAACTTGCTGATTTAGAAATTACTTTTCAGCTGGAACTGTCATCCTTACTCGGTGTCAATCCAAGTGTAAAATCACATCTGGAACAGATGCTGTGAAATCTCAAGTGTGATTGAGGAGATGTGATATCCACTTCATTTGTTCTCCTTCAAATTTTGGCAGTAGCTGCTTTGAGGTGCTGCTCAGTTACCAGCAGCAACCACTGTCATTGCTGTGCCCATTCTTCATAGAGTCCGCAATGGCCATGGGCGTAGAGGTGTGAGAATAAAACTGTTATGAATATGTTCTCAACTCACGGAACTGAGCACATATTCGGTTATGTAGCAATCGATTATTCTGATTGAGAACAAGTTCTTCCCAGAACATGACCATGATACTGTCCCTGCACTGGTAGTACTTTTTGAGTCTTCATTTTGTTGCGCAACACAGCAGATGGGACCAATCATGGACCCAGAGATGAAGCAAAATTAAGTCTTGTGGAGTAACTTCATTTTGTATCTGAAGGTTCTCCTGACACTGTTGCACCCATGTAGGTCTGACCTTTGTGCCAGTTGATCATTAAGAGGGTGAAACTCCTCCTGTGAACAATTTTACTGAGTACGCCAGCACGAGTACAAAGCGGGAAATCCCATTTTGTACTCGCACTGACGTTTTTCACTAAAATGATTGACCGGCGGAGACTGATTTGTATAATTTGAATTCTGTAATGGAGCTGGGATATGTAAAATACCTTGCACCTTATGATACAACTGAGATGAGTAAAAGAGATTTGTGCAAACTTTATTTTTGACCTTTTTAAACCCAGCAGATTTACGACTGAACAACAAATTTCCATAGTCTAAAGACAAGTATTAAATGTAAGATAAGAAGGCGTATGTTATAAATTTGATGAAAGTGTTGTAAATTTTCTTTAATGTTTAAAACGCTGGAAAATGCATTCAGCCTGGCTATTTGTCTCCTCGGTATGCTTTGGGTATCAAGCACAACTGTCCTTAATGGTAAAAAAAGTGACACAACTGGTGATCATTTATTAATGGTGCACCATAGTAAGAAGTCTGACAACGTTTTTAATCTACATTATTATTAAGTAAGCTAGCAAATCGGGATGGGTGGAGCTTAATCAAAACTTGAACTAACAGTAACCGTTTCGTGTACAGTACTACCTCATTTTTTTTGCATTGAAAGCACGGTGGACGGTGGTGTAAAAACTTCCATTTGTATGAAACTGTTTTTGAAGAGATATTGCAATATGAATTGGGCAAAAGACACGGTAATCACATGGTGGAGTTTGCATGGCGGGTATTTTGAATGGACTAAAAGTGGGACAATCTGCTCATTGAAAAAAAAATTTAGGACTCCCTTAAAGAACGTTAAAAAAAAATCACTTTACTGGTTGTTTCTGCTATCTTGTGATAATCAACCAACATGAAGAGTCACGACTGATCCTAGAAGAGCTGTTTTGCCCCCCACTAAAACTATTGTATTTACTGCAAGGGGATTTGTTCCTACAGTGAGAACAATGCGTCAATCCTGTGTTACTTCCACCTTTTAAGCACTAAGTGTGGGCAATTTGGGAACCTTTCAAGAGCATAAATAAAATGAAACAAAACAAGTTGTAAGGTGGCTTAACGTTGCTGTATTTTCAGCAGTTGAATGTTTTATTTATCTGTGTCATTTTTTGGTGTGAATTTTTGTTACCCAAATGTTAGCATTTGGTACCATGTAGTGTTCTGTCCATAAGGATCTGTAACTTAAGACTTCTAAAGCAATGTAAATAGGGCAGTAGGTAGACTGAACCCTTTTGTATTCAGGTGCTGGTTGTTCCTCTCTACATGGTGAAGAGAGACACTATTTTTATACTGCGATACCATGTAGGGCTGGGAAGCCAACCTGAACCAGTTGGGAATTGTTACCTATATCCAATATTTTTATTAAACCTTGTTGGCTTGACACATCTACTGATTGAAATGGATGTCTTAGTCTAGGTTACTATTTTGTCATATGGAATAAATAAAAAAAAATGCAGGATATGATTTGCAAGGTAAAAGCGTTTTTTTCTTTCCTGACCCTGTCAATTTTCAAAACCAGAATACTGGAATAGAAGTTTATGGTTTATGATGATGTCCTTCTAAAGAACCTGTTAATGAGAGTATTTAACCCTGCAGTATCCTTTTTGAACGGAACTTGATGTAAGTGTTATCTAATTTAAAATAAACTATTAAATGTGAATTACTAAATGACCTGCTGGGGGTTAAAATGGGAGAATCTTTCATTGGTTAATTTCTTAATTTGTGAAGTGGAACGTTACTTTGAAAATGGAGATGCTGTATCTTATTTAATTTTTGTTTATTAAACAATAACTCTTTTACGGTAATTTCCAATGAGCTACCTATGTCAGTGGTAGCATTTTAACGAAGGGTCAAATCACAAGATTCCTTTCCTCCATGGTTCACTTTGATTCTCCTACCAATATTAAATGCATCCTCCATTGCACTGCGGCAGATTTCATAGCTTGACCTTCACTATTATCTTGAATAGTGACATGCAAGGTTTGGAAAATGGAAAGATTTGTAACCTAAGTCCCCAATCGCTGCAAACGTTGTGCTGTTTTGCACAAAATAATATTGTCTAACATTAAAATTGCAGTAAAGCAACACAAGAGAATTTCTCCTGCTCCTGCGCCCACTTAGTTCCCATGGGGGGCAAAAATCACAACATATTTTCTTCTACTTGTGTTGACAGTAATTTTCAACATTAGCACTATAAACTTAACAATGCTTTGTGTATTTTATACTACATTTAGCATTTGAGTGATGTACCAACTGATACTAAACTCTGAATGGTAAAACAAGGTGTGCTTTTCATTCCAAGAGGATTAAAAAGGAAGAAGCCCCTAACAGATAGTAAACACTTCTTGCGTATTGGCAAGATGAGGAATATACAAAACACCGGTAACATTATTTCACTTTTATTTCATTTTCTAGACCAGTGGGAGGAAAGGCAGTGGGAAGAATAAAGAATTTGTGTTATGGCCGGTGGAAAAATGGCACGTTGTGTTTTCAACGCTGGAGGTGGATTTAATAACTTACAATGGAAGTTGAAATTAAATTTAGTCTGCATCAACAGTGAAAATATTAATTACATCTCAGTGCTGCTGCAGGATATGTTAATTATATTCCAAATTTAAAATATGACATCTTCTTTGAAGAAATCACACGGGGCACCACTTTCATTCATAATGTCTCTTAGAAGTAACTAAAGATGCAGGTAACATAAGAAAACTTTAGGTGACAAAATACACGGTTCAAATAACAAAAGTCTGAAAAATACATAAATATATAATAAATATGATTTTTTTTCTTGTGTGGCAGGCTGGGGAGCTTTCCTGAATGTTTACAACCATAGTATCTGGATGAAGTTTTTCAATTTGACTTGAATCAGAATACGTAGACCAGAAAAAGTTGTCTTTTATAAACAGAGAACAATAGCAAGTCCTCATCATTTTGTTAACATGCTGGTTTATAGGTATCTGCATAAAGCGGTGCAGAGAAATCAGTGCTGAGTTGTAGTGTCAAATCCACCGTGCTCTGATCAGGAAAGCCGCCCTCTATTCATGCTCCACCCACAAGCATCCAAATGTCAATTCATTTTTTAGTATGAGCAAAGAACCAACAGTACCTTTATTTGCTAACACTGAAAAAAACCTCCTCAAGGTGACCTCACAGGGCTTGCCAAAATTCAATGCACCATTTGTTTGCCAGCTTTATTCCCCAGTTATCCTGCTACTTTTCTATCAAGATGATGTATAAACCACATCACACCAAAAAATCTACAGAAAATAATTTTCATACAAAACTGAATCAATCATGTCACAGATTTGGAACGATGCCTTGCATTGCCATGGTAAAGTCATCTAGTTTTTAGATGGACACGTCAACATAATTAGATGCCAATAATTGAGTTGGTTCAAAAGTAAATGTTATACGATCCAAATTCTTAACAAAGACTGAAAGCGCATTCAAATAAGATCAAACTGCACAACTAAATGGTTTTAATATATGGATGTGGAATGTGTATCGGTTCAAGATAAAACTTGCAAATAAAAGTTAAATTATTTAAACTTTTAAATCTAGTTTTTATGCCAAAATAAGGTAAAGGATCACGGATTTAAAATTCAGTGTCAGAAAATGTGCAAATCATACATAAAAATGCATAAATCAAGTGCAACAATTAAAGTATTTCAGTATTGTCATACTATGATGCAGCAGAGTCCAGAGTTTCCTGATTCCGGTATAGAATTCTAATGTATCTTTCCAATCACTTGGAAAACTAGTCTCAGGAGTTTTTTGGGTGGGAGTGGGGGAGCTATGTACTTGCCATGGCTCAGCTGTACTTTCACATCAAAGGAAGCAACCAAATTGCGAGAGATTGGTGGAAACCTGATTTATTACCACATCCGTAAGTAGATTGTATATAAACTCACATGAAATTACCCATAAAAATTAAAAATTATAAAACTACAACCCAGGAAACATTATACATTCCCAAATCTCCCATAGCAAAATCAAACAATATCACTGAATATTCAATATATTGTTTGCTAATGTCAGGAATAGAAAACAAATTGTGGGGGGGAGGTGCGGGGTTGGACAGCCAAGTTGGAGAAAAAACAATTTATACCTTTTAAAGATTTTAATAAGAGTTAAAATAGATGAAATTAAAACATTGAACTAGAATAATCAAAGGAATAAAACACAATGATCATTTCCAAATGGTAACCCAAATCACAATACAAAACACCCAGTAATGATCGTACCAATATGTAGTTGGAAATGTATAAAAGACAAAGCATAAAATTATTCAGAAAAGAGTAAAGAAAGACTTGCATTTATATAGCGCCTATCACGACCATTGGACGTCCCAATGAAGTACTTTTTGAAATGTAGTCACTTGTAATGTAGAAAAGCCAGAACACATGAAGAAATACCCAAGTAGGCTGGACTAAGCTAAATTATATTTGTCAGCCTGGGACCAGCATGCAAAATCCAAAAATGCAGGCCAGAAACAACTTGAGAGTTTCCTCAAAGTTATGAAGAATCAGCAACTGTTTTCCCTAAACCCCAGAGCAGAACACTAAGGCAATGGACTTGAGCCCAATTCAACAAAACCCAGATTCCCCTCTCATTGCCCCACATAGTCACTGATGTTTGTTTACCCTGAAATGTTTGAGCCAATACGCTGTTGGCAATAGTCCCAAAAAAAGAAAACCTGGTTTGAAAAATGTATCCTTAGAAGCTTGGAAGTTAACATAACCTTTTCAGACTGAACCATTTTTCAAATCGCCTGAGACCAGGCAGACTGCAATGGCAGCTGAACCTGGCACCACATGACCAGGATATTATGCTACACATACGCAGTCTACTTATAAGCAAATCTGCTGCTACGGTTTCTCATTGATCTGAACTTTATCAGTCCCCATTTTGTTTCTCATTTATGAGATGGAGTTCAGTCAGCCAACTTGAGCAATCTGTGCCCTTATCCAAATATATATAAGAACATAACACATAAGACGTAGGAGCAGGAGTAAGCCATTTGGCCCCTCGAGCCTGCTCCGCCATTCAATAAGATCATGACTGATCTGATCTTGGCCTCAACTCCACTTCCCTGCCCGCTCCCCATAACCCTCGACTCCCTTATCGTTCAAAAATCTGTCTATCTCCACCTTAAATATATTCATTGACCCAGCCTCCACAGCTCTCTGGGGAAGAGAATTCCAAAGATTCACGACCCTCTGAGAGAAGAAATTCCTCCTCATTTCCAATTTAAAAGGGTTGCTCCTTATTCTGAAACTATGCCCCCTAGTTCTAGATTCCCCCACGAGGGGAAACATCCTCTCTGCATCTACCCTGTCAAGCCCCTTCAGAATCTTACATGTTTCAATAAGATCCCCTCTCATTCTTCTAAACTCCAATGAGTATAGGCCCAACCTGCTCAACCTTTCTTCATAAGTCAACCCCCTTCATCTCCAGAACCAACCTAGTGAACCTTCTCTGAACTGCCTCCAATGCAAATATATCCTTCCTTAAATAAGGAGACCAAAACTGTACGCAGTTACTCCAGGTGTGGTCTCACCAACGCCCTGTACAGTTGTAGCAAGACTCCATTCCCTTTGTGATAAAGGCCAACACTCCATTTGCCTTCCTAATTACTTGCTGCAACCTGCATGCTAACTTTTTGTGATTCATGTACAAGGACCTCCATAACACGTTATATGTAACAGGGTTTATATCAATCTTAAACATACATGATTTAAAAGCATTTTGTTATACCATACTACCTTTAATCTGTTGGTCATGAAATATTTTCTTTTTTTACTCTATAGCTCATCAATAACTGCACCTTTTCCAGATTTACTTCCCCTCCCCACAGCACTGTGGCTGCAGTGTTGAAAAATGAGAGATTCGGTGAGAAGATTGGTAGACATTGCAGATACTCGTATTGAAATCAGATCGACATCTGATAGTAGCATGGACCGATCTTCCAGTTAATATTTTGTATTTTAAACACTCCAGTTACAGAATTTAATATTTTAGGTAACTCCGTGTCCAGCTGAAAAACGATGTGGAACTTTTATCAGTTGCAGATTGTTCCGCCTAAATCCTTACTTACGAAATGATCAACTGGCAGCTAAACGTGCCCGAAAAGAAGCGACAGCTACCTGATCGGACTGTGGGAAGTATTGAAGCACACTTCTCACTTACAACAGTCCTCGCCAAAGTTGCGTGAACTACTGTTGTAAACGATTCTAATCCCTTGGTGATACGGGCCGTCAACATGTCAATGATGTCCCGGGGCTTGTATTACGCTTCAGACTAATGGAATAAAATGACATTCCAGTTCACACTTTGAACAACCTCTATTTGCAAGAGCATCTTTTGCAAATATGAAAGTACACATAAACCCAACACCTCACAGGGGCCGCCACATCGACATATGCACATGCACAATTATAAAGGAGCACATCATTCGCCCGACCAGAGCGATACAGTGTAAATTTGCACGGAGGTTGAAACTGATGTAAGCATTTAAAACTTTTGAAAGATCCTCAAAATTCGTGATCTTCAGCATTAACCTGGCAGTGCAAGCAGCAACTCTGAAAGGGAAATTCTAGGAGGCAACTAAGAAATCCCTGTTTTGCCCAGGCTTTGACATGTAAAGGTGTTTTTCCCCCTCTGAACTGTTATTGGGCGAACTATGATTTATTCTATGTGCAGGGAGACCAAACGCAGATTGGGTGACCGCTTTGCGGAACACCTCTGTTCAGTCCGTAAGGGTGACCCCGAGCTTCCGGTCGCCTGACATTTTAATTCACCGCTCCATTCCCACTAGGACCTCACCGTCCTTGGCCTCTTGTATTGTTCCACGGAAGCTCAACTTAAACTCGAGGAACAGCAACTCATCTTCCGATTAGGCACTCTGCAGCCTTCCGGACTCTATATCGAGTTCAACAATTTCAGATCATAACCTCGGCCCCTATTACTTTTTTACTTATAATTTTTTCCACCCCTTTGTTTTGGGTCCTCCCTTTCCTCCCCCCCTCTCCTTTTGTTTCTCTCTCTCACCTGGCAGCTGCCTCTTACCTGCCAGTACACTTCACACCTAATCTCAGCTGCCTTTTGTCTCCACGGGCCTATTACCATCTGGTCTGGCTTCAAATACCTTTTATTGTCTCTTTTGTTCGATCGCAGCCTTGCCTTCGATCTATTTTCTTTTCTTTCCAGGTTTGAAGAAGGGTTTCAACCCGAAACGTCAACTCAAATTTCTCTCCACGGATGTTGCCTGACCTGCTGAGTTTTTCCAGCATTTTCTGTTGTTGTACAATATGTGCGAGTTGGATTCTTAGTTGGAGAAGACATTGCATACACTTTAATCAGATACAAAGTATAGCAGCGTGGTTGAAATGGTTAGATTGCAGTTGTTGCCTGTTTACGTTCTGCTTCTTCTCTATCTTGGCCATCTGTCCCCACAGAGAAGGACATGATCCGACATATCCTGGTAGCATAAGAACATAAGAATTAGGAGCAGGAGTCGGCCATTCCAGCCTGCTCCGCCATTCAATAAGATCATGGCTGATCATCGACCTCAACTCCACTTTAATAACAATAGAAAATGCTGGAAAAAACTCAGCAGGCCAGGCAACATCGGTGGAGAGAAAATAGAGTCAATGTTTGGGGCCAAACCCTTTTGTCAACTTTGTCTGGTCGGGTTTGACCCGAAAGGTTGACTCTTTTTTTCTCTCCACGGATGTTGCCTGGCCTGCTGAGTTATTCCAACATTTTCTGTTGTTATTTCGGATTTCCAGCATCTGCAGTATTTTGCTATCAACTCCACTTTCCCGTCTGATCCCCATATCCCTTGATTCCCTTAAGAGAGTCCAGAAATCTATCAATCTCAGCCTTGAATCCACTCAAGGACTGAGGCTCCACAGCCCTCGGGGGTAGAGAATTCCAAAGATTCACAACTTTTTGAGTGAAGAATTCCTCTTCATCTCAGTCCCAAATGGCCCACCCCTTATTCGTTTCAAACATCGCAGTTCTGGTGTTAAGCTCGGAATTTTAAACATACACAGACGGATATTTTGTTTCAATTAGTTCTTCACTGCCTGCTTCCCAACAACTTGTTTTACACTGATTTTCGAAAGCGACTACAAGCAGATTGCCACAAACTCGCCTAAATATTTGGCGGTATCACATGTTTAAGCAGCGTTCACTTGGAACTGCCAGCGCCATAATAACAATTGAGGGGGTGGGGGGGGCACGCTTCACCATTTTTTCCAGCGATTGTTAGCTGTCTTTCAGTAAGTGAACATTTAATCGGTGTTCTTCTCGATCACAAGCCAGCAATGTAGTATTGGAACAAAAAGGCTAAACGCCGCAGATGCTGGAAAAATCTGAAAACAGAAGCTGCTGGAAAGCCCTTTCCTCAGTCCCGCTGCACACAAGTAATTAATGCGCAGAATTATCGGAGGGATCCGTGGCGATCATACTATCAGCATTCGGCCCCGGAAAGTGAATGTCTCACAGTCCCAAAAGCGGAGTTATGATCGATTTGATAACCATCCCAGTTACCCTCGAAGAAGACTATGTTAAGATAAGATCCGTGCCGATATCAAGCCTTATGTTTTTCACAGAATTGAATGCATTTGTGGGGAAGACAATTGTTGCATCTGCTGTGGGACAAATACATTCAGATCACACCCGGAGTATGTCGGAATCTGCTCAGTCTGCAATACTTACCTAAAGTCTCATTTTAATACCAAAGAATGTGCCTTGTAGATGAATTATGTTTTCAAAAGCCATATTTTTTCCTTGGGTTTTCTGGTTAAGGGAGCCCCCCCCCCCCACCCCCCTCACTAATAAAGGGACGATGTCACTTAAATCTTAGTTTAAATAAACGTTGGGGGTTATGTTAGTCCCTGGTGGGTCATTTTAATCGCTGCTCAGGTTTACGACCTGCGAAGACAGTTCCTGCTTTTCATTCTATCCCAGTTGTATTGTTTTCCTGGTTGTCCCGGTAAAGGGGACTGAGATGATGGAATGGGAGTGAAGGGGCGCACAGGGCAGTATTTCCAGCTCCAGCGGACAAGACAAGGGTAACATTTGAAAATCACACAATCATCACAACCGCATTTCCTTACCGACATGTAGCAAAATAACGCCCAGTATAATTTACTCCACATTGCAAAACACTCGAATGAACAATGCAATTTGTTTAAAAGTCCCAATATTTTGTCCCGTTATTTTGTGACTGTATAATCAATATTCGGTGTGCGGCGCCTTTGCGGTGAATTAATATTATTTCTTAATTTATTACAGGATCTTGGAACATTGGCGGACAACTTTCCCAGAACATAAAAGTTTGCAATGGACATGCGACCATTCGTAACATTGCTTCGTGTTGCCCGTAACTGTAATAACGTCATGCAGCATTTAAGGCTTTTTTTTATCATTAGTGTCAGACCTTCCTGTCGCAATGTTAACACGAGAATGGCTCGCCGTAAGTCTCCTGTTTTATTTGGCAGCACTATTTGATTATCACAGGAGAGGTGAGGCTCAGCAACTTGTCCGGTATTAATACTTAATAAATCAATGATATCACTTGGTCGGGCCCACTTAAAAGGCAATTTAACACGACCCAATAGATGGTATCAAAAATATTACTTGTTAAAAGTGCAAACAGGTGGGGTTTTGTATGTAAGTGTCGAAGGATTAGCTTCACGTACAACAGCAGCAATTAAATATATAAATTTAAAAAGAATCTTAATCTCGCACCGGTGTGAGTACTAGGCAAAAGGAGATCTCAGAGTCCGTTCTTTCTCCCTATGAGTTGATCAATGTGGAAAAAGAGAAGGTATTTTCCACCAACTGATCCAGCTCGTGGTTAATGGGCGTTTCAGAGAAGATCCGCTTCTTTCCTGCCAGTGAGCAGGGGATATTGTGCACTGCAGCTTCGCGGGGACACCGGCACAGTTCAGTTACTCGAGGGTTATCGGGGTAAGATACCAGCCGAAACCCAAAAACCGCGTCTGAATTCAAACATGACTTTTTATTTTCTTTGTGTGAGATAATGGTTTTTGCAAACTTTTCGTTTCCTTTCTATCGAGACACCAGAACCTATTCACACACACACCGCAGCTCTCTTGTCACTCCGGGTATTTTCGAGGAACTGAATTATTCATAAACTGACCGTTTTGTCTTTTTTTTTTGTTAAGGGACAGAAACGAATCGGGGCTAATTCATAACCGACCCTATCAGTTGTTTCACATCCAACAGCCACCCACCTGGGAGGCTGAAGTTACTCAAGCCCCATTTCTCAAACATGTTACCGTTCCGAGATTGGGAACCAGCAGTGACTTGCTAAAGGCATTGCTAAAATAGAACGCGAATTCATTGCACAAGTTGCATAGTTACTGGAATGGGTGGGGACACTCTCTCTCCGAGTGGAGCGACGTGAAATGCGTTTGAGGTTTTCGCAAATCTAGAGACAGAGACCCCCAATAAAGAACTTGCATTTCTATAGCGCCTTTGACACCCTCCGGACGCCCCCAACGCGCTTTACAGCCAATGGAGTGCGTTTGCAGTGTAGTCACGGTTGTAATGTACGGATAGTTACCGAAAGGACAATACTGAATGAACTATGCATTCAAACTGAAAGCATTGGCCATTTCCGAACCAGTACAGGAAAGGTACAAATTGTACAGCAGGCGGCACAATCGCAAAAACATTTTTTTTAAACGGAATGAACTGATAGCAGCTTCAGAACTCGAGAAAGAACACGAAGGCACATTAAACAATTTTTTTTTTAAAGGATCCATCAGCAGTTCAATTTACTATTTTTTTCAAGTAAAATTGCAGGAAATTACTCCGGCTACCTGCTGGGAGATTTATAGGGATTTCATTACCTTGGTAAATTAGTCACCGTTTTATTTTGTGTTATGATTTAATGAATGCATTTAAAACGTGGCTTGTGGCTGTTGCGTGTCCTCTATATTTCCAACTGCAACGGCAATATCAAATTATTTAGACGGTATTTTGTTAAAGACATCAATTATAATTTAAATGCTAATGTATGTTTTTTCCCCAGGTATTAGCAGGGATTCTTTCCCCAGAAGTTACACGTCAGACGAAGAAGCGATATGTATAATGAAATTTACGATATAATTGAGGCTAAGTTCTTAAAATGTTCAGAAATGATCAAGTTAAAGTCTGGATGATTTGACTTCACTGGAGCAATTATTCAATTAAAACCTGTCTCCTGCGGCACAGGATGCAACTGACACCGGACAACAGGTCAAAAGGCAACATTCACTTGGAAGACACCAAACTAGTCAACAACACCTTTTTATATCTGGTTGGTTTTTGGTAGATCTTTGAGTAATTTACATACAACGGACAAAAAAAAACCCCCCGATGCTTTCGGGTGAGCTCAAGAGATTGCTACTTGGTAACGATGGTGAGAAATCCCAGTAAAATGGCAAGTCGTTTAGTGACTGGCCTTTAATCGTCGGCACTAATGACTCTATTGCAAAGCCTAAGCAGAATTATGCCTGTGCTAAATCTTGGTCCGTTTTGGAATAATGATAAAACGAATGATCACGTCCTGAAAAGTCCACGGATATGTTGGGTTTGCTTACTGGTAGCGTATGTGCCAGAATAAATACATCTGCATTAATATAATAACGGCCAATTGCTCTGTGACTTCTCGTTCTAGCACGGAAGCATTCACAGTGGACGAGCATGAACCGAGTCAGTATAATGTTGTTGCACAGCCTTTTATTATCAAATGACCAGGGATTCCATTCAGTGCCGCTACTGATATAGCTCGAAATATTCTAATTTTTTTCAAATCAATCCTCAGGGGCTGGACAAAATACCACAGATGCACCGTGTGGTACCTGACGAGCATTTATCATTGATTTATCTTGCGGTTCACTGAAAATGAACAAGGCTCCCAAAATGACACGGCGACAACTTCCGACAAGGCCGCAACTACACGTGGTTGGGAATAAACCTTTAAGGAGTGTGGCTGAGATAACAAACAAAAGTGGGTACAAGCACATCGTTATGTAATATATTGCATTTTTTTTCTTTTAAAGTTTCTGATTTCTAAGCACACATTTCCTTGTACTCCATTATGGAACTAAATGTACTGGAGTGCAGCTGAATTAAAGCATTTCTTGAATAAAATCTATAATAGCAATAAATAAACTTGTGAAAATGGAATATTTTCCCTGATAATTTTTACTGCTTTTTATTCAAATCTGAAATTGCATTACAAAGTTGAATAAACGCTCTGTCTGGAGTATTCCTGGCAATTTATAATGGTGGTAGTAGAGAACATTTTGGAGCCCAGAGCTAAATGCAATGTGGGGTTTTGATGGAGTAAATAAGGAGAAACTGTTTCTACTGGCAGGAGTGTCGGTAACCAGAGGACACAGATTTAAGGTAATTGGCTAAAGAGCCAGAGGCGACATGAGGAGAAATGTTTTTACGCAGCGAGTTGTTATGATCTGGAATGCACTGGCTGAAAGGGTGGTGGAAGCAGATTCAATAGTAACTTTCATAAGGCAATTGGATAAATACTTAAAGGAACAATTCACAGGGCTATGTGGAAAGAACAAGAGAGTGGGGCTAATTGGATAGCTCTTTCAAAGAGCTGGCACAGGCACGATGGGGCAAATGGCCTCCTTCTGTGCTGTATGACTCTAACCATGCTCTCGGTAATGATGGTTACACCAGGGTCAAATGTGCATTAGTGGCCAACATTGTTCCAAGTGCATATGTTTCTGCCTGGTCTAAAATTGCTGTCGAGGCATTGAAGGTGGTGTGCACATCTATACTTGAGCTGTGTGCAACCTTGTAATAATTGTGCCTGGCAATAGTTGCTTTGTTAAGAGGAGAGTGCATTGAATTACACAAACATCAGCAAGTTTCTGCTGACAAAGTTCACTGCAAAATGGATAACTTTTATTCCTACCTTGGCACCAGGAAGTTCTGCCAAAGATATCAGGTAGCGTAAAAAGCATAGGCCTCGACAGGCGGGAAGTGGGGTGTGGGTTAAAATATCAGGATTGCGCAACCTAGCCCCATTCACCCCCTTATTTTAACATACAGAATCAGACCATTGCCAAGGGCCTGCAAGAGGCAGGCAGGGACCTAATAGTTTCTGGTCCCCATGCGGAACAGGCACCAGAGGATCTGAAAATCTGGCTTGGATCCATATAGTCCACTCCGCTCCATTTCAGCACTGAGCACAATCATCTGGTGGGCCTTTTAGACATGCCCAAGGTGGGTTTGCTGCAAATGGGTCAAAGCGTTCTTTAAATATTACAATCCATTTAAATAAAGTTGGCAGCAGTTTCCTGTCTGCTTAGGAGAGGATTGCACCGCCCAATCCCTTTGCCCCTCTAGCGTGAGCCTATGGATAATGCAACTCTAGAGTCACAGGCTATTTAGCCATCCTTTTTATTTTCCAGTTTTACAAGACATTAGTACCGGTTGTTGGCATTTTAATGAGAAAAAGTTCTATTTTAAAAACTTATTTGAGGAATATAGTCATGTGGGATCTAAATGCTTGATTTGTCTGTAAATTCACCAGAAAGCTGACATTAATTGAAACATTTCCAAGACTTCAGCAAAACAGGAAGAGCTGAAATAAGGGCCTCTTACAATCCAGACTTGCACAGGAGCTTGGGGCGTGTCAAGGTATCTAAGTGAAAAGTCTCATAGGAGTTGGCCAGTCAAATTAAAATGATGATGGCAGTTGATTTTGACGTGCCCCAGATACAGTATTGTGCGGTAGTGAAGGCATGTCAGGGAAATCAACAGGCAGTAGAGCCAGACGACCCAACCATTATATCTGCAGGCCCTAATTCACCAACTCACCAATGGCTACAGGAAACTTGACTCTGCAGGCTCCAGGTCAGCATAAAGCCAGTTGAAGATCTATGTCATCAGCTGCAAGTATACCTGCGGCCAACCCGCACCATAAGACTTTGCTGGTAGGAATCGGGGTCATCATCTCTCTCAAATTTTTCTGCTTCCGCCTCCTTCCAGGCTAACACAGGATCATCTGCAATACCTGCCAATGTGTTCCTCGCACGTAGCGAACAAGTGACTGATGCACAAGTCACTATGGTCAGAACTTTTATCTGCTTTCTCAATAAATAGTAAAATCAGTATGGCATAGCTGCCCAATGTTATCGCACTGCTGCACTTCCCAAACTACAGGAGCCATTGATTTTAGGCATGTGGTCATTCTGTAGACCATCCTGTATGGCAGAATGTGACCATGTATCATCCAGATAGGTTCTCAGAATGATTTTATGCGTGAAACCCTTTTGAAGATGTGCGTGGGGCACGTGTGCCAGTTGTAAGTTGCAGCTTGAACGTGTGTCCTCCTGAAGTATTGGCATGCATAATAAGCAATGAACGAGCTGCAAGGTTACATGAGGGCTTCGTATCAGCCAGCAATAAAAGTGAAATTGATTGACAACACTATGAGGCATGCAGACTTAGACCAGCTCCCTGGTATATGATACTGTTGGCTAGTCTTACCATGGCATCTTCTTTAAGGTGTGCCATCTTCTACATCTGTTCCAGGCTGTATGGGTATGGAACAATGTAGAGCCTAGCTACTATCCACCAGGTACACTACACTGCTGTCCTCTGGGGTGGGTACCGTGGAGCACAAAAGACAGCAATCCTCCACTTCCCATTTCCTCCCTCACCCCCCCTGCCACCCCCCCCCCCCCACCAAGCTCATACAGTAAGAGCTCCACTTTGTCAGCCATCGCACAGGTGGGTCGAGTGCTGTGTCATCCCCTCATTTGGACAGACTCTGTTTCCTGCATCCACATTCGTTTTTCCTTTAGGTTTTGCCAGCCATTTACTCTGCTCCATACAGCCTTTGGAAAAGCTGAAGAATACATCTAAAATACTTACTATCTTTGGAACAAATATTTCTCCCTATGTGGTCACTTACTTTTTTAATTTTGGCAGGAACCCTTTAAGGGCTGCTCTTGGAAACAATGTACTTCCCCTGCCTTTGGTGAGATCCCAGTACCAGGCCCAGTATGAGCCAGGAGCTTGCTAAGAATCGTGCAGGTCAAGGCCTGCTTCCTAGGCAGCACGTGCAATGCTCTTGTATTACGCCAATCACATGTGTCAGGCTTATTCGAAGGCTCAGCAAAACTAGAAGGATAGCTCCGAGACCACCAAAGATATCCTCCTTCAGCTGTCTGTTGGCACCCTTGTGGCAGTCATGAACAGGACTTCAGCACTATTGCAATGAGCCCATGTAACCACTGGGATCATTACTGAGCATATCACTGGCATCTTGAAGTAATGTTTCAAATGTCTGGACAGATCAGGGATGATTTAGGTTGCCAGGATAATTGTAATCTGCAATGCCAGAGCAGGAGGCAGACAGCAACCATGAGAATGTAGCTCTTGAAACCTCAATGCAGTGAGCAGGATTTGTCTGACAGGTGCTCATATAAGATACATTTAGCTAAGTGCTTGAACTGCCATTAAAAAAAACCCTGTTGTCCACACATATATATATATAATAAAAAAATAAGGTAACCAAAACATTTCCAGCAACACTATCATCTGCACTTCCTCCAATATCATCAGTGCCCAGCAATCATAAAGAAATTCTTAGCATCAAGTGTCTCCTATTTAGGCTCCTACGTTGTGTGATATATGTGTGTGTGTTGCCGGTGTGTTTTAGTGCTGGTGAATTGTGTATAGTGGTTCCAAGTGATTCCCCTGTGGAAGGAGTAAGTGTGTGGCTGGTTGCAGAGTTTCAGTGACAGTTGGTTGTGATTCTGGTAGACCTATACCTCCTTGTGTCGTATTTATTGATGGCTCTGCTCAATAGGCTGGGAACAGTAGCTTTATCTGTGCTTACTCTAAGCACGCTACTATTGCTATCCACTCCCTCAGCATAGCTGCACTGGTCTGTGTAGGAGCAGAACTCCAAACAGCAACAAGTTCTATGGACCTGAAGGTTCTCTAAATCCAACATTTAAACATCATGTTCAAATCAGACAAAATGGCCACTTTTAGATTTGAGGCCACGGCCTTTAACAGTCTGAGCATTCATAAGAGATTCTCCCACGTGCTCATGACTTGTGCCAATAAGGGTCATGCTCCACATGTTATAGGAATTGCCATATGCTCTTTGGTAGACTACAGTGCTTGGCAACCATTCATCCATGACTAAATCGATCCAACGAATGGACTCCTCCATATTCCTCATCAGACCTTGCAGGATATTTCGCACAGACACAAGTGACTCACATAGATGATCCTCAGACGGCTACCTGTTTAGAAAGTGGCACCCCCCCCCCCTAATTTTACAGTAACAATGCTACTAAGCTGCAAGGGAGTAGCTTCAGTACTGCAATATTGATTGCTGCCAGGTTCATCACTGAACCAGTGAGGGAGCCCCAATTTTGCTCTAATTATACTGTGAAATTTAAGTATATCTTCTCTCTTCAGTTCCAATGATCAATTTATTCTAGAATGTTTTAATGAAATTAAACTGTGATATTATTACAAGGAACATTTCACTTTACAAATGTGCTACATTTGAAACTGTTGTAAATAACCTCACAAACACAGTTGCACTCTAGATAACAAAATATAAACAATGTAGTCTGGAGTGATATCCATAAAATAATTAGTTTAAAAAAAAGCACGTGTAAGGACTAACTTTGTAGAGTAAAGTCAAAGGATTAGAAATAATAACAATCAAGTCTACCATTCCTAATCCAAGCTTCCTGTCCTCCACAAGGGAAACAAAGGGCAGAAGTGAAAGCTATTACAAATTTGTGTGACTGATGACAGTAATCAGTGTCAAAAAAAGTATAGGAATGAGAGTTGAGGTCAAAGAAAAAAGGAATGTTAGAGTACATGTATATACAAGCACAAAAGAGTCAAGAGTCAAAGGAGCCTCTTACCTGTGAAGTGGTAACGTAATACAAATTTCTAGAGTTCACTTGAGTCTTGCAGTGACTCACTGTCACACCAGGAGTTTCAACTCATCGCAGGCCTCACATTCTGCAGGACATTATATTATCTCAACAGGCCATATAATATATATGACTTATATGTAAATTGGTTTGTAATAATACCTTTACCAACACAAGATCATTTCAGTCACAATGAAACCAAACACTGTATATACCAGTTTACATTCAAAGTTTCCTAATAGTAAATTCAGTACTTTGAAGGTTAATTAAATGGAGGCACACTAATTGGACAATGATTTAAAATGTGCTGCTCCTCACAGATTTAATAAAATGGAACCTCTGTGTATAAACATTCGATAATATAGTTATTGTGGGCATGCTGATTGTATTATTAATATATAAAGTATACACACTGTGTCAAATTTTTTATGATTTGTATTGGATTAATAAAATCACTGAATCAATAACAACAACTTGCTCTTGTACAGTGCCTTTGATGTAATGAACATAGAAGATAGGAGCAGGAGTAGGCCATTCGGCCCCTCGAGCCTGTTCCGCCATTCAATGAGATCATGGCTGATCATCCAAATTCAGTACCCTGTCCCTGCCTTCTCTCCATATCCCTTGATCCCTTTAGCCTTAAGAAATATATCTAACTCCTTCTTGAATATATTTAATGAATTGGCCTTTACTGCCTTCTGTGGTAGAGAATTCCACAGGTTCACCACTCTCTGGGTGAAGAAATTCCTCCTCATCTCTGTCATAAGTGGTTTACCCCTTATCCTTAGACTGTGACCCCTGGTTCTGGGCACCCTGGCCATCGGGAACATCCTTCCTGCATCTAGTCTGTCTAGTCCTGTTAGAATTTTATAAGTTTCAATGAGATCCCCTCTCATTCTTCTAAACTCCAGCGAGTATAAGCCCAATCGACCCAATCTCTCCTCATACGTCATTCCTGCCATCCCAGGGATCAGCCTGGTGAATCTTCGTTGCACTCCCTCCATGGCAAAAACATCCTTCCTCAGATAAGGCAACCAAAACTGCACACAATACTCAAGATGTGGTCTCACCAAGGCCCTGTACAACTGCAGCAAGACATCCTTGTTCCTGTACTCGAACCCTCTCGCTATGAAGGCCAACATACCATTTGCCTTCTTAACCGCCTGCAGCACCTGCATGCTTACCTTCAGCGACTGGTGCACAAGGACACCCAACTCTCGTTGCACTTCCCCTTCTCCCAATCTATTGCCATTCAGATAATAATCTGCCTTCCTGTTTTTGACACCAAAGTGGATAACCTCGCATATATCCACATTATATTGCATCTGCCATGCTTCTGCCCAATCACCCAACCTGTCCAAATCGTATTGGAGTTTCTCGGCATCCTCCTCACAGTACACACGCCCACCCAGCTTTGTGTCGTCTGCAAACTTGGAGATATTACATCTAGTTCCCTCGTCTAGATCATTAATATATATTGTGAATAGCTGGGGTCCTAGGACCGATCCCTGCGGTACCCCACTAGTCACTGCCTGCCACTCAGAAAAAGACCCATTTATTCCAACTCTTTGCTTTCTGTCTGCCAACCAGTTCTCTATCCAAGTCAATACCTTGTCCCCAATCCCATGTGCCTTAACTTTACATGCTAATCTCTTATGTGTGACCTTATCGAAAGCCTTCTGAAAGTCCAAATATACCACATCCACTGGTTCTTCCTTATCTATTTTACCAGTTACATCCTCAAAAAATTCCAGTAGATTAGTCAAGCATTTTGTAAATCCATGTTGACTTTGTCCGATCCTGTCACTGTTTTCCAAGTGCTCTGCTATTACATCTTTTATAATGGACTCTAGCATTTCCCCCACTACCAAAGTCAGGCTTACCGGTCTATAATTCCCTGTTTTCTCTCTACCACCTTTTTTGAATAGTGGGGTAACATTAGCTACCCTCCAATCCATGGGTACTGTTCCAGAGTCTATCGAATTTTGGAAGATGACCAGCAATGCATCTACTATTTCTAGGGCCACTTCCTTAAGTACCCTAGGATGTAGATTATCATGCCCTGGGGATTTATCGGCCTTCAATCCCATCAATTTCCCTAACACCATTTCCCTACAAATTCTGATTTCATTCAGTTCCTCCCTCTCATTAGACCCTATGTTCCCCGACATCTCTGGGAGGTTATTTGTGTCCTCCTTTGTGAAGACAGAACCAAAGTATGTATTTAATTGGTCTGCCATTTCTTTGTTCCTCATTATAAATTCCCCTGATTCTGACTGCAAGGGACCTACGCTTGACTTCACCAATCTTTTTCTCTTCACATATCTATAAAAGCTTTTACAGTCAGTTTTTATGTTCCCTGCAAGCTTACTCTCATATTCTATTTCCCCCCTCTTAATTAATCCCTTAGTGCTCCTTTGCTGAATCTTAAACTGCTCCCAATCCTCAGGTTTACTGCTTTTTCTGGCCAATTTATATGTCCTCTCCTTGGATCTTATGCTATCCCTAATTTCTCTTGTTAGCCACAGTTGAGTCACCTTTTTTGTTTTATTTTTATGCCAAACTGGGATGAACAAATTCTGTAGTTCATCCATGCGACCTTTGAATGTTTGCCATTGCCTATCCATGGTCAACCCTTTGAGTGACATTCCCCAATCAATCCTACCCAACTCGCGCCTCATACCATCATAGTTTCCTTTATTTAAATTCAGGACCCTAGTCTCTGAAACATCCCAAAGCTCTTCAGAAGTGAAAATTTTCAAGACTGAGATCAATAGATTTTTGTTAGGTAAGAGTATCAAAGGATATGGAGCAAAGGTGGGTAAATGGAGTCGAGCTCCAATTTAGCTGAGACCTAACTGAATGGTGGATCAGGCTCGAGGAGCTGAATGGCCTACTCCTGTTGCTTTGACAGTATGTCACAGGGTGAGGTGAGAGCAGGGAACAGGAGTGAATAGGAGGAGGTGTGGGAATTAAACTCTCCATGCCAAGAATCCCTAAAATGCTGGAGTGGGGGAGACAATTGAGGGGGGAATGATAAAAGGCTTTCTTTTTCCATTTTTAAGGGATGTTATTGCTCCTTTTTTTAATGTATGGAAATTGTTTGAGAGTTAATGACATTCCCTGTGTAGCTTTGTGATCGTTTAAATGTTTACTCATTGGTTGCTTTTTAGTGAGTGTGAAGCTTGAGCCAGTTGACATGCTTTGCACCCCACAGATATGACACTTTCCCTACTAGGGAGCAGTTTATACCAGTGGAACCAAACCCTAACATGAATGAGACTCAAGGAGAGGGATTAAAATGAGCGGGAAAATATAAATAAATAAAATCTGTACTAACATCCTCGGCTACTATGTAGAAATATAAAACCCCAAGTTGATAACATATAGAATAGTAGTTGGAATGGAGTCTGTCACAAAGCTGTAATACAACCATATGAACATACAAATCGACAGACAGGAAAAGACCAGTTGGTCCATCGAGCTTGCCCCACACAACTGCAATGCCTGGAGCATCACCCATAGCCACCACCACACATACCCACCTGCCCACCATCAGTCATGTAATCTCCTGGGAGAGGCAAAAACCCAGGAAAAAACCCAAGGCCAATCCGGGGTGGGGGCGAGGTTGGGGGAGAGGGGAGGGTGTTGGGGGGTATTGGCGGGGAAACAATCTGGGAAATTCCTCTCTGACCCCCTAAGGCAATGGGAAATAGTCCAGGAAATCACACAGACCACATGTCTGGAGGCTGACTGGGCACTAATTCTTTTTCTCTTCCATGACTAACAGCGCCTAAGGCAGTCCATGTCTAGATATAATGGAGGGTTGGTTTAAACCACTGCACTTGTTAGTGCTCCATCAGTCCCCCTGGTCTTGGCGCTGAAGTGCCAGGACCAGAAAATTTAATCTTATTTGCAGCCAAATATCTACAACTCCTGCAAAGCTGATTAACCACCCAGTGCCAAAAATGTACATTTTGTCCTGGTATGGTTGTGTGTATTTTTGGAAAATCTTGTGTAACCAGAATCAAAAACAGAATTATGACCTGGATTTAGGTTGCCAACCAACTCCAGTGCATCTACTTTAGCCTGTGATCGGGTGTTTAATGAAGAAGATGGTGTGAAGTGTGCATTTATGCATAGCATGAGAGGCAATAATTGAGAACATGTGATTGTGGGCTGTTGCAGCTGAGCAAACAAGTGAATGTCCCAGCTGGAGTTCTATGTCAGCATTCGAAAGTGAATATTTTCATCACTGTATTGTAAAAAGAGTTCATTTCATGCTGTACTTTTGTAACATTGTATTTCATTTTAGAATAATATGGGGGAGGGGAATCATATTTTTGTTAAATGATGAAATAGTAATGTTCCTTTCATATGCAATGTTGAGATTAAAGAGAATTTGTGCTTGAACACTAGAGGCTTTTGCTATTCAAAAAGTTCATCTGAGAGATCATGTGGCTTGTTATTCATAAGGAGATGTCTATAACTAAGTGAGAGCAGGAGAAAGATGCTTCTTGGGGGTAATTTTGACCTAACCCGTCAGGTGGGTAACCCACGGGATCGGGTGGAACGTCGGTTTTACACCCCACCCGATATTACTCTCCATTGCCATCTCCTACAACCTTTCCTGATTACCCATGATTTCCAGCATCTCCTGCTCATGTAGACTCAATGTTGGTGCTCCTACCACAATTGAAAGTCTCTGGTGCTTGCTATAGAGTCATAGAGTCATAGAGTAATACAGCACGGATAGAGGCCCTTCGGCCCATCGTGTCCGCGCCGGCCATCAAGCCCTGTCTAATCTAATCCCATATTCCAGCATTTGGTCCGTAGCCTTGTATGCTATGGCATTTCAAGTGCACATCCAAATGCTTCTTAAATGTTGTGAGGGTTTCTGCCTCCACAACCCTTTCAGGCAGTGAGTTCCAGACTCCAACCACCCTCTGGGTGAAAAAGTTCTTTCTCAAATCCCCTCTAAACCTCCCGCCCTTTACCTTGAATCTATGCCCCCTAGTTATCGACCCCTCTACTAAGGGAAAAAGCTCCTCAGCATCCATCCTATCTATGCCCCTCATAATTTTGTACACCTCAATCATGTCCCCCCTCAGCCTCCTCAGCTCCAAGGAAAACAAACCCAACCTGCCCAGTCTCTCTTCATAGCTGAAGCGCTCCAGCCCTGGTAACATCCTGGTGAACCTCCTCTGCACCCTCTCTAACGCGATCACATCCTTCCTGTAGTGTGGCGACCAGAACTGCACACAATATTCCAGCTGTGGCCTAACCAGTGTTTTATACAGCTCCATCATAACCTCCTTGCTCTTATATTCAATGCCTCGGCTAATGAAGGCAAGTATCCCATATGCCTTTTTTACCACCTTATCCACCTGTTCCGCCGCCTTCAGGGATCTGTGTACTTGCACACCCAGATCCCTCTGACCCTCCGTCTTGCCTAGGGTCTTTCCATTCATTGTGTATTCCTTTGCCTTGTTAGTCCCCCCAAAGTGCATCACCTCGCACTTTTCCGGGTTAAATTCCATTTGCCACTGTTCCGCCCATCTGACCAACCCATCTATATCGTCCTGCAGACTGAGGCTACCCTCCTCGCTATTTACCACCCTACCAATTTTTGTATCATCCGCGAACTTACTGATCATACCCTTTACATTCATATCCAAGTCATTAATGTAGACCACAAACAGCAAGGGACCCAGCACCGATCCCTGTGGTACCCCACTGGCCACAGGCTTCCAGTCACAAAAACAACCTTCGACCATCACCCTCTGCCTTCTGCCACTAAGCCAGTTTTGTATCCAATGTGCCAAGGCACCCTGGATTCCATGGGCTCTTACCTTCTTGACCAGTCTCCTGTGCGGGACTTTATCGAAGGCCTTACTGAAATCCATGTATACCACATCCACTGCGTTACCCTCATCCACACACCTAGTCACCCCCTCAAAAAATTCAATCAAATTAGTCAGACATGATCTTCCCTTGACAAAGCCATGTTGACTATCCCTGATTAATCCTTGCCTCTCCAAGTGGAGACACATTTTGTCCCTCAGGATTTTTTCCAATAATTTTCCTACCACTGATGTTAGGCTCACTGGCCTGTAGTTCCCCGGTTTTTCCCTACTACCCTTCTTGAATAATGGTACTACATTAGCGGTTCTCCAGTCCTCTGGCACATCCCCTGTGGCCAGAGAGGTCCTGAATATATGTGTTAGAGCCCCCGCAATCTCCTCCTTTGCCTCACACAGCAGCCTGGGATACATTTCATCCGGGCCTGGGGATTTATCCATTTTTAGGCCAGCTAAAACCGCCAATACCTCCCCCCCGCTCGATGTTAATATGTTCGAGCATATCACAGTCCCCCCGCCCTATTTCTATGTCTACATCGTCCTTCTCCATAGTGAAAACAGACGCAAAAAATTCATTCAGAACCCCTCCTACATCTTCCGGCTCCACACACAGATTGCCACTTTTGTCCCTAATGGGCCCTATTTTTTCCCTAGTTATCCTCTTACCCTTAATATACTTATAAAACATCTTCGGATTTTCCTTTATTTTGCTTGCCAGTGTTATTTCATGGCCCCTCCTTGATCTCCTAATTTCTTTTTTAAGTATCCCCCTGCACTTTTTGTACTCCTCTAGGGCTTCCTCCGTCTTTAGCCTTTTGTATCTACCAAAAGCCCTCCTTTTTTTCCTAATCCATTCCCGTATATCCCCTGACATCCAAGGTTCCCTGTGGTTTTTGGAACCACCCTTGACCTTTACGGGAACATGTTGCCATTGTATGTTCTCAATCTCCCTTCTGAAAGCCTCCCATTGCTCCGATGCGGATTTTCCTACAAGTAGCTGATCCCAGTCCATTTTGGCCAGATCCTGCCTTATCCTATTAAAATCGGCCTTCCCCCAATTTAGAACCTTTATTTCCGGCCCATCCCTGTCCTTTTCCATGGCCACCTTAAATCTTACCATATTATGGTCACTATCACCAAAGTGCTCACCTACTAGCACTTTTTCCACTTGGCCGGCCACATTCCCGAGAATTAGGTCCAGTACCGCCCCCTCTCTTGTAGGACTTTCTACATGCTGGCTCAAAAAGCTCTCCTGGATGCACTTTAAGAATTCTACACCCTCTGAGCCTTTCACACTCTGACTATCCCAGTTAATATTGGGGAAGTTGAAATCCCCCATTATTATTACCCTATTATTTGCACATTTCTCTGAGATTTGCCTACATATCTGTTCCTCTATCTCCCCCTGACTGTTTGGAGGCCTATAGTACACTCCCAGCAAAGTGCTTGCCCCCTTTTTGTTTTTAAGCTCCACCCATATGGCCTCATTAGAGGACCCTGCTAATATATCATCCCTCCTTACTGCAGTAATTGACTCCTTAATTAATATTGCGACACCCCCTCCTCTTATACCTCCCCCTCTGTCTCGCCTGAAGATTCTGTACCCCGGAATATTGAGCTGCCAGTCTTGCCCTTCCCTCAACCATGTCTCCGTGATAGCAACAATATCATACTCCCATGTGTTTATCAACACCTTCAGTTCATCCACCTTATTCGCAAGACTCCTTGCATTAAAATAGATGCCATCCAGCCTTGCCCTTATATATTTGCCCTGTCTACCAAGCTGACTTGTTTTTTTCTCTATAATTGGCAGCACATCCCCCCCTATTTCAGCTCCCCTCTGTATCCCATCCCCCTGCCAAGTTAGTTTAAACCCCCCCCAACAGTGCTAGCAAACCTCCCCGCAAGGATATTTGTCCCGCTCTGGTTCAGGTGCAACCCGTCCGACTTGTACAAGTCCCACCTTTCCCAGAAGCAGGCCCAGTGATCCAGGAAAGTAAAACCCTCCCCCCTACACCAACTCTTTAGCCACGCATTCATCTGCTCTATCCTCCCATTCCTATACTTACTAGCACGTGGCACTGGGAAGGAAAGACGACAATGTTAAATGCATGTGAGTGGCATGTACATATCCCTCATATGAGCCCATGCATTCTATGATGATGAGAGGTGAAGGTGCATTGTCCCTTTAAATGAAGCATCCCTGAAGACTAGTAGAAGTCCTTGTGTCAGGCGATGTGAGTTGACAGAGTGGTTTGAAGCAAAGATGGTGCTTGAGTTTTTGCAGAGGTTTTCCCAGAGGCTGCTGCTCCTTGAGACATCTCGCGCTCCTGCAGAAAAACAGATGTTTCCCCAGAACTGGCTGTTGCACAAGCACTGAATTTCTGGCCCAATCAGGAGTGGTATTCGTGCTACAAAGCTGCTCTGCATAACAAATGAGGGCACCAGGAGGAAAGTTCAATGGGTTAGTGAAAGAGGACCAGAAGGGGATTGATTGATCTTCACTGGAAAACTACATTTGTGTCATTCATGTCATGTAAGAATAAATTAGTTTGTTAGTTTACAATTGGCCTCATCTCACTAGCATACATATCAGTCCACCTTCCAAAAGATAGGAGAAATATGCATGGCGGCACATACGAGATCATAGTATTCAATATGTACAATGAGGGGTCTTCTTGTTATGATCCTTGGGTCACACTTTCATACTAAATATTGGGCGGTGAAAGTGCACTCCAGTTTGTAGGGGACACGAGGTCTGCTTACAGGAGTGACCAGTGATGCTGAACCCAAAGGAATATTTACTGCAGATCTGAGATTTGTAGCCCCAATACCTGGCTCTTGCGTGTTGGACACAAATCATTTCTGTAATGTTTGCTTGTTTCTTGTGCTTCATTTTGTTTTTAAATTTGGAACTAAATACTGTAGTTAATTTTAGCAACTCTGATCTTGTATTTCCACCATTCCAGAACGAATTGAGAATATAGCAAGCACTATATATATTTCAGCAAACAATTTATTGCGATTGTGTTAATCGTTAGACCCATGAGTCATGCTGTCCCTGCAAGGGCAAGCAATGTGAAACATTAGCTTCTAGTTTCATGGGAACAAGGTCCAGTCACAGGAAGTGCTGTGAAACCACTGAGCAGAAAAATGGTACTTTATATTAAAAAAAACACAAATCATAACAAGAGCAGTGCATCATTGTGCTACATGCACAGGGGACCTGGCTATTTCTGGCTTTCTGGACAGATTTCTGTAACTGGATTATATTGTTTTTATATATTTCTTTGATGTATTAGAATTCATCACAAGCTGAAAAGTAATGGTTTATGATTAAAGTCTTTTGCTATTGTATGTCACAGGACTAAAAGGAAGTATGAAACAAGATTTTATATTATATGAAAAACTATAAATACTGTCTATGTTGTGATGGTTTTCCGCTTATTGATCCATTTGTTTTGATCTATAAACTTATTAGATAACATATTCAACTTTCCTTCATACTACTTTGAAATTGTATATACTTATGATACTGCAAAAGTATCAAAGTACTGCACAGGTTACATAAAAACAGCACTTCTCTAAGAACAACGCTGCCATAGCAAAACAGAACTCAATGAATAGGAGTCACACAAGCACAGCACAAAACCCACACTTTTTCCTCCAGTGTCTCCACACACCTTAATTGATGCTGCAGTCAAACCTTTTGCTAACATCGTTACGTGAACCTGGATCATCTGAATTTTGCATTTCCGACACCACAGACAGAAAGGCACTTCACAATTGCTGAAATGGGTGCAGCAAATATTGAAGTGTGGCAGAGCAGCCCAAGTTAGGAGGCACTAGATCCCATCCCAAGTTACAGGGATGGGGTCATTCCCACATTGGGGAAAATATATCAGCAGCACTTGTCTGATTTGCTGGCAAAAAAGTCAAAGCAATTCCGCTTTGATGGCACCTAAAGGTCATCAGTTCCCAATGGAGCCATCTGGGACATTTTTCAAGGCGCTCGTTTACTTTTAGGTGGGACAGTTTGGATGGCTTTTCCTGGCTTCAGTGGGATTTGTGTCATCTTTCAGCTAGCATGAGTTCCATTGAGGTGTTTAAAGGACATACTGGGAGGAATGCCTAGGGAAAGCGTGGAAACATTCCACAACCCTGCCACCCCCCCCCTCACCCCCCCCAAAAGACCTTAAACACATCGCCCATGTACCTCCCCAACTGGAATTTCTCCTTAAGACGCAAATGGGGCAGAACCTTTTTAGAACCAGGCCCTACCCATTTTCCGATGGTGGATCAGCCCCACTTATGCCTAGGCCCCTATGGGAATTTCAGGTCCAATGTGACTAAAAATGATATAATGTAACAGGAGTCTCACAGCTTCACAACCCCATTCATTCAGCACACAACAAAACCCTCTTCTCATTACCAGGCGAGGATGAAATGCTCGGCAGAACTAATGAAGACAAAAGCAGATTACTTAGACTCAACAACAGTTGTGCAGTCAATATCGCAGATTCCATTCTGCATACAGTGGAGGCCATCAAATAAACTTGCTGAAATTAGACAAATACAAAGATTTATATAAATGGTAACAGTTTCAACAGCTAGAATTAAATAAATTCTGTGTTCCTATTCAGTAGGATCTTCAAACTAAGCATTGTACTCTTTCCAGAGTTGCACATCGTTACATCATCTAACATTAATGTGGGATAAATGTTACAATTTAGCACTCCTAGTATGGAACCTTGCTTGACAGGAAGGCAGATTGGGTACACAGGGTCAATGTGCTCAGTTTTCTGGTTATTAATTGCAATGACCAAAAAATTGAGAGGACCTAGAATCACGCATACTGATCTCCGTAATCGATTGTCCAATCTATCATCCTGTCAAGCGAGGCTCCTTGTTGGGAAAGCTAAATCATAAAATTTACTATTGTATTTTACTAGCTGCATTGAGAGAAATAGAGTGCAGAAACTAAGAAATCAGACAGCGCTGTGAGCAGGGATTCCATAACACAAAAATATTTTGTGATCTAGGTTGTCAATCAGACAATATCAGGATAACCATAACATTATTTAATTTAGTTTAGCCTATCTCTCCTCCCCCAGATCCATAGTTTACAGTTGGAGCCCCTAGTGAAGGCTCTGTAATTTTGTCCCATTGTGAAGTCCTGGACTTGGGACTTGCCTGAGCACCCTGGTTAAAGGGCCCGTTTCATACGTTGTTCTCCCCGGTGTCCTGGCCAATATTTATCCCTCAACCAATATAAGAAAAACAGATTATCTGGTCATTAGCACATTGCTGTTTGTGGGAGCTTGCTGTGCGCAGATTGGCTGCCACGTTTCCCACATTACAACAGTGACTCCACTTCAAAAGTTCTTCATTGGCTGTAAAGCGCTTTTAGACATCCGGTGGTCGTGAAAGGCGCTATAGAAATGCAAGTCTTTCTTTCTTTCCTTACATCCCAAAATTGTGTTAATTCTTACATTATTCAAAGGGCGAGGCCTAAATGACATCCTCACAATTTTAAAATGGTTTCTTAAAAGTTTATTCCACAGCACCATTCAATTCTATGCTCCATCTACGCTGAGCATTTGCAGACTGTCAGATAACATATGGTGAAGTGGAAATATCACATATTTGAATGAAGATATCAAACAATGAATTGGTTGACAGGCAAACTAACTTAAAGGAGCAATGTGGTGATCAAAAATACTTTTTTCTTCTTTGGGAAAGAAGAAAAGCCAAATTAACTTTGCATCTTTTTACACAATGATGTTACAGGCAAGAAATGCATTGATGCAATTCAATGAGATTTATTTCATTATGCCATGTCTTTGCAAAGAAGTGCAAAAAGTTGATCAAGGCTTTTTTTTATCGTGAAGACTGTGCCTCTTTAATGTCATTAACAGGTAAGACTATCTCTGTATCATTAGTGCTCTATAAGCACTTTCCGAGGATGGAGGCTGTAATAAGAGGTATCATATCTGTAGCTATTGAAAAAACACTTCAAAGTGAAACTCTTATTGTAATACGTAATTGGTAGGATCAAACAACATCCCCCGGAAGTTCTAAAATGCCTCAGATCTGTGTTTTGCCATATGCTGATATTTTCCCTTCACTGTTGGTGGGAGATCCTGATTAGGCCATAATGGTGAGTTAAGAAAGAATGTTTGAAAACGCAGTGGTTTGTAATTGGCTGAGCATTATGCATCTGAACTCAGCTGAATATAGCCAGGTTCAACGGGGGATGCACTACTTTTTGCCCTATTTTTTTAGCTATGAATCCAATGAGTAGGATTAGTATGGAGTAGAGATACTAAACCACATTTAGATCAAAAGGGTATGGTCTTTATATGTTGTACATTCTGATACCACAAGTGATAGGCTCTGATAGGCAGCTGAAAATCTTACACCACTTCTACTTCACCCACTCTGTCTCCAGTATTGGAATCCAGCTGTGTCACGAAGCTCATGGGGTGGATTGCAAGAGTTCAATAAATGGAGAATTCTTGCACAGCTTCTTGACTTCTCCCATAATTGGAAGAATAATCACTCAATACCTGTAATCAACATAGTGCAGGATCCAAACCTTCCACATTGTGTCTTAGTGTTGTCCATCACATTTCCTGTGGATCTATACTTTGGGAGCTTGAACTAATATAGACTTCCTGGATACAGAAGCTTTGGCAAATTGCACATTTAGAGCAAATTATCTATTTGCTGTGACACAATCAGTAAAAACAATTCTGAATGTATGATTCTCTTTCTTTGTATGCTAATCTAAAACTGTTTGATATTTCAGCATACAATAAGATTGTACATGAATGGAAAGTAAGGATTTAGCGGGATCCTTATTTTATTCCTTCTTTCCCTATCTCAACCCTGAAGAATGGCAATAATACAGATAGTTGTAATTATTACAGTTGCACATTAGGTACTAAGTAAATAACTGAAGTGTACCCACTAGTTTGGGAGAGCTCAATCTGTGTGTTAGTTGAGGGACATATATGAGTATGAATAATTTTTCCAGTATGAATGTTGAAATGCATTCTGTTTATTCCTGTTATCTTCAAAAAAATTATGATAAAAAGTGGGAAAAAAACCACTTTCCAAAGTTTAGGCGTAATTGCCCTCTTTTTATGAAATGAAGGAATGTTGCAAACATTGTAGATGAAATAGCAAGGCCAATTAGGAAAATCCCACAGATGCCTGTCCTTTTAACAGATTTCACGCTGCACGGCTTTTCTTTGCTGCACACTGCAGGAGCACTTCCTAAGCAGTTCCCTTCAGTTCTTTTGCTGTTGGAGGCATTTGACACAAACTTCTGCAACAAGACCACCCACGTCTCATTTCCCTTCAGATCAAAGGAGGAGAGAAAACTTTTTTTTAACTTTACCCACAAGAAACACAAAGGTCTTTTTTTTAATTTTAAAGCAGTTTGGAGATTAGGGACCAGGTGGTTCAGTGAGTTAGTGCAATGCTTTTTGACCCCTAGGACTTGGTTTTAAATCCAGCCTTGAAAGTTTTCTCTTTCTACCGTTGTAAGGACCTTGCATGAAATTAGTTTCAGCAGCATCTATTTAAGATATATTTTACGCTCTGTACAGATCTCAGTGTCGCCTCAGGAAGACCCCCTGGCACACAGCAGAAGAGCACCTCCTACTGCACCAGTGCACTCCCACACCTTATGACCTCTCTTGTGAGATGCTAGTGTTTTGGGAAGTTGTCTGTGTTCACTAGGGACTGGCTTGAGACTGCTATTATACTGCTACTCTATTATTAAATAAACTAGGAGAAGCTGCACTCTCCATTTAGTGGTATTGTCGGGTTCCCAGGTGCTCCAAAATTCCTGCGTGCACCCAGGAAAACCTTCCTTAAAATTTGTTCTGTACAGGGACAACTTCTCCAACTCAAACTTGGATCAATCCTCTCTTGGCAGATAGGAGCTTTCCAACTTAAAAGCACTGACTTGCACATGGTCTGAAGGATGTTTGTTTTTTGTTAGTTTAAGTTAACTGTGATTTGTCATTCAGCTAAAAAAGCAGCACAATCACAATGTTTCCATTCTTTACAGACTGTGTTTTAGTTTTTTGGCAGTACACAGGAAATACTCACAAGAAAATATTTAAAGCTACGCAGGAACTTCTTGGTTAAAAAAATTAAGGATGAGGAACTGGGAGCCCTGGATTAGAGAGTGCTAGGTGCTGATGCTCGGAGACAAAAATGTCCCATTCCCCAGCACTGCCACAAAATAATTGATCAAAAAGAAAATATAAATTTGCCTATTTATAGAGATAGTGAAACATACCCAGAATATCCCAAACTCAATTATTGTCTAATGGAAGATCTAAAAGCAGAAGAGGAAAGTTTATTTGGTACAGTATATTATTTGAAAAATAAAATTTACGACAGCCACAAGTGTGTAGACGATTTCTTCCATATCTTCCATCTATCATGACGTACTCTTACAGAAGTATCACATTTGGAGGCAATAGAATCAGCTTACCCTGAAATTTGAGTAATATAAGGCACAGTTGTATAAACTGCATGTCTCCCTTGGCAAAGAACTCAAGATATTAATGTTTATTTTTTCCTTAAATATTGCCCCCTGCCCCTTCTTCTCCCCAAAGTTATTGATACCTTATGGCTATACCAATACCAGGTGCCCTCTTGTATTTCTCTCAAATGGCCAATCTTCCATGTGAGCGCCAGCCAGCTATTCAACTACAGAGCGCCTGACACCTGTCCTCGCCTAATGTCCCCACATGCACAAAGACGCACATACCCTAGCCAATGTTCTCTTCCCTAACCCATGACAGCAGAGGCCAATTGGAGAACCTGTATCCTGTCTAGCTCAGATCAGCTAGCTCAGCACAGTGAGGTCTGTACCTGAAATTTTCCTGGTCTTAATCAGCTTTTCCGTTAGGAAGCCTATCAATGCTTGTTAAAGGTGTAAAAGAGTTATCCCTGAAACTGCTTTCTAAGGTATCCTATGAAAATTCTTAGTGAAAAGTTGAAAGTTGGCCAAGGTGATGCCGAGAGATGGAATGATCTCTGATTCGTATAAGGCATCTACACACTGAAAATTGGTGATAAGAAAGAAAGACTTGCCTTTCACAACTGCCAGACGTCTCAAAGCACTTTACAGCCAATGAAGTACTTTTGGAGTGTAGTCACTGTTGTAATGTGGGAAACGCACACAGCAAGCTCCCACAAACAGCAATGTGATAATGACCAGATAATCTGTTTTTGTTATGTTGATTGACGGATAAATATTGGCCAGGACACCAGGGATAACTCCCCTGCTCTTCTTTGAAATAGTGCCATGGGATCATTTATGTCCACCTGAGAGAGCAGACGGGGTCTCGGTTTAACATCTCATCCGAAAGACGGCACCTCCGACAGTGCAGCACACCACCGGAGTGTCAGCCTAGATTTATGTGGTCAAGTCCCTGGAGTGGGACTTGAACCTACAACTTTCTGACTAAAGAGGTAAGAGTGCTACCCACCGAGCCACAGCTGACACTGTAAGAAGGCAATACAGTCACTGTTAGATTTGGCTTGGAATAGAGATGCCTAAAGCTTCCCCATCAGTGCTTGCAAACTGGTTGTGAGCATGCCAGGCAGCATCCGTGGAGAGAGAAACAGAGTTAACGTTTCAGGTCTGGGACCCTTCATCAGAACACTAAATGATGAAGGGTCCCAGACCTGAAACGTTAACTCTGTTTCTCTCTCCACGGATGCTGCCTGGCCTGCTGAGTATTTCCAGCATTTTCTGTTGTTATTTCAGATTTCCAGCATCCGCAGTATTTTGCTATTATACATGGCTGTGAGCATTCCCACTCAGGAGCAAAGCTCCACATGTCATCCAGAAAAATTGTGTTTTTTAATCGTGCAAAATGTACAAATGTTCCAAAGTTTTTCACTTTCTGAACTAGTTGGAGAGGATCCCAACCATGTTCGCATAATGATACTTTCCTATATCGCTTTCAAACCTATGCAATGTCTGTTATCATGGTTGTTGCCAAAGAGATCCCTGTTATCCAGATAAAAGTTTTGTATGGGATTTCAAGCAATTAACATGGAACTCACCAATCCATTCAGCTGAGGCAAAGACCAAGAATGGTATTGTCTTCTAAGGTCAAAGGGGGATTAATGCAGCATCGGATATTCAGGATTAAGGGTTTGACATGAGGCTTCAATGCCAGATAACATTCATAAAGCCGAACTCAGGATATTCCCCTAATGAAAATAGATCTATCAAGAGGTGATAATAGTAGCTTCATTCAACTCAGTGGAATTTATTTTAAGATCTCATAAGCATAACTGTTTCTGCAAATATTACGGTACCTTAGTCGACTTCAAGAATAAGATGCCTAATTCTTTCTTCTGGCATCATAAAATGTGCCTCTATCACTCATATAGTTACAGAACTTTTTATTGTGGAAGGCTCACAGACAGACAAGCTAATCTGCATAACTTTGGAGGTAATCCTTGAATATGACTCATTCAATAGCCAGGTTATTTGCATTTCCATGTTCAGATGCAGTTTATAGCTCTTTCTAATCTATCCTCATCCGTTTCAGTTTCAATCTCAGAAGATGATTCCTACTGCACCGATATAAACATTTTTCACTTCCCACCTCAGTTTTGTACTGTGTGCTTTGGTTTGTGCTCCAGGAATAGATTTGAGACTGCAGCCTCACTTACAACCTTTATGGCCAGTATACAGAGGAAATCCTTATCACATCACTCGGAGCCAGATTTAAGTTCAAGGCTCAGGTTAAAGGATAGCATGCCGATCCTAGATCCCTTCTGTAAATTATCCTTTATATTTGGTCCTTGGACTTTAATTGTTTTGATCTTTTGCCAGAGATGTACTTGCTCTGAAAAGGAAGTCTGACACGGGCCGAGAAATTTGTCTCGGTGGTGCAAAATAGGTGGTATCGGGTCGGCTGCCCATTACTCGCTGTGCCTGACGTTCTGTTCCGTTGACTGCAATAGAACTGAATATCAGGCGCTGTGTATAACGGGCGGCCAATCAGATACCACCCATTTTGTCCCACCGCCTGAGATGAATGTCTAGGCCCAAGGTTTTACATAGGTAAGTAAAATATACTTGGAAGAATTCACCCAAGGAACACCAGTCCTAGCCAGTGTTATGCTAATGGTCAGAGTGGAGATGAGATTGTTTTAGGGTATTTCAATATAAATGGCCAAAGTGAGTATTGTCACCACTCTGTCAGCCAATGAGTTTGAGGTAGGGCCATACTTACAGCAAACAGAGTCTATTTACTCAGCAAACAGCAAACAGAGTCTATTTAAACAGAGTCTCTATGAACTACAGCAAACCGAACTCACGGCCGAAACTACAACATAGCCTCCCGATTATTTCGCCAGCAAAATGCAGTGAGCGGAGAATTGTTACTTAATTCAAATGCTGTGTGAAAAACACTTACAGCAGTGCGGTCTCCAGGCATGATTGACAGGGGAATTACCCAATCATCTCCATTCTGGCCGTAACTTAGGGTGTCATAAATGGCCTTGCTGTAATCTTCAAATATACTCGTACTACAGCGTCATGGGTTACAACCTCAATATTGAGACAAGGGGGTAATTTTAACCAAAACAACAGGTGGGTTGGGAACGTGGGGGTAGTTAAAGTGCTAAAAATGTGAATCCCAACCTGAACCCGCCTCCAACCCGCCCACCTCCAGTTTTAACAGCGGCGGGACGGGGGGGGGGGGGGGGATGTCAGGCAGCCAATCCGCTGCCAGGAGGTGGGTTGTCGATTAAAATATTATAATGAGGCTGGAAGCCTCTGCTTTAACCTTCATTTAGTGTTCAACTGTAGCTGGTTGGGTTTTGCACACCTCGTGAAACCCGCCAGCTACAGCAAGGCGAGGACTGCTGCATCCAGGAAGTAAGTGCCTTTTCACTTACTTTTTAACTATGGGAGGTCCCCTGTTGTCAACTAGAACTAATGCCATGTCCAACTTTCTGTAGTTGTCCATAAAATGAAGCTATTCAGTTGTTCAATCTTCCCTGTATTGTACCCAGGTGGCCCCTCTTCTCCCCTTGACCTCCTCAAGAAGTACAATTGGAAGATCTCCTCAGGTAACTGATAAATTGATGCATTATGGCATGGAGGTAGAAGCTGAACCATACTTCGTCCTGCTATTTAGACTTTATCAAGGGGTACATTTCTGTATATTTTCTGTTGAATTTCCTGATGTGCAGTTGTAATGTTGGTTTTGGCCAAGTGTCTCTGAAAACACCTGACAACTGAGTATCACATGCCATTTTTCCCCATTCATGCCACCAAGAATGAAGGGAGAACTCTATGAAATCCTGCTTTGATGAGGCAAGTAGAAAGCTCATTATTGTGTGCTTTCTGATATGAACCACCAGCATGTTTAATTACAGAACAAAGTCAATCTGGGTGTTAAAATGAACAGATACTATTATAATGAATTAAGACTTGAATAGAAAGGTCATGATTTGTTGCTGATGTTCTCCCATCCCTTCCATAGAAGTTATTCAAAGGCTTACCATCTCTAAAGATCTCAGTGCCACCTCAGGAAGAACCCCTGGCACACAGCAGAAGAGGTAATGGACACTCAGGGGGTCTGATCATCTGACCTAGTCTGGATGACATTGAGGAGAGCACTGCTACACTCTACCAATGCATCAGCAGCTTGTAACAAGATGGGATCTGGTATATTGGATTATCCTAAAGCAATTTTCCCTGACTCTGCCCCATAAGCATGTTGCTGGCTAGGAATGGTGTGTTCCTTGGCTGAAATTTTCAGAGTCTGCTTCAGTTGTACAATTGGTAGACTCCTGGGGGAAAATTGGTCTTGCAGCAGGATCCAGCGTAGGATCAATTATTAAAAAATAGGATATTTGTCTTTGTAAAGTCTGTGTGTTATATGGCGAATTAATACATAGACTACAAGAGTTACTTTAACAGGACTTTACTATTCGAAGGTCAGGGTGAATCTACCCAATAAATCCTTACACAGCACTTATATACCGGTGTGGTCACCACCGGTATTACAGTATACAGTAGCCAAGATAAAGTAGTGCAACCCTTAAAATAGTTCTCTTAAAGGTGGAACGTTACATACACTACAGTCTTAATTAAAAATGGCATAGGCCAGCTGCATCTCCAGGATATCCTGATGAAATTTCCATTGTTAAAAGACAAAGTTGGTGGCTGGCTTCAATGCGACTAGTCTTTGTCAACTTAATCAATGTGAATGTCTGAACTAATGGGCAGGAATTTAACTCAAGAGTCGGGTTGGAGGCAGGACTACAACTTTCAGGGTTGTAGTCCCGCCTCCATCGAGATGCAGCCAATCCACGCGGTTTTAATTTGATTAATCTTGTTGAGCCCACCCAGCAGGCTCAGCAGGCCAATTAAGGGCCACCCGGCAACAGGTGACGTCCCAGACTGAAATTGCATCTGTCAGGAGCTTTTGACAGATGAAATATCAGTGTTTCACAGCAGTTTGAAGCTGTCAAACACTGACAGTCTTACTTCTAACCTGAGTCCTTCTCCACAGACTCAGTTAGAAATCTCTCCTGCACAGTAAGCTGAAGGCTGTCACTTTTGACAGTTCGCAGCCATTCTGCTTTCTGTGCCGGTGAGATGAGAGACTCCCCGAACCTAAAGGAAGGAAGGCTGAAAAGGTAAGAAAAGGTCATTTACACTTCTTTAATCACTTTAGACACACCAAACACACTTACCTTTGCACTCATGCACACATCACTCATCTGAACACCGACATCTCGACCCCTCCAAGCCCTTCAACCTGACGGCCCGACTCCTCCAGCTTGGCGTAGTTTGGAGCCATCGGGAATCCCACACTTCAAGCTTAAAAATAGGGATTAGGCTAAAAACTGCCTGTTAACAGGCAGTTAATTAACACTAATCCCCTTCCCGCCTCGAGGAGGTGGGTCCCAGTGCGGGGCAGGTACCCACCTCCTTTGAAACTGGCATGGAGGCAGGTTGGGGGCGGGATGGGGTCGGGACCCCCGATTTCGGGATTTTAACCCCCCGCACGCCTCCAATCCCGACTCCACAGCACACTGAAAATCGAGCCCAATGGATCTGAAATTCCACTGGGATTCTCCTGGTCACCCGCCATAACTCTAGCAGGAGATTATCAGATCCCTCCCAAATACAGTGGAGACTCAGAATGGCTGGTTTACATTGGGTTTCATCATTTTTTGGGAGGGGTTCCCTGAGTCTCCCTTCACCATTCCAGCAGGTGACCAAGGGATCCCTAAGGGGGATTTTAGGGCTAATGTAGATAAAATGAGTGTATGCCACTGTGAAGCAACAAAATTCCCAGAACATTCCATTGTTTACTGAGATGCTCATATTCTATTAAAGACTGTTATGGATAGCATTGGATAGAGCTCTGTAAACAACTTTTGCTTATAATCATCAATATAGATCACCAATAAAAATTTATGAAGAGAACCTGGAAAAACTTGGGACTTTTTTGGAACAGTCAACACAATTTGAATATAGTGGAAATTGCTGATGGTGCTATATAATATTTTGCCTAAGCTTTTGCTTCTGTGTATCATTTTATTTGTAAATAAATTGAAAACAGTAATTTTAGCCTGCATAAAGTCGTTTAATAGTGTTTTATTTTGTCCATATTGACAGAGATAGTGGACATTCTACATATTCTCTAATAAGCAATTTACTGCAATCACAGTTAATTGACTAACCAAATTATTTTAAGTCAGTGAAACATTCAGGATTCCGTTTTTTTAAGGGAGATGATCTGTTTATGAGAACTGTCATCAGATTGTGCACAGTAGGACAGAGATATTGGAGAAAATCTGAATTGTAATAGGATCTTCCTGCTGTTTCTTAGATTTTGCCACTGCAAATAAACGGTCATAGGAGGAGGAAAATCCTTGTTTTCATTGATTATTCTTGGGTTTTTTATGGCCGTGTGGTGCTTTTTGTAACTTGATTCATTTCTGATATCTCAGCTTGAACGATTCCACTGAGCAAAGAATGGTCTTTTTGTACTCGCTGCAGAATTTGAAACCTAGTAAATGCATAAACTATTTAACAAAGAACCGCTAAAAGTTAAAAGAAACTGTGGCTCAAATCAGACCTACAATTAACACGGTGCAGCACTCTGTTGAGAAAAATTTCAATCATAGTAAAGCAGACATAGGTGGTCGATGCAGGGATAAGAATCCTGGGAGACATTTTCATAGGATCCACAAAAGGAAGGTCACATTATTCAGTCTCAAATCTCCTAAAGGAACAGATATAGTCATATTTTTGTCAACTGGGCTAGCTCCTATAAAGAACATTATTTAAAACATATGATTCAAAAACCCAGAAACTCTTTAGCTCTTACACAACTCCTTGAAGAACTAGTGGCTGAGTGAATGACCACTGCTATACATTGACAAGCCACATAAAACTGAAACAATCTGTGCTTTCCCCTTGCCCTGCCATTACCAATCTGAAGTTGTCACTGCGCCTCCTACTTCCCCATCTCCTACAGCCTCCCGTTTTGTCTCCTGTGAGCTGGAACATTTCCTTTTCATGCAGAGTTAGTTATCAGGATTGGTGATTCTCCTCCAGTTGTAGCTCTTTGGTGCTGTTTATGTGTTACCTTTTCCTTTGTAATTAGAGAATGCAGAGTTAAAGGAATGTGACTGGTGAGGATACTTCCCATTACCCATACGTCTGCATCCGTACCACTATTATCAGACTTGCAGGGGCAGACTCCAAGTAAGCACCTCTCCTTTAAGACTCACAAACCTCATTGTGGCAGGCAATATGTGGTTTGGATTTAAGATGTTACACAGAATTACATAAAATGTACAGCACAAAAACAGGCCATTCGGCCCAACTGGTTCATGCTGATATTAATGCTCCACACGAGCCTCCTCCCACCCGTCTTTATCTAATCCTATCAGCATAACCTACTATTCCTTCCTTCTTCAGGTGTTTATCTAGCTTCCCCTTAAATTCATCTATGCTATTCGCCTCAACTACTCCTTGTGGTAGTTTCATCTGTTTCCAGAGGTTCCCTGTGAATAGGCCACATTTCCTGTCACCCATATAATGAACTGAAAGGGCGTGGGAGGTATGTCATTGCCTCTATCATTCATGTGCATGGGGAACATTCCCTCCACTTACCTTGGCCAAACTTGTGAAGTCATTAGACATCTTTGTGCACTGTGTGGCAGTTCCTGGGTGGCGGAGGCTGCACTCACTGGGCCCGATTTTGTGGATTGTGTGGGAAATGGTCGGGTTTCCCCGAATGTGGGGTTCTGACACACAAAAAAGTGTCAGCCAGCTGCACGCAATTTTCCCTCAAGTGGCCAATTAATTTCCAGCATGTGGGCAGCCTTGCTAATTGTCCATTTCTAGTCAGAAAGCCTCACAGTATGATGTCATCATTCGTGGTGCTTTCAAGGTCCATAGCAAGCATTGCATCCTCTGAAGGCTTCCAAACGAACCATACAGGGTGGCAGAGGAGCCTGCAGCAGCTGTGGCCAGTGCCAGACCCCGAGCTGCCTCCAAATTCGACGAAGCTTCACTGCAGGCATTATTGGATGGGGTTAGGGCCCACAGGGAGGTCCTCTTCCCTAGATCAGGCAGGAAGAGGCCTCCCACTGAGACCAAGGCTACATGGATGCAGGTGTCAGCAGATGTCAACTCGAATGTGCATGTAACCTTGGCATCACATCTCTAACTCCTTCCTCTACTCCCCCACAGGACCATCCAGAGCCCCTGTCCCCACTGTGGAGGAGGAAGAGGCTGTGCAGCCAGACTCCTCAGAGGAAGCTCCAACCTCTGAGGGCGCAGCGTCAGCAGAAGTAAGCGCACCCAGCACCAGCGCAGACACTCACACCTCGGGGGGACCTTCGGGACATAGAGTAGTGTTGTCACCTGGTGTTTCACAGCTCACAAGTGAGCCTCAGCAGATTCTGGAGACAGGGACAGCAGTGGAGAGTCCTCGTCGGAGGGCGCAGGACTCTGCCAGCTCAGCTCAGCTGCGCTGCATGTCGACCCTCTGCCTCTGGGTCCATCCGCAAGAGAAGAGGTGATGGATCTCCATGCACAGATGCAGGAGTCTCTGGTAGGTTTTGTCTCCAGGGTCGCTGTGAGTGTGGAGCAAATGGAGGAGTCCATAGCGACCATGAGTAGAGCCTTTGTGGAGTCATTGGCGCATGAACGCCTCACCATGGAAAGGTTGGCAACCTCCATGGAGGAGATAACTCGCCAGGGTACGGAAAACATGGTGAGTGCTCATAAGAGAATGACATCTCTTGAGCAGTGTTGGCCATCTATTGAACAGAGAAACCAGACCTTCATGGAAGTCCTTCTGAGTAGGACTGCCAGTGCAGAGACGGGTCCCCATGGCCCCCTAAAGCGCAGCAAGGTGCTCTCAAGCCACTTCCAAGCGCCGGCCCCTTCTGGCCTGTGCAGCTTCAGGTGAGTGAGCAGCAGCCTGGTGCTCCTCCTGCTGTTCCTTGTTCTGCTGCTGCCACCTCTGCTGCTGGAGATCCTCTAATGGCAAGAAGGGAAGGGAAAAAAAGGCGTCCCATGCTTCTCGTAGATGCCTCCGCTGAGGAAGCGCTGAGTGAGGGTGGCAAGAGGGGCTTCCCAGGAGATCGCATTGGAGAAGTGTGTGAGGCTCCAACCTTCCACAGCTGTGGCTAAGCCTTGAAGAAGTAGCCCCAAGCCTGCAGCAACAAGGTCCTTCACCAAACAAATGCTGTCCCTTTAAATCGCAGCTTCCCCGAATGACCTGCATCTGACAGCAAGCAAGCTGGCAAGCTTCACGCCAGGTTTCATCAGCGGGGTTCCCCACAGGCGTGTTTAGCGTGGGGAACCCCACAAAATCGCAACGGCCCCTGAAAATTGGCTTAAACATGGAAATAATTGGTAATTAGTGTGCCGACGGCCAGTCCCTCCAGCGGCGGGCGGGACTGAATCGGGTCGCGGAGAAACGGCGGTCCGAAAGTCGGATGGGGCGGGGAATCAGGCGGGGGGGTGCCGTGACCCCCTTTTTCGGTGATTTTCGGCCCCCAGCGGCCTGAAAACCGCCCGACGGCTGGCAGAAAATCGGGGCCACTGCCTCTGACACATCTCGCTATAAAATCTGGACCACCCTCTTATGGAGCTTCATGCCCTCATTCCTCGGAGACCTTGGGCAGGATTTTCATTCAGGAGTCGGGTAGGAGGCGGGAGTACAACTTTTGGGGTTGTAGTCCCACCTCTATCGAGATGCGGCCAATCCATGCGATTTTAACTTGATTGACCTTGTTGAGCCCACCCAGCAGGCCAATTAAGGGCCACCAGGCAACAGGTGATGTCACAGACTGAAATTTCATCTGTCAAGAGGTTTCGACATATGAAATATCAGTGTTTCACAGCTGTTTGAAGCTGTCAAACACTGACAGTCTTACTTCTAACCTGAGTCCTTCTCCACAGACTCAGTTAGAAATCTCTCCTGCACAGAAAGCTGCAGGCTGTCACTTTTGACAGTTCGCGGCCATTCTGCTTTCTGTGCCGGTGAGATGAGGGACTCCTGCAACCTAATGGAAGGAAGGCTGAAAAGGTAAGAAAAGGTAATTTACACTTCTTTAATCACTTTAGACACACCAAACACACTTACCTTTGCACTGATGCACCCATCACTCACCTGAACACCGACATCTCGACCCCTCCAAGTCCTTCAACCCGACAGCCCGCCTCCTCTAACCTGGCGTGGTTTGGAGCCATCGGGAATCCCACACGACACCCTTCAAAATAGGGATTAGGCTAAAAACTGCCTGTTAACTACCTGTTAACAGGCAGTTAATTAGCACTAATTCCTTCCCGCCTCGGGGAGGCGGGTCCCAGTGCAGGGCGGGTACCCGCCTCCTTTGAAACTGGCATGGAGGTGGGTTTGGGTGCGGGATGGGGTCGGGACCCCTGATTTCGGAATTTTAACCCCTCCCCCCACCCACCCCACGCCTCCAATCCCGACTCCACAGCCCAATGAAAATCCTGTCCCTTTTCTCTGGACTTTACTTCTGCTAAAATCATCAGCAGCTCTGGGAGCTCTTGCTGCTGCAGTCCTCTGAAGCAGCTCCTCAATCAAGACCGCACTGCTCTGCTGCCAAATAAACAATGAAGCTGTGCTAAAGAAACCTTTAATCAGCTGCAGTATTTTAAACATTGCAGCATCACTGAATTCACCTCCCTTCCAGTGATGGTAAACCAATAAGGCAGTGGTTTTACCATTGTTACCTTGCCCTACACAACTAATGAGGACCAGTCCAGGAAACTTGAGCAGGTTAAAGGTGGGGTCATATAGGGAAGGTAGATGTCCTGCCCTGCCACTGAACTATGAATGGGAGGAAAATCCAGCCCCAGTTGTCTCACACCCCAAAGCAAAGGGTAGGGGTACCTATGCTAATCCACCAAATATTTCCCATCATGGCAGAAGATATTGACATTGCTCACATGTTGCTTTCTGCCATCTCACTAGTGAAAAGAAAATTGTTTCAAAATTTTAAACACAAGCCTCTTGAGTTATTTCTTGTGGTGATAAACACTGTGCAACACCATATTAGCCATCAGGAATGGGTAAGCATATTGCATTTTGTTGTATTGATTTTGGCTCGCTACAAGTCTACTGATGCGCTATCAATTACTCATAAAAGACGGAGAGTTAGGAGAGTAACTAAAGGCTTTTATTAGCAAAGAACAGAGCATGCCTCTCGTGGTTGACTGGGTTCCAAGAAGGCAGGGGGCTGCAGGGCAATCACCTTTATGCCTGGGCCTGTGGGTGGAGCCAGGGGCGGAGCCAGCAGAGACATGCTGAGGCATGCATAGGTACAACAGTGTGCAACAACAACAACAACGGTGAACAACAATAACAGTGGTTTACCACATTCACCCCTTGTTTAAAATTGAGTCCGGCGGGGTGAAGTGTACTAAAGGTTCGTGTAAGTAAGTCTATCAGGTGGCCTTGTATGCCGCCCTGATCGTCGTGGTGGCGGCGGTGATGGTGCAGCATCCAACGTTGAATCTGGCGTCTCATTGAGTGGTTGGGTGGTCAATGATGGGTCCTGGGGCTGCGGCATGCCGTCTAGCGGGGTTGAGTTGTGGGTAGTGGTGGATGGCAATGGTAGTGTTTCAGGGGCACCCGAAGGTGCGAGATCTCGTGTGGGGGCTGTGTCCTCCCGCCTGTCCGGGTACGCTACGTAAGCGTACTGGGGGTAGGCGTGGGTAGTGGTGGGTGGCGAGGGAGGTGTTTCGGGAGCACCCGAAGGTGCGAGGTCTCGTATGGAGACTGTGTCCTCCCGCCCGTCCGGGTACACCACGTAAGCATACTGAGGGTTGGCATGGAGGAGGCTCACCCTCTCGACCAGGGGGTCCGTCTTATGGGACCTCACGTGCTTCCGCAGTAGGACGGGTCCTGGAGAAGTCAGCCATGTCGGTAACGAGATCCCCGATGTAGACTTCCTGGGGAAGGAGAACATTCTCTCGTGAGGGGTAGCATTGGTGGCTGTACAGAGCAGTGACCGAATGGAATGGAGCGCCGCAGGGAGGACTTCCTGCCAGCGAGAGGTCGGAAGGCCCTTAGATTTCAAGTTTAAAAGGACTGCCTTCCAGACCGTCGCATTCTCCCTTTCCACCTGGCCATTCCCCCGGGGGTTGTAGCTGGTGGTCCTGCTTGTAGCAATACCTCTCGAGAGCAGGTACTGCCGAAGTTCGTTGCTCATAAAGGATGAGCCCCTGTCGCTATGAATATAGCTAGGGAAACCGAACAAGGCGAAGAGGTCATTCAGACATTTAATGACCGTGGTACTGGTCATGTCTGAGCAAGGGATGGCAAACGGGAAACGGGAGTACTCGTCAATTATGTTGAGGAAGTACACATTGCGGTCGGAGGAGGGGAGGGGCCCTTTAAAATCGACGCTCAGCCGTTCAAAGGGGCGCGTGGCTTTGATCAGGCTTGCTCTGTCTGGCCTATAAAAATGCGGTTTGCACTCGGCACAGATTTGGCAGTTCCTGGTCATGGTCCTGACCTCCTCGATGGAGTAGGGCAGGTTACGGGATTTGATGAAGTGAAAAAACCTGGTGACCCCCGGGTGGCAGAGGTCATTGTGGAGGGTCTTCAGTCTATCGACCTGCGCGTTGGCGCATGTACCACGTGATAGGGCATCTGGGGGCTCATTGAGTTTCCCGGGCCGGTACAAGATATCGTAATTGTAGGTGGAGAGTTCGATTCTCCACCTCAAGATCTTGTCGTTCTTGATTTTGCCCCTCTGCTTATTATTAAACATAAAAGCTACTGAACGCTGGTCAGTGAGCAGGGTAAATCGTTTTCCGGCCAGGTAATGCCTCCAATGTCGCACATCTTCCACAATGGCCTGGGCCTCCTTTTCGACAGAGGAGTGTCGAATCTCGGGGCCCTGGAGGGTCCTTGAGAAAAAGGCCACGGGTCTCCCCGCCTGGTTAAGGGTTGCAGCTAGGGCAAAGTCAGATGCGTCGCTCTCCACTTGGAAAGTGATGGACTCATCCACTGCGTGCATCGTGGCCCTCGCAATATCTCTTTTTATGAGAGTGAAGGCTGCACAGGCCTCTGCTGCCAGGGGGAAGGAGGTGGACTTGATGAGGAGTCTGGCTTTGTCCGCATAGTTGGGCACCCACTGAGCATAGTACGAGAAAAACCCTAGGCATCTCTTCAGTGCTTTTTGGCAGTGGGGGAGGGGGAGCTCCATAAGGGGGCGCATCCTGTCGGGGTCGGGGCCGATGACTCCGTTCTCCACTACACAGCCAAGAATGGCAAGGCGCTTGGTACGAAACATACATTTGTCCTTGTTGTATGTTAGGTTCAGCCGCTGGGCCGTACGGAGGAATTTCTCTAGATTAACATCATGGTCCTGCTGGTCGCGGCCGCAGATGGTGACGTTGTCTAGATAGGGGAAAGTGGCCTGGAGCGCGTTCTGGTCAACCATCCGGTCCATCTCCCGTTGGAAGACTGAAACCCCGTTGGTGACGCCGAAGGGAACTCTGAGGAAGTGGTAGAGACGACCGTCAGCTTCAAAAGCTGTGTACTGGCGGTCCTCAGCCCTGATGGGGAGCTGGTGGTATGCTGACTTCAGATCAATCGTCGAGAACACCCGGTATTGTGCTATCTGATTGACCATGTCAGATATGCGGGGGAGTGGGTATGCATCTAGCTGGGTGTAGCGATTGATCGTCTGGCTGTAGTCAATAACTAGGCGCTGTTTTTCGCCAGTCTTCACTACCACCACTTGTGCTCGCCACGGGCTGGTGCTACTTTCAATAATCCCTTCCTTCAGGAGTCTCGCTACCTCGGATTTAATGAAGCTCCTATCCCCGGCACTGTAACGCCTGCTTTTGGTAGCGGTGGGCTTACAGTCGCGGGTGAGGTTAGCGAACAAGGAGGGGGGGGACTTTAAGGGTGGAGAGGCTGCAAATGGTGCGCGGCGGGCGATTTAAAAGCTGCTGGCTGCAGACTGTGAGTGGGGGGAGGGGTCCGTCGTACGCTAATGTGACACTCTTAAGGTGGCACTGAAAATCCAACCCCAGTAGAACGGCAGCGCAGAGATGGGGCAGGACCAGGAGTTTAACATTTTTGTATTCTGTGCCCCTTACTGAAAGGGTCACTACACAGTAGCCACCGACGTCCGCTGACTGGGCTTTGGAAGCCAAAGAGATCCGATGGCGCGTCGGCAGGACCGGGAGAGAGTAACTGCGCACCGTGTCGGGGTGGATAAAGCTCTCCGTGCTCCCGCTGTCAAAAAGGCAGGTAGTGGCGCGGCCGTTTACCGTAATGTCCATCATGGACCTGGACAGTTGATGAGGGAGAGATTGGTCCAGCGTCACGGAGGCCAGCGTATGGTCGAGCGAGTCGATGTGGTCGTCAGATGAGGCGGTGGTTGAGTCCGGGTCCCCCGTGGTTGAAGTTGGAGACGTCCAAGATGGCGGACAAAATGGCGGTGCCCATGATCCCGATCCCCACGCGGCTGGGGGAGCCCAAGATGGCGGACAAGATGGCTGCCCCCACGGTTCACACGCGGCGCTGCTGGCGTTAGCGGTTTTACCTTTGCAGGCGCTGACACAGTGTCCTTTCTTCCCGCAGCCGGAGCAGGTAGCATTTCTCGCCGGGCAGCGTGCTCTGGGGTGTTTTGCCTGGCCACAAAAATAACATTTCTGTGCCTTGGACATTGCAGCAGCAGTTGAAGGTGGCGGTCCCATGACCCAAGGTTGTGGCGTCCACGTTGCGGAGCGGTTAGGGGAGAAGGCGTCCATATTCCTGTGGGCCGCGTCGAGCGAGAGCGCGGGGGACACTGCCTTTCTCAGGTCCATTTCTCCCTTTTCCAACAGTCTCTGCCGGGAGTAGTCGGACCTTAGGCCCGCAACGAAAGCATCTCGGATCAGTCCCTCCGTGTGTGCTGCGGCTGATACTTCTTTGCAATCGCAGCCTCGGCCGAGTATCCGTAGTGCCCGTAGGAAGGCCTCCACCGATTCCCCGGGCTGCTGTCTGCGGGATCTTAAGAGGTGCCTGGCATAGACCGTATTTACCGGGCGTGCGTATTGCCCTTTTAGCAGATCGATAGCCGCCGCGTAGGTCATCGCGTCCTGGAATATTGTATAAACTTGGTGGCTCACCTTTGAGGCCAGGATTTCCAGCTTGTTTTCGTCCAGGGTCACAATTGAGGCTTGAAGGTAGGCCTCGAAGCAACGCAGCCAATGCGCGAATTTGGTAGCCGAACCCGATTCTTGGGGGTCTAGGTCCAGGCATGTTGGTCTGAGGGCTTGCAGCAGCTCCTGCTGCTCAGCATTTGTTGTCGACATTTTGTTTTTGCTAATAAAATTGATGCGCTATCAATTACTCATAAAAGACGGAGAGTTAGGAGAGTAACTAAAGGCTTTTATTAGCAAAGAACAGAGCATGCCTCTCATGGTTGACTGGGTTCCAAGAAGGCAGGGGGCTGCAGGGCAATCACCTTTATACCTGGGCCTGTGGGTGGAGCCAGGGGCGGAGCCAGCAGAGACATGCTGAGGCATGCATAGGTACAACAGTGTGCAACAACAACAACAACGGTGAACAACAATAATAGTGGTTTACCACATCTACCCTCATGCCTTTGGATTCAAACTGCTTTTCCCTACATTTCTAAAACTGTTAGATTAGGTTGCTGCAGTTCATGAGGTTTTTTTTATTCGTTTATGGGATCTGGACGTCGCTGGCAAGGCCAGCATTTATTGCTCATCCCTAATTGCCCTTGAGAAGGTGGTGGTGAGCCACCACCTTGAACCGCTGCAGTCCGTGTGGTGATGGTACTCCCACAGTGCTGTTAGGTAGGGAGTATTTGATAGTCTCTACAGTTTGCTGAATCTTGTACCAGTTAATCCTTTGATTCTTCCTCGGTGAACTGCCGCCACAGTCTTGTTATTGCAAGCACAATGTCGCTCTTTTGGTCGTTACCCAACTTTTTTAGTTCCCAAAGACATAGGCGGTGAATTTCCGTGAGGGTGACATAAAATTACATAGAATTTACAGCAAAGAACCAGGCCATTCTGCCCAACTGGTTGGTACCGGTGTTTATGTTCTACACATGCCTCCTCCCACTCTATTTCTTCTAACCCTATCTGCATATCCTTCTATTCCTTTCTTCCTCATGTGTTTATCTAGCTTCCCCTTAAATGCATCTATGCTATTCACCTCATCTATTCCTTGTGGCAGCGAGTTCCATATTCTAACCACACTCTGGGTAAAGAAGTTTCTCCTGAACTCCTTATAGGATTTATTAGTGGCTATATTTATGATCCTTGGTTTTAGTCTCTCCCAGATTAGCCATGATCTTATTGAATGGCAGAGCAGGCTCGAACGTCTTCTCTGTGTCAGGGTTGCTGTCACGGGACCGTGTAAACACGGGGCCGTGCTGTCCGGGCGAGGCTGGTTCTGGATCCAAGTGCAGACAGACGAGGCGAGAAGCAGATATGCAGTCTTAAATAACAGTACTTTACTAGAATCACACAGGTAAACAGTTACAAAACATAGGAGCTCAAGACAAGCTACCACATAGGCAAATGGCTAGTCAAGATAGGAACTCAAGACAAGCTACCGAGAGGCAACCGGCTTGTCAAGACTGAGCTCAAGACAAGCTACCCCAGGGCAACCGGCTTGTCCAAACTGAGCACCTTATCAAGACTGAGCAACTTGTCAGCACCTTGGCAAGACCGAGAACAAAGGGAAGAACCACAGAACTTAAATACAAGCAAAACATAACACAGATAAACAGTTATAGACATAGGAGCTCAAGACAAGCAACCACTAAGGCAACCGGCTTGTCAAGGCAAGCTACCACATGGCAACAGGCTTGTCGAGACTGAGCACCTAGTCAAGACTGAGCACCTAGTCAAGACTGAGCCCAGAGGGAAGAAACCACAGAACTTAAATACAAGCAAAAACAGGTGAAACCAATAAACCAGATGAAAGGCAGTTAAGTAATAAACAGGAGAAACAAGTAACAATTAACAAAGGGAAACCAACCAGTGAAGGTGCCATCTAGGGGTTACTGAAGGAACTGACCGGCACCCTCACAGGACCCCCTCCCCTAGGAATGGCTCCTGAAGTTCCTCCTGGACGATCAGGGTGGCGACAGCGAAAATCCCTGATGAGTTCAGGATCCAAAATGTCCCGGGCCAAAACCCAGGAACGCTCTTCAGGATCATAACCCTCCCAGTCGACCAGTTATAGAATACTCCTCCTAACCCGGTGACTATCAAGGAGGCGACGGACCGTGTAGGCTTGCTGACCTTCAATCATGCGGGGGGGGGCGGTGGGGTGGGGAGAAGTCTGGAAGCAGGAACCAAAGGACTGATAAGGCAGTACTCATGGTCCTGGTGTACAAAACTCCGTGCCTGTATGGCCAATAAAGCGTCATTTAGCACAGTCATTGCCTCTACATAAAAACACTCAGCTTCAAACATTTTTTAAAAAACCACGAGATCAATTACTCAAAACAGAACTACCAAGAACACATTTAACAAAACAAAAAAAAAACCCTGAAAGCTTGCTGCCCAAGAGCAGTGGTGAAATGGCCAATACACCTCCTGCAATTTGGGTAACCAGCAACATGAGAGCAAACAAGCAGGAAAAAATTGCTCAAGACAAACCATAAAGCACATAACCAGAAACAGACAATTAAAAAATGGCCCTCGTTTCATTATAAAGACATAAGGCACAGGATAATCATTTAAATGAAAATAGAGCACATGCTTAAATTATCCACACTTCTGTATTATAGTGGTATGGATACCCAAGGGGGGAAAAGACTAAAAAGGCTCAAACTTGATAAATCCGAAGTCACAGTCACATGTGTACAACAGTAGCCAGCCACACATCCTCCTGGGCATTTAGAACTAGAAGTCAAAAATGAAAAAGTCTGTATTAGTACACATAGCGAATTTTCTTGGCTTTTCAAGCAATGATATTTCCCATTCCGACTGACCACGAACTGCAGATATTCAGAAATCTCAAGACAAAATCATCCTCCTCATCCACTAGCGGCAGATACATGTCGTGGCAATCATATGATCATAATCTTTGTAAGCGACGGTGCCATCGTTTTCCAGAGTTAGCACACTCAATGGATTATATTCCAAAGAGACGCAAGAAGGGCGAGGAAAGCACCTTAACGGACGAGAATAGAACGAAATTCCTCCATCGCTGCTGGGTCCATACTGGCTCAGTCCTACTGTCAGGGTTGCTGTCACGGGGCCGTGTAAACACGGGGCCGTGCTGTCCGGGCGAGGCTGGTTCTGGACCCAAGTGCAGACACACGAGGCGAGAAGCAGATATGCAGTCTTAAATAACAGTACTTTACTAGAATCACACAGGTAAACAGTTACAAAACATAGTAGCTCAAGACAAGCTACCACATAGGCAAATGGCTAGTCAAGATAGGAACTCAAGACAAGCTACCGAGAGGCAACTGGCTTGTCAAGACTGAGCTCAAGACAAGCTACCCTAGGGCAACCGGCTTGTCCAAACTGAGCACCTTATCAAGACTGAGCAACTTGTCAGCACCTTGGCAAGACCGAGAACAAAGGGAAGAACCACAGAACTTAAATACAAGCAAAACAGAACACAGGTAAACAGTTATAGACATAGGAGCTCAAGACAAGCAACCACTAAGGAAACCAGCTTGTCAAGGCAAGCTACCACAGGGCAACAGGCTTGTCGAGACTGAGCACCTAGTCGAGACTAACTCCCTTGTCAGGACTGAGCCCAGAGGAAAGAAACAACAGAACTTAAATACAAGCAAAAACAGGTGAAACCAATAAACCAGATGAAAGGCAGTTAAGTAATAAACAGGAGAAACAAGTAAAAATGAACAAAGGGAAACCAACCAGTGAAGGTGCCATCTAGGGGTTACTGAAGGAACTGACCGGCACCCTCACACTCATTCTAGACCTTGCTGTCTGTGGAGCAGGTTGTGCTGCAGCAGCTGTGTGGGAAGTGGTGGTCGCCTTGACCTGGGAGTGGAGGGGAAGGTGAGACCCCAGGCCACCACCACCACCATCAACCATCAACTAACATCATCTACCGAGGTGCCTGGGGAGAGGAGAGGGAAAAAGGCCAGCATTTACAGCAGGAGAGGCTTTTCCATCACTGCCTCCCCAAATTGGCCTCCAGTCCAGGAGAGGGAGAGAGGGGAGAGGAGCGGCCTTCAACACCCACTACTTGGAAGGAGGGTAGGAGCAACTTCTTTTCCATTTGAAACTTCTGCAGGGGGGTGTCATTCGGTGCATTCCCCAAAGACTTTGTATTGTGGGTAGGGGGAGGAAAGAAGACCGGGCCGGAAGACCAAGGGGTGTCAAAAGCCCCTTCCATTGCCTGGCCTGGGTTAGCTGGAGCTGCCCAGGTGAAGCCTTCATCACGAAGACCTGGTGTGGGGCTGAGCCTGGGCTTTTCTCCAGCTTCCCAGGCGAAGACATCTTCTCCCCCTGCCTGAAGACCATCCGCAGAGACTTTATTTGTTTTTCCATCGGGGAGTGCACCCCCTGCCGACACCCACCCACCGTCTACCATCCTTGAGTGGGGACCCTGCCTTTGCGGCCCCCCCCTCCTTCCCACCCCCCCTCTCTCTCTCTCTTTGTCCTCTCTCTGCCTCTCCAAAAGGCACCTCCCTTCTTCTTATTTATTTTTACCAATTGAGCAGAGGGAAGGAAGGGCCCCCTCCCAATTTATTCCATCAAGGGGAGAGGTGGCCCAGTACATTTACACTCCCTCTGCTCAGGACTCTTTTTCCGAGGCCATTGAAGACCTCCAGGCCTGCGACAAAGTTGGGGTGTGTGTAGCTCTTTTTTAAGAACCACCCCATGATGGCCAGTACTTCTTCGGCGGTGACGGGGCCAGCGATGACCTATGCGGCGGCGACGGCCAAAGCCTCGGCTGCTCCCGCTGCTGCTGCTGCCCCGTCGCCGTTCCGGCTGATGACCATGAAGCTCGGGGTGAAGAGCTACACCCACCCCGACATGACTATTGAGGCGTGCGTGAAGGCTATGGCCGGGGTTGTCGGCCCTCCTGCCATAGTCGCCGCCTCAAAAATGTACGGGAAGGCTGTCTTCTTCCTGGAGTCCGAGCGGGCGGTGGCCCTGGCCATCGCCCAGGGGCTCACCGTGGGCGGGACTTTCCTGCCGGTGGACCCGCTGGAGGCCACCGCGCAGAGGGTTGTCCTGTCGAGTGTCCCGCCCTATATCGCCGGTGAGCTCCTCCTCCCCCACCTTCGTCAACTTGGGGAGGTGAGGTCGGGGATTTCCCCGATCCCGCTCGGGCTCCGGGAAGGCAGCCTTCGCCATGTCTTCTCCTTCCGGCGCCAGGCCTTTGTCCAGCTGGCGCGGGAGGGGGAGACGGACGGGGCTTTCACAGTCCTCCACGGGGGGACCCCGTACCGCGTCTTTTGGACCACGGACGGCATGCGGTGCCACGCCTGTAGGGAGGTGGGGCACGTTCGGAAAAACTGCCCCACCTCCAAAGCCGCCAGGGTGACTGGCGCGACCAAGGCTGGCGCCGCCGCCGCTCCTCCCTCCGGGTCTATCCGCGCCCCCTCCCGAACAAAAGCTAACGGGGCGCGGTCGTCGTCGGAGGCCAACGTCATCCAGGCCTCCGGCAGGGGGGAGGAGGGAGGTCCGGTCGGAAGGAAGGCGCTGGGCAAGAACAAACACCGTAGGGTGGGTCCCCCCGTGGAGGGCGAACCCTTTGATATGGACCCCCTGACGCCCGAGAGCATCGCGGCATTGTTCGTGGAGTGCGGAGCTGGGGGGGACCCCGTGCCTGAGCCCGTGGCCGCGACCGCCGAGGCGGGACCACCAGAACCTGCGGCCGGGCTTGGGTCCGGGGGACCCAAAGAACTCGCTCCTCTGGAGGGAGCAGGGGAGGCCCCTGAAGACATGGAGGCCTCCCTCTACCCCTCCGCACTCAAGCGAAGGCGCGACTCCCGGGACGAGGGGGGGGACCGGGAGGTGGAAGGTCCCTCCGGTCAGGGGGAGTCGTCGCCCGCCGCGGGCGCTGCGCCCCACCCCACCGCTATCACCATCGCGAGCGAATGGCAGGGGTCGCCTGTCCCCGGGGAGGCTGAGGCAGAAGTGTCTGCCCAGCTCGTGCCTCCCGGGGACGGGGACGAGACCCTGCCCGTGGGGGGGGGTCGCAGAACAACCCGCGGTGGGGATTGACCCTCTAATGGTGGCATTACCCCTCGACGGGTCGGGCGGCCAGGGGACCGGGCCGGGCGAGTCATCCGATGATGAGCTCGCCCAGAGCGGCCCGGACCTTTCCCAGGTGCTGCTCGACTTCGTCGAGGTCTGTGGGAAAATCACCCCATCTGCTGGGTCGGAGGCCGGTGGCGTAGCAGAGGAGGGCCCTCTGTCTGTGTCTCCGGCTCCGGGCGACTTGGAGAAGATCGGTTGCACGTATTCTCCCGTCTCTCCGGTCTCTCCGGTCGTTCCGGCGCCTGGGGCGGAGGGGGTCACCGGACCGCCGCCGCCTTCTGGCCCGGCCCCCCTAGAGGAGCCCGGGGGGGAATCCTCCGCTACCGATCCTGGGGGTGGGATCCGGGCGGAGGCGGGGCCGGCTGTCGCGGCCGAGCCGCCCGATGCGCACTGCGTGGCGGACGGTTCGGCCGCCAGTGGCGACCCCCCGGAGGAGGACGGGGACTCGGTGGTGGGGGCGGAGGAAGACTTAGAATCCATCGCCGATGAGGCGATGGATGACCTCGCGCCCCTCGCCGGGACCCCCCTCGTTCTTATTCCCATCAGGGAGCTCCGGGAATTTGTGGCCACGAGCCAGGGTCGCCGCAGGACCCAGCAGGCCCTCGACAGATGGTCGGGGCTGGCGCTGCTCATCGGGTCGGCCCGCGTCGCCTATAAGACCATGGGTGCAGACGCGGGCGTGAGCCCGTCCAAGCTGCGTCGGTTCCGGACATTCTTCACCGGGCTGCTAAGGGAGTGGCGGTTGACTAGCGGCCGCCCTCCCTTCCCCCGTTAGGTTTAAGTAGGGGTTGGTTGTGCTTCTGAAATGAAGATAACCATAGCCAGCCTCAACGTCAACGGCAGCAGGGAAGCTAGCCGCAGATTTAATAACTTTTCGGTCCTTCGGGACGGGAAGTATGCGGTGTGCTTCCTGCAAGAAACCCACACCGTTCCGGGAGACGAGGCCACGTGGCTCCTGGAGTGGCAAGGAGGGGTCAACATGAGTCACCTCTCCAGTGTTTCCAGTGGGGTGGCTATCTTGTTGGCCCCGCATTTTCAGCCGGAGATCTTGGGGGTCAAGGAGCTGGTGCCGGGCCGCTTGCTCCAGGTCACCGTTCGCCTGGGGGGCGTGCCGCTCCATCTAGTGAACGTGTACGCCCCTCGGGCCGGTGCGCAGCAAGCGCGCTTCTTTGAAGAAGTGTCCACTCTTTTGGGCTCCATCGACGCGGGCGAGTGCGTCATCCTCGGGGGGGATTTTAATTGTACCCTCGAGGCGAGGGACCGCACGGGTACCCAGCCGAGCCCGGCGTCGGTGGGGAAGTTGAGGGACCTGGTCGGGTCCCTTGACTTGGTGGACGTCTGGCGTAATCTCCATCCCGACTCCAGCGCCTTCACTTTTGTGAGGTCTGGGGGAGGAGCGTCCAGGATCGACCGCCTCTACATTTCCCGGGCATACGTCTCCTGCGTTCCGACGGCTTCCATGCGGCCGGTGCCGTGCACGGACCACCACCTGGTGTGGGCGGAGCTCGTGCCGCTGCGCGCCGGGGGGGGGGGTCCGCGTACTGGCACTTTAACAACCTGCTGCTGGAGGACGCGCGTTTCCGGGATTCGTTCGGTCGGTTCTGGGCCGGCTGGAGAAGGAAGCAGGGGGGCTTCCCCTCCTTGAGGCTATGGTGGGATGTGGGCAAGGCTCACATCCGTCTCTTCTGTCAGGAGTACGCGAAGGGGTCAACCAAGAGGCGGGAGGCCCGGGTCGGGCAGTTGGAGAAGGAGGTGCTCGACCTGGAGTCCCGTCTCGGTCAAGTCGCCGAGGACCCGGCCCTGCGGCTGGTGTACGAAGAGAAGAAGGGCGCGCTGAAGGACCTGCAGCTCGTCGGGTCCCGAGGCGCGTACGTGAGGTCGCGGATCCAGTTCCTGCGGGACCTGGACCGCGGCTCCCCCTTCTTCTACTCGCTGGAAAAAAGACGGGGGGTCCGTAAGCAGCTTTTGGAGCTGCTGGCCGACGACGGATCTCTGGTCTCGGATCCGGAGGGAATCCGCGCGGAGACCCGCGCCTATTACGGGGCTCTGTTCTCTCCGGATCCGTCCAGCGAGGACGCGCGCAGAGTTTTGTGGGAGGACCTGCCGAAGGTCGGCCTGGAGGGCGCCGAAAAATTGGACGCTCCTCTGAGTTTGGAGGAGCTGTCCGGCGCCCTCCGCCAGCTCTCTAGGGGGAAGTCCCCGGGGCTGGACGGGCTGACCGTGGAGTTCCACAGGGCGTTCTAGGGCGTTCTGGGGCGTCCTGGGGGGCGACTACGTGCGGGTCCTGGGGGAATGTTTGGCGACCGGGGAGATGCCCCTCTCGTGGCGCAGGGCGGTGATTGTCCTGCTGCCTAAGAGGGGTGATCTCCGCCTCCTTAAGAACTGGCGCCCGGTCTCCCTCCTCAGCACGGATTACAAAATCTTTGCCAGGGCCATGTCTGTTCGCCTTGGCACCGTGCTGGCCCACATGATCCATCCCGACCAGTCCTACACGGTCCCGGGCCGGACCATTCATGATAACATCCATCTGGTCCGGGACCTGGTCCACCATTCCCAGAGGGCTGGTCTGTCGGTCGCCTTCCTTTCCCTGGATCAGGAGAAGGCGTTCGACAGGGTGGATCACGAGTATCTTTTCGGGACTCTGCGCGCTTTCGGGTTCGGGACGCATTTTGTCGCCCGGATCCGACTTCTGTACGCTGCCGCGGAGTGTCTGATTAAAGTTAATGGGTCCTTGGCGGCGCCCCTTCGCTTCGGGAGGGGGGTGCGTCAGGGATGCCCCATGTCCGGCCAGTTATACGCCGTTTGCGTGGAGCCTTTCCTGCGCCTCTTGCGGAAGAGGTTGGCGGGATTGGCTCTGCAAGGGCCGGGCGTGGAGGTGGTCCTCTCGGCTTACGCCGATGACGTGCTCCTCATGGTCACAGATCCCGTTGACTTGCGGAGGATGCGGGAATGCCAGCAGATTTACTCGGACGCATCCTCCGCCAGGATCAACTGGGGGAAATGTTCTGGACTCCTGGTGGGTCAGTGGCAGGTGGACTCTCTGCCGGAGGAGTTCAGGCCCTTCGCCTGGAGTACAACGCACCTCCTCTACTTGGGAGTCTACCTCAGCCCGGCCGAGGACGCCTGGCCGGCGAACTGGCATGAGCTGGAGGCCAAAGTCACCGCTCGCTTAGGACGCTGGACAGGATTGCTCCGAGTGTTGTCCTACAGGGGTCGGGCGTTGGTCATAAACCAACTGGTGGCCGCCATGTTGTGGTACCGGTTGGTTACTCTGATCCCCCCCCCTGCGTTTGTCGCCAAGATACAGAAGAAGCTCGTCGGCTTCTTCTGGAACAACAGGATACACTGGGTCGCTGCCGCGGTTCTGAGTCTCCCGCTTAGGGAGGGCGGTCAGGCGTTGGTGTGCCTCCGCACCCAGGCTGCGACTTTCCGTCTTCAGACGCTGCAGAGATACCTGTACGTCGAGAATCCTCCAAGATGGTGTGTGCTGGCGACGTATTTTTTCCGCCAGCTGCACGGCCTCAATTACGACACGCAGCTCCTGTTTTTGGAGGTGAGCGGCAGGCGTGAGAGCCTGCGGGAGCTGCCTGTCTTTTACCAGGAACTACTATGGGTTTGGAATTACGTCGCCTCCAGGCGGAGCTCTCCCCCGTCAGGAGCGGCGGCTGTCCTCCGGGAGCCGCTGTTCAGGAATCCGCACCTCCACGTCCGCGAGTTCGGGTGGCTGGCGGAGCGCAGGGCTGTGCCTGGCAGGGTGACTAGAGTCGGGGACCTACTCGATGGCGGAGGAGCGGGCTGGATGGCGCCAGAGGAGCTGGCGCGACGCATGTCGTGGGACAACGTCCGGCTCGCGGTCAATGCCATCGGGGCGGTGAAAGCGATGTTGCCCCCCGGCGCCACAAGGTGCGTCGAGGCGGCTCGGGCACGTGGGGAGATCCCGTCCGAGCTTACTCCCGTTCGGACAGAATTCCTTATCGGCGCCTTGCCCCGAAACTCCCCTCGGGGATCGGTGCCTCACAACTTGAGCCGTCTCGAGGAAATACCCTCCGTGCTTTTTCATTCTGCGTGGAGGGGTTTCCTGTACGGGCTGCTCTTGCACACCTTCCACTTTGCCATCTTCGCCTGCCGTCCGGACACGCCATGGCGTGCCGTTTTACCTCCGGACGGAGACGGAGGTCCCCAATGGGGGGCTCTCTATGCGGGAGTCCTCCCTTGTTCTATTGGGGACTTGGCCTGGAGGGTGTTGCACAGAGCAGTTCCATGCAATAGATTTTTAAATAGGTTTACGGACTCCCAGACCGCCTGTTTGTTTTGCGGTCTGGAGGAATCCGTATTTCACGTATATATGGGGTGTGAGAGGTTGCAGCCCCTCTTCCATTTTTTGAGGGGGCTGCTCCTCAAATTTTGGTTGCACTTCAGTCCCACGCTCCTGATCTACGGTCACCCCGTGCGGAGGGGAGCGGGCGGGTTGGAGGACCTCCTCGTGGGCCTGCTCCTGGGCCTGGCCAAGAAAGCCATTAATTGGTCCAGGCAGCGGGCGGTCGAGGGGGTCGTCCAACCGGATTGCCTCCCCCTCTTCCGTGGCCATGTTCGCGCCCGGGTGGCCCTAGAGATGGAGCACGCGGTGTCCGCCGGCGCGCTCGAGCTTTTTCGTGACCGGTGGGCGCCGCGGGGACTGGAGTGCATAATTAATTTAGACAACCAAATTTTAATTTGATTGGTGAAGGGTTATTTAAAAGGGTTATTGGATTTTTGTTAGTTTATTTGTGAACTTGTTTTGGTTGGAAAAAAGAGGAACCAGTGAAGGTGCCATCTAGGGGTTACTGAAGGAACTGACCGGCACCCTCACAGGACCCCCTCCCCTAGGAATGGCTCCTGAAGTTCCTCCTGGACGATCAGGGTGGCGACAGCGAAAATCCCTGATGAGTTCAGGATCCAAAATGTCCCGGGCCAAAACCCAGGAACGCTCTTCAGGATCATAACCCTCCCAGTCGACCAGTTATAGAATACTCCTCCTAACCCGGTGACTATCAAGGAGGCGACGGACCGTGTAGGCTTGCTGACCTTCAATCATGCGGGGGGGGGCGGTGGGGTGGGGAGAAGTCTGGAAGCAGGAACCAAAGGACTGATAAGGCAGTACTCATGGTCCTGGTGTACAAAACTCCGTGCCTGTATGGCCAATAAAGCGTCATTTAGCACAGTCATTGCCTCTACATAAAAACACTCAGCTTCAAACATTTTTTAAAAAACCACGAGATCAATTACTCAAAACAGAACTACCAAGAACACATTTAACAAAACAAAAAAAAAACCCTGAAAGCTTGCTGCCCAAGAGCAGTGGTGAAATGGCCAATACACCTCCTGCAATTTGGGTAACCAGCAACATGAGAGCAAACAAGCAGGAAAAAATTGCTCAAGACAAACCATAAAGCACATAACCAGAAACAGACAATTAAAAAATGGCCCTCGTTTCATTATAAAGACATAAGGCACAGGATAATCATTTAAATGAAAATAGAGCACATGCTTAAATTATCCACACTTCTGTATTATAGTGGTATGGATACCCAAGGGGGGAAAAGACTAAAAAGGCTCAAACTTGATAAATCCGAAGTCACAGTCACATGTGTACAACAGTAGCCAGCCACACATCCTCCTGGGCATTTAGAACTAGAAGTCAAAAATGAAAAAGTCTGTATTAGTACACATAGCGAATTTTCTTGGCTTTTCAAGCAATGATATTTCCCATTCCGACTGACCACGAACTGCAGATATTCAGAAATCTCAAGACAAAATCATCCTCCTCATCCACTAGCGGCAGATACATGTCGTGGCGATCATATGATCATAATCTTTGTAAGCGACGGTGCCATCGTTTTCCAGAGTTAGCACACTCAATGGATTATATTCCAAAGAGACGCAAGAAGGGCGAGGAAAGCACCTTAACGGACGAGAATAGAACGAAATTCCTCCATCGCTGCTGGGTCCATACTGGCTCAGTCCTACTGTCAGGGTTGCTGTCACGGGGCCGTGTAAACACGGGGCCGTGCTGTCCGGGCGAGGCTGGTTCTGGACCCAAGTGCAGACACACGAGGCGAGAAGCAGATATGCAGTCTTAAATAACAGTACTTTACTAGAATCACACAGGTAAACAGTTACAAAACATAGGAGCTCAAGACAAGCTACCACATAGGCAAATGGCTAGTCAAGATAGGAACTCAAGACAAGCTACCGAGAGGCAACTGGCTTGTCAAGACTGAGCTCAAGACAAGCTACCCTAGGGCAACCGGCTTGTCCAAACTGAGCACCTTATCAAGACTGAGCAACTTGTCAGCACCTTGGCAAGACCGAGAACAAAGGGAAGAACCACAGAACTTAAATACAAGCAAAACAGAACACAGATAAACAGTTATAGACATAGGAGCTCAAGACAAGCAACCACTAAGGAAACCAGCTTGTCAAGGCAAGCTACCACAGGGCAACAGGCTTGTCGAGACTGAGCACCTAGTCGAGACTGAGCACCTAGTCGAGACTAACTCCCTTGTCAGGACTGAGCCCAGAGGAAAGAAACAACAGAACTTAAATACAAGCAAAAACAGGTGAAACCAATAAACCAGATGAAAGGCAGTTAAGTAATAAACAGGAGAAACAAGTAAAAATGAACAAAGGGAAACCAACCAGTGAAGGTGCCATCTAGGGGTTACTGAAGGAACTGACCGGCACCCTCACACTCATTCTAGACCTTGCTGTCTGTGGAGCAGGTTGTGCTGCAGCAGCTGTGTGGGAAGTGGTGGTCGCCTTGACCTGGGAGTGGAGGGGAAGGTGAGACCCCAGGCCACCACCACCACCATCAACCATCAACTAACATCATCTACCGAGGTGCCTGGGGAGAGAGGAGGAGAGGGACAAAGAAGGCCAGCATTTACAGCAGGAGAGGCTTTTCCATCACTGCCTCCCCAAATTGGCCTCCAGTCCAGGAGAGGGAGAGGGGGGAGAGGAGCGGCCTTCAACACCCACTACTTGGAAGGAGGGTAGGAGCAACTTCTTTTCCATTTGAAACTTCTGCAGGGGGGTGTCATTCGGTGCATTCCCCAAAGACTTTGTATTGTGGGTAGGGGGAGGAAAGAAGACCGGGCCGGAAGACCAAGGGGTGTCAAAAGCCCCTTCCATTGCCTGGCCTGGGTTAGCTGGAGCTGCCCAGGTGAAGCCTTCTTCAGTGACATCGCGAAGACCTGGTGTGGGGCTGAGCCTGGGCTTTTCTCCAGCTTTCCCAGGTGAAGACATCTTCTCCCCCTGCCTGAAGACCACCCGCAGAGACTTTATTTATTTTTCCATCGGGGAGTGCACCCCTGCCGACGCCCACCCACCCACCTACCATCCTGAGTGGCGCCCCTGCCTTTGCGGCCTCCCTCCTCCCCCCCCCTGCCTCTCCCTCTCTTTGTCTCTCTCTCTGTCTCTCAGGAGGCACCTCTGTTTCAAAACTTCTTACTATTGCCACTTGAGCAGAGGGGAGTAGGCCCCTCTCCCAATTACTTTCAACAAGGGGAGAGGCGGGCCTTTAGTTTAACAGCTCCCTCTGCTCAAGGGAAGACTTAAAAAAAACCTGAGGCCTTTTAACACCTTCAGGCCTGTGACTTGGGGTGAGTGTAGCTCTTTCTTTTAAAAAAAGGAAAAAGAACCACCCCATAATGGCGAGTACATCTTCGCCGGTGGCGGGGTCAGCCAGGTCGTACACGAGAGTGGCAGCCACAGCCACAGCCGCTCCCGCTTCTTCTGCTGCCCCGTCGCCTTTTAAACTTATCACCAAAAAGCTTGGGGTGAAGAGCTACACCCACCCCAACATGACAATTGAGGCGTGCGTTAAGGCCATGGCTGGGGTTGTCGGCCCTTCAGCCATCCTCGCCACCTCAAAAATGTACGGGAAGGCTGTGTTCTTCCTGGCGTCGGAGCGGGCGGTGTCCCTGGCCATCGCCAAGGGGCTCGCCGTGGGCGGGACCTTCCTGCCGGTGGATCCTCTTCAGGCCACCGCGTGGAGGATTGTGATCTCCAACGTCCCGCCCTACATTTCTGGCGAGCTCCTCCTCCCCCACCTGCGCCAACTTGGGGAGGTGAGGTCGGGGATTGCGCCTATCCCGCTCGGCTGCCGGGAAGCCAGCCTTCAGCACGTTTTCTCCTTCCGGTGCCAGGTCTACATCCAGCTGGCGCGGGAGGAGGACACCGACGGGGCATTTGTCATCGTCCACGAGGGGACCGCTTACCGCGCCTTTTGGACGTCGGACGGTGTGCGGTGCCACGCCTGCAAGGAGGTGGGGCACATTAGAAAGAACTGCCCCGCCTCCAAGGCCGCCAGATCGTCTGGCGTGGCCGAGGCTGGCGCCGCCACCGCTCCTCTCCCCGGGTCTGGCCGCGCCCCCCAAACAACTGATGCGCGGTCGTCGTCGGAGGCCGATGCCATCAAGGCCTCCGGCGGGGGGGAGGGAGTGCGTCCGGGCGGAAAGAAGGCGCGGTGCAAATCCAAACATTTCAGGGAGGGTCCCCCCGCGGAGGGCGAGCCCCTGGACTTAGAGCCCCTGACACCCGCGTTCATTGCGGAGTTGGTCGGGGAGGGCGAGGGTGGGAGGGGCCTCGTGCCCGAGCCTGTGGCCGCCGAGGCGGAAACGTTAATACCTGCGGCCGGGCTCGGGCCCGAGGGATCTGACGAACCTGCCCCGCCGGAGGGAGCAGAGGAGGGGGCCTCTACAGGCATGGAGGTCTCCCTCGCTCCCTCCGCGTTAAAAAGAAGGCGCGACCCCTCCGAACAGGGGGAGTCGTCGCCTGCCGCGGGTACTGCGCCCCCCCCCCCTCCGCTGTCACCATCTCCGGCGTTCGGCAGGGGTCGCCTGTCCCTCGGGAGGCTGAGGCAGATGTGTCTGTCCAGCACGCGCCTCCCGGGGATGGGGACGAGGCCCTGCCAGTGGGGGAGGTCGCGGAACAACCCGCGGCAGAAGTTGATTATCTCTCGGTGCCGTTACCCCTCGACAGGTCGGGCGGCCTGGGGTCTGGGCCGGGCGAGTTTGATGGAAGTGAGCTCGCCCAAAGCGACCCGGACATTTCCCAGGGGCTGCTTGTGGTAAACCACTGTCATACCTGTCTGTGTCTGTATGTGTATTCCACTAGGTACAGGTCTGGACATGCCTCGGCTGACTCCTCCCACTATTCCAGGTATATAAGTGACTACCTCCCAGTCCCTTAGTATTCTGGACGGGTCGACCACTCGAGACAAGACCTTCATTCTTTAGTTAATAAAAGCCTGATTGTTACTCGCTCAACTTCAGTCTTTTGAGTAATTGATGGCGCATCACTGCTCGACCTGGTCGAGGTTTTAGCCGAGGTCACCCCATCTGCTGGGTCGGAGGCCGGTGGCGGGGAAGAGGAGGGCCCTCTGACTGTGTCTCCAGCGCCGGACGTCTTGGAGGAGTTGGGTTTTGTTTTTTCCCCGATTCCTCCGGCGTCTGAGGCGGAGGGGGGCTTCGAATCGCCGCTGTCTTCTGGCCCGGCGCCCCCAGAGCAGCCCAGGGAGGATTCCTCTGCCACCGATCCTGGGGGTGGGGTCCGGGTAGAGGCGGGGCCGGCTGTTGTAGCCGAGTCGTTCGCTGCACACTGCGCGACGGACGGGTCGGCCGCCGGCGACGACCCCCCGGAGGAGGACGGGGACTCGGTGATGGGCGCGGAGGACGACTTGGATTCCATCGCCAACGAGGCGATGGATGACCCCGTGCCCCTCGCCGGGTCTCCCCTCATTCCCGTCGGGGAACTCCGGGATTTTGTGGCCGCGTGCCAGGGTCGTCCCAACAAAACCCAGCTGGCCCTCGCCAGGTGGTCGGAGCTGGCGCTGCTCATCGGGTCGGTCCGCGCCGCCGTCAAGGCCGTGGGCGCGGACGCGGACGTGGGCCCGTTCGAGCTGCGTCGGCTCAGGTCGTTCCTCACTGGGCTCCTGAGGGAGTGGCGGTCGACTAACGGCTGCGCTCCCTCCCCCCGTTAGTTGTAGGTGGAGGTTGCACTATGCTTCTGAGATGAAGATAACCATAGCCAGCCTCAACATCAACGGCAGCAGGGAGGCTCGCCGCAGATTTAATAACCTTTCGGTCCTTCGGGACGGGAAGTATGCGGTGTGCTTCCTGCAAGAAACCCACACCGTTCCGGGAGACGAGGCCACGTGGCTCCTGGAGTGGCAAGGAGGGGTCAGCATGAGTCACCTCTCCAGCGTTTCCAGCGGGGTGGCTATCTTGCTGGCCCCGCATTTTCGGCCGGAGATCTTGGGGGTCAAGGAGCTCGTGCCGGGCCGCTTGCTCCAGGTCACTGTGCGCCTGGGGGGCGTGCCGCTCCATCTAGTGAACGTGTACGCCCCTCAGGCCGGTGCGCAGCAAGTGCGCTTCTTTGAAGAAGTGTCCGCTCTTCTGGGCTCCATCGACGCGGGCGAGTGCGTCATCCTCGGGGGGGATTTTAACTGCACCCTCGAGGCGAGGGACCGTTCGGCCCCCCAGCGATGCCCGGCGGCGATGGAGAAGTTGAGGGACCTGGTTGGGTCCTTCGGCTTGGTGGACGTCTGGCGACATCTCCACCCCGACTCCAGCGCCTTCACTAGCGTGAGGTCTGGAGGAGGATGGTCCAGAATCGACCGCCTTTATATTTCCCAGGCGTACGTCTCCTGCGTTCCGGCAGCTTCCATGCGGCCGGTGCCGTGCACGGACCACCACCTGGTGTGGGCGGAGCTCGCTCCGCTGCGCGCACGGAGGGGGTCCACGTACTGGCATTTTAATAACCGGCTGCTGGAGGATGCGCGGTTCCGGGATTCGTTTCGCCGGTTCTGGGCCGACTGGAGAAGGAAGCGGGGGGGCTTCCCCTCCTTGAGGCTATGGTGGGATGTGGGCAAGGCTCACGTCCGTCTCTTCTGTCAGGAGTACGCGAAGGGGTCGACCAAGAGGCGGGAGGCCCAGGTCGGGCGGTTGGAGAAGGAGGTGCTCGACCTGGAGTCCCGTCTCGGTCAAGTCTTCAAGGACCCGGCCCTGCGGATGGTGTACGAAGAGAAGAAGGGCGCGCTGAAGGACCTGCAGCTTGTCGGGTCCCGAGGCGCGTACGTGAGGTCGCGGATCCAGTTCCTGCGGGACCTGGACCGTGGCTCCCCCTTCTTCTACTCGCTGGAAAAAAGACAGGGGGTCCGTAAGCAGCTCTTGGGGCTGCTGGCCGACGACGGATCTCTGGTCTCGGATCCGGAGGGAATCAGTGCGGAGGCCCGCGCCTATTACAGGGCTCTGTTCTCTCCGGATCCGTCCAGCGAGGCTGCGCGCAGAGTTTTGTAGGAGGACCTGCCGAAGGTCGGCCTGGAGGGCGCCGAAAAATTGGATGCTCCTCTGAGTCTGGAGGAGCTGACCGGCGCCCTCCGCCAGCTCTCCAGGGGAAAGTCCCCGGGGCTGGACGGGCTGACCGTGGAGTTCCACAGGGCGTTCTGGGACGTCTTGGGGGGCGACTACGCGCGGGTCCTGGGGGAAAGTTTGGCGACCGGGGAGATGCCCCTCTCTTGGCGCAGGGCGGTTATTGTCCTGCTGCCTAAGAAGGGCGATCTCTGCCTCCTTAAGAACTGGTGCCCGGTCTCCCTCCTCAGCACGGACTATAAAATTTTTGCCAGGGCTATGTCTGCTCGCCTAGGCGCCGTGCTGGCCCACATGATCCACCCCGACCAGTCCTGCACGGCCCCGGGCCGGACCATCCATGATAACATCCATCTGGTCCGGGACCTGGTCCACCATTCCCAGAGGGCTGGTCTGTCGGTCGCCTTCCTTTCCCTGGATCAGGAGAAGGCGTTCGACAGGGTGGATCACGAGTATCTCTTCGGGACTCTGCGCGCATTCGGGTTCGGGACGCATTTTGTCGCCCGGATCCGACTTCTGTACGCTGCCGCAGAGTGTCTGATTAAAGTTAACGGGTCCTTGACGGCGCCCCTTCGCTTCGGGAGGGGGGTGCGTCAGGGATGCTCCATGTCCGGCCAGTTATACGCCGTTTGCGTAGAGCCTTTCCTGCGCCTCTTGCGGAAGAGGTTGACGGGACTGGCTCTGCAAGGGCCGGGCGTGGAGGTGGTCCTCTCGGCTTACGCCGATGACGTGCTCCTCACGGTCACGGATCCCGCTGACTTGCGGAGGATGCGGGAATGCCAGCAGATTTACTCGGACGCATTCTCCGCCAAGATCAACTGGGAGAAATGTTCTGGACTCCTGGTGGGTCAGTGGCAGGTGGACTCCCTGCCGGAGGAGTTCAGGCCCTTCACCTGGAGCACCACGCACCTCCTCTACTTGGGAGTCTACCTCAGCCCTGCCGAGGACGCCTGGCCGGCGAACTGGCAAGAGTTGGAGGCCAAAATCACCACTCGCTTAGGACGCTGGACAGGATTGCTCCGAGTGTTGTCCTACAGGGGTCGAGCGATGGTCATAAACCAACTGGTGGCCGCCATGTTGTGGTACTGGTTCGTCACTTTGATCCCTCCCCCTGCGTTTGTCGCCAAGATACAGAAGAAGCTCGTCGACTTCTTCTGGGACAAAAGGATGCACTGGGTCTCTGCCGCGGTTCTGAGTCTCCCGCTTAGGGAGGGCGGTCAGGCGTTGGTGTGCCTCCGCACCCAGGCTGCGACTTTCCGTCTTCGGACGCTGCAGAGATACCTGTACGTCGAGAATCCTCCGAGATGGTGTGCGCTGGCGACGTACTTTTTCCGCCAGCTGCACGGCCTCAATTACGACATGCAGCTCCTGTTTTTGGAAGTGGGCGGCAGGCGTATCAGCCTGCGGGAGCTGCCTGTCTTCTACCAGGAACTGCTATGGGTTTGGAACTACGTCGCCTCCAGGCGGAGCTCTCCCCCGTCAGGAATGGTGGCTGTCCTTCGGGAGCCGCTGTTCAGGAATCCGCACCTCCACGTCCGCGAGTTCGGGTGGCTGGCAAGGTGACTAGAGTCGGGGACCTACTCGATGGCGGAGGAGCGGGCTGGATGGCGCCGGAGGAGTTGGCGCGGCGCATGTCTTGGGACAACGTCCGGCTCGCGGTCGATGCCATCGAGTCGGTGAAAGCGACGCTGCACCCCGGCACCACGAGGTGTATCAAGGCGGCTCAAGCACGTGGGGCGATCCCGTCCGAGCTTTCCCCCGTTCGGACGGAATTCCTTATCGGCGCCCTGCCCCGAAACCCCCCTCGGGAACCGGCGCCTCACAACTTGAGCCGTCTCGAGGAGATGCCCTCCGTGCCTTTTCATTCCGCATGGAGGGGTTTCCTGTACGGGCTGCTCCTGCACACTTTCCACTTTGTCATCTTCGCCTGCCGTCCGGACCGTTTTGCCTTCCGGCGGAGGCGGAGGTCCCCAATGGAGGGCTCTCTATGCGGGAGTCCTCCCTTGTTCTATTGGGGACTTGGCCTGGAGGGTGTTGCATGGAGCAGTCCCGTGCAATATATTGTTAAATAGGTTCACGGACTCCCAGACCGCCTGTTTGCTCTGCGGTCTGGAGGAGTCCGTTTTTCATATTTATGTTGAGTGTGAGAGGTTGCAGCCCCTCTTCCATTATTTGAAGGGGCTGCTCCTCGATTTTTGGTTGCACTTCAGTCCCACGCTCTTGATCTACGGTCACCCGGTGCGGAGGGGAGCGGGCAGGTTGGAGGACCTCCTCGTGGGTCTGCTCCTGGGCCTGGCAAAAAAAGCCATTAATTGGTCCAGGCAGCGGGCGGTCGAGGGGGTCATCCAGCCAGATTGCCTCCCTCTCTTCCGCGGCCATGTTCGCGCCCGGGTGGCCCTGGAGATGGAGCACGCGGTGTCCGCCGGCGCGCTCGAGCACTTCCGTGACCGGTGGGCGCCGCGGGGACTGGAGTGCATAATTGGATTGAACAACCAAATTTTAATTTGATTTGTTAAGGTTTATTTAAAGATTTTTTTAGAGGTTTAGTTACAGTTTATTTGTTCAATTTATTTGGATTTGGCCTTACCAAAAGAGGAGAAACAAGTAAAAATGAACAAAGGGAAACCAACCAGTGAAGGTGCCATCTAGGGGTTACTGAAGGAACTGTCCGGCACCCCCACACTCTGTGTCTACCGTATCAAACCCCTTCATAATTTTAAAGACTTCTATTAGGTCAACCCCAGCCTGTTCAGTTTTTCCTGATAGTTATAACCTCTCAGTTCTGGTATCATCCTTGTAAATCCTTTTGCACCTTCTCCAGTGCCTCTATATCCTTTTTGTAATATGGTGACCAGAACTGCGCACAGTAGACCAGAGCTATTTCTTCTTCTGCTTGTCCACCGAAACTTTGGCATATGCTGTTTTTCCAGGGTTTCTGCGGCTCTTCTACTTAACTTACAATGGACATGCAGGAGAACCCCCATGGAAATTCAACCCAATAGCTGCCTGAATATTAATCAAAATCCGAAAATTACCTCTCTGTTCCTTTGCAAAAATGCTAAGCCTGTATTATGGATGATATTATTACAAGGGCAAAAGGAAGCATAAGAACATAAGAATTAGGAGCAAGAGTAGGCCACACGGCCCCTCGAGCCTGCTCCGCCATTCAATAAGATCATGGCTAATCTTCAACGTCAACTCCACTTTCCTGCCCTATCTCCATATCCCTTGACTCCTCTGGAGTCTGAAAATCTATCTATCTCAGCCTTGAATATATTCAATGACTGAGCATCCACAGCCCCTTGGGGCAGAGAATTCCAAAGATTCACAACCCTCTGAGTGAAGAAATTCCTCCTCATTTAGTCTTAAAAGGCTGACTCCTTATCCTGAGACTATGCCCCCTATTTCTAGACTCTCCAGCCAGGGGAAACAATCTCTGAGCAGCTATTCTGTCAATCCCCCTCAGAATCTTATATGTTTCAATGAGATCACCTCTCATTCTTCTAAACTCCAGAGAGTATAGGCCCAATCTCTCCTCATAGGACAGCCCTCTCATCCCAGGAATCAATCTAGTGAACCTTCGTTGCACCACCTCTAAGGCAAGTATATCCTTCCTTTGATAAGGAGACCAACACTGTGCACAGTACTCCAGGTGTGGTCTCACCAAAGCCCTGTACAATTATAGCAAGACTTCCTTACCCTTGTACTCCAATCCCCTTGCAATAAAGGCCAACATGCCATTTGCCTTCCTAATTGCTTGCTGTACTTGCAAGTTAACTTTCTGTGTTTCTTGTACTAGGACACCTAAATCTCTCCAAACACCAACATTTAATAGTTTCTCACCATTTAAAAAAATATTCTGTTTTCCTATTCTTCCTACCAAAGTGAATAACCTCACATTTCCCCACATTATACTCCATCTGCCACCTTATTGCCCACTCCATTAACCTGTCTATATCCCTTTACAGAATCTTTCTGTCCTCCTCATAGCTTACTTTCCCACCTAGTTTGTATTGTCAGCAAATTTGGATGCATTACACTCGATCCCTTCATCTAAGTCATTAATATAGATTGTAAATAGCTGAGGCCCAAGCACTGATCCTTGCGGCACCCCACTAGTTACAGCCTGCCAATTTGAAAATGGCCCGTTTATCCCTACTCTCTGTTTTCTGTCCGTTAACCACTCCTCTGTCCATGCTAATACATTACACCCAACCCAATGTACCCATATCTTGCATAAGAACCTTTTATGTGACACCTTATCGAATGCCTTTTGAAAATCCAAATATACTACATCCCCTAGTTCCCCTTTATCTACCCTGCTATTTACATCCTCCAAAAACTCTAGTAAATGTGTCAAATATGATTTCCCTTTCATAAAACCATGTTGACTCTGCATAACTACATTTTGATTTTCTAAGTGCCCTGTTACCAATTCCTTAATGGCCCAGTCAAACTTATGAATGAAGCATTCCCTGCTACCATTGGCTCTCCATGGCCCACGTGATTCCAGGGGACGCATCGAACTAACTGCGCCCCTAGGATACACAAGCACTGCGCGCCGGCAGTTGGAGGAGGCCCAGGATCGGAATCCCACGCGGGCGCACAGCTCAACGGCCGGTGCGGTAGGTAAGTGCAGGTCGGGGGCTTGCACCCGTGGGAAGCCCCTGACCCAAATTTCTGGGCCAATAATGGATTACAGCATTTTCCCGACAACTGATGTCAGGCTAACTAGCTTGTAGTTCCCTGTTTTCTCTCTCCCTCCTTTCTTGAATAGCGGGGGTTACATTTGCTACCTGCCAATCCGCCGGGACAGTTCCAGAATCTAGGGAATTTTGGAAGATCACAACCAATGCATCCATCTCTTTATAACCTTAGGATGTAGGCCATCGGACCCAGGGGATTTGTCGGTTTTTAGTCCCATTAGTTTTTCCAAGTACTTTTTCTCTACTGATATTATATACTTTAAGTTCCTCACTCTCATTAGCCCCTTGATTCCCGACTATTTTTGGTATACTTTTTGTGTCTTCTACTGTGAACACAGATACAAAATATTTGTTTAAAGTCTCTGCCATTTCCTTGTTCCCCAATATAATTTCTCCTGTCTCAGCCTCCAAAGCAACACTTGCTTTTGCTACTCTTTTCCTTTTTACATACTTGTATAAGCTATTACAATCTGTTTTTATATTGCTTGCTAATTTACTCTCGTTCTATTTTCTCCCTTTTTAATCAATTTTTTGGTCATCCTTTGCTGGTTTCTAAAGCTCTCCCAATCCTCAGGCATACTACTATTCTTTGCAACATTATAAGTCTCTTCTTTTAATCTAATACTATCCTTAACTTCTTTAGTTAGCCACGGATGGATCACGTTTCCCATAGAGTTTTTATTTCTCAATGGAATGTACATTTGTTGAGAAGTTTGGAATATTTCTTTAAATGTTTGCCACTACTTATCTACCGTCATACCTTTTAATAGAGGTTAATAATTATGATCTAATTGGGATTACGGAAACATGGTTGCAGGGTGAGCAGGGCTGGGAGCTTAACATACAGGGGTATTCAGTATTTAGGAAGGATCGACAAAAAAGAAAGGGAGGAGGGGTAGCATTGCTAGTAAAAGAGGGGATAAATGCAATTGAAAGGAAGGAGGCAGCACGGTGGCATAGTGGTTAGCACTGTTGCCTCACAGCGCCAGGGACCCGGGTTCGAATCCGGCCTCGGGCGACTGTCTGTGTGGAGTTTGCACATTCTCCCCGTGTTTGCGTGGGTTTCCTCCGGGTGCTCCGGTTTCCTCCCACAGTCCAAAGATGTGCGAGTTAGGTTGATTGGCTATGATAAATTGACCCTTAGTGTTAGGGGGATTAAATACGTGGGGATAGGGTGGGATATGTGTTGGTATAGGGGTTACGGGGATCGGGTGGGATATGTGTCGGTGCAGGCTCGATGGGCCGAAATGGCCTCTATCTGCACTGTGGGGTTTCTGTGATTCTGTGATTCTGTGATATTAACTCAGTTAATACAGAATCTATATGGGTGGAGCTAAGAAATAGCGAGGGGCGAAAAACATTAATAGGAGTGGTATATAGGCCTCCAAATAGTAAAATAGAGGTTAGGGAGGGCATCACGAGGGAAATTAGAGAAGCGTGCAATAAGAGCACAGCTGTCATCATAGGTGACTTTAACTTACATATAGATTGGACTAGCCTAATCAGTAAAAATAATGAGGAGGAGGAATTCCTTGAGTGTTTGAGGGATGGTTATCTGGATCAATATGTCGAGGAACCAACTCGGGAACAGGCTATATTGGACTGGGTACTGTGCAATGAGAAGGGACTAATCAGTAATCTTGTTGTACGGGGACCCTTGGGTCAGAGCGATCATAACATGATCGATTTCTCACTCGAAATGGAGAGCGAAGAAATTGACTCAGAGACTAAGGTCCTGAATTTAAACAAGGGGAATTATGATGCCATGAGACGGGAACTGAGTAGGTCTGATTGGACAACGTTCCTGGGAGGACTGGAGGTAGATAAACAATGGCAAACATTTAAAGATAGAATGACAAAATTGCAAAAATTGTTTATACCAATCTGGCATAAAAGGAAATCTAAAAAGGTGACTCAACCGTGGATAACAGGGGAAATTAGAGACAGCATAAAATCCAAAGATAGGGCGTATAAAATAGCCAAAAAAAGCGCCAGAGCGGAAGATTGGGAACAGTTTAAGATAGAGCAAAGGAGGGCAAAGGGCATAATCAAGAGGGGCAAAATAGCTTACGAAAACAAGCTGGCGGAAAATATAAAAACTAACTCCAAAAGCTTTTATAAGTATATCAAAAGGAAAAGACTGGTGAAAACCAAAGTTGGTCCATTGCAGTCAGATACGGGGGAATATATAATGGGAAATAAGGAAATGGCAGATCAACTAAATGCATACTTTGGGTCAGTCTTTACGAAGGAAGACACAAAAAACCTCCCTGGGATATCGGGAAAAATAGGGACATTGGCAAAGGAGGAACTGACGCAAATCAATATCTCTAAGGATATGGTGTTAAGGAAGCTAAAGGGATTGAAGGTGGACAAATCCCCAGGGCCTGATAACATGCATCCTAGGGTACTGAAGGAGGTGGCCCTAGAGATAGCGGATGCACTAAGGATGATTTTTCAGAATTCATTAGACTCGGGAACAGTACCGATGGATTGGAGGGTAGCTAACGTTACCCCACTATTCAAAAAGGGGGGTAGGGAAAAAGCAGGTAATTACAGACCTGTAAGCCTTACATCAGTTGTGGGCAAAATGCTGGAGTCCATCATTAAGGATGAAATAGCGGAGCACTTAGCAAATGGGGACAGGATAGGACAGAGTCAACATGGATTTACAAAGGGTAAATCGTGCTTGACTAATCTATTGGAATTTTTTGAGGGAGTAACTGGTAGAATAGATGGGGGAGAGCCAGTAGATGTGGTGTACCTGGACTTCCAAAAGGCCTTCGATAAGGTCCCACATAAAAGATTAGCATGGAAAATTGAGGCTCATGGGATAAAGGGGAAAGTTTTGGCGTGGATAGGGAACTGGCTGTCAGATAGAAAACAGAGAGTTGGAATAAACGGCTCATTTTCTGAATGGCAGGCAGTAACAAGTGGGGTACCACAGGGATCTGTCCTGGGCCCCCAGCTGTTCACAATTTACATTAATGACCTGGATCAGGGAGTCGGATGCAGCATTTCCAAATTTGCAGACGACACTAAACTAGGAGGGGGGGTGGGCTCAGAGGAAGAGACCAGGAAGCTCCAGAGCGATTTGGACAGACTGGGCGATTGGGCGGATAAATGGCAGATGCACTATAATGTGGACAAGTGCGAAGTTATCCACCTTGGGTGCAGGAACGGGAGGGCAAATTATTATTTAAATGGCAATAGATTGGGAGAGGGGGAAGTACAGAGAGACCTGGGTGTTCTTGTACACCAGTCACTGAAGGCGAGCATGCAGGTGCAACAGGCGGTCAAGAAGGCAAACGGTATGCTGGCCTTCATAGCAAAAGGGTTAGAATACAGGAACAGGGATACCTTGCTGCAGCTGTACAGGGCACTGGTGAGACCACACCTCGAGTACTGTGTACAGTTTTGGTCGCCTCATCTGAGGAAGGATGTTCTTGCCATGGAGGGGGTGCAGCGGCGATTCACCAGGCTGATACCAGGAATGGCGGGAATGACCTATGAGGAGAGACTATGTAGTTTAGGGATGTACACACTGGAGTTTAGAAGATTGAGAGGGGACCTCATAGAAGTGTATAAAATTCTGACAGGTCTAGACAGACTGGATGCAGAAGGAATGTTTCCCTTGGCGGGTGAGAACAGAACTAGAGGACATAATTTAAGGATAAGGGCTAAACCATTTAGGACAGAGATGAGGGGGAATTTCTTCACTCAGAGAGTGGTGAACCTGTGGAACTCATTGCCACAGAGGGCAGTGTACGCCAGCTCATTAAATATATTTAAGAGGGAATTAGATATATTTCTACGGGCAAAAGGGGTTAAGGGTTACGGAGAGAAGGCGGGGACGGGATACTGAATTAAAGGATCAGCCATGATCTCATCGAATGGCGGAGCAGGCACGAAGGGCCGAATGGCCTACTCCTGCTCCTATCTTCTATGTATCTATGTATCTATGTAATCTAATTTCCCAATCTATCTTAGCCAACTTGCCCCTCATACCTATGTAATTGGCTTTATTTAAGTTTAAGACTCTAGTTTCGACTTAAGTATTTCATTATCAAACTCAATGTGTAATTCTATCATATTATGATCACTGTTCCCTAGAAGATCCTTTACTATAAGATTACTAATTCACCTGGTCACATTACACAAAACAAGATCTAAAAGAGCCTGATAGTTTCCTAGAATACGTCATGGAACCAGTCTCGAATGCATCCAATGAACTCATCCTCCAGACTACCCTTGCCAATTTGATTTGCCCAGTCTCTATGAAGATTACAGTCCCCCATAATTATTGCATTACCTTTGTTACAAGCTCCTACTATTTATTGATTAATACTCTTTCCACTGGTATAACTACTGTTAGGGGGCCTATAAACTACTCCCACCACTGTTTTCTGAACCTTGTTATTTCTTATCTCCACCCATACTGATTCCACTTCCTGATCTTCCGAGCCAAGATCCTTTCTCACTACTTTCCTTATGTCATACTTTATTATCAGGGCTACACCCCGCCCCACACCCCACACACACACCCTCCCCCTCCTGTTCCAGTCTGCCTGTCTTTTCGAAACATCAAGTACCGTGGAATATTCAGTTCCCAACCCTGGTTACTTTGCAACCATATCTCTGTAACGGCTATTAAGTCATACCCATTTATCTCTATTTATGCCACTAATTTGTCTACTTTGTTATGGATGCTTCGTGCATTCAGGTAAAGAGCCTTTAATTTGACCTTTTTACCTTTATTCCCTGCTTTCCCCTTATTCGCTGATGCACTATTACCTTTAAACTCTCTGTCCCTTCCTGTCACACACAGCTTATCTTTACCCAATTCACTGCAATACTTCGGCTCTCAAACTATTCTGGAAGATAGAATCAAGGTCCTTGAATACCAACATAAGAATGATATTAACAAAAGCAGCTCTGATATAAGCTATGAGAGAACTAAATTTCCCCTCACCCAAAATATATAATAGTGCATCTATTTATGAACTCAACATACCATGGACTTCAACTCAACAATATATAGTGGATTATGCCCTGTGGAAGAAGCTTGATGGCACATCACTGGGATTGCAAAACTATTACTGTAATTGGTCAACATGGACTTCTTGAGCAATTTTCCTTCACCAATTTCTTCATCTCCTATCTCCTCCTGGGTAACATTGGCATAAGTGCCAGTCACCTTCTGGTACCACACCAAGTGACCATTCTTCATGTATGTGCCTTGACACTGAATGGCAGTAGGATATTCAACTGTGAAGACACTACAGTTGAGCCCGATCTTGTCTGTACTAAATGTCAACAGACATGCATTGCAGCATTGATAACTGCATAGTAATCAGGAGCAGATGTGCTGCCTTATTTTCACCTCCCTAAATAAGGAATGCTGAGTTCAATTGTAGTGCCCCTACATCAGTCCCTGCTGGAATTATCTTATCAGTACAGCTTTGGAATTCTGTACCCCAGAGGGCTGTGGATGCTCAGTCGCTGAGTATATTCAAGACTGAGAACAATAGATTTTTGGACACTAAGGGAATCAAGGGATATGGGGATAGGGCGGGAAAGTGGCGTTGAGGTAGAAGATCAGCCACGATCTTATTGAATGGCGGAGCAGGCTCGAGAGGCCGTGTGGCCTACTCCTGCTCCTACTTCTTATGTTCTTATGTAGACTAAGATCAAACCTCAGACTGTCCTGGTTTGAATGGCTACTTAATGGATAATCTCATTCAGCCCTTGGAGGAATATCAGAATTCTGACATTTTTATTGCACTCCTATAAGTCTGAATCCAACAATTTTCCAGACATAACCTATAGTAAAGTACCTTGGGATGTTTTACTACGTCAATGACGCTATATAAATGTAAGTTGTTGTTATAGTTACTTTGTGGTTTCGAATGCAATTGATGGGGCTTACTTGAATTTTCTGAACTGAGCATCCGATCCCATATCTTCTCCATCACCAATACCGTCTACTTCCACCTCCGCAACATTGCCCATCTCCTCCCCTGCCTCAGCTCATCTGCTGCTGAAACCCTCATCCATGCATTTGTTACCTCTAGACGCGACTATTGCAACGCTCTCCTGGCCGCCCTCCCACCTTACACCCTCTGTGAACCTGAGCTCCTCCAAAACTCTCCTGCCTGTTTCCCAAGTCGCACCAAGTCCCGTTCACCCATCACCCACTGTGCTCGCTGACCTACATTGGCTCCCGGTTAAGCAACGTCTCGATTTCAAAATTCTCATCCTTGTTTTCAAATCACTCTATGGCCTCGCCCCTCCCTATCTCTGATCTCCTTCAGCCCCACAACCCCCCCGAGATATCTGCGCTCCTCAAATTCTGCCCTCTTGAGCATCCCTGATTATAATTGCTCAACCATCAGCTGCCTAGGCCCTAAGCTCTGGAACTCCCTCCCTAAACCTCTCCAACTCTCTACCTCTCTTTCCTCCTTTAAGGCGCTCCTTAAAACCTACCTCTTTGACCAAGCTGTTGGTCATCTGCCCTCATTTCTTCTTATGTGGCTCGGTGCCAAATTTTTGTCTTATAATACTCCTGAGAAGCATCTTGGGACGTTTTACTATGTTAAAGGTGCTATATAAATACAAGTTGTTGTTGTTGTATATAAATGCAAGTTGTTACATAGAATATACAGCACAGTAACAGGCCATTCGGCCCAACCAGTCCATGCCGGCATTTATGCATGACTCAAGCCTCCTCATCTAACTCTATCAGCATAACCCTCATGTCATTGGAAGAGGTCCTAGAATCTATTAGTTCTATGCAGTGAGGGAATGTCTCGAGTCCTCATACATTCTGTCTGATTTATTTAATTTATATGTAATTTGTCTTATGGGATCTTCAAACACTATGGGGGTGGCTTTCCATGGGCTTTCTGCTGATCTTCATAAGAACATAAGAACATAAGAAATAGGAGCAGGAGTAGGCCCATCGGCCCCTCGAGCCTGCTCCGCCACCCAACAAGATCATGGCCGATCTGATCCTAACCGCCAATCTACTATCACAGAACCATCTCCTGAATCTAACAGAATTAGACACACGAAATAGGAGCAGGATCAGGCTACACGGCCCCTGGGCCCGCTCCGTTACCCACAGGGCCATGTCCGATCCGAACCTAGACTCATGTCCAAATTCCTGCCTGCTCCCCGTAACCCTTAATTCCCTTGACTTCTAGGAAACTGTCTATTTCTGTTTTAAATTTATGTAATGATGTAGCTTCTACAGCTTTTTGGGGCAGCATATTCCATGGACCTACCACCCTCTGAGTGAAGTAGTTCCTCCTCATCTCAGTTTTGAAAGAGCAGCCCCTTATTCTAAGACTATGCCCCCTAGTTCTAGTTTCACCCATCATCTGGAACATCCTCCCCGCATCCACCCGATCCAACCCCTTCACAATCTTATATGTTTCAATAAGATCGCCTCTCATTCTTCTGAACTCCAATGAGTAGAGTCCCAATCTACTCAACCTCTCCTCATATGTCCATCCCCTCATCCCCGGGATTAACCGAGTGAACCTTCTTTGTACTGACTCGAGAGCAAGTATGTCTTTTCTTAAGTATGGACACCAAAACTGTATGCAGTATTCCAGGTGCGGTCTCACCAATACCTTGTACAACTGAAGCAATACATCCCTATTTTTATATTCTATCCCCCTAGCAATGAAAGCCAACATTCCATTGGCCTTCTTAATCACTTGCTGCACCTGCATACTAACCTTTTGAGTTTCGTGCACCAGGACCCCCAGATCCCTTTGTACTTCAGTACTTTCCAGTTTCTTGCCATTAAGATAATAGCTTGCTCTACGATTTTTCCTGCCAAAGTGCATAACCTCACACTTTCCAGTATTGTATTCCATCTGCCAAATCTAGCTACAACAGCCACAGCAGCCGGCCTGGCTGCGAGCCCTCCGACCGCCGTACCTGGATCTAAACCCACAGGCAGCAAACTCAGCCCTCGACTTCAAACACTGGCTGAGCTGTTTCGAATCCTACCTGGGAGAATCCGGCGTGCCTCAGAGATCCAAACTAAGAGTTCTGACTGCCCAAGTGAGCCCTAAAGTATTTGCACTCATCCAGGACCTTACTACATACGAGGCCGCCCTCAACCTGCTGAAAGAGCAGTACCGGAGCCCGGTAAATTCTATGTATGCCAGACATCTCCTAAGATCCCGCCCGCAACAGCCAGGAGAGTCTGTAGATGAATTTTTACGGGCGCTACAAACACTCAGCAGGGACTGTGACTTTAAAGCTGTAACGGCTGCAGAAAATACTGAAGAGAATATCCGCGATGCCTTCGTGAAAGGCCTTCGGTCCGACTACTCACGGCAAAGACTGCTCGAATCAAAGGACCTCGACCTGAACATAGCTGCAGCCCTCGCTCGCTCTCTGGAAGTGGCCCATCGGGACCTCGAGGCGTATTCCAGGTACTGTGCTGCGCGACCCTGGGACTCGGGCCCGACCCCGACCGCAATACCCCTCGCACCGCCGCCTCTGGACCTACCTCAGCGTCGGCGTCCTGGACCCGATCGGGACCGCCACCCCCGGTACCGGCTGCGACATCGGAGCCCCGCGATCGGGCCGCCGGCTGCTTTTTCTGTGGCCAGGCGAAACACCCGAGGGCGCGCTGCCCTGCAAGAAACGCGACCTGCTCCAACTGCCACAAGAAAGGCCACTTCGCGAAGGCCTGCAGGGGGAAAGCCACAGACGGCAGCAGTGCCTCATGCGAGTTGTGGGGGCGGCCATCTTTCATCAAGGCCACAGATGCCAGTATCCCCTCGTGTGAGTCGTGGGGCGGCCATCTTTGATCAAGGCCATCGACACCGGCAGTGCCTCATGTGAGTTGTGGGGGCGGCCATCTTCTCCGCCATTTTATGCAACGTCGTGGGCACCGCCATTTTGTTCACCACACTCGACCGCCACCTTGTCTCCAGACCCGACCGCAGCCTCACCCGCAGACTACAGCAGCTCGCTCAGCCATACACTAGCCTCCGTCACACTGGACCAAGCTCGCCCGCATCACCTGTCCAAGTCCATGATGGACATCAAAGTAAACAGCCACGCCACGACCTGCCTGTTCGACAGCGGAAGCACGGAGAGTTTCATCCATCCAGACACGGTGAGCCACTACTCCCTCACTGTCCAGCCAACGCGCAACCGGATCTTGATGGCGTCGAGGTCCCATTCAACAGACATCAGCGGATACTGTGTTGTGACCCTGTCGGTTAGGGGCACGGAGTATAAAAATTTTAAACTTCTCGTCCTGCCCCAACTCTGCGCTGCCGTCCTACTAGGGCTGGATTTCCAATCCCACCTTCAAAGTGTCACTTTGGCATACGGTGGACCCCTCCCCCCACTCACAGTTGACAACCAACAGCCTTTAAACCGCCCACCGCGTACCACCTGCGGCCTATCCACCCTCAGGGTTCCGCCCCCCTCCCTGTTCGCCAACCTCACCCGTGACTGTAAACCCGTCGCTACCAAGAGCAGGCGGTACAGCGCCGGGGACAGAGCTTTTATTAGCTCTGAGGTGCAGCGTCTCCTGAAAGAGGGCATCATCGAGAGGAGCAACAGCCCCTGGCGTGCCCAGGTCGTAGTCGTTAAGACCGGCGATAAAAACCATCTAGTCATCGACTACAGCCAAACCATAAACCGGTACACCCAGCTGGACGCATACCCCCTTCCCCGCATATCTGATATGGTCAATCAGATTGCACAGTACAGAGTATTCTCTACCATCGACCTTAAGTCGGCCTACCACCAACTCCCTATCCGCCCTGAGGACCGCCAGTATACCGCCTTCGAGGCGAATGGCCGCCTCTACCACTTCCTTAGGGTTCCCTTCGGCGTCACCAACGGGGTTTCGGTCTTCCAAAGGGAGATGGACCGGATGGTTGACCAGAACGGGCTGCAACCCACGTTCCCCTATCTAGATAACGTCACCATCTGCGGCCGCGACCGGCAGGACCATGATGTTAATCTGGAGAGATTCCTCCGTACGGCCCAACGGCTGAACCTCACCTACAATAAGGAGAAATGTGTGTTTAACACCTTGCGCCTTGCCATCCTCGGCTGCGTAGTAGAGAACGGAGTCATCGGCCCCGACCCCGAAAGAATGCGCCCCCTCATGGAGCTTCCCCTCCCCCACTGTCCAAAGGCGCTGAAGAGGACCCTGGGGCTCTTCGCCTACTATGCCCAATGGGTGCCGAATTATGCGGACAAAGCCAGACCCCTCATGAAGTCCGCCTCCTTCCCCCTGACGGCAGAAGTGTGCGCAGCCTTCTCCCTCATTAAGGGAGACATTGCTAAGGCCACAATGCACGCGGTGGATGAGTCTATCCCTTTCCAAGTGGAGAGCGATGCATCCGACTTCGCCCTAGCCGCAACCCTTAACCAGGAGGGGAGACCGGTGGCCTTCTTCTCAAGGACCCTCCAGGGCCCTGAGATCCGACACTCCTCGGTCGAGAAGGAGGCCCAGGCGATCGTGGAGGCTGTACGACGCTGGAGGCATTGCCTGGCAGGCAAACGATTTACCCTCCTCACCGACCAGCGTTCGGTCGCTTTTATGTTTAATAACAAGCTGAGGGGCAAAATCAAGAACGACAAGATCTTGAGGTGGAGAATCGAGCTCTCCACCTATGATTATAAGATCTTGTACCGGCCTGGTAAACTGAACGAACCCCCAGATGCTCTATCACGAAGTACATGCGCCAACGCGCAAATTGATAGACTGCAGACCCTCCACAATGACCTCTGCCACCCCGGAGTCACCAGACTTTACCACTTCATTAAGGCCCGCAGCCTGCCCTACTCCATCGAGGAGGTCAGGACCATGACCAGGAACTGCCAAACCTGTGCCGAATGCAAACCGCATTTCTTTAGGCCGGACAGAGCAAGCCTGATCAAGGCCACCCGCCCCTTTGAGCGCTTGAGCATCGATTTTAAGGGGCCCCTCCCGTCCTCTGACCGTAATGTGTACTTCCTCAACATCATTGACGAGTACTCCCGTTTCCCCTTTGCCTTCCCCTGCCCAGACATGACCAGTACCACGGTCATCAAATGCCTGAACGACCTCTTCGCCGTGTTCGGGTTCCCGAACTATATACATAGCGACCGGGGCTCCTCCTTCATGAGCGAGGAACTTCGCCAGTTCCTACTAGCGAGAGGTATTGCTGCAAGCAGGACCACCAGCTACAACCCCCGAGGGAACGGCCAGGTGGAAAGAGAGAACGCGACTGTCTGGAAGGCCGTTCTCTTAGCCTTAAAGTCCAAGGGCCTCCCAATCTCTCGCTGGCAGGAAGTCCTCCCGGCAGCGCTGCATTCCATCCGGTCACTGCTTTGCACTGCCATTAACGCCACCCCCCATGAACGAATGTTTGTTTTCCCCAGGAAGTCGACTACGGGAACCATGCTACCAACTTGGCTGACCTCTCCGGGGCCCGTCTTGCTGCGAAAGCACGCGAGGGCCCATAAAACGGACCCCCTGGTTGAGAGGGTGGACCTCCTGCACGCCAACCCCCAGTACGCCTATGTGGCATACCCAGACGGGCGGGAGGACACAGTCTCCTTACGAGACCTCGCACCCTCGGGGGGTAGGGAAAAAGCAGGTAATTACAGATCTGTAAGCCTTACATCAGTTGTGGGCAAAATGCTGGAGTCCATCATTAAGGATGAAATAGCGGAGCACTTAGCAAATGGGGACAGGATAGGACAGAGTCAACATGGATTTACAAAGGGTAAATCGTGCTTGACTAATCTATTGGAATTTTTTGAGGGAGTAACTGGTAGAATAGATGGGGGAGAGCCAGTAGATGTGGTGTACCTGGACTTCCAAAAGGCCTTCGATAAGGTCCCACATAAAAGATTAGCATGGAAAATTGAGGCTCATGGGATAAAGGGGAAAGTTTTGGCGTGGATAGGGAACTGGCTGTCAGATAGAAAACAGAGAGTTGGAATAAACGGCTCATTTTCTGAATGGCAGGCAGTAACAAGTGGGGTACCACAGGGATCTGTCCTGGGCCCCCAGCTGTTCACAATTTACATTAATGACCTGGATCAGGGAGTCGGATGCAGCATTTCCAAATTTGCAGACGACACTAAACTAGGAGGGGGGGTGGGCTCAGAGGAAGAGACCAGGAAGCTCCAGAGCGATTTGGACAGACTGGGCGATTGGGCGGATAAATGGCAGATGCACTATAATGTGGACAAGTGCGAAGTTATCCACCTTGGGTGCAGGAACGGGAGGGCAAATTATTATTTAAATGGCAATAGATTGGGAGAGGGGGAAGTACAGAGAGACCTGGGTGTTCTTGTACACCAGTCACTGAAGGCGAGCATGCAGGTGCAACAGGCGGTCAAGAAGGCAAACGGTATGCTGGCCTTCATAGCAAAAGGGTTAGAATACAGGAACAGGGATACCTTGCTGCAGCTGTACAGGGCACTGGTGAGACCACACCTCGAGTACTGTGTACAGTTTTGGTCGCCTCATCTGAGGAAGGATGTTCTTGCCATGGAGGGGGTGCAGCGGCGATTCACCAGGCTGATACCAGGAATGGCGGGAATGACCTATGAGGAGAGACTATGTAGTTTAGGGATGTACACACTGGAGTTTAGAAGATTGAGAGGGGACCTCATAGAAGTGTATAAAATTCTGACAGGTCTAGACAGACTGGATGCAGAAGGAATGTTTCCCTTGGCGGGTGAGAACAGAACTAGAGGACATAATTTAAGGATAAGGGCTAAACCATTTAGGACAGAGATGAGGGGGAATTTCTTCACTCAGAGAGTGGTGAACCTGTGGAACTCATTGCCACAGAGGGCAGTGTACGCCAGCTCATTAAATATATTTAAGAGGGAATTAGATATATTTCTACGGGCAAAAGGGGTTAAGGGTTACGGAGAGAAGGCGGGGACGGGATACTGAATTAAAAGATCAGCCATGATCTCATCGAATGGCGGAGCAGGCACGAAGGGCCGAATGGCCTACTCCTGCTCCTATCTTCTATGTATCTATGTATCTATGTATCCCTGAGACACCACCGTTACCCCCCACCACCCCCCCAAATCCAGCCCAGGTAGACGGCATGCCGGAACCCCACGAGCCTTCGCCGACCACGCAGACACCAGCATTAACATCGGATACTGCATCACCGCCGCCGCTGCTGCGACGATCGGAAAGGCTTACGAGGCCTCCGGACAGACTGACATACCCGAACTGGTAGTACACTTCACCCCGCCGGACTCAAATCTAAACAAGGGGTGAATGTGGTAAACCACTTTTATCGTTCACTATCGTTACACTATGGTTATCACTGTTACATCGTTACACTATGGTTATCACTGTTTACACTGTTGTATCACTACACGAGGTCGCCTCTTGTCACGCTGTTATACCTGGGCTGACCACTGCTGACTCCGCCCATGGCTCCACCTACTTGCCCAGGTATAAAGGTGGTCGACTGGCTGGTATTCCTCCTTGTTGGATCCGATCACCCACGAGGGTGGGCTCTGTTATTTAGCCAATAAAAACCTATAGTTACTGTCTTAACTCGTCGCTTTTCATTGGATGAATTGATAGGTATATCAAACAGGTACAGAAAATAATCAAAAAGGCTAATGGAATGCTGGCCTTTTTATCTAGAGGACTAGAATACAAGGGGGTAGAAGTTATGCTGCAGCTATACAAAGCCCTGGTTAGACCACACCTGGAGTACTGTGAGCAGTTCAATGGGAACCACAACTTAGGAAGGATATATTGGCCTTGGAGGGAGTGCAGCGTAGGTTTACCAGAATGATACCCGGACTCCAAGGGTTAAATTGAGGAGAGATTACACAAATTAGGGTTGTATCCCCTAGAATTTAGAAGGTTAAGGGGTGATTTGATTGAAGTTTTCAAGATATTAAGGGGAACAGTTAGGGTAGATAGAGAGAAACTATTTCCGCTGGTTGGGGAGTCTAGGGGCTCGATTTTTATTTCCGAGGTGGGTTGGAGTCGGGTTGCATGGTGGGCGGGTTCTGGAGCCGCTTCTGGCCGGATCAGCTGCTGATGTCCGATTTTGATTTAATCAGCTTGTTGATTTCATTGGGACGCGCTGGCTGGTCCAATGAGTGTGATCGGGTCGGCTGGCTGCCTCTGATGATGTCATCATAGCAGTTGGTTTTAAAGCTGCCATTCAGCCTAAGCCTTTCTCTTCTGGATTCAGATACTCAGTGAGATTGATCGATACACAATGACTTCTTCCAGAGGCAAGGCAGCTCCTCGATTTATTGATGAGTCCCTCCATGCTCTTGTGGATGCTGTCAGAGGGCGCAGGGAGATTCTCTTCCCTCCTGATGGCCGGAGGAAGCCTCCTCAGCAGACCAAGGCAGCCTGGCTGCGCATTGCTGAGGAGGTCAGCGCAAGGTCCATTTGTTCACGCTCATGGATCCAGTGCCAAAAAAGGTTTAATGATCTTGTGCGAACATCAAAAGTGAGTATCCCATCACACTTAACTTCAATCTGTTTCCCTTCTCTTCTCATCACCAGCACTCTGTGTTGTAAGCCTGCTCCTCCACATCCCACCTTACCCTTACTTCCCTTGCACCCTTACCTATCCATCTCTGTCTCTGCACTGAATCACTTGAGCAACCTGCCTATGCACCCCTTAGACTCGCTCTCACTGTCATGCAGTGACAACAACTAACAACGCACAGGGAGCTAGCTTCCTCTTGGCACCTTACCCCATCTTCGTCTCCCTCAAAGCTTCTATGGTAGGGATACTTCACACTCACTCCACCACTGTAGTTGAAACTCCGCTTGTGTCCCTCCTTGCAGGAAAAGATAGCCCACAATAAGAGGGAGAGAGCAATGACTGGAGGAGGAACACCTACCCTCGCAACATTGATTAGTGCTGAGAAGGCTGCTTATGAAATTGTTGGAGGTGGCGAGGGCTTGGAAGTGGGCGATGGAGAGATGGGCACACTAGAGGAAGCTGGTGACATAATAGAGTTTCATCCCTCTCATGGACATTTAGGGCTGGATATTCATTCAGAAGTCGGGAAGGAGGCGGGACTACAACTTTCGGGTTGTAGTCCCGCCTCCATCGAGATGTGGCCAATCCACGCGATTTTCACTTGATTGACCTTGTTGAGCCTGCCCAGCGGGCTCAGCAGGCCAATTAAGGGCCACCCGGCAACAGGTGATGTCACAGACTGAAATTTCATCTGTCAAGAGGTGTTGACAGATGAAATATCAGTGTTTCACAGCTGTTTGAAGCTGTCAAACACTGACAGTCTTACTTCTAACCTGAGTCCTTCTCCACAGACTCAGTTAGAAATCTCGCTGGCACTGAAAGCTGCAGGCTGTCACTTTTGACAGATTGCAGCCATTCTGCTTTCTGTGCCGGCTGAATGATGGACTCCCGAAGCCTAGAGGAAGGAAGGTTCTAAAGGTAAGTACAGGTAATTTAAACCTCTTTACACACTTTAGACACACCAAACACACTTACCTTTGCACTCATGCACCCATCACTCACCTGAACACTGACATCTCGACCCCTCCAAGTCCTTCAACCCGACGGCCCGACTCCTCTAGCCTGGCGTGGTTTGGAGCCGTCGGGAATCCCACACGACAACCTTCAAAATAGGGATTAGGCTAAAAACTGCCTGTTAACTACCTGTTAACAGGCAGTTAATTGGCACTAATCCCTTCCCGCCTCGGGTCGGCGGGTCCCAGTGCGGGGTGGGTACCCACCTCCTTTGAAACTTACATGGAGGCGGGTTTTGGGCGGGATGCTGTCGGGACCCCCGAATTTGGGATTTTAGCCCCCCGCATGCCTGAAAGCCCGCCTCACGGCACACTGAAAATCAACCCCTTAGTGTTTGACTGCAATGGAATTTGATGTTCATAGAGAATCGCATTGTATCATCTGCTCAAAAGGATGTGTCTGCTACATCAATATCAGATGTCTAAATCATGCCTTTACTCTCCCACAGGACCATCGAGCACCCCCCTCCCCACGATCCAGGAGGAAGAGCCGGACATCTCCTCAGAGGAACCTGAAGCCTCTGAGGGAGCAGCGTCACCATGACTCAGCGCACCCAGCACCAGCGCAGTAACGCACACCTTGGTGGGGCCCTCGTGAGTTAGAGTATTGTTGCCACCTGGTCTATCACAGTGCACAAGTGAGCATCAACAGATGGTGGAGACAGCGACAGTAGTGAAGAGTCCTCGGTGGAGGTCGCAGCAATCTCCTAGCTCTGCTGAGCTGCATGCAGACGCTGTGTCTCTGGGGCCATCCAGAAAAAGAGCATCTCAGGAAATACAGGAACAAGTGCAGGAGTCTCTGGAAGGGTTTGCCTCCAGGGATGGTGCGAGTGTGGAGAGAATGGAGGAGTCCATCACTAACATCAGCAATGCCGTGGTGGAGACAATGGCGCATGAACGCACCACCATGGGTAGGATGGCAACCTCCATGGAAAGGCTGGCTCCCTCCGTGGAAAGGTTGGCAACCTCCGTGGAAAGGCTGGCTACCTCTGTGGAAAGGATGGCTACAGCCATGGAGGAAATAAGTCACCACAGTCAGGAAAACATGGTGACTGTTCAAAATAGAATGTCATCTCTGGTGGAGCGATGGGCAGCTATTGAGCAGAGAAACCAGAGCTTCATGGACGTCCTTGTGATGAGGACTGCCAGTGCAGATACGGGTCCTCATGGTCCCCCTGATGTGCAGCAAGGTGTTCTCCAGCCACTTGCCAGCACTGAGGTGCGGCTGACCCATGAGAGGCATGTTGTTGGCTGGACAGAAGGAAGTGTGGGCTACTCTCAAAGCGCTCACACGACCATGCCACTGCGGAGCCCTCGGTCAGAGACCCACTTTGCGGAGATAACCGAGATGGCCGTTTCAGCCCCTGCACAGCCGCAGGAAGAGCAGACTGTTGAAGAGCCCTCCCAGGCTCCCAAACCCAGAGGATGTCTGCCAAAGGTAAGCAGGTGCAGCCTCCTAGTCAGCAAGGTGCCGCTACATCTGCTGAAGCCACAGGGGAAGCACCACATAGAAGCATGCATAAGAGAAAGATTAAGCACCTATAGTCACAAGGGGACTCACGTGGGTGTTTTGTCTTTTTTTTCTGACTCTTGTTGGTTTATGATCCTTTTGTCATGTGTGAAAGAAAAATTATGTCAAACAGTTGATTGTGTGGACTCTGTGTTCTGGGAAATGGCAAAAGTGCATTGAGGGCTCAGGGCAACTTGCTTTTGAAATGCTAATGGTGAAAGTGATAGGAAATAACTGGGTATAGCAGAGATGATGTATGACGTTGGACAAATGTCACCTACAATTAGAGCCATACGGTAGCCACCTATAGTTGAAGAGTAAGCTTATGTGAATGTGGCATGGCAGAGTGCATAGACTGCTTGACGGGCAGCAGTGAACTGGAGGGATGCTGCATTGGTCACAACAGGGCATGCAAGGCTCCCCTTGTCCTCCTCTTCCCAGGAAGATCTGTAGTGAGCCCAGCGGCTGCTGCTCCTCCGATTATGAGGACCAGGATGAGAGGACATAAATGTTTCCCATCCCCTTGCTATAGATTACATTTGAGGGAACAAGCTTGCAAGCGCACAGTCGAAGTGGCCTGAAATTATTCCATTCAGGTCACACTGCAGATGGGTGTCAGCTTGAACAGTCATAGTAGATGTGCAAAATCTCATCCCATACCTACAACAGCAAAGTTGTTGCATTTGAATGTCAGCCATGTTTCAGGGGTGCTTTTAAAGTGCTCCACCAATGACTACAAATCATGTCCTGCAGCAACTCGTCTCCTTGAACCTGTCCTGCTTCTGACAAGACGGGAAACAGGAGCCAGAAGCACGAAAATGGGAAACCACTATCAAAATAGGATTAGAAAGGCAGTTAACAGGCTCTTAACTGCCTTAACTACCTGTCCCACTGGTTCCAGTCGGGTCAGTTTGGGAGCGGCTGACCCGACACTCACAAAAATTGGGTGGGGGTGGGATGGAGGCGGGTTGGGTGTCTGAAGCCATTTTTTCCGATTTTCGCTACAGACCTGCCTCCAAACCTGCCACCTCAGGGCTATTAAAATCGAGCCCTTGGACTAGGGGGATAGTCTAAAAATTTGAACTAGACCTTTCAGGAGTGCAATTAGGGAACACTTTTTTTTCTTACTGTATACACACAAAGGGTGGTAGAAGTTTGGAACTCTCTTCGGCAAACAGCAATTGATGCTAGATCAATTGTTCATTTTAAATTTGAGATTGATAGATTTTTGTTAACCAAAGGTATTAAGGGGCAAAGGCGGGGATATGGAGTTAGGTTCCAGATCAGCCATGATCTCACTGAATGGCAGAACAGGCACAAGGGGCTAAATGGCCTACTCCTGTTCCTATGTTCCTAGGTGGACATAAAAGATCCCATGACACTATTTCAAAGAGCAGGGGAGTTCTCCCTGGCGCCCTGACCAATATTTATCCCTCAACCAACATCACTAAAACAGATTATCTGGTCATTATCACATTGCTGTTAGTGGGAACTTGCTGTGTGCAAATTGGCTGCCACGTTTCCTACATTACAACAGCGACTACACTTCAAAAAAGTACTTAATTGCCTGCAAAGCGCTTTGGGATGTCCTGAGGTCCTGAAAGGTGCTATATAAATGCAAGTTCTTTCTTTCCTTGCTTGCAGCAAGAAAGCGGGATTTCCACAATCACTGAGTGAAGAAATGTGGTAAACAGGGATTTGATTGAAAAAAACTTTTCCAGTTTTTTTGTTGGGGGTGGGGGGGGGGTTCATAAAGACATTGACCTTTTTAAAGAACAATTCACAGGGTGGGGGGAATTCAACACTGAGTTATTAAAATGCATTTTAAGTTGAATTCTAAGAGTTGAGTTGGGGTTTGCAGCAATTGTGGGGTGACACGTGTTCCGAGGACAAGTTTGGCTGGGCTGGGAGGGCGGGAACTGAGGGGGATGACGTAAAAGGGGAAGGGTGATGAGAGCGAGCGGGCGATGACGCAAGAGGTGACGTAGGTGCCGGCGCCCGGGGGATTGTGGGAGGTGAAAGCACCCGCTTTAAGATGGCGGATAATATTCCTTTACACCCGGTGCGGAAGCTGCAAAAGAGGCACGAATATTACCCGGGGAGACAGAGCAGGTACCGTTAACCGCCCCCATTCACCCGCAGCAGCACCGTTTATCGTATTATGGAAAGTCAGCTTACCGACCGGTAATTCGGGAGGCGGCGGGCTGGGGTAGAATGAGGAGCTCGGCCCGGCCCGGCCCGCTTTGCCCGCACACACTGACAGGGGGTGTGGGTGTGAGCCGGGCCGCCACCTCCTTCTCTTCCTCCATCTCCATCCAGCTGAGTGCAGCAGCCGAGGCCTGAAAGTGCGCACACTCGCCACCACCACAAGTCTCCTCCCATAACAGGGGGCTGTGCAGTTTTTAAAAATGAGACTGTCGCGTCTTAAGCCACTAATTTTTCTATTTAAAAAAAAAAAATTGTTTGTTTTTGAATTCCTGTTCAAGCCCCTGCTCGAAAAGTGTCAACAAGCTCTTCCTTTCCTCCTCCCTCTTTATTGTTCCGGGTGGAGAAGGGGGCGTTTGCAGGAGGCTGCAAAAACACAACATTTAAACCCCCCTGAGTTTTTATGCATTATGAAAAGCAAAAGAAAAATCTAAAAGAATAAAATGCAATTGACAAATGTTGCAGGAAAACGTGAATGAAATTGCACAAGGCACTTTGCATTTGTTTTGAGTTTATAGTGGTAGAGGTTACTGTAAAGTTTAAATGTAGTCATACTGTACCTTTTTTGAGCTAGCCTGGGAAATGCACAGTTGTACGGTGGAGTTTTAAGGTTAATTGCATAGCCTATCAGTATTGGAGAAATGCTGACAGATTTATGATCAAAAAGTGAGATGACAAATTATTTAACTTGATAGAATGGTGTTTATTTTTCATTGCAAGAAATATTTTTAAAACATTTGAGCTACCTCTAAACAGCTTAGGCCACATTTATCAATAAGAGAAATCGTGCAATCTGTGTTGTAGGACAAGGTTCTTAAAGTTTAAATAAAATACTAGACTTGTTTATTTGACTGACATTTATACATGATGCACTACAGGTGGTAATGTGATTTTTAAGCTTGATGGGAAGAATAGGCTTCTCCCATAATGTTTTATTATGGGTGGGTAAATGTGATTAGGACTATTTGATCGTATGGAAGGTATACGTTGACATGGACTGGTTGGGCTGAATCACCTGTTTGCGTGTTGTAACTTCTATGCATTTCTGTGCCTAGGAGCATGATTTAAGTGCATACTGATGGATTCAGAATTTTAAAGTGAATAGTCAGAAAGTTAATGAAGACAAAAACTGCCTAATTAGTGATGAGAACTGTACAGGAAATAGGATGATTGCGATCTTGGCACTTGCCATACAAGGCGGGTTTAATTTTGAGAAATTCATGTCAAGCAGAACAGTCGGGTTAGTTTCAAGATTCCCTGAGATTTTTGGAATGGCTGGTTACAGGGCAGTGTACAATATTTGTGCTATGAAATTGGTGTTTGACTATCTAACCTCCACGTTAAATAACAAAATGTGGTCTTACTATATTAAGATTTTTTTCTCGTGCCTAAACATCTTGTCAGATCCTCCTTGGGAAAACACAAGATATATATGTCTAGTTTTTAGTGTGTTTTCATCGCACTTTTTATTTTACAAATGCAAAACGATCCTTTTTATTTGAAATAAGCCAGCATTCATCAACCTGACGAAGGCCATTCATCAACTTGAAATTTACAAGCAGTTGCTTTTGGCCTGTGAGGGATCTCGGTAGTTTATAACCAGCTACAATGGCTTGTATTTGCCTAATTAAAAGGACACGTCAAGCTAATGGCTAAGTGCTGCAACCTTGCTCCACATTACCTGTGAGCAATGCCACGTGGAGTATGCTTGTGTAGGAAACAACGTTTGGATAGCAATGATGAGATAAAATTTCCAGAAATAAGGCGGACAATATTTGTACATATAGTACAGATGTTAATAGCTGGAGTTAGAATGATCTTTGGTCTACTTGTCTGAGAGCAGTATATTTTGCAGTGGACCTGAGAGTGGTTTGATACACCAGTGAATATCCATGTTTTGACTACACAATAATTTCACAACTCTGGCCCGACCTCTTCCCAGTAGATTCTTACAAAAGTGTGTCCCTAAATGAGTTTCTTTGCTTCTCCATACTGTCAGCATGTGACGCACATGGTGTTTACAGCAGCCATGTGGCAAGAAGCTTCGATTTTGTAATCCTTGATCAGGGTCGGTCTTTCCTGGTGACTCAGAGTTTCGTCTGGGTCCTAGGTTTGTTTGCTGGTTAGTTAGCTGAACTCAACTGGGCAGTAGTGGTTGTTCAATGAATAGTTCAGTGCATCTGGGTGATGGTGGGGACAAATTGGCTAAAGGGTGCGTGTTTGTAAATGTTGGGTGATGACTAGATTGTGCCCCTCCCCTTCGCCCGCCCCCCCAAAAACCAAAAAGTGCTTGGGCATGCACTTAAAGTGCTGTAATCTACAAGGCTACAGCCCAACAGTGGGATTAGGCTGGACAGCTCTTTTTCGGCCAGCAGACATGGTGGGCCGAATAGCCGCCTCCTGTGCCATAAACTTCTATGATTTTTATTTGATTCAGCTTAGAAACGTAGAAGATAGGAGCAGGAGTAGGCCATTCGGCCCCTCGAGCCCGCTCCACCATTTAATGAGATCATGGCTGATCATCCAAATTCATTGCCCTGTCCCTGCTTTCTCCCCATATCCCTTGATCCCTTTAGCCTCAAGAAATATATCCAACTCCTTCTTGAATATATTTAATGAATTGGCCTCAACTGCCCTGTGTGGCAGAGAATGCCACAGGTTCACCACTCTCTGGGTGAAGAAATTCCTCCTCATCAGTCCTAAATGGCTTACCCCTAATCTTTAGACTGTGACCCCTGGTTCTGGACTCCCCTGCCATCGGGAACATCCTTCCTGCATCTAATCTGTCTAGTCCTGTTAGAATTTTATAAGTTTCAATGAGATTCCCTCTCATTCTTCTAAACTCTAGTGAATAAATGCCTAATCGACCCAATCTCTCCTCATACGTCATTCCTGCCATCCCAGGTATCAGTCTGGTGAAACTTCGCTGCACTCTCTCCATGGCAAGAACATCCTTCCTCAGATAAGGCGACCAAAACTGCACACAATTCTCAAGGTGTGGTCTCACCAATGCCCTGTACAACTGCAGCAAGACATCCTTGCTCTTGTACACAAATCCTCTCGCTATGAAGGCCAACATACCATTTGCCTTCTTAACCGCCTGCTGCACCTGCATGCTTACCTTCAGCGACTGGTGCACAAGGACACCCAGGTCTTGTTGCACTTCCCCTTTTCCCAATCTATTGCCGTTCAGATAATCTGTCTTCCTGCTTTTGCCACCGAAGTGGATAACCTCGCATTTATCTACACTGGGCAGATGCATGGCAAATGCAGTATAATCACCCAACCTGTCCAAATCATACTGGAGTTTCTCTGCATCCTCCTCACAGCACACACGCCCACCCAGCTTTGTGTCGTCTGCAAACTTGGAGATATTACATCTAGTTCCCTCATCTAGATCATTAATATATATTGCGAATAGCTGGGGTCCTAGGACCGACCCCTGTGGTACCCCACTAGTCACTGCCTGCCACTCGGAAAAAGAGCCGTTTATTCCAACTCTTTGCTTCCTGTCTGCCAACCAGTTCTTTATCCAAGACAGTACCTTGCCCCCAATCCCATATGCTTTAACTTTACACGCTAATCTCTTATGCGGGACCTTATTGAAAGCCTTCTGAAAGTCCAAATACACCACATCCACTGGTTCTCCCTTACTTATACCAGTTACATCCTCTCAAAATTCCAGTAGATTAGTCAAGCATGATTTACCTTTTGTAAATCCATGTTGACTTTGTCCGATCCTGTCACTGTTTTCCAAGTGCTCTGTTATTGCATCTTTTATACTGGACTCTAGCATTTTCCCCACTACCGATGTCAGGCTTACCGGTCTATAATTCCCCATTTTTTTCTCTACCACCCTTTTTAAATAGTGGGGTTACATTAGCTACCCTCCAATCTATGGGAACTGTTCCAGAGGCTATAGAATTTTGGAAGATGACCAGCAATGCATCTACTATTTCTAGGGCCACTTCCTTAAGTACCCTAGGATGTAGATTATCAGGCCCTGGGGATTTATTGGCCTTCAATCCCATCAATTTCCCTAACACCATTTCCCTACAAATACTGATTTTATTCAATTCTGCCCTCTCATTAGACCCTATGTTCCCCGACATTTCTGGGAGGTTATTTGTGTCCTCCTTTGTGAAGACACAACCAAAGTATGTATTTAATTGGTCTGCCATTTCTTTGTTCCCCATTTATAAATTCCCCTGCTTCTGACTGCAAGGGACCTATGCTTGACTTCACCAATCTCTTTCTCTTCACATATCTATAGAAGCTTTTACAGTCAGTTTTTATGTTCGCTGCAAGCTTACTCTCATAATCTATTTTCCCTCTCTTAATTAATCCCTTTGTCCTCCTTTGCTGAATCCTAAACTGATCCCAATCCTCAAGTTTACTGCTTTTTCTGGCCAAATTATATGTCCTCTCCTTGGATCTTATGCTATCCCTAATTTCCCTTGTTAGCCACGGTTGAGTCACCTTTTTTGTTTTATTTTTATGCCAAACAGGGATGAACAAATTCTGTAGTTCATCCATGCGATCTTTAAATGTTTGCCATTGCCTATCCACCATCAACCCTTTAAGTAACGTTCCCCAATCCATCCTAGCCAACTCGTGCCTCATACTACCGTAGTTTCCTTTATTTAAATTCAGGACCCTAGTCTCTGAGTCAGCTACTTCACTCTCCATCTTAATGAAGAATTCGATCATATTATGATCGCTCCTCCCCAAGGGGCCTCGCACAACAAGATTGCTAATTAATCCTTTCTCATTACATAATACCCAGTCTAAGATGGCCTGATCTCTAGTTGGTTCCTCGACATATTGGTCCAGGAAACCATCCTGTATACAATCTAGGAATTCCTCCCCCACAGTATTGTTACTAATTTGGTTAGCCCAATCTATATGTAGATTAACTGCTGTGCCCTTATTGCACGCTTCTCTTATTTCCCGTTTAATGCCATCCCCAACCTCAGCATTACTGTTTGGGGGTCTGTATACAACTCCCACTAACATTTTCTGCCCCTTGGTATTTCTCAGCTCTGCCCATACAGATTCCACTTCATCAGAGCTAATATCCTTCCTTACTATTGTTTCAATCTCCCCTTTAACCAGCAATGCTACCCCAGCTCCTTTTCCTTTTTATCCTGTCCTTCCTGAATATTGAATACCCCTGGATGTTGACTTCCCAGTCTTGGTCACCCTGGAGCCATGTCTCCGAAATCCCAATTATATCATATCCGTTTACATCTATTTGTGCAGCTAATTCATCCACCTTATTACGAATGCTCCTCGCATTAAGACAAAGCCTTCAGGCTTGATTTTTTAACACTTCGTCCTTTTAGAATTCTTATTTACTGTGGCCCTGTTTGATTTACACCCTTGATTTCTCTGCCTTTCACTTTTGCTTTTCTCCTTCCTGTCTTTTGTTTCTATCCTTGCTTCCCTTTCCTCTGTCTCCTTGCACAGGCTCCCAACCCCCTGCCACTTTAGTTTAAACCCTCCCCAACAGCACTAGCAAACACTCCTCCTAGGACATCGGTTCCGGTCCCGCCCAGGTGCAAACCATCCAGTTTGTACTGGTCCCACCACCCCCAGAACCGGTTCCAATGTCCCAGAAATTTGAATCCCTCCCCCTTGCACCATTCCTCTAGCCACGTATTTATCTGAAATATCCTTCTCTTTTTTACTCTGACTAGCACGTGGCACTGGTAGCAATCCTGAGATTACTACCTTTTTGAGGTCCTATTTTTATTAAATTTACCTCCTAACTCCCTATATTCAGCTTTTAGGACCGTATCCTGTTTTTTACCTATATCGTTGGTACCTATATGCACCACAACAACTGGCTGTTCACCCTCCCCCTCCAGAATGCCCTGCAGCCGCTCCGAGACATCCTTGACCCTTGCACCAGGGAGGCAACATACCATCCTGGAGTCTCGTTTGTGGCTGCAGAAAAGCCTATCTATTCCCCTTACAATAGAATCCCCTATCACTGTAGCTCTCCTGCTCTTTTTCCTCCCGTCCTGTGCAGCAGGACCACCCATGGTGCCAGGAAGTTGGCTGCTGCTGCCTTCCTCTGATAAGCCATCTCACTGAACAATATCCAAAGTGGTATATCTGTTTGAAATGGGGTTGGCCACAGGGGACCCCTGCACTACCTGCCTGCGTCTACTACTCTGCCTGGTGGTCACCCATTCCCTTCCTGCCTGTGCAGTCTTTACCTGCGGTGTGACCAACTCCCTAAACGTGCTATCCACGATGTCCTCAGCATCGTGAATGCTCCAGTATGTATCCATTCGCAGCTCCAGCGCCGCAATGCGGTCTGTCAGTAGCTGCAGCTGGATACACTTCCCGCACACATGGTCGTCAGGGACACAGGAATTATCCCTGATTTCCCACATAGTGCAGGAAGAGCATGCCATGGGGCAGAGCTGTCCTGCCATGAATTACCTTTTAATTAATTCAAATTTGATTAAATCAAATCAATACCACTAATTACACTACAATTAAATGATATACTCAATGGCCCTTGTTTACTACCACTCCCCGCTACACAACAGAGATCCTAGAAACTTTAAATCACTAAAATTAAGTTTGGAAAAAAGTGAGAGAGAAATACTCACCAACCAATCACTTACCTGCTTTCTGGTGACGTCACACTTCGATTACTTTTAACTTCTCGCTGCTGCTGCCGGTGTGTCTGGGCTGCTCTCGCTCGCCGCTTGTTAACTCCTCGGTCTCCGCGCTCAGTCTCCACCCAGGGCTGCTCTCGCTGCTGCCGCCGGTGTGTCTGGGCTGCTCTCTCTCCCTGCTCTTTAACTCCTCGGTCTCCGCACTCGGTCTCCACCCAGGGCCGTTCTCGCTGCTGCCTCCGGTGATAGTTTGTCTCCTATCATCGAATATCACTTGCATACCTGAATAAGCTGGTTGCAGAACTATTTAATCTTTCCAGACTGGCTTTTAGGAATGTGAAATACTCTCTGGGCAACATTCACTGCCTGCTTAATATAGAGCATGGGCAGAATTAGTGCAGAGAAAGCATTTGAATAGCGAAATAGAACTTCAAGAGTTTCTTTAATAGTGTAATAATGACTGCACAGAACCTCGATATTACTTTGGATAACTAATGGGGGTGATGTCAATCACATTCTGTGGATTCTCTACTATCATAAGGACTTGAGTAACTGATGAATTCTCTACTATCATAAGGGCATGAGTAGTTGAATAAAGTAATATAACATTTTCTGATGCACGGCAGAATCTTGCATATTTGATATAGTTAACCAGGCTAGGATTTATAATTTGTAGTGTGTAGGCATTGCTGGGTGTCCTTCTGTATTGTAGCGCTTCTGTGAGGCCTACTTTTGGACTTGACAGAAACATGAGTACTGGTGCCACTTTCAGGATTCCAGTAAGCGTGAGGTGGTGTTTGTATTGGAAGCGCAAAAAGAAATGTGATTAAAAGTGCAACCAGCGTCTGAATAGTAGAGGTGGGGAGATTTTGAACTCTGACTCAAATTTACCTTTTGAGAAACTGTGTAGGCGATTGGTGGCCAACACACAGATTGTGTTGTAATCCCGATATCATCCCAAAGCAACACGATGATTTATTGACACATTTATATAACTCAACTCCCCGACCCCCGCACCCCACCACAACCAGCAGTTTTCTCTCCCTTCCTTTCTTTCAGGCGATTACTTGTGTTAGGATGTCGTTCCATGGTGAGAACAAGTGGGACTCTTGTGATGGTCCCACAGTAAAATAGCCTGCCAACACGCACTGTTTAAGCTCACAGAAGAATAGGCGGAAGAATGCCATTCTTAATGTAAGCCTAAACAGTGAGTGTTGACAGACTATTTGATAATCTGGGGCGGTGTGGCATCCCTTGGAGTTCATCTTGTTCTCGACTGACTTAAATGCACATTCCCTAGCAGGGTTCACTGGATAGCAATCAATATTGGAGATCTTTGTTGATTTTTATTTTCTCCTTTCTCCCCTCCCCAGTACTTGTGTTACTGTCTAGTCCAAAGGTAGGCCTCACAGAAGCACTACAACACAAAAGAACACCCAGCAGTGCCTATACACCACAAAGTGTCAGCCGTGGCTCAGTGGGCAGCACTCTCCCCTCCGAGTCAGAAGATTGTGGGTTCGAATCCCACTTCAGAGACTTGAGCACAAAAATCGAGGCTGACACTCCAGTGCAGTGCTGAGGGAGTGCTGCACTGTTGGAGGTTTCGGATGAGACGTTAAACCGAGGCTCCGTCTTCCCTCTCGGGTGGATGTAAAAGATCCCATGGCACTATTTCGAAGAAGATCAGGGGAGCGATCCCCGATGTCCTGGCCAATATTTATCCCTCAATCACCATCACTAAAATAGATTATCTGGTCATTATCACATTGCTGTTTGTGGGAGCTTGCTGTGTGCAGATTGGCTGCCATGTTTCCTACATTACAATCGTGACTACACTTCAAAAAGTACCTCATTAGCTTTGGGTTGTCCTGAGGTCATGAAAGGCGCGATAGAAATGCAAGTTCTTTTTCTCCCTAGCCACAATATATATTAATGATCTGGACGAGGGAATTGGATGTAATATCTCCAAATTTGCAGACGACACAAAGCTGGGTGGGAGGGTATGCTGCGAGGAGGATGTCATGAAACTCCAGTATGATTTGGATAGGTTAGGTGATTGGGCAGAAACATGGCAAATGCAGTATAATGTGGATAAATGTGAGGTTATCCACTTTGGTGGCAAAAACAGGAAGGCACATTATTATTTGAATGGCAAAAGATTGGGAGAAGGGGAAGTGCAAAGAGACCTGGGTGCTCTTGTGCACCAGTCGCTGAAGGGCAAGCATGCAGGTGCAGCAGGCGGTTAAGAAGGCAAATGGTATGTTGGCCTTCGTAGCAAGAGGGTTCGAGTACAGGAACAAGGATGTCTTGCTGCAGTTGTACAGGGCCTTGGTGAGACCGCACCTTGAGTATTGTGTGCAGTTTTGGTCGCCTTATCTGAGGAAGGACGTTCTTGCCATGGAAGGAGTGCAGCGAAGATTCACCAGGCTGATACCTGGGATGGCAGGAATGACGTATGAGGAGAGATTGTGTCGATTGGGCTTGTACTCACTGGAGTTTAGAAGATTGAGAGGGGATCTCATCGAAACCTATAAAATTCTGTCAGGCCTAGACAGACTAGATGCTGGAAGGATGTTCCCGATGGTCGGGGAGTCCAGAACCAGGGGTCATAGTCTAAGGATAAGGGGAAGGACATTTAGGACTGAAATGAGGAGGAATTTCTTCACCCAGAGAGTGGTGAACCTGTGGAATTCTCTACCACACAGGGCGGTGGAGGCCAGTTCATTAAATATATTCAGGAAAGAGTTGGATATATTTCTTAAGGCTAAAGGGATCAAGGGATATGGGGAGAAGGCAGGGACAGGGTACTGAATTTGAATGATCAGCCATGATCTCATTGAATGGTGGAGCAGGCTCGAGGGGCCGAATGGCCTACTCCTGCTCCTATCTTCTATGTTTCTAGCCAAGTGTCGCTGAGGACAATTGTTGCACACTTGTAGCCACTCCTGTTATGTTCACCAACAGGGCTGATTGTCAAATTTAAGCACATCCACCATAGCTGGGTAATCTGTCCAGTTGAAAACCTGAAAGAGCAGCAGTATGTAAACAGAATAAAAGGTTGGGTTTTTTAAAAATAATGCTTTAGAACCACTTGAATTCAATAGAAAAACTTTTCAACTTCAGTTGAAACTATTATAAAGCACTTTTTTACTGTACTTTCAACTTTTTTGTAGTTTTTCCAGCACTGTGCACTTACCCTTTTGATGAATGAAATTAGATTTCAGAAGTTGAATGACTGAGCATTTGTCAACTATATTACTTGAACTTTAACCAGAGGAAATTAATTCTAAAAGTAGTAGTGTATTTTTGGTATAAGTGAGGGGATGATCACTCTGGTAGGGAAGAGCTGCAATTGGCCGCAAAGGATCATGCGCAGCAAGAAATTCAGACTGTTGATGGATTGAGGATCGAGGGATAAATGAGTTAATGTTACTGCTAGTCTGTGAATTGTTTTATTGTTTTGTCAAGGTTGGAAAATGACTTTTCCTGACGAGTTGGCGAGCATAATTATCCAGTCTTTGTGCAATTATACCTCTACCATCCTGTCCAAACAAAGTACACCATTAAGCTGCATTTTTTCAAGTCACCGGCTAATATGAATTATTAGTGAATTTTCCAAAGGGCTTACAGTAGCAGCAGTTCTCCCATTCAATGCCACTTTAATTTGCTGTACAGTGCTACTTATTTGGTGCCTTGAGATTTGGAAATTGCAACCTGTTTTTGCCATCTACAACTAGGACGGAGTAAGCTGACTCGAGTTACTGTGCAGGCGCTGGGAATGATCTACTGTATCACTTGTTAAATATACTTTCATGCTCCAGCAGTGATGAACAACACTTAATGAATACTGTATTATTCGAGGGGCATGTTTAACTTTGTGAAACCATACTTTGTTTCTAAAAAGCTATGGTGATTATAGGAAAAATTGCAGTTTGAAAGTGCTCCTGTTCTTTGATATTCCATTAGCACTACAGGTAGACTATCCTTTATCCGAACTTCTGAAAACCGAAAACCTCTAAAAACCGAAAGTTTTTTCATTCAGCGTAAGTCGTGCGCACGACATGACCAGAGTGGCGCACGACTTACGCTGAGCAGGGCAGAGGGTCACAGAGTTCCCTCCTGGGTAGGAGATTGCAGGCTGAGCCGGGCAGTGTGAAGGAGGTACCGGGAGAGTGAACCCAACAATACAGCGGCCCGTCCGATATTCTTTTCGACCCGCCGACCCCTGCCCCCCGCCGACCCCCGCCCCCGCCGCCGCCCCCCGCCCCCCGCCGCCCCCCGCCCCCCCGCCGACCCCCACCCCCGACCCCCCGCCGACCCCCCACCCCCGACAAATTTCCCAGTCTTATAAAATACCTTCTGAAATCCGAAATTTTCCGAAAACCGAAACACGGCTGGTCCCGAGGTGTTCGGATAAAGGATAGTCTACCTGTATTTTGTATTACAGGAAACTCGTTTAAACGGCACCTAAATATCCGGAATTCTCTATTAACCGGCAAAATTCTCACTCCGAAAACAACACCTCAATAACCGGCAATGTTGTCGAGTCCGAGTCTCCCGTGGTGGCCAAGTTAGTCAGTGGGGGTAGTTCTCCAAACTGCCACTACTCGGCTTTTTGGCGCTGTCGGGAGTCGGAACACCTCAATACCCCGTAACAGGAGTCTGACTCTCCCGCGCAGCCGGTAGTCTCTTCTGATCCACCATTTTACAGGGGTACTGTGTGTCTCCCACGCTGCTGGTAGTCACTGCATTGCATTATCCTCAACTGGGCAGTACTGTACTTAGTCAAGCATCTTCCACCATCCATTTAACACAACATTCTGTAGGTGAGTACCCAATTACTGTATACTGCACATTTCTTGCTTTTTTAATTTTTCTTTGTTAAAAATAGCCTTGGTAGATAACCCTCTCCGTCATCCGGAATTTTTGATCAACCGGCAACACGTCGGTGCCGGATAACAGAGTTTCCTGTATTTAGCTTGGGTTAAGCTTGTTTAGAATTGCACAAGGGCACAAAGAAAAACATGACTTTTAGCATATTGCCAAAACCTAGTTGGTGCTTTTAAGCCACAATATTTTTTTGAATCTATTATTGCTGGATATTGAAGTGTTAATGGTTTATTGTACCTGTAATCATAGTTTTTGCAAACTCAGGAGCTGGACCAGCGTGTGTCTGCCTGCCCTGCCTCATTTTCCTCCGGAACATCATTATTTCTCCTGAAGTTCTATTTGGCTTAGCTCTCAGTCTGCCGTAACTTTAAAATAGTAAAATAACACTGTCATATTTGTGCACCCACAATTTGGGTAAGCACAGCTCACTTATGTGGAAATGACTTTAGTCCCTAATTTAAAAAGTTTGAGATTGTGCAGCAGACAGTGGGTACAGTAGTGTGGTGATTATTACTGGACTAGTAGGCCTGGAGTAAAGCCAGAGAACGTGAGTTCAAATCCCACGGGGGCAGTTTCAGAATTTGAATTCAGTTTTTAAAAAAAACCACACCTGGGAGTTAAAAAGTGAGCATGAAGCTTCCGGATTGTCGTAAAAATCCAACTGGTTCTGTAATGTCTTTTAGGGCAGGAAACCTGCTGTCATTACCCGGTCTGGCCTGGGAGTAAGCTCCTTTGAGTCTAACTTTAAAAAAAAGTATTTTACAGAGCGAAACAAAGATTGGGGCTGTCACAGGGGGAAAAGATAAACTTGAAATAAATATGAACAAACGTTTATATAAAAAAAAAAGTAGTTTCTTAATTTTAAATTTTTATTAAAATGGATAAATTTGGCACTGCACAAAATTAAAATCAGTTTTTCAGGGCCGTACTGTTTGTTTAGCAGTCAATCCGCTGTTAAAACCCCAGTTACACCTAATCCAAAAGGGCCTAACATTTAATGGGGTATTTAACAGTGGTATTACCGTGGAAGAGCCGACGTTTTCGTCAGTTTCCCTGATTACACTGATTGCCGACTGTGGTTTTGGGATTGGGGGGGCGGGGGTGGTGGGCACAGCACAGCCTGAGTCTGAGTCAGAAATTTGAATGACGACCAAAAACTCCCATACCTACTAGGGGAAGAGAGAAATTGTGTAACCTTAGCGGCACACTATGTTACAGCTTGCCATAAACAGAGGGACAACCACTAAATATAAGAAAAGAGTATATACAAATTATATGAATGTATATTTATACACTCGGGGATATATCTGTTAATACACTGTATGGATAGATCCGTATTTATGTGTTCAACCATGAATGTTTTTCGATGCTTTGGCAACATAAGATGTACCTTGTCATGCCAATAAAGCGATTTGAATTGAATTGAATTGAATTGAATGATTGACCGCAAACTTCAGGATTCCCACGTTAGGATGCGCATGCGCTACATCTTGAAGTTGCGGTCAGTTTCAAAGGGGTAATAACGGCTAACGCTGTTCATTTGCTGCTATTACCCACCACAAATTCCGGACCAATATGCAGTACTTAAAATGTTAGCGATGCCAGTTGGCTACCCAACTTGGGTTGCTCACTATTACTGTCAGAGGTCACAAGCAGGCCCAAAAGATCAGTGAGTGAAATATTATGTGCTAATCTCCATTGATGCACTAGTGATAAACAGGAGTGCAGTATTTGGCAGGGAAAGCAAAATGATGATGCAGTAGGTAGCTGATTGTAGTTGTGGACATTGCTGGGAGAACAATATCTGATTTATGAGTGTTTTAAATATCTGAAACTTAATTGTTTCGCCTTAAAATTTACTCAATATTCCAGCAGCAGCAAAAGCTCACCAGATCAGACATACATAGAATAGATAGTGGGGAAAGATGCTGGTTATGAAATGAGCTGAACTGAGTTAGAAATGCCTTGATGTATCAGCTGAATCTAATGCCAACCCTTGAAATAAATAGGAACTATGTCCAGCTTTCAGGATCTGGGAAAATGTCCTTTTTACAACAGAAAAGTTGTAGAACAGAATTTCAAAGTGTATACGTCTCCCTGGGACACTTGCTACTTACTGATTCAGTTGTCTTCTGGTTTGTTGTGCTTGGTGTGACTACTGGATCTTGGCCATATTATAGAGCTTGACCTTTCCCATCTATATTTTGTCCTTATATATTGTTTGAAATACTTACAAGTCACGATAACTTTGCATAGTGGTCAACATTTAAGTTATCACTTTAAAGGAGTTACAAAGTGAATGTTCACCCTTTATAAATGCATTGTCTAATTTCCATAGATGTAGAATTAATGTTTCTTTTAAAGAAGTATTCTATCGTACTTTCAGTGTATTGTAGTAACCCTTTTTGGGATGCTCTCAATGTTCTACTGTTTAAAGGTTGTGCCTGAAGTGGAGCTAATCTGTACAAATCAGAGCGTTCCAGGTTTGGGCTCGAGGCTATGCTGTGTAGCTCCCAGCCAGGTCAGTACTTGGGTTCCTCTAATTGGCCTTGGTGCTCTTGGGCTAGGAAAGTTTAAAAAAGTCAGGCAGGTTTCTGACACCTGAGTTGTATCCAATTGCTTTCTATACCCATTTTAGCAATTTTCAGTCATTATGACGACAATCAGACTTCACTTGACTGAAATATTTTTTTGACTCATTCGATGCTTTACTATTCAATGTTGGACAACCATTTACTAAAATAAGTAACTGAATTTTTTTTTTTGTGGATGGCTGCAGTGTACTTTAAAAAACCATAGGAGCCAAATCTCTCAACTACAAAGGAGAGAGAATTTACTCCATTTTATGATTGATTTTCTTGTCTATTTCTCCGAATACATTTTGTCCCAATACAGGTAGACTATCCTTTATCCGAACTTCCAAAAACCGAAAACCTCTAAAAACCGAAAGTTTTTTCGTTCAGCGTAAGTCGTGCGCACGACGCCGACCCCCCCCCCCGCCGACGCCGACCCCCCCGCCTGCCCCCGCGCCCCCCGACCCCCGACAAATTTCCCAGTCTTATAAAATACCTTCTGAAATCCGAAATTTTCCGAAAACCGAAACATGGCTGGTCCCGAGGTTTCCAGATAAAGGATAGTCTACCTGTATGGGGAAAAGTTTTCTTTTGAATTTGGGTGCTCCCCTAATGGTTCAGTGATGTATTAAGCCATAGATTCCTGAAGGTCCTAGGTTCAATTCTCGGTCTTTCCTATTAGAACATAAGAAGTAGGAGCAGGAGTAGGCCATACGGCCCCTCGGGCCTGCTCCGCCATTCAATAGGATCATGGCTGATCCGAATCTAGACTCACGTCCACTTCCCTGCCCTCTCCCCGTAACCCCTAATTCCCTTATCTGCTAGGAAACTGTCTATCTCCATTTTAAATTTATTTAATGTTGCAGCTTCCACAGCTCTCTGGGGTAGCAAATTCCATAGATTTACTACCCTCTGAGTGAAGAAGTTTCTCCTCATCTCAGTTTTGAAAGGGCAGCCCCTTATTCTAAGATTATGCCCCCTAGTTCTAGTCTCACCCATCAGTGGAAACATCCTCACCGCATCCACCCGATCAAGCCCCCTCACAATCTTATATGTTTCGATAAGATCGCCTCTCATTCTTCTGAACTCCAATGAGTAGAGTCCCAACCTACTCAACCTTTCCTCATAGGTCAACCCCCTCACCTCCGGAATCAACCGAGTGAACCTTCTCTGAACCGCCTCGAGAGCAAGTATATCCTTTCTTAAATATGGAAACCAAAACTGCACGCAGTATTCCAGGTGTGGCCTCACCAATACCCTGTATAACTGCAGCAAGACTTCCCTGTTTTTATACTCCATCCCCCTCGCAATAAAAGCCAAGATTCCATTGGCCTTCCTGATCACCTGCTGCACCTGCATACTAACTTTTTGTGTTTCATGCACCAGGACCCCCAGATCCCTTTGTACTGTAGCACTTTGCAGTTTCTCTCCATTTAGATAATAACTTGCTCTTTCTGCCAAAGTGCATAACCTCACACTTTCCAACATTATATTGCATCTGCCAAATCTCTGCCCACTCACTTAGCCTGTCTATGTCCTTTTGCAGGTTTTTTATGTCCTCCACACTCACTGCTTTCCCTCCCATCTTTGTATCGTCGGCAAACTTGGATATGTTGCACTCGGTATCTTCTTCCAAATCGTTAATATAGATTGTAAAGAGTTGGGGTCCCAGCACTGACCCCTGCGGAACACCACTAGTTACTGATTGCCAGCCCGAGAATGAACCATTTATCCCAACTCTCTCTCTTTTCTGTTAGATAGCCAATCTTCCACCCATGCCAGTATATTACCCCCAATCCTGTGATTTCTTATCTTGATCAATAATCTTTTATGTGGAACCTTGTCAAATGCCTTTTGGAAGTCCAAATACACTACATCCACTGGCTCCCCTTTATCCACCCTGTATGTTATGTCCTCGAAGAATTCGAGCAAATTTGTCAAACATGACTTCCCGTTCATAAAACCATGCTGACTCTGTCCTATTAAATTATGTTTATCCAAATGCTCTGTTACTGTTTCCTTAATAATGGACTCCAACATTTTGCCAACCACAGATGTTAGGCTAACTGGTCTATAGTTTCCAGCTTTTTGTCTACTTCCCTTCTTAAATAAGGGTGTTACATTAGCAGTTTTCCAATCTGCCGGGACCTTTCCTGAGTCCAGGGAGTTCTTGGAAAATGATCACCAATGCATCCACAATCCCTACCGCCACTTCTCTCAAGACCCTAGGATGTAGGCCATCAGGTCCGGGGGATTTATCCGCCTTCAGTCCCATTATTTTACTGAGTACAGGTACACTACCCTTTATCCGAAAACCTCGGGACCAGCCGTGTTTCGGTTTTCGGAAAATTTCGGATTTCGGAAGGTATTTTATAAGACTGGGAAATTTGTCGGGCGGGGGGGTCGGGGTCGGCGGGGGTCGGGGGTCATGCGCACGACTTACGCTGAACGAAAACACTTTCGGTTTTCAGAAGTGCGGATAAAGGATACACTATCCCTTATCCGAAAGGGTGGGGGTTGGCGGGTCGGGGGTCGGGGGGGGCGTCGGGTCATGTTTTGCGCCACTTTCGGTTTTCAGAGGTTTTCTGTTTTCGGAAGTGCGGATAAAGGCTATCCCTTATCCGAAAGGGTCGGCGGGGGTGGGGGTTGGCATGGGTCTGGGTCAGCGGTGGGGGTCGGCGTCGTGCGTACGGCTTACTCTGCCCTGCTCAGCGTAAGTCGTGCGCCACTCTGGTCTTGTCGTGCGCACGACTTACGCTGAACGAAAAAACCTTCGGTTTTTAGAGGGTTTCGGTTTTCGGAAGTTCGGATAAAGGGTAGTCTACCTGTACCATCTCCTTAGTGATTTTAATCGTGTTTAGCTCCTCCCCCCCCCCCCCCCCCCCCCCCCCCCCCATTGCCCCCTGTTTGTCCAGTGTTGGGATATTTTTAGTGTCCTCTACTGTAAAGACTGATACAAAATAGTTGTTCAGCGTCTTTGCCATCTCCATGTTCCCCACCACTAGTTTCCCGGCCCCATCCTCTAAGGGACCAACGTTCACTTTAGCCACTATTTTCTTTTTATATAGCTGTAGAAATTCTTGCTACCTATTTTTATATTTTTTGCTAGTTTACTTTCATAATCTATCTTCCCTTTCTTAATTCATCTTTTAGTTATTGTTTGCTGGCTTTTAAATGCTTCCCAATCTTCTATCCTCCCACTAGATTTGGCTACTTTATATGCCCTTGTTTTCAGTCGGATACTATCCTTTATTACTTTACTAAGCCACGGATGGCTGTCTTCTTTTATTCCCCTTTTTCCTCAGTGGAATATATTTATCTTGAAAGATGTGAAATATCTCCTTGAATGTAGACCACTGCTCTTGTACCGTCTTACACTTCAATCTGTTTTCCCAGTCCACTTTAGTCAATTCTACTCTCATACCTTCATAGTCTCCTTTATTTAAGCTCAGTACGCTGGTTTGAGATCCAACTCTCTCACCCTCAAACTGAATTTGGAATTCAACCATATTATGGTCACTCATTCCAAGGGGATCCTTTACTAGGACATTTTTTATTAATCCTGTCTCATTACACAGGACCAGATCTAAGATTGCCTGCCCCCTGGTTGGTTCAGTTACATACTGCTCAAGGAACCCGTCCCTAATACACCCTATGAACTCTTCCTCAAGGCTGCCATGCCCAATTAGATTAATCCAGTCAATATGAAAGTTAAAATCCCCCATGATTATAGCTGTTCCCTTATTACAAGCCCCAACTATTTCCTGATTTATACTCCGACCAACAGAGTTGCAACTATCAGGAGGCCTATAGACTACGCCCACTAGTGACTTTTTCCCCTTATTATTCCTTATCTCCACCCAAACTGTTTCACTATCCTGATCCTTTGACCCAATATCATTTCTGACTATTGCAGTGATTCCATCCTCCTTGATTAACATAGCAACCCCACCTCCCTTTCCTTCCTGCCTGTCCTTCCTAATTGTCAAATACCCTTGTATGTTTAGTTCCCAGTCATGATCATCTTGCAGCCATGTTTCCGTAATGGCCACCAGATCATACCCATGTGTAGTTATTTGCACCGTCAACTCGTCAATTTTGTTACGAATGCTGCGTGCATTCAGATAAAGAACTTTCAAATATGTTTTCTGACAATTTATTCCTGTTTTTACCCCTTTTTACTACTTTACCTTTATCATTATACATTCTGTCCCTTCCTGACACGCTCTGGTTTTTAATTTCCCCACTGCTACCTTGCTCTGTTGCCTTCTCCGCTGTCATTTTTATTTTTCGCTCTCTTAAAACCTCCTCCCCACTAATTAGTTTAAAGCCCTCTCTACAGCCCTAGTTATTCGATTCGCCAGGACTCTAGTCCCAGCACTGGCCAAGTGAAGTCCGTCCCAACGGAACAGCTGTCTCCCGTCCCAGTACTGATGCCAGTGTCCCAGGAAGCAAAACCCATTTCTCCCACACCAGTCTTTGAGCCACACATTTAACTCTCTAATTTTATTTACCCTAGCCAAATTTGCACGTGGCTCAGGTAGTAATCCAGAGATTATTACCCTTGTGGTTCTGCTTTTTAATTTGGCCCCTAGCTGCTCGAACTCCCTCTGCAGAACCTCCTTCCTTGTCCTATCTATGTCGTTGGTACCAACATGGACCACGACAACTGGATCCTCCCCCTCCCACTCCAAGTTTCTCTCCAGCCCAGAGGAGATGTCCTTAACCCTGGCACCGGGCAGGCAACACTGCCTTCGGGACTCTCGCTCTTGGCTGCAAAGAACTCTCTCTATCCCCCTAACGATACTATCCCCTACCACTACAACATTTCTTTTATCTCCCCCCACTTGAATGCCCCCCCGCTCCACGGTGCTGTGGCCGGGTTGCTCATCCTCCCCGCAGTCCCCGTTCCCATCCTCACGGAGTAAGAGCCTCAAACCTGTTGGACAAGAGCAAGGGCTGCGGCTCCTCCAACACTACCTCCTGGATCCCGTACCTGCCTCACTTCTAGTCACACCATCCTGACCCTGGCCACGGACTACATCTGAATTAATTAATCTAATTGGTGTGACTACTTCCTGATAGAGTCCAGGTAACCCTCCCCCTCCCTGATGTGTCTGTGTTTGAAGCTCGGACTCCAGCTCTTCAACACGGAGCCGGAATTCCTTGAGCAGCCAACACTTACTGCAAATGTGATCACCGTGAGCATCAATGGTGTCCACCAGCTCCCACATGTTGCAGCAGCAACACATCACCTGATCTCCCATTCTATGTAATTAATTAAATGTATTAATATTATTCTTAAATACCCTCTGCCCCGATTCTAGATAATGAATATCGCACCTTAGAAACTATAAACCACAGAGTTTAAGCTTAAAAAAGAGAGAAATACTCACCAACCAATCACTTACCCGCTTTCTGGTGACATCACACTTGGATTACTTTTTACCTCTCTCCTTCCCTCTGAGGTCCGAGACTGGAGATTGGTACGCCTTACCTGGGTCTCGGGAGCCTTTATACAGCCGCTCAGCCCGCGATTCTCGCACTGAGGCCTTACCTGGGCCTCTGGAGCCTTTATACAGCTGCTCAGCCCGCGATTCCCGCCGATTCTCGCACTGAGGCCTTACCTGGGTCTCTGGAGCCTTTATACAGCCGCTCAGCCCGCGATTCTCGCACTGAGGCCTTACCTGGGTCTCGGGAGCCTTTATACAGCCGCTCAGCCCGCGATTCCCGCCGATTCTCGCACTGAGGCCTTACCTGGGTCTCGGGAGCCTTTATACAGCCGCTCAGCCCGCGATTCTCGCACTGAGGCCTTACCTGGGTCTCTGGAGCCTTTATACAGCTGCTCAGCCCGCGATTCCCGCCGATTCTCGCACTGAGGCCTTACCTGGGTCTCTGGAGCCTTTATACAGCCGCTCAGCCCGCGATTCTTGCACTGAGGCCTTACCTGGGTCTCTGGAGCCTTTATACAGCCGCTCAGCCCGCGATTCCCGCCGATTCTCACACTTAATATCAGTCGGGACAGCAGTCGTATGCTACAATGGACCTCAGTGCAGTTGAGCTAAGCGGGTAAAATCAGCTACATTTCCCACTCTCTCAATCTTGGTGTTTGCAGTGTAGGCTATGCCTCTTCACTTGGAGAAATCGTGGTGAAGTGACGGGGCTTACAGTGCAGGCACAACTAAGATTAAAATAAAAGTTGAGGTAAATCAGGAAGTAATGAATAGATGATGCCAAGCTTGGGTTTTAAAACCCTGAAGATTTGTAGAAAGAGCAAAGGAAAGACTAAAACAGGGAAGGCTGTCACAGTTCTGAGGTCCTGGGAAAGTGTGAATTTGAGTACTAGACTGTGCAACGAGTCTTAATTTCAACATAGTGACAATGTTGGGAGGAGGGAAGGTGTGCAGGCTGCCATAGTTGGAGCTCGGGAAGGAATGAGAGAGGAACATTCAGAGTAGTATTGACAAAATGGAGAAACACACAAAGGCTGCGATAGGTCATGGTTGCTGGCTAGAGCTAAATGGGAAATCCGATTTCAGGCATTTTCTTGTATTCTTTCCAGAAGTGTTATAATAAAAGGCAGACTTGGGTTTTAAAAAAAAAAGTTAAAAGTTGTTGAGGGAGAAAGGAGGGTTAATCATGAAAGAGGGAACAACAACTTGCATTTATATAACGCCTTTAATGTAGTAAAATATCCCAAGGTGCTTCATGGGAGCGATTATCAAACATAATTTGACACTGAGCCATGTAAGGAGATATTAGGACAGGTGACCAAAAGCTTGATCAAAGAGGTAGATTTTAAGGAGCGTCTTAAAGGAGGAGAGAGAGAAGTAGAGGGGCGGAGAGGTTTAGGGAGGGAATTCCAGAGTTTAGGGCCCAGGTATCTGAAGGCACAGCCACCAATGGAAAGGCGATGAAAATTGGGAATGTGCAAGTTTGCCAGAATTGGAGGAGCGCAGAGATCGGAGAAACTGAGCTTCCTGGAGCCAGCTTTAGCAATGGAAGAGATGAGAGTTCCATTTGCATTCAAAGGAGTTGGAGAGGCCAGGAATTCTTTTTATTACAGGAAACTTTGTGCTATCCGGCACCGACGGGACCGAGCTGTTGCCGTCCCATCAAAACTGCCGGACAAACCAGCGCTAATGTTGAAACATACGGAGATTTTGAGCTCCGTATCTGGCATCAAACCCTGTTGCAGCTTCTAAACAGTCGGCCGTACCTTGCAAGCATCTCTAGCTTAGCAACAGCTTCAGCGAGACCTTGCAGAGCCTGACTGGTGGGGAAAAAAAAAAGCAACGAAAAGAAAAAAAACTAACAAAACGGCTCCTGATTTTTGCCGGTGGCTCGAGCATTCCGGACAGTTAACCTCCGGATAAACCAAAGTTTCCTGTACTAGTTTCAGGGATGTGGGCGTCGCTGGAAAGGCCAGCATTTATTGCCCATCCCTAATTGCCCTTGAGAAGGTGGTGGTGAGCTGCTGCCATGAACCGCTGCAGTCCTTGTGGTGAAGGTACTCCCACAGTGCTGTTAGCGAGGGAGTTCCAGAATTTTGACCCAACGACGATGAAAGAACAGCGATATATTTCCATGTCAGGATGGTGTGTAACTTGGAGGGGTATGTGCAGGTGATGGTGTTCCCATGCGCCGGCTGCCCTTGTCTGTCTAGGTGGTTGAGGTCGCGGGTTTGGGAGGTGCTGCCGAAGGAGCCTTGGCAAGTTGCTACAGTGCATCTTGCAGATGGTACACGTTGTGCCAGTGGTGGATGGTGTGCCAGTCAAGCAGGCTGCTTTGTCCTGGATGGTGCCGAGCTGCTTGAGTGTTGGAGCTGCACTCATCCAGGCAAGTGGAGAGTATTCCATCACGCTCCTTACTTGTGCCTTGTAGATGGTGGAAAGGATTTGGGGAGTCTGGAGGTGAGACACTCGCCGCAGAATACCCAGCCTCTGACCTGCTCTTGTAGCCACAGTATTTATGTGGCTGGTCCAGTTAAGTTTCTGGTCAATGGTGACCCCCAGGATGTTAATGGTGGAGGATTCGGCAATGGTAATGCCGTTGAATGTCAAAGGGCAGTGGTTAGACTCTTGCTTGTTGGAGATAGTCATTGCCTGGCACCTTTGTGGCATGAATGTTGCTTGCCACTTATCAGCCGAAGCCTAAATGTCATCCAGGTCTTGCTGCATTCGGGCATGGACTGCTTCATCATCTGAGGAGTTGCGAATGGAACTGAACACTGTGCAGTCATCAGCGAACATCCCCACTTCTGACCTTATGATGGAGGGAAGGTCATTGATGAAGCAGCTGAAGATGGCTGGGCCTAGGACACTGCCCTGAGGAACTCCTGCAGCGATGTCCTGGGGCTGTGATGACTGGCCTCCAACAATTACAACCATCTTCCTTTGTGCTAGTATGGTGGAGGAAAGATCAGCTCTAAAGATGGCAACATTAAGGTGATAGCTGTTGGTCAGACTTGGGATACATGAAGCTGTGCATCTTTGAAGAACTGAAAGAAACAAAATTTCTGTTGCTCACTTGAATGGTATGAAGAAGATCACAATATGATTCAGTCATTATAGTAAGAGGTTTGGAGTATGCAATCCTAAAAGGCTGGTGAATGGAAGCACTAGCCAGAGAAGGGGATAGGGTTGGATGATAGCTGGAGGACATCATTGATACGAAGAAGGAACAGAGTGAGATTACAGAGCCTTGAGGAACCCAGAATGGAAATCCAGAGTCCGAGGATGATCCATCAACTACAGCACAGTGATTTGAAAGGAAACTAGATAGCTTTGGTGGAAGGCCATAAATGGTAACTTGATTACAGTACCGGACACTGTCAAAGACTTGAGACGTTGAAGACAATGACAGAAAATTCACCAAAGTGCTCGAGCACAAGGTCTGTAGAAATGTAAGTTGCTGTTATACTGCCACTTTTAGGTCCACATCAAGCTGTTGTCTCACTTTGCACTGGAGGTATTATAACTGCAGCCTAGTGTGAAGCTCCACTTAAGTGCTTGGGCAGTCCACTGGAGCTCTAGGGGAGTTTTTCAATGTTTTCATGTTGCGGAAAAGTTATCGCTCCTGCACACATTTTCTTAATATTGAAAGCTAATTGCTGAGGGAACAGAGTACTGCACGTGCATCCAAGCAACTCACAATTTCAGACTGGTAGCTGTATCTATGGGTGTCAAGATTACCAGTGGAACAGCCAGTCGTGGGTTAGGGTGTAACCTTCAAGATTAACAGCAGTTTCTATAACTTTAGAAAGTGCCACAATTGAGGCTGTAGTGCAATGATTTGAAGGATATGGGGATGGGATGAGCATAAGCAAATGTCCAAGGAAGGAGAGGGAAAGTGAGGCTTCAGAGCCTTCACTTATTACCTTCAGGGGAGGGTCTTGAGCAAGATTGGAGAAGAAAAGTGAGCCAAAAAATTCAGACTTTTAGGAGAACTACCAACTGTGCCAGGACAAAAAATGCATGGGAAGGAAAAATTATGCTTTGTCAGGAACCAGAAGGACTAGCTGTGAGAGGACAGGAAGATAGCAGTTGATGCTTGTTTTCTACAACAGCAGCGGTAAAGGCATATTACAAAGGGTTCAGATGACACATTGTTCCTGATGCTTGCCTTCTGAAACTCTCTGTTTTGGGAGTTGGGAGAGGAATTACTGGGCCATTATGTTGATTGCTTTAAGTATTTCATCAAAGTGGCATTATTCATGTGTGGCTTGACAGCAAGGCTGCTTAACCATCATACCACCCAATCTTTCATCAGGGGTTGGAACACTCACTCACTGATTTTTCTCTCCCCTACCCAGGAGCACTGAGCCATTTTTAAGGCACCTCTGCTGTGGTCAGTCAACTTGGCACAGGTTGGGAATTGAACCTGGGACTGTACTGCTCTGTATGCCTCAGCTTTTTTTCAAATTTGTTCCTGGGATGTGGGTGTTGCTGGCAAGGCCAGCATTTATTGCCCTTGAGAAGGTGTTGGTTAGCCGCCGCCTTGAACTGCTGCAGTCCGTGTGGTGAAGGTAATCCCACAGTGCTGTTAGGGAGGGAGTTCCAGGATTTTGATCCAGCGATGATGAAGGAACAGTGATATATTTCCAAATCAGGATGGTGTGTAACTTGGCGGTGATGGTGTTCCCATGCGCCTGCTGCCCATGTCCTTCTAGGTGGTAGAAGTCGCAGGTTTACTTGTTGAGCTGCCGAGGGAGCCCAAGGTTTACATTTACAGAATTAAAACTACTTTCTGAAGTACTGAATTTGTAATGACCAGATAACCTGTTAATGTTGGTCAAGGGATATTGGCCAGAACACTGGGGATAACTTCCCCGCTCTTCTTCAAAATAGTGCCATGAGATTTTTTCCGTCCACCTGAGAGAGCAGACGGACGCTCAAGTGTCTGGAGTGGGGCTTGAACCCACAACCTTCTGACTCAGGTGAGTGTGCTTCCAACTGAGCCAGGGCTAAAACCATCTCAAATAGCCTGAATGTTCAACATGATTAGTGATTTTTGTGGTCTACAAATGAAAAAGGACAGTGACTTTCAGTAGTTAAGATGCAGTTTCACTGTATAGAACAACATTGCTTTACTACCCTTCTTGTCTAATGAGAAATATTATTCAAGAAAGGAGGGAGACGCAAAGCAGGAAACTATAGACCAGTTAGCCTAACATCTGTCATTGGGAAAATGCTGGAGTCCATTATTAAGGAAGTAGTAGCAGGACATTTAGAAAACCATAATCCAATCAAGCAGAGTCAGCATGGTTTTACGAAAGGGAAATCATGTTTGACAAATTTGCTAGAGTTCTTTGAGGATGTAATGAGCAGGGTGGATAAAGGGGAACCAGTAGATGGTATTTGGATTTCCAGAAGGTATTCGACAAGGTGCCACATAAAAGGTTACTGCATAAAATAAGAGCTCATGGGGTTGGGGGTAATATATTGACATGGATAGCGGATTGGCTAACTAACAGGAAAGTTGGAATAAATGGGTCATTTTCAGGTTGGCAACCTAACTAGTGGGGTGCCACAGGGACCAGTTAATCTATATTAATGACTTGGATGAAGGGACCTAGTGTAATGTAGCCAAATTTGCTAATGATACAAAGATATGTGGGAAAGCAAGTTGTGAAGAAGACACAAAGAATCTGCGAAGAGATATAGTTAGGTTAAGTGAGTGAGCAAAAATTTGGCAGATGGAGTATAATGTGGGAAAATGTGAGGCTATCCACTTTGGTAGGAAAAATAAAAAAGCAAATTATTTAAATGGAGGGAGACTACAAAATGCTGCAGTATAGAGGAATCTGGGGGTTTTTGTACATGAAACACAAAGTTGGCATGCAGGTACAGCAAGTAATTAGTAAGGCAAATGGAATGTTGGCCTTTATTGCAAGGGGAATGGAGTATAAAAGTGGGGAAATCTTACTGCAACTGTACAGGGCGTTGGTGAGACCACACCTGGAGTACTGCGTACAGTTGTGGTCTCCTTATTTAAGGAGGGATATACTTGCATTGGAGGCAGTTCAGAGACGATTCACGAGGTTAATTCCTGAGATGAAGGGGTTGTCTTATGAAGAAAGGTTGAGTAGGTTGGGCCTATACTCATTGGAGTTTAGAAGAATGAGAGGTGATCTTATTGAAACATGATTCTAAGGGGGCTTGACAGGGTAGATGCAAGGAGGATGTTTCCCTTCATGGGGGAATCTAGAACTAGGAGGCATAATTTCAGTATAAGGGGTCACCCATTTAAAATGGAGATGAGGAGGAATTTCTCCTGAGGGTTGTGAATCTGTGGAATTCTCTACCCCAGAGAGCTGTGGAGGCTGGGTCATTGAATATATTTAAGGTGGAGATAGACAGATTTTTGAACGATAAGGGAGTCGAGGGTTATGGGGAGCGGGCAGGGAAGTGGAGCTGAGCCCAAGATCAGATCAGCCATGATCTTATCGAATGGCGGAGCAGGCTTGAGGGGCCAAATGGCCTACTCCTGCTCCTATTTATGTTCTTGGCGATTTCATTCTACAGTACTGTACTTCTAATAGGTACAAGGATGAGTGTTGCAATAAATTCAGCCAAGCAATTCAGGTTATTCCCAATATGTAAAGCACCTGGACATACTTTTTGACAATGCTGTCGAGCCTTGAAATCTATTCTGCCCATAGTTCCTCAGGTTTGTGATCCTATCTGTTTGATCGGGTGAAGTACTGAATAAAGTGACATTTCTCAATTTGGAGGATGTCGCTCTGGAACTCTGCTGGTGGCTGGATTTAAGCGTGATCTTTCCAGTGGTGAAGAATATTGCACTGGGAAGGAAGTGAAGGAAATAAAAATAACTAAAAGCAGGGAAGGGGCAAGAAAGAAATGATATATTAGAAGCAGACCCTGATATTGACTGTTCAGAGATGTGTGGATGTTATGGAAGTGCAGCTCCCAGATCATAGGCTTTGCAGCCAGTTACAGGAAACTTTGGTTTACCCGGAGGTTGTATGTCCGGAAACCTCAATCTACCGGCAGAAATCAGGAGCCGTTTTGTTAGTTCTTTTTCTTCTCGTGGCTTTGTTTTCAACAGTCAGGCTCTGGAAAGTCTCTCTGAAGCTGTTGCTAAGCTACAGAGATGCTTCCAAGGTATGGGCCATCTGTTTACAAGCTGTTGCTAAGCAAGTGTTTGTTGTCAGATACGGAGATGAAAACCTCTGTATGCTTCAACATTAACTTTGTATGTCTGGCAGTTTTGATAGATCGGCAACAGCTCGGTCCTGTCGGTGCCGGATATCACAAAGTTTCCTGTAGTTAAAGGCTAAGGAGACAAGGGTAGCTTTTCCTCTAAAGTTGCAGTTTCCTTTTTAATGGCTAGAAGATACTGTGGGGCGTACCAGAAGTGCAGTGAGTTGATTTCATGCAATTTTCCATAGTCTGCTTATTTTAAAATTATTCATAGCTTCACATCAAGCTTTGTATATGTTCTAGGAAGTGACCTCATCATAGGACCAGAATATGGATTTTCAGGTGAAATTTCAAGGACACTTTAAAAGAAACCACAGTGGCAAAAAATCTTACAACTTTTCAAAAGGCATTTCAGTTTGTTGACTGCCTTTGCCAATGCTGAAGGGGAAGGTGGTTAGAAGTGACAGACAAAAATATGGTGAAAATAAACCCAGTGTGGCGGCATGAAACTTTGTTGGCAATTTACCAAGTAGCGCAGCACTTCAGCCTGGTTAAAATGGAAGTAGTCCTGCAGAAGGTGGTTGTGAGGGGGGTGGCCTTGTTTATCACACCAGACCCATCGATCAGCAGTGTAGCATGCCTGGAAGGGGATAGAAGCAGATTTGAGGAAATAATCTGACACTTGATGCATAGGACAGGTACAACCGATGCAGCATGTTAGCTGTAGGTATCTTTCCCTTCCTCCTCCTCACCCCTATCTTTCCCTCACTTAAATGTTCAGTGTAACTTTTAAGTAGGAGCTAAATTCACATTCATTGGTTCTCATGACATCGCTGATTCTTCCCCACCCCCTCCCCAGTGCTGTGTGTTCTCAATTTTGATTGTATTAAAGGATAATTTAGATGTCAGTGCCATTTGTGGCATAAATACATAATCTGGATCTTTGGCAGTTGTGCTGGCTTCTTGGAAAGACCCAGCTGGGACAGGCAGTTCCTAATTGAAAGGGTTGTATTTTTTTTTTAAATGGGCTGTTATTTTAGTTATGACTTGTCTTTTGATGCAGGAAATCCACCTAAAGTAAATTGCAAACAAATTATGTGGTACAGGTTAATTGGAGTCAAAATGCTTATTGCAACTCATAATTTTCACCGCTAATCTCTCACTTAAAAGCAGACGTTTCTTTAACCTTTTGCATACTTGGAACAAATTTACTGCACAACCAATTTAACAATTAATACAGAAATTGTATGAATCTAAGCATAACATTGTGACTGCTTGTGGTTAGCTAAGACTGATTCTGCAATATGGAACAGTTTTCTGAATACTTGATGTGAAGAGCTGGTTTGCTCGCAATGAGTGGGAGCTTGGAGTGACATGAAGCTTGTCATTTTTACCCATTGATTTTGCAGCCCAGCCAACAGGTTGAGAATAACTGGTTGTGCAAGTGAGGTGGCCATAATTTATCCCATCCTGTTTTATGCATGAGATTAGAAATAATTAGTACTTTCTTGGAAGTTATTTTAGACCTATTTAAAGGTTTATTTTCTTTCCACCAGTAACTCTTAGTGCACTATTACCCACCTGAGATTAGAGCCCAGGATACCTGCTGCCATGCATTCACCAATAGCTCTGTTCTGCCAGTTGAAGAAAAGTGACACAGTGACTTGCTCTCCCTACCTGTGGAGTAGCACTTCTAAGATTGAAAGTCTATCAAGTGGGGAGTTAAGCGTATGATCCTATGAGCTACCATTCCGGGGCACAAGATACAACATGCTATGCCACTGTCTCATAACCGTTAATACAAATATAAATGTATTTTTGAATCTGACAGCCCCCGTTTTCCTACCTTCGATCATTAAGATCAGAAGCACAGGTGAAACAATGTTTTATGTATAAATGTCTCATTAGTTGCATAGCAGCTGAACTATGTAGCGCATCATCGCAACATAATGAGTCCTATTGTTTATTACAATTTAATCCAGATTTCAAACTTGAAGCCAATGCACTAGTAGAGCGAGTTATTCATTCTCCTTTTTTGGACTGTCCCAGTGATGTGCTGTAACCCCACGCTCAAGCTCGGAAATCATTCCCGTACTGCAGCAGCAGGACATTTCACTTCCCAAAACAGCTGTGGCCTCTTGAGTGAAATTGCCCAATTACGAGAGTGTTGCACTGTGGGAAACTTGTTGAAACTGTCCAAGTATATTTCACTTAAGGTTGTAACAGCTGTTGGAGGGAAGACTTTAGTCCCATATGCGTGGGTTTGGTGTTCAATCTTGGTTCTCGAAGGTCAATGGACAATTTTGACAATGGACAATTGAGTAATGCAGTTTTGAGGTACTGAGGAATTTATTTGGCAAAGGTATTTTTAAACCGGTTATCCCAGTTAATCCTGGAAGCTTGTTTCCAACAAGTTGCCGCTCACTCGTGGCCAACAGAACCTACTGCAGAGGTGTCCGAATTGCAATTATGTAGTGTCCCACGAGCCCTGCCTATCTGGCCCACAAAGCCTTGGGTTTTGTGCCTTCCTTGAAATGATCAAGCTAAAACAACTTGCCAGGGGAGCGGGGTGGTGGCAGGAAAGGGGGATGGCGGGGGGGGGGGGCGTTACACAGGGGTTCCTTTATATGTATTCCTTGTGTTGTAATTCTTTATATGGGACTTTATGGTAAGCAACTGTGGCCCCAAAGACAAAATGTTTTTGCCATGTATTTACCAATAACTGTTGTGCCAATTGAAGAAAAGTGACAGAGTGACTTGCCCTCACTACACGTGGAGAAACGCTTCCAAGATTGAAAGTCCATCAAGTGGGGAGTTCAGAGTATGATCCTATGAGCTACCATTCTGTGGCACAAGATATTGGTGCTCCCAACATGCTATGCCAAATGCACTGTCTAATATCAGTTACTATAAATATAAATGTATTTTCGAATCTGACAGTTCGCACTTGGATTTTCCATTTTCCTACCTTAGTTCAGTGAGATTGCAAGCACAAGGGAAACAATGCCCAAAAAGTACATGAAGCAAATTAGATGCAACATGTCTTAGCATGGCATGTTCCTTACCATTTCTAATTCCATAGTTCAGTCACACTATCATTTTTGTGGTGATGCAGAAATATAGTTCTAAATTTTTGAGGTTGACTAATGACTGCATATCAGCATCAATTATTGTAAATTGCACTGAAATAGTTGGGTATTATAAGTTTATACTCTGCACGTTCAAGATATTCTGATTATTCTCCCCTCTTCCCCAACAATATTTATCACTCTGATTTTTGTGCTTTTCTAACCATTTTGCCACAAAGGATTTGAAAAAAGTTACTTTGAATTTTTGGGATTTTGAAAGCAGTGTATTAAAAAAAAAGGCACTGACAGGTGGTTAAGATGCTAATGAGAGAACTTTTTCATGTTTAGCCCATCTCCGCAATCTAAGAAAACCTCACACCTATTGGCCCAGTAATTCCGTTCCAAACGCGTGAGTACGGTCGGGGTACTCACGCAACTGGCCGGAGGAAATGCTGGTTTTCAGCATGCACAGCGCATGCGGAGAAAACCGGCATTTCCTGTCCTCTGAACGAAGGGGTTCAGAGGCACAGCGCGTGCGACTGCACAGGCAGCGCGTGCGCAGTGAACTTCGTCGATTTCATTCATGGATTCAGTGAGGTTCAGTCCTTGCAACTTACACATGAAAAAAGCATGTGTAAAGCTGCTCCAGAGGCTGCGGAGGAAGATATATTTTATCGTGGAGCTTCTGAAAGGCAATATTTTTGTTTGGGAAAGGGAGGAAAGTTATTTTAAGAAATGCTGAGGTAAGTTTTAAAGTTTAATTTTTTTTTTAAACGGGTTTTCAGTACTGTAGGTAGAAGGAGCAATTGTGGCTGTGTGAATTGAATTTGCTGTGTTTATTAAATGTGAAAATGACTGTTCTAAAATGAGTAATGTAACATTTCCAACATTTTTAAGAAAGAAACTGTTCATCAGTAATATATTCTTTTAAGTAATTATGTATGTATGTCCGTATATATTCCTTTACGTATATGTATATATTCCTTTACTTATGTGTATGAATGTATGTATTTAATTATGATTTTCCAATAAGTTACTTTCTCTGGAAGTCATAATTAAATACATACATTCATACACAAGTAAAGGAATATATACATACAAATACGCAAAGGAATATATACAGACATACATACATAATTACTTAAAAGAATATATTACTGATGAAAAGTTTCTTTCTTAAAAATGTTGGAGTCATTTTCACATTTAATAAACACAGCAAATTCAATTCACATAGCCACAATTGCTCCTTCTACCTACAGTACTGAAAACCCGTTTTAAAAAACAAAAATAAACTTTAAAACTTATCTCAGCATTTCTTAAAATAACTTTCCTCCCTTTCCCAAACAAAAATATTGCCTTTCAGAAGCTCCACGATAAAATATATCTTCCTCCGCAGCCTCTGGAGCAACTGTACTCATGCTTTTTTCATGTGTAAGTTGTAAGGACTTAACCTCACTGAAAGCATGAATGAAACCGGCGAATTTTACTGCGCACGCGCTGCCTGTGCAGTCGCACGCGTTCTGCCTCTGAACCCCTTCGTTCAGAGGACAGGAAATGCCGGTTTTCCCCGCATGCGTTGTGCATGCTGAAAACCGGCATTTCCTCCGGCCAGACGCGTGAGTACCCCGACCGTACTCACGCGTTTGGAACGGAATTACTGGGCCAACATTTCACATGTCAATAAAATGAAAAATTTAACAATTGCACGATTTGCCCCCTCGCATCTGCGACTGAGGGTCCAAGGAGGTGCATTGCGCAAGAGGTCATCGTCGTACGTATCCTCACACTGTTCCCTTTCGGGAACTGTATGAAGTGGTGGAAGGATTTCTGGCCACGTTAACGCTCCTTCCGTGACCATAACCATCTTCATACCAGCCATTAGGGTGGTCAGTCCTATGGCGTGAGGGTTTTACGGGCTCCCACAAACCATCTGAGGGGGGGGGGAGCCACCCGCGGACGCAAGTATCCCGCTGGATGTCCACCCAGAATTTATAGTTGGAGCTCCGACTCCACTTGCCGGGACTGTCTGGAGCGGGGCTTGATACCCTACTCCTTCTGGCCCAGCGGCGGGGATGCTTACCGCTACGCAAAAGGCCCACTCCGCGCAAAAGGTGACACCCATACGTTTCCTGCGCCTTTTCCCTCCCCGTGACTGGAGCCCTATGCTGCCACTTGAAAGACCAAGCTATCATCTGTCCTTTTTGCGGCGCCTTGGACTTCTCATTACCAATGATGAGCAGGCGCTGCGCCTCCACTTCGTTGAGGAGATTGCGGAGGTCATCATCAGTTCAATTGTGAGTTCTTTTAATGCCGTGAATTGTGCTCATTCCAGCCATTTCACGTTGCTAATCTGAGTGGGCCTTTGGCGTAGCGGTAGCATCCCCGCCGCTGGGCCACACGGCGTAGGGTTTCTAACCCCGCTCCAGACAGTCCCGGCAAGTGGAGTCGGAGCTCCGGCTCTAAATTCTGGGTAGACATCCAGTGAGATATTTGCGTCAGTGGGTGTGGGTGGACCCCCACCTCGTATAGGTTGTGGGAGCCCGTAAAACCCTCCCGCCATAGGACTAACCACCCTAATGGCTGGTACAAAGATGGTTACGGTCACGGAAGGAGCGTTAATCACGGCCAGAAATCCTTCCACCACTTCATACAGTTCCCCAAAGGGAACAGTGTGAAGACACGTACGACGACGACGTTGCTAATTAAATAAATGGAATGAAAAAAATGCTTTCAGGGCTTTTAAAAGTCTTTAAATCGCTTTAATTCTGTTTAAAACTACTTCAGATTCTTCAAAATAATGGAAACCTTTATAAAAGTTAACAAAAGCTTCTTAAAAATACCAAAAACCTATTTAAAATGCTGCTCTATATGTAAAAATGCTTTGCAGCTTGTGAGAAGCATTGGGGGCGTGTCCTTTTAAAATGAGACCTCAAGGGGCGTGTCTCACTTGCACTGCACGCTCCAGGCTTCGCGCTGGCTGCACTCCTGGGCGGCGTGACGTCAGACGCTGCCCGGGAGTCAACATTTTAAAACAGGAATTCCAGGCGTCCCTGAAGCTCAACGGCAGGTGCGTCGCGTAAGTGCAGATCGGGGGCTTGCACGCGCGGCAAGCCCCCGACCCGAATTTCTGCCCCAACATATGGGAAAGTCTTTGGTCCCATTTCTTGGCTCTGCACAGTGGAATGTAAGAGAGATGAGGCTTTTGGAAGCGTGATGCACAAGCAGCCAAGTTCTTAAAGAACAAGTGGATTGAAATGCTGGAGGAACAGTTAGAAGTCATCTTGTTTAATTCAAGTAAGCTGTCCCATGGATGTGGGGAAATGTATTCTTTCTTTTGGAATTATTACGTGGATACGTTGTACCGATTGAATTCAGTGAGTTTGATCATAACTGCTGCTCTGTACGTTCGCCTTACTGTGAAATAAGAACTTGTATTTATACAGCGCTTTTAACCACCTCCGGACGTTCCAACGCGCTTTGCAGCCAATGAAATACTTTTGAAGCGTAGTCACTGTTGTAACATTGGAAACGCAGCAGCCGTTCTGCACACAGCAAGGTCCTGCAAACAGTAATGTGATGATGACTAGATAACCTTTTTGGTGATAGTTGAGGCCTAAATAGTGGCCAGGATACCCCTGCTCTTTGAATAGTGCCATGGGGCCTCTGTTTAATGTCTCATCTGAAAGACTGAACAGCACCTTAATTTGTTTTTGGCCGTGGCTCTCCGTGTTTACTTGGTCCATCTTCAGAGATTAAAGTAGGATTCATTTAATGGGCATGAATACCCAGTCTAGGTCACAAAAAAGGAAAGGAAAGACTCCCTCAGCACTGCACTGGAGTGTCAGCCTAGATTTATGTGCTACATAACCTTCTGACTCCGAGGTGAGTGTGCTACCCACTGAGCCACAGCTGACACAAGGGAATGGTACGGTTTTCCTGGGTTACGCTATTGTGCAAATAGATTTAGGGAAGCGGAAGGTAACTCCCATAAGCGTAAGATTCTCGGACGGCTGATGGGAACAGCTGACGTCACTGAACCTGAGAAGGTAGCTAAGGCAGATCTGAATTTGTAACAGTCACATTAGCTTCCACCCATAAGAGGCATTTAATGTGTTGCATAAATGCAAGTCTGTTTCCTAAAAGTAAATGTTTTTCTTTCTTTAGTTTTGAGATATTGTCCCAACACAATCCTTGGTTTATCTACCGTAATATTAGCAACACCAAGAAAAGGGGCACATTACTCATTGGCATGTTCTTTGGTGCTGAAATATAGAAGACCGATACATTTACCATTCTACTGTGTACAGAAAGATAATGCCTCCATTTTAAATAGCACCTTTCACATCCTCAGGATGTCCCAAAACATTTCACCACCAATGACTTGCTTTTACGGTGGAGTCGCTGTTTTATAGGCGAATGTGGCAGCCAATTTGTGCACAGTGGGACCACAAGCAGTCAGTGGGATAAATGACCAGATTATCTGTTTTTGGGTGGTGATGGTTGAGGGATAAATGTTGACCTGGGCACCAGGAGAGCTCCCTCCTCTTCGAGTAATGCAATCAGAACTTGTGCATCCACTTAAACAGGCAGATGGGGGCCTTAATTTAGTATCTCATCGGAAAGGAGGCACCTTTGTCGATGCAGCACTCCCTCAGCATTGCACGAAATTGTCTGTCTGGAGTGGGGCTTTAACCCACTTCTTTTTGACTCCAAGGCAAGAATGGGTCCACTGAGCTAAACTGCCAAATTCAAGAAATAATGCAGTGAACAAGATGTATTGTCCATCTGGCCACCATAAATGTCATTGAATTCTCATGTTGAAGGGGCAGTTATGTGGTAGGAACCGGAGCATTTAGCCCCTTGAGCCTGTTTCGTCATTCAGTGAGATTATGGCTGATCTGTGACCTAACTTCATATACCCGCCTTAGCCCTATATCCCTTAATTTTTGTTAAACCAAAGGTATTATTGGGAAAAAGGTGTTTTTAAAAAAAATATATATATTTTAATATTTGGAAAAAGCCTCTATTTAGGGACGAGTTGCTATGTGTAGCATCCTGCCACTCTGTATAACCTTGTATCAGTACGAAGATGAGCTGTGTCGGTGGCCGGACTCCAGTATTTTTCTGTTTGTTGCAGATGGACTTGCCACAAAATACAGCAGCTAGTGGACATTGTAATACATTAAATGCCAAGGAACGGTAGCGAGGTCGTTGTGTTACTGGACTAGTAATCCAGAGGCCTAGACCAGTGATCCGGAGACATGAGTTCAAGTTCCACCGCGGCAGCTGTGGAATTTAAATTCAGTTAATTAAATAAAGCTGGTATCCGTAATGGTGACCATGAAACTACTGGATTGTCATCTGGTTCACTAATGCCCTTTAGAGCAGGAAATCTGCTGCCCTTACCTGGTCTGGCCTATATGTGACTCCAGACCCACAGCAATGTGGTTGACTCTTAATTGTCCTCTGCCTAGTAAGCCACTCAGTTCTTCAAGGTCAATTTGGGATATGCAATAAATGCTGGCCTTGCCAGCGATGCCCACATCCCATGAACTAATTAAAAAAAAAAAAAAAAAAAAAAAAAATTATTCCTGAGATGTGGACGACACTGGCGTGGCCACATTTATTGCTCACCGAGTGGGATATTTTAATACTTTTAGGAATCTGGATTTCTGTGCAACACAGATGGGAGGTGATTAATTGAAATTAATCTTAAATTCATATATTTTGTAAAATATCAAAGTTTTGATTAAGTAAAATCCTGATATTTTCAATATTCTGTTATGCCACCTCTGGCATTATTTGTTTAGGAATAAGTGTAACATTCATAGTACAATAAGCAGCCTTGGTAAGAGATCTGTCTTCCTGCCTATTTGATGGACTAAATGAGTGCTGCATTCATGCTGTGAGTTTTGATGCCTACCGTTTTGTATCCTTTGTTCAGACTATTTCTCTTGCCTGCATTTTAAAAAATGTACTAGTCTTACACTTAATTACTAGAAGCTCCAATGTTCCATGATTGACATACAGTAGCTGTTAAGTGCAAAAGGATGTCACATCATTGATGAATAGACTACCAGAGATGTGGTTAATATAGACCACACTATGCTTGTCTTGGCTATGAAAAAAATACATAATTCATCACTTTATTGTTGACTTTAAATACTGTGCTGAAATTTTACAGCACAATAGGAAAATTGCTTTTGAAAAGTATTAAATTGCTTGCCAGTTCAGAGGGTACATTAGAAAGTCAGATTCGTTAGACCTGATACGCATTATCTGTCACAAGTCAAGGATTGTATCCTTTATTGTGAATGTCTTCTGGATACCAGCATTCACAAAGAGTATGATTGAAGCAAAAAAAAAACTACTTAACAAACATTGCAACAGCAGAAGTTGAAAATTCTATTGGTCTCAGGTCAGTTATCGGTTTTGTTTTGGGTTTAAACCTGCTGAAAATAGCAGTCTAAAGACGGAATAAGCAATGGAAAATATATTTATGTAGCTCACTATCATGCCATAGTGGCAGAAATTGTTCTACTACATAGAGTTGTAGAATAATAAAATCTCTGGACCTACATATTTTGACACAATGTCCAATTGTTTTTAGCTATAGTTGTATTACTTTGACCGCAAAAAGCAAATCAAATTCATAATACCGGAAATGAATATGTCTCCGCATAGGGCTTGTATTACTTTATCTTGGAATTTTTTTTCCTCCATAGGGAAATTCCAACTTCCTTGGTCCCAAAGATCTTTCCAAATGCATAATCTATATGCCCTGTAAGTGATGCTCATGTTTGAAAAGAGATGATAGATTGCCTTAAGAGTACTTGGGCGTGCAACCTGGTCAGCAGGTAAAAGGAGGAATGTATTGAGATAGATGCTCACAATTGCCACATGCAACAAAATGCAGGAAGGTCAGCTCCAACTTGTTCAGTGAAGCTACTGTACCCCACACAAACTTAATAAAACCCAAACTTTCCTGTCCGATTGTATACTGGAGAAGCTGTAACTGTATGACCATGCTTCTACACTTAAGTGTTGCTGGTGAACTATCTCCCCTCGTCCTTTTCGACCTGTCTGCAGCATTTAACACGGTTGACCACACCCCCCCCCCCCCCCATCGCCTCTCCACCGTCGTCCAGCTGGGTGGGACTGCACTCACTTGGTTCCGCTCTTATCTATTCAGTCGTAGCCAGCAAATCACCTGCGATGGCCTCTCTCTTCCTGATCCCGCACCGTTACCTCTGGTGTCCTGTAAGGATCTATCCTCCGCTCCCTCCTATTTCTCATCTACATGCTTCTCCTTGGCGGCGACATTTGAAAACAGCGTAATTTTCCACACATCTGATGATGATGACACCTAGCTCTAACTCATCACATCTCTCGACCCCCCTCCACTATCTCTAAATTGTCAGACTGCTTCTCTGACATCCAGTACTGGATTAGCAAAAATTTCCTCCAACTAAATATTGGGAAGACCAAACTCCTTGCCTTCGGTCCCTGCCACAAACTCCATTCCCTAGCCACTGACCCCATCCCTCTTCCTGGCAAGTGGCTGAGGCTAGACTGTTCACAACCTTGATGTTGTATTTGACCCCACATCTGTGCCACCCATTGCCTATTTGCACCTCCGGAACATCGCCCGACTCCACCCCTGCCCCAACTCACCAGCTGCTGAAACCCTCCTACAGTACATGCCTTTGTTACCTCGAGACTTGACTCTTCCAACGCACTCCTGGCTGGCCTCTCATCTTTCACTCTAAACATGAGGTCATCCAAAGCTCTGCTGCCCGTGTCCTAACTCGTACCAAGCCCTGTTCACCCATCACCTCTGCTCGCTGACCTACATTCGCTCCCAGTTAAGCAACGCCTTGATTTTAAAAATCCTTCCATGGCCTCACCCCTCCCCATCTCTAATCTCACCTGGCCCTACAACCCTCCCAGAACTCTGCGCTCCTCCAATTTTGGGCCTCTTGCGCATCCCTGATTTTAATTGTTCCACCGTTGGCGCTTGTGCCTTCAGCTGCTGAGATCCTAAGCTCTGGAATTCCCTCCCTAAACCTCTCCGCCTCTCTACCTCTCTTTCCTCCTTTTTAAGACGCTCCTTAAAATCTACCTCTCTGACCAAGCTTTTGGTCACCTGCCCTAATATCTCAAGTGGCTCGGTGTCAAATTTTGTTTCATAACGCTCCTATGAAACGCCGTGGAATATTTTACTACGTTAAAGGCTCTATATAAATAAAATTGTTGTTTCAAAAGCAGTCTGGGACACTGGAAGAGTCATGATTAGCCTCATAATGTCCTCGGAACTCTGTCTCTGTTGTGGGGTTTGAGGATTGAGGACCTCTCATGTTATGCAGACTAAAACAAATCTTACCATCAGTGAGAAGGTGTAATTCTTTGCTTTGGTGAAGTTGCCACCAAAAACATAACTTAAGAACTGATGCCATATGCTAGTTGGAGAATATGAATGGCTTCCATTCAAGGATGAAAAGTAGCAGGCACCCTGCGTCCCTTTCTTGGTCTATGCAATAAGACCGCCTTTCTCTCTCCCTACCCTTAGCACCCTCTCTGCCCCAAATAACACAGCATGCCTCAATAAAAGGAAAGGCAGGCAGATACGGGATGAAAGATGGGTATAAACTCCTCCTTCATAAATCATTGCAAAGACCGCTACCCATGTTAACTTTAACCCAAAACAAAGTGGGGCAGCCCAAAATTGTCCCTGCACAACTCTCTTCCCCTTCTCGGGAACAACACGATACATCTCGTCCTGAAGTATGTAACTGCACTGAAATATGCACAAATGCATTATCAGATTTTCTGTATCAATACATGATCCTATGAGATTCCACCAATATGCAAACCACTAAAGAAAAAAGTAATTTACTAAGAAAATGAAAACTGTCATGTTTTTCAAATCATTATTAAAAATTTCTTGCATGTAACTGACTTCATGAGCTTTCATTTTCCCTGCTTCGAGAAGTTGGGCACCAGAACTAAATGTTGCATGCCAAGTCAGGCTTTTGGATTTGAATTCTGTTGTTTTGCCTCCAATGAGGCCAGCCAATATCTGTGGCCTGTACATCAGGTACAAGCTATTGGCAGTATAGGCCTGCCCAAATGCTGTTACGATGATACTTTGGCAAAGTTTTACTAGAGAAAGACTTGCATTTATACAGCGCCTTTCACGACCACTGGACGTCTCGAAACGCTTTACAGTCAATGAAGTACTTTTGAAGTGTAGTCACTGTTGTAATGTGGGAAACGTGGTAGCCAATTTGCGCACCGCAAGCTCGCACAAACAGCAATGTGATAATGACCAGGTAATCTCGTTTAGTGATCTTGGTTGAAGGATAAATATTGGCCAGGACACCGAGGATAACTCCCCTGCTCTTCTTCGAAATAGTGCTATGGGATCTTTTGCGTCCCTTTGAGAGGGCAGCTGGGGCCTTGGTTTAACGTCTCATCCGAAAGACGGCACCTCCGACAGTACAACACTCCCTCAGCACTGCACTGGAGTGTCAGCCTAGCTTTGTGCTCAAGTCCCTGGAGTGGGACTGGAACCCACAGCCTCCTGACATGGGCACTGAGCCACAGCTGACAGTCTTTCATCAGCGTAGCACTCACGACGCTCAATCTTACTGATGCATAAGTGTGTAAAAGACATAAGCCTCTCCTTTGGACATCTCCAGCGTTTCTACTTATTGGATCACTCTAAAGTACCTGACGACAGAGCCACTGTTTTGAGATTTCTTCGTTCACTGCTTTCTGATAAATTGCTCTAAGTCAGTTACTTGCGGGCTGGGAATTCGTATAATTCTGGAGTTGTTCCAGAACAACTGGAGAGTTCAGATTGTATTTATTTAATTAGTGTCTCTGTATTATGTATTCACACAGAAATAATGTTTCCTATCTTGTACAGTGTTCTGGCAGTTTCCCAATAATCTAATTCCATAGGAGCACTTCACGGAGCCATGGAACCTGGGCTGGGTAGAGGCCTCAACAGATTTGCTTTGCTTACCTTCATTTGGCCACATTGCATTTCTTGAAAAGAAAAGCAACAAATGCCAGAAATCTGAAGTAAAAATAAAAAATTGTAGCAATGTATCAAGGAGTGACCATTTGAAGGATAGGTTAATCTTTTGGGTTGGACTCCAGACTGATTACCTGTGCATTTCCAACATTCTATTTTTATTTGAGCTTTGGGGACTTTAACCTGTCCTTAACACTCTTATTTTTAACCCTTTGTTTTTCTGACCCATTCATTCAACAGAGTGGACCTTATAATATCAATCAAATTACAAAATTGACCCTTTCTAGATTACTCTTTTTTCCTTTATCTTCCCCAGGCGACCTGATCACGAGTGGTAAAAATCGTCAACTAGGTCACAAATGACTGGTTGAGTTATTAGGTTTGACTCTTTGTGGGCATGATTATAGTGCACTGTAGATATTTGGAAATCATCCTCTTAAAATTTGAATTAGATAGATGACTTTTTCATGAGTATTTGATAACCTCTGCCTTAGTACCATTTGTTTTATTCTGTTTGTACAATTTGAGAGAAGCTACTGTACAAATAAACCCAGTTGAGATTTGCAGAGAGATTGGGGGGGGGGGGGGGGTGAGATTCGTTAGCGACCATTTTGGGGCGGTAACAACACCTGGGGGTTAAATTTAGCACCTGGCGAAAAATAGCACTGGCGATCGCGAACTTCAGTTTTAGCACCCCAAGAGGGAGGTGGAGCACTAATTCGAGCGCTCTTTCCTTCTTAGAGCGCAAACCCTGAATATTGGGGCGGTGCGTTCTGCAGCGCTACATACTGGGCCACGTAGCGCTGTCGCATTGTAGTGTTCTTAAAGGGGAGGGCCCAAGCCCAGAACTCTGCGGGGCCCTACCTGGACCACCAGGGAGCAGGGTGCCATACCAGCAGCCCGGCACTCCGAGCACGGACCCCGCGTTCAAAGACTCAACGGGCCGCGACAAGTTAAGTTGGCCGATTTAAAAAAAAAAAAAAAAAAAAAACATTTTTTCCCCCCTCGCCCGCCACCTCCCTTTTTAGTTAGTGCCCCGCGAGCCTCCAGCCGCCCGCCCCCCTGAATCAGTCCCCGCTATCGCCTGGCACAGATTCAGGGGGCGCGGGCCAATTTTGCAGGCAGGGTGAAAATGGGGTGCTGCGTGTGGTGACGACGTCGTCATCGCCTGCGGAGTGGAGCGGGGCGTTACCGGTTACTGCCGCCGCTAAACTCCTGCTGAATTTAGTGGGAGTCGTTGGCCCCATGAATATTGTCTTACTTTAAGGCCCAGTGTAAGCAGCTAAATTTAGCTCTTGTTTGCCAGTTCAGTTGGCCGTTAGAGTAAGAGAAACAAATTTAGCAGTGTTAATTTGGGAGCTGGTTTGTGAACGCTGATATCTCAGAATCTGAGCTCATGAAGCCCCATTTAAGAGCAACAAATGAACGCGCTGTAGGAGCTACCACTTCTGAGCAGGGAACAGTTGGCTCGAATGCGCCAGTTAACCTTCATGCTTGCTAAGCTTTGCTGTGCTAATTAGCTTCAGTGATTGAGATTCAAATATTAAGCGAACATATGTGAAAGTCCTGACAGAATTCTCCCCGGCCATCATTTGGATGACCACCAACCATACTTTCTGCAAGCTATTGACCTAGCTGTTTTCTACTGTTAAGGTGTTTTACTATATATTTGGCTGTCTATTGTATGTAGTGCTCCCTACTGTCCCCACCCCCCCCCCCCCCCCCCCCCAACACTTACTGTGCAGCATTTTCTGTATACATCTATTTTATGACCTCTTATGCTTTTTTGTTTCCTTGAGGATGAATTTTGGGATATTTTCACATGAGAATTTTTATATAACGTTTTTAATGAAAATGTTTCCATGTGTTTCATTCACGGTAAGGAAAAGCAGACGCAAGAACCCTCCGGAAATATTCCATGGAATCTACTTGGTCATTTGCCATGCACTACCAACAATTGCTGTTTCACAGCTTGAAAGAACTATTCAAATACAAGGACAGCATGTTCTGTAAATGGGAGAACATACTGTGACTTTTGGTGCTAAAATGTCTTGTGGAGCCAGTTAGTTTGCAAGCAGATTTTAATTGGACAAGTTGAAGCAATTTTTCTTATTAAACATTTTAAAGGGATTTCCTTGAATACATGATAAAGGATTACCATCTTTTGGGATTTTTTTTTAAGAAAATAATGTTGGTGCCCTGTTGCATTTCCATAAAATACTGAATAATCTAATGTATTTGTACTAGAATATGTATGTTAATTTAATTTCTATCTACAGAAAACTGTGCTTTGACCTGTACTTCATTCACAATTTAACACTTAATATTAAGACCTGTAAGTCCATCAGACTTGCTGGGCTGACTTTTTTTATTTTTATTTTTAATGCAGTACTGTGGTTCTAAATGACACTAATATTATACAGGTTGAACCCCGGTAATCCGGCACCCGACGGTCCGGCACCTTCAGTGGTTCGGCACGAGGAAGGTCCTGCTGTCACATTCCCTCCCTGGGATGGGTCCGGCTTGGGTCCCGGGACCGCCGCCGGGTTGGGATCAGCGCCTGGACCGTGCAGCATCACCGACGGCTCGGCAGAGCGATGGAGCCCGTGGGCGGCGGGGTCGGCAGCGGCACAGGGAGGGCAGCAGCAGGAAGAGGAGGAGCAGGTGGTGGCGGGGTTTCGACACCTTAAGTGGTTCGGAATTTTCAGTGGTCCGGCACCGGCCTGGTCCCGAGGGTGCCGGATTACCGGGGTCCAACCTGTAGTAGCACTGCTGTCGAGGAGTAGTTTTATTACTGTAATACAATATAAATACCAGAAAATACTTGATTTTTAAATACTTGTTTGCTGTCTTTTTTCTCATTCATTCCCATTATCCTCTTTTTAAGCTTCATCTAATTTCTAAATATGCTATATTCAAACTAGTCAATAACTTATTTTTGTTTTTGTAAAATTTTATTTTCTGTGCTGCCTTGATCTAATAACCATTTTGAAAGTAAGACCCACATTGGAAAAATGGTTTTTCAGCCAAACCTGAGTGGACACTGGTGTGGGAGAAATGGGTTTTGCTTCCTGGGACACTGGCATCAGTACTGGGACAGGAGAGAGCTGTTCCGTTGGGACGGACTTCACTTGGCCAGTGCTGGGACTAGAATCCTGGCGAATCGAATAACTAGGGCTGTAGAGAGGGCTTTAAACTAATTAGTGGGGGGGAGGTTTTAAGAGAGCGAAAAATAAAAATGACAGCGGAGAAGGCAATAGAGCAAGGTAGCAGTGGGGGAATTAAAAACCAGAGCGTGTCAGGAAGGGACAGAATGTATAATGGTAAAGGGGTAAAAGCAGGAATAAATTGTCAGAAAACATATTTGAAAGTTCTTTATCTGAATGCACGCAGCATTCGTAACAAAATTGACGCGTTGACGGTGCAAATAACTACACATGGGTATGATCTGGTGGCCATTACGGAAACATGGCTGCAAGATAATCAAGACTGGGAACTAAACATACAAGGGTATTTGACAATTAGGAAGGACAGACAGGAAGGAAAGGGAGGTGGGGTTGCTATGTTAATCAAGGATGGAATCACTGCAATAGTCAGAAATGATATTGGGTCAAAGGATCAGGATAGTGAAACAGTTTGGGTGGAGATAAGGAATAATAAGGGGAGAAAGTCACTAGTGGGCGTAGTCTATAGGCCTCCTAACAGTTGCAACTCTGTTGGTCGGAGTATAAATCAGGAAATAGTTGGGGCTTGTAATAAGGGAACAGCTATAATCATGGGGGATTTTAACTTTCATATTGACTGGATTAATCTAATTGGGCATGGCAGCCTTGAGGAAGAGTTCATAGAGTGTATTAGGGACGGGTTCCTTGAGCAGTATGTAACTGAACCAACCAGGGAGCAGGCAATCTTGGATCTGGTCCTGTGTAATGAGACAGGATTAATAAAAAATGTCCTAGTAAAGGATCCCCTTGGAATGAGTGACCATAATATGGTTGAATTCCAAATTCAGTTTGAGGGTGAGAGTTGGATCTCAAACCAGTGTACTATGCTTAAATAAAGGAGACTATGAAGGTATGAGAGTAGAATTGACTAAAGTGGACTGGGAAAACAGATTAAAGTGTAAGACGGTACAAGAGCAGTGGTCTACATTCAAGGAGATATTTTACATCTTTCAAGATAAATATATTCCACTGAAGAAAAAGGGGAGTAAAAAAAAAAGACAGCCATCCATGGCTTAGTAAAGTAAGAAAGGATAGCATTCGACTTGAAAACAAGGGCATATAAAGTAGCCAAATCTAGTGGGAGGATAGAAGATTGGGAAGCATTTAAAAGCCAGCAAACAATAACTAAAAGATTAATTAAGAAAGGGAAGATAGATTATGAAAGTAAACTAGCAAAAAATATAAAAACAGATAGCAAGAGTTTCTACAGCTATATAAAAAGAAAAAGGGTGGCTAAAGTGAACGTTGGTCCCTTAGAGGATGGGACCGGGAAACTAGTGGTGGGGAACATGGAGATGGCAAAGACACTGAACAAATATTTTGCATTAATCTTTACAGTAGAGGACACTAAAAATATCCCAACACTGGACAAACAGGGGGCAATGGGGGGGGGGGGGGGGGGGAGGAGCTAAACACGATTAAAATCACTAAGGAGATGGTACTCAGTAAAATAATGGGACTTAAGGTGGATAAATCCCCCGGACCTGATGGCCTACATCCTAGGGTCTTGAGAGAAGTGGCGGTAGGGATTGTGGATGCATTGGTGATCATTTTCCAGAACTCCCTGGACTCGGGAAAGGTCCCGGCAGATTGGAAAACTGCTAATGTAACACCCTTATTTAAGAAGGGAAGTAGACAAAAAGCTGGAAACTATAGACCAGTTAGCCTAACATCTGTGGTTGGCAAAATGTTGGAGTCCATTATTAAGGAAACAGTAACAGAGCATTTGGATAAACATAATTTAATAGGACAGAGCCAGCATGGTTTTATGAAGGGGAAGTTATGTTTGACAAATTTGCTCGAATTCTTTGAGGATGTAACATACAGGGTGGATAAAGGGGAACCAGTGGATGTAGTGTATTTGGACTTCCAAAAGTCATTTGACAAGGTTCCACACAAAAGATTACTGATCAAGATAAAAAATCATGGGATTGGGGGTAATATACTGGCATGGGTGGAAGATTGGCTATCTAACAGAAAACAAAGAGTTGGAATAAATGGTTCGTTCTTGGGCTAGCAATCAGTAACTAGTGGTGTTCCGCAGAGGTCAGTGCTGGGACCCCAACTCTTTACAATCTATATTAACGATTTGGAGGAAGGGACCGAGTGCAACATATCCAAGTTTGCCGACGATACAAAGATGGGAGGGAAAGCAGTGAGTGAGGAGGACATAAAAAACCTGCAAAAGGATATAGACAGGCTAAGTGAGTGGGCAGAGATTTGGCAGATGCAATATAATGCTGGAAAGTGTGAGGTTATGCACTTTGGCAGAAAAAATCAAAGAGCAAGTTATTATCTAAATGGAGAGAAACTGCAAAGTGCTACAGTACAAAGGGATCTGGGGGTCCTGGTGCATGAAACGCAAAAAGTTAGTATGCAGGTGATCAGGAAGGCCAATGGAATCTTGGCTTTTATTGCAAGGGGGATGGAGTATAAAAACAGGGAAGTCTTGCTGCAGTTATACAGGGTATTGGTGACGCCACACCTGGAATACTGCATGCAGTTTTGGTTTCCATATTTAAGAAAAGATATACTTGCTCTCGAGGCGGTTCAGAGAAGGTTCACTCGGTTGATTCCAGAGATGAGGGGGTTGACCTATGAGGAAAGGTTGAGTAGGTTGGGACTCTACTCATTGGAGTTCAGAAGAATGAGAGGCGATCTTATCGAAACATATAGGATTGTGAGGGGGCTTGATCGGGTGGATGCGGTGAGGATGTTTCCACTGATGGGTGAGACTAGAACTAGGAGGCATAATCTTAGAATAAGGGGCTGCCCTTTCAAAACTGAGATGAGGAGAAACTTCTTCACTCAGAGGGTAGTAAATCTATGGAATTTGCTACCCCAGAGAGCTGTGGAAGCTGCAACATTAAATAAATTTAAAACGGAGATAGACATTTTCCTAGCAGATAAGGGAATTAGGGGTTACGGGGAGAGGGCAGGGAAGTGGACGTGAGTCTAGATTCGGATCAGCCATGATCCTATTGAATGGCGGAGCAGGCCCGAGGGGCCGTATGGCCTACTCCTGCTCCTACTTCTTATGTTCTTATGTCAACCTTTTGATACTTCCTTGTTTGTTTGACCAAGGAGGTCTGAATCGTGCGTTATCTTTACTATGACACTTATCATGCCAGACCAGTTCATTCATTCTTCATGATGTAAGAGTTAAGTTAATGCATGAATGTTTTGAACAAAAAATGTTCTTGTAATTTTACAATTCCAGTGCTTTTCATTGTGATTTTGCACACCTAATATTAGTGCTCATTGTTCACTAGAGGAGTCTAGTCAAGTCAACACAGTATAATTCTGAATGTCTCCTCTTGCATTCTTCTGCACCCCATTTTCTTCCTGTGTAAGATATCAGTCAAGCCTGAACCTCCTCTTACAACAACAAAGTGCTGGAAACGCTCAGCAGGTCAGGCAGCATCGAGGAGAGAGAAACGAGAGTCAATGTTTCGGGTCGAACCCTTTGTCAGAACTGGAAAAGGTTAGGGAGGAGGGATTTTTAAGCAGGGGCAGGGAGGAGGGGAAGGAAAGAAAAGAACAAAGGGAAGGTCTGTGATAGGATGGAAGGCAGGAGAGATTGAATGACAAAAGGGATGATGGTGCAAGGCAAAAGGAGAGGTAATGAGAAGTTAAGAAACAAAAGATGGCTCTAGATGAAGTGTGAATGATGATGGCAGCAACATTAACAGCTACCATGTGAGGAAACCAGAGGAAAAAATAAAGAAAAAGAGGGGCCGAGGTTATAGTCTGAAATTGTTGAACTCTGTTGAGCCCAGAAGGTTGTAAAGTGCCTAATAGAAAGATGAGGTGCTGTCCCTCGAGCCCCTGCTTAAAACTCTCTCCGCCCTAACCTCTTCCAGTTCTGACGAAGGGTTCGACACGAAACGTTGACTTTCTCTCTCCTCGAAGCTGCCTGATCTGCTGAGTGTTTCCAACACTTTCTGTTGTAGTTTCAGATTTCCAGTATTTTGCTACTGAACCTCCTTGTTTGACACGTGGAAGGACACGCCAGTAGGAGCAGGGGCTAAGGAGGAGTCACTGGAGCCTCCCTCCTCTGACCAAGGATTGAACTTGTGACCTTCCTGGTCTGTATGGCTCTGTACTGCACCATGAGATCTATGTACCCTCTGGGGAGCCCTGCTGCTTGTTCAAAAAAATAATAATTTGAGTCAAACTGTAAAGGAACTAGCCAGAGAATGATTTTCAGCAACTTGTGTGGTCTCTTGGCTTTGGGCACTGCATGTCTACACCTTTTGACATATTTGCTTAAAACCAACTTTGGATTGAAATAAACCTTGTAAATTATGTTTGTGTGTAAATTGAAAAACACATTATGAAAATGTTAACTTTTAAACTTACATTTTTGGTACACATTAACAATCATCAATGCCTACTCTATACAGCACTGTATGTGAATGCATGAAGGACCTTGTATTTTACCAGCAAAGAGAAATTATAAGTTTCCATTAGTGTCAGCAGTCCTTAACTCATAATTTGGATAGCCACCAACGAACCAAGTTGACTGTTTCCACATAAGTGAACAAACTAGTGAAATTTGTGTGTGTTTGTGGTAAAAGGTTGAACTTTAAAAAAAATATATATATCTATATTCTGAAGTGGCACATGTTAAGTGCTACTTCACGTGTGAAGTAACATTTTAGACTTTGCACTTTCATTTACCCATAAGTCTGTTTGAATTATGAATAACAAACCTGAAATGAAATGATTTTATCTGAGTGTTGTGTCAGGATTGATGACGGCTTTCATTGATAGTTGTAATCCTTACAGAGCCCGTCCAGTGATTTGTTCTCTGCTTCTCAACACGTCCATCACAATACCGTCCTCGCACGCATGCCTGATAAATTGATGGTTAGAGCTATGTGAAAATCAGACTCGTGAGCTTAAGCTTGCACAAGCCAGTGGTCCTTTCTGCATCATGCCATACATTAATTGTATATATAGAGTAGCACATTAAATTTCCCTATAGTAGAAAAAAAAAATAAAAACTCACTTTTCTGTGACTCAAATGAGATACTTAACTAATAATTCTCAAATATCGATTAGGAAAGATCTCTCCATGCAACTGCTTCAACTTGAACCAGTTGTATTGCTACATTTTATTTTTTTCAAAGTGGTTACAGCTGCCATCTTGATTTCTGACCCAACTGAATTTGTAGCCATTACGAAACATAAGTTATGTTAAACTCATTGAAATTAATTATTTAATGGTAGAGATTCCAGCCAGAGGTTTCCCCTGCAGAGGCCTCCTCCAAGGAGCCAGGGCAGTGATTAACAGCTCCAATAAATGTGTGTGTTTTGCTTCCTGGAATTACAATTTTCATCCTCCTCTTGAACTACAAAACCTAATGGTACACCACAGCAGCTGTGTCATGACATTTAAGCAGAAAGTTTAGAGCCAGCAATGGTCAGGCATGAGCAGTTTTAAAATGTGGATGAAGTTTTGTTTTGGTCTTGGGCATTAATTGTGCAAGACTGCAACCCCACCTTGGGACATAGGACAGAAAACGCCATATAATGTAAATATAGAGGAAGATGTTACTTGTATTTTGACCAAGTTTTCTAAGGTGGTAGGTAAATAATAAAAATATTGTATCTGTGAAATTGTATTTTTCAGTCTAACGTAATATTTTTATCTTATTGAGTTGATCTATATTTAGTAAAATTGCTGCATTATATTGAAGGGAATCCACCATTACATTTAGGCTGCTGCAGGACAGTGCTACAGGTCCCAGACTACCTGTGGAACAATACCATGGGGATCTGTCATCTGGGGGGAAAAAAATTACAAGTCTGAAAAAAGAGCTTGGGCATAGTGTTGGTGGGTGGGGTGGAAGGAGAACTACTTCAAAGGACCCTAGGGTCTTAACAGGTTGGCATTGCATGTTTACGTGATATAAAATCATTGACTGGCTTGTAGAGAGAAAGAATTTTTATACTTGTGGGTGCCGGGGTAAATTATCAAATGAGGAACATTCTCTTTGATTTCCTTCAGTACTATGTATTTCCTTATGACCAGTCTTTTACAGCAGATGGCTACAGGGAGAGCCCCTTCAGTTCTAGTATGATCGTATAACACTGGCACTGACTGATTTCAGATTTACATTGGTTCAAGCCAACGTTTGCAGAATTGCAGAGGATGAACGTTCCATCATCTGCGGTGGGGGGGGGGGGGGGCTGTGGGGAGTCAACGCAGGAGCATGAATCGCCTCCAGGGATAGTCTCTTTCGGTAATTTCACTCCCCCCCCCCCCCCCCCCCGCTTGCCCCCAACTGCTCACGGGTGACGACAGATCAACATTACAAGTGGCGGCTGAATTTTATGCAAAGAATGTGGTTATGTACTATACATATAGACTTCATAACATTCTCAATTCTTGCGTCTATTATGTTGATTAATATCTTGCAGATCAATACACTATTAAAGCATTGTGACTTTTGGCCAAATAAGCCATTTTAACTGCCTGACAATCCTTTGAATTAATTAATTGTATGCAATATGTAGTAATGGTGCTAGGTTAACCTTGTTTTATTTCTGAACACAGATATCAAGTGGAAGATGAATCATCCAGTTTAGATGAGATGCCATTGATGATGTCAGAAGAAGGTTTTGAAAATGATGAGAGTGACTATCACACATTACCAAAAGCTAGAGTTACTCAGAAAAAACGAGGGCTAGGCTGGTTTGTATTTGGCGGATGGAAATTACTTTGTACCAGGTAAAGTTATACATTTTTGTTTTTCATCTGCAATGTGAGTCAATATACAATAAGATACCCAATGAGTTCTCATTGATTGATTTAACTGGAAACTACAGCATTTAGGCAGGTTGTCATCTTGGGTAGCACACTGATGCTCCACTATAGTGCCATGAAATAGTCACGTGCAGGTCTGTCCTGTCGTTACTTCTTGTCCATGCTGTTTGGTAGAGACTCGTAGCAGGACATTTGGCAGGCTAGCCATCCTGGGTTAGAATGATGGGACATAAGTATACAATTTAAATGTTAGATTTAGAACAAGGAGCAGAAAAAACCTTCTTTCTCAAATGGTTGAGACTCTGTGGACTGCACTCGTGGAGTTAGTGATTGAAGCAGAGACCATGTCTACATTTAACAATAGGTTAGATAAGTGATTGAAGGAAAAGGAATATTGGAAACCGAGTGGGCGCATGGGATTAGGACCACTGCTCATGTGGAGGATAAATACCAACACAGACTGGTCGAGTCTAACAGCCTGGCTCTGTGCTGTAACTTCTACATATGAGTAATATTTCTAGGAAACTGGATTGGGAACAGGCTGGTTTTCTAATTCCTCTGCCAGGGAATACTAGATGCCACACCAGGAGGGGAGAACTTAAGAACATAAGACGTAGGAGCATGAGTAGGTCATTTGGCCCCTCGAGCCTGCTCCGCCATTCAATAAGATCATGGCTGATCTGATCTTGGCCTCAACTCCACTTCCCTGCCCGCTCCCCATAACCCTCGACTCCCTTATCGTTCAAAAATCTGTCTATCTCCACCTTAAAATATATTCAATGACCCAGCCTCCACAGCTCTCTGGGGTAGAGAATTCCAAAGATTCACGACCCTCAGAAGATATTCCTCCTCATTTCCGATTTCAAAGGGTTTCCCCTTATTCTGAAATTATGCCCCCTAGTTCTAGATTCCCCCACGAGGGGAAACATCCTCTCTGCATCTACCCTGCCAAGCCCCTTCAGAATCTTACCTGTTTCAATAAGATCACCTCTCAATCTTCTAAACTCCAATGAGTATAGGCCCAACCTGCTCGACCTTTCTTCATAAGGCAACCCCTTTTTCTCCCAAATCAACCTCCGTGAGCCTTCACTGAACTGCCTCCAATGCAAGTATATCCTTCCTCCTTTAAATAAGGAGACCAAAACTATGGGAGGAGCCATAAAAGGAGAGAATGAGCAAAGGAGTATACAAATTGAAACCTTCCTACTTGCATAATTTTGGATTAGTACAATCTTTTGTATGTGAAGCTCTTGTCTTTGTGTGAATTTTTTTTTTAAGTGCAACAAATATGTTACAATATCTCCTGAATGTCTCTCTCTTTTTGGCTATAATCTTTGAAAAATCAAACCATGATTCAGTGTAAATTTGGAGATTGTTATTTTGTAATTTTTAAAAACCAGTTAGTCATTTGTTTCTTTCATTTGTATTAATGACTTCATCCTACCTCATCAGTGGTTATATAGCCCCACTCCCCCCACCCTCAGCAATGTTACTGGGGCAGCGATCTGGAGCTTTTTTGGATTACTTTTTGCCATGAGCTGATTAAAGTAAAACATATATTGAATGCTAAACAAAGGTTTTGTGTGTTTTTAAAAAAAAAAAAAAAAATCACTTTTTTGTTTGACATTCTGATATACGAATCCCACATTCATTGCTTATTTAATTGCAAACTGGTCAGAGTGTTCATCCATCTTTAAAGCAAACTCATTTATTTTTAAGTTCCATATTAAAATAACTAAGGCTGAATTGCAGAGGTGCGTACAATATCTTTTTAGATTTGGGCTTTCTGTGTACACTTGCAGCACCATTGGAGCCCCACATAAGTCCTGAATTGCAGACACATTTTGAAGGCATTAACGAACATCTTTTATTTCCCTTCTATAGTACCGGTTGTGGGATTAAATCGGAACAGTAGAGGAGGCCATTCAGCCCCTCACACCTGCTCCGCCATTCAGTTAGATCATGGCTGATCTGTACCTAAACTCCATTTACCTGCCTTTGTTCAAAATCCTTACCTAACTAATCTATCTATCAATCTTGAAAATTTCAAATGACCTACCAGCCACTGCCTTTTAAGTGTGTGTTCTGGATTTATACTGCCCTTTGTGGAAAAAGCACTTCCTGATTTCATTCTGAAATGGCCTAGCGCTAATTTTAAGATTATGCCCTCTTAGTTTGCATTCCCCCACCAACGGAAATAGTTCCTGTATCTACCCTAATAAATCCCTGACTAATTTTAAATACCTCGATTAGATCACCCCTCAACTGTATGAACTCCAGGCAATACAATCTAAGTTTATGCGACTGTTTTCATAATTTAACTCTAAGCCCTGGTGTCATTCTGGTGAATGTGAGCTGTACCCCTTCAAGGCCAATATGTCTTTCCTGCGACAACAACAGAAAATGCTGCAAACACTCAGCAGGTGGAGAGAGAAACCGAGTTAATGTTTCAGATCGATGACCCTTTGTCAGAACTGGAAAAAGTTGGAGAAGTAACAGATTTTTAAGCAAGTGTTGAGCAGGCAAAGGGGGAGGAGAGTAAAGAACAAAGGGAAGGTCTGTGATAGGATGGAAGGCAGGAGAGATTAAAAGACAAAAGGCAAGCCAAAAGGAGATGGTAATGGGACAAGTTAAGAAACAAAAAATGACTCTAGATGAGGTGTAAATGGCAATGGCAGAATGATCAACAGCTGCCATGTGAGAAAAATGAAAACATAGGGGCCGAGGTTATGGTCTGAAATTGTTGAACTCGATGTTGAGTCCAGAAGGCTGTAAAGTGCCTAATCGAAAGATGAGGTGCTGTTCCTCGAGCTTACGTTGAGTTTCATTGGAAGAGGCCGAGGACGGAGAGATCAGACTGGAGCGGAGAATTAAAGTGACAGGCAACCGGAAGCTCGGGGTCACTCTTACGGACTGAACGGAGGTGTTTGGTCTCCCCAATGTAGAGGAGACCGCATAGTGAGCAGCGAAAACAGTATACTAAATTGCAATAAGTACAAGTAAATCGCTGTTTCATCTAGGAGTGTTTGGGGCCCTGGACAGTGGGAAGGGAGGAGGTAAAAGGGCAGATGTCTTTCCTGAGGCTCAGTGCCCAAAACTGAATGAAATATTCCAGATGGAGTCTGACCAAGGCTCTGTACAACTGAAGCATCGCTGCTTCACTTTTGAATTCCGGTCCCCTTGAAATAATGGCCAACGTTCTATTAGCCTTTTGGATTACTTTTTGTATGCGTGCACTACCTTTTAGTGATTTGTGTGAATGGATACCTAAATCTGTTTTGTTCCCTCACAGCTCCTAGTCTCTCATCAATAAGAAAATATTTCAGTTTATCTATCTTGTATACAAACTGGATAACCTCACGCTTCCCCATATTGAACTTCGTTTGTGCATTCCACAGTCTCTCATTGAAACTTGGGTATACAACTCTCTTCCTCATTCAAGTCAGTAATATATATGGTGAAAAGCTGACACCCCAGAACAGATCCCTGGGGAACACCATTTGTCACATCCCGGCCAATCGGTGAACAAGCCGTTTATCCCTACTCTACCAACCCATGTCAAAAAGTTGCCTCCCGTTGCATGCGTGCTCATTTTTGCTAATCTCTTGTGTGAAAACTTATCATATGCCTCTGGATGTCCATCTAGACAATATCCATAGACATTCCCCTATCCTCCATGCTAGTGATCTCCTCAAAATATTCAACTAGATTTGTCATACATGATGTATCCTTCACAAATCCATGCTGATTAACTGATCCCTGTCCCAGTGCTCAGTCGCTCTGTCTCTGATAGTTTCCAGTAACCTCCCCATAATTGAAGGTAAAATTTGCTGGTGATTGATAAATGACATTGATCTTGCCACAGTAATTATTATGTCATTTGGGAGATCTATTTTTTAAAGCTTTATTATATGATCTAATAAACAAACAATTGCATTGAAAGTTCAAGACAGTCACTTGAATCTTTGGGTTTAAATCAGATTACATAATGACAATATGGAGTGCATTTAATGTACTTCACCCAGAATTTTGTCATGCCATTATTTGCTCATCAAGGTTATGTCATTGCCACTGAGATCATAGTAGTTTAAAAATCCCAGGAATTTCAGAAATTTTCTAGCTTTTCACAATTAGGAGCTGTTTCCATCCCCCCACTTTTTTAAGTCATCTCCATCTGCTCTACTGCTTGCATCTCTCTTGAGCTTCCCCGCCAGTTCAATTTTTATATTGACTGCCCGGTTAGTTTAATTTAAAAGCTGATGTGTTGCAGCATATTGATTATTTTCATATATGTTAGTTGTTTGTTTGATAGTGAGGTGGGAGAAGTGAAGGAAGGGTCTCGGTAGCATAGCTGGTTAGCATGGTGTCTTTTTACTTCAGGACCCTGGGTTTAAATCCAGCTTGGATGGACAGAATGTAAAGCTCCTAAGTGATACAAATTTAAGCTGCATTTATATTGTGGGCCAGGTTTTGGAAGGGTGAGCAAACTATGCGAATATATAGATTAGCTGTGACAGAGTAGTAATGTCTTTACAGTGAAAATACTACGATGCCACTGGAACAGCCGATTGCAGTTTCCTCTGTGACCGTAACCTGGAAGTTGAACCCGAAAATGCGCCCAATCCCGCGCCCATTTTGCCGATGTCAAGTTATGCTCAAATTTCCTGCCATTCTCATTAGAATATGCCTGAATGTTTATGCTGAATTATTCCCATTTAACGATTGGGGGGTGGGGGGGGCTAAGCACTGAATTTGCACCATATATTTCTCATGAATGAAAATTAAAGTTTCATCTCATTCAGCCATCATTTATGCACGGCATAGTTAAGAACCTGTAATCTGGGAAGCTTTTCAATTTTTAATGTGACTTATACTGATGCCATAAAAATGCATTCAAAGAAACAGAAAATACAGTGCTCAAAAACAAACTGCAATGAAACACCAGAAAAATTACTTTGTTTCCTGCTGCTCTTGAAAATCTGGTCGTAATTTGAAGAGGGCCTCTGTGCAAGTGAATTGCAGGAAACTTGTGTATAAGGCTCTAACTTGGGGCAGGGCCATTATTATGGGCATTATTCTTTAGCGCAGTCAAGACCACCTATGGCCCAAGCACCCAAGGTCCTACCCCACTGCGGGCCAAGAACGGAGAGGTACTCATCAAGGACCAGGGAGGCAGTCAATGCCCGCTGGAAGGAGCACTTCGAAGATCTCCTTAACCGAGAGTCAGTCTGTCGATGCGAATGTCCTCAACTCCATCCAGCAGCATGCTACCCGCCGCCACCTCCGCACAACCCCAGCCCGGCATGAGGTTGAAAAGACCATCTGACAGCTGAAGAACAAGAAGGCCTCAGGAGCAGATGGAATCCCCGCCGAGGCACTAAAGCATGGTGGAGAAGCACTACTGGTGCGAATTCATGAACTCATTTCTCTTATCTGGAAGGAGGAGAGCATGCCAGGGACCTCGGATGCCGTAGTTGTGACCATCTTCAAGAAAGGTGACGAGTCCGATTGTGGTAATTACAGAGGAGTTTCCCTGCTGTCTGTCCCAGGGAAAGTCATCACAAGCATCCTCCTCAATTGCCTTCTCCCAGTGGCTGAAGAGCTCCGCCCAGAGTCGCAATGCGGATTCCGCCCAGTAAGGGGCACAAGAGACATGATCTTCACCGTGCGTCAATTAGAAGAGAAATGCAGGGAACAGCACTAACCGCTGTACATGACCTTCTTAGTGTCGAAGGCCTTCGACACTGTCAACTGTGAGGGATTATGGAGTGTCCTCAAATTTGGCTGCCCTCAAAAGTTTGTCACCATCCTCCGCCTGCTTCACGACGACACGCAAGCCGTGATCCTGACCAATGGATCCACCACAGACCAAATTCACGTACGGACTGGGGCCAAGCAAGGCTGTGTCATCGCACCAACATGCTTCTCGATCTTCCTTGCTGCAATGCTCCATCTCACCCTCGGTAAGCTCCCTGCTGGAGTGGAGCTAATTTAAAGAACAAACGGGAAACTGTTCAACCTCCGTCGCCACCAGTCCAGATCCAAGGTCGTTCCATCCTCTCGTCGAATTACAGTATGCAGGCGGCGCTTGCGTCTGCACACACTTGGAGGTCGAACTCCAAACCATCGTCGACACCTTCACCGAAGCGTACGAGAGCATAGGCCTTACACTAAACATCCGTAAGACAAAGGTCCTCTACCAACCTGCCCCCGCCACACAGTACTGCCCCCTGATTATCAAAACCCACGACAAGGCCATGGACAACGTGGACCGCTTTCCGTACCTCTGGAGCCCACTGTCAACAAAGGCAGACGTCGATGACTAAGTCCAACACTGCCTTCATTGTGCCAGTGCAGCCTTTGGTCACCTGAGGAAGAGTGTTTGAAGACCAGGTCCTCAAACCCAGCACCAAGCTCATGGTCTACAGAGCAGTAGTGATACCCACCCTCCTGTATGCTTCAGAGACATGGACCATGTACAGCAGGCACCTCAAAGCACTGGAGAGGTACCACCAACGCTGCCTCCGCAAGATCCTGCAAATCCATTGGCAGGATAGGCGCACCAACGTCCGTGTTCTCGCTCAGGCCAACATCCCCAGCATCGAAGCTTTGACCACACTCTATCAGCTCCAGTGGACGGATCACGTCGTCTGCATGCCCGATATGAGACTCCCAAAACTAGCGTTCTACTCTGAGCTCCGGCACGGCAAGAGAGCCCCAGGTGGGCAGTGGAAACGCTTCAAAGACACCCTCAAAGCCGCCTTGGAAAAAATGCAACATCCCCACCGACTCCTGGGAACCCCTGGCCCAAGACCGCACAAAGTGGAGGAGAAGCATCCGGGAAGGCGCCGAACACCTCGAGTCTCTTCGCCGGGAGCAAGCGGAAGCCAAGCGCAAGGAGCGCATGCCAACCCAAGCACCCCGCCCACCTGACCTTCAACCACCCTCTGCCCCACCTGTGACTAGGTCCTGCATTGGACTCATCAGTCATAGAAACATAGAAGATAGGAGCAGGAGTAGGCCATTCGGCCCTTCGAGCCTGCTCCGCCATTCAACGAGATCATGGCTGATCATCCAACCCTAGCACCCGGTCCCTACACCGACAGCCATCCCACACAAGCCCGATCCCCGTAACCCCGTAACCCCACGTATTTAATCCCCCCCCTAACACTAAGGGCCAATTTTTTTATCATGGCCAATCAACCTAACCCGCACATCTTTGGACTGTGGGAGGAAACCGGAGCACCCGGAGGAAACCCACGCAAACACGGGGAGAATGTGCAAACTCCACACAGACAGTCACCCGAGGCCGGATTCGAACCCGGGTCCCTGGCGCTGTGAGGCAACAGTGCTAAACACTGTCACCTGAGAACTCATTTTTAATGTGGAAGCAAGTCATCCTCGGTTCCGAGGGACTGCCTAAGAAGAAGATATGCAATCGGGTGGCAGGGTCGATAGATGACCGTAAAAGATGGAGTAAATTTGGGTGTATTGTATTTGCATGCGTAACTTGCTTACGGCCCAAATTCAGCAATCTTTTAGATCGTTTAATTTATTTTTGCAATGGTCATGTGTGTTTCTGGGTGCAAATATAGAGGAAATTCAAGGTTATGTGTGTCTACTGGCCCTAGAAAAACTGGAGGCAGTCTGGAAGATCAATTTTAAAAAAACCAAAAAAAAAAACCCCAGATCTTCCAGACTACTGGAATAAAAAAAAATTGGCAGGTTTATTTCAATGTGGCTGCTGGCTGCATGATGCTTGTGCTATGAAAGTTAGTGTTCTTGGATTAAAGAGACATTTTGTTGGGTCTGAGTGAAGAGACCTTTCATTCTGCATTTGGTGCACTGCACTTGACTGAAGAGAGACTCCTTGATGCTGATACAAGGTACAAAAAATCACCAAGTGTATTGCATCCCCCATCTTGAGCATTATAAAAAAGAAAGATTGCTGTGCAGTAGTTACATTTCACGGTTCCTAGCTACCTCTGTAGTTTTCCTGAATCAGAACCAAGGGGTTTTGTGCAAAGAAGTGATGACTGTACCAGGCATGGGCACCTATTAGACATCCACAGAATTCAGTGATTAGAGTCATAGAGTTATACAGCACGGATAGAGGCCCTTCGGCCCATTGTGTCCGCGCCGGCCATCAAGCCCTGTCTGATCTAATCCCATATTCCAGCATTTGGTCCATAGCCTTGTATGCTATGGCATTTCAAGTGCTCATCCAAATGCTTCTTAAATGTTGTGAGGGTTCCTGCCTCCACAACCCTTTCAGGCAGTGAGTTCCAGACTCCAACCACCCTCTGGGTGAAAAAGTTCTTCCTCAAATCCCCTCTAAACCTCCCGCCCTTTACCTTGAATCTATGCCCCCTAGTTATTGACCCCTCTACTAAGGGAAAAAGCTCCTCCGCATCCATCCTATCTATGCCCCTCATAATTTTGTACACCTCAATCATGTCCCCCCTCAGCCTCCTCTGCTCCAAGGAAAACAAACCCAATCTGCCCAGTCTCTCTTTATAGCTGAAGCGCTCCAACCCCGGTAACATCCTGGTGAACCTCCTCTGCACCCTCTCCAACGCGATCACATCCTTCCTGTAGTGTGGCAACCAGAATTGCACACAGTATTCCAGCTGTGGCCTAACCAGTGTTTTATACAGTTCCATCATAACCTCCTTGCTCTTATATTCAATGCCTCGGCTAATGAAGGCAAGTATCCCATATGCCTTTTTAACCACCTGTTCCGCCGCCTTCAGGGATCTGTGTACTTGCACACCCAGACCCCTCTGACCCTCCGTCTTGCCTAGGGTCTTACCATTCATTGTGTATTCCCTTGCCTTGTTAGTCCCCCCAAAGTGCATCACCTCGCACTTTTCCGGGTTAAATTCCATTTGCCACTGTTCCGCCCATCTGACCAACCCATCTATATCGTCCTGCAGACTGAGGCTGCCCTCCTCGCTATTTACCACCCTACCAATTTTTGTATCATCCGCGAACTTACTGATCATACCTTTTACATTCATATCCAAGTCATTAATGTAGACCACAAACAGCAAGGGACCCAGCACCGATCCCTGTGGTACCCCACTGGCCACAGGCTTCCAGTCACAAAAACAACCTTCGACCATCACCCTCTGCCTTCTGCCACTAAGCCAGTTTTGTATCCAATGTGCCAAGGCACCCTGGATTCCATGGGCTCTTACCTTCTTGACCAGTCTCCTGTGCGGGACTTTATCGAAGGCCTTACTGAAATCCATGTATACCACATCCACTGCGTTACCCTCATCCACACACCTAGTCACCCCCTCAAAAAATTCAATCAAATTAGTCAGACATGATCTTCCCTTGACAAAGCCATGTTGACTATCCCTGATTAATCCTTGCCTCTCCAAGTGGAGACAAATTTTGTCCCTCAGAATTTTTTCCAATAATTTTCCTACCACTGATGTTAGGCTCACTGGCCTGTAGTTCCCCGGTTTTTCCCTACTTCCCTTCTTGAATAATGGTACTACATTAGCGGTTCTCCAGTCCTCTGGCACATCCCCTGTGGCCAGAGAGGTCCTGAATATATGTGTTAGAGCCCCCGCAATCTCTTCCTTTGCCTCACACACCAGCCTGGGATACATTTCATCCGGGCCTGGGGATTTATCCATTTTTAGGCCAGCTAAAACCGCCAATACATCCTCCCTCTCGATGTGAATATGTTCGAGCATATCACAGTCCCCCTGCCCTATTTCTATGTCTACATCGTCCTTCTCCATAGTGAAAACAGATGCAAAAAATTCATTTAGAACCCCTCCTACATCTTCCGGCTCCACACACAGATTGCCACTTTTGTCCCTAATGGGCCCTATTTTTTCCCTAGTTATCCTCTTACCCTTAATATACTTAGAAAACATTTTAGGATTTTCCTTTATTTTGCTCGCCAGTGTTATTTCATGGCCCCTCCTTGACCTCCTAATTTCTTTTTTAAGTATCCCCCTGCACTTTTTGTACTCCTCTAGGGCTTCCTCCGTCTTTAGCCTTTTGTATCTACCAAAAGCCCTCCTTTTTTTCCTAATCCATTCTCTTATATCCCCTGACATCCAAGGTTCCCTGTGGTTTTTGGAACCACCCTTGACCTTTACGGGAACATGTTGTCATTGTATGATCCCAATCTCCCTTCTGAACGCCTCCCATTGCTCTGATGCGGATTTTCCTACAAGTAGCTGATCCCAGTCCATTTTGGCCAGATCCTGCCTTATCCTATTAAAATCGGCCTTCCCCCAATTTAGAACCTTTATTTCCGGCCCATCCCTGTCCTTTTCCATGACCACCTTAAATCTTACCATATTATGGCCACTGTCACCAAAGTGCTCGCCTACTAGCACTTTTTCCACTTGGCCGGCCACATTCCCTAGAATTAGGTCCAGTACCGCCCCCTCCCTTGTAGGACTTTCTACATGCTGGCTCAAAAAGCTCTCCTGGATGCACTTTAAGAATCCTACACCCTCTGAGCCTTTCACACTCTGACTATCCCAGTTAATATTGGGGAAGTTGAAATCCCCCATTATTATTACCCTATTATTTGCACATTCCTCTGAGATTTGCCTACATATCTGTTCCTCTATTTCCCCCTGACTGTTTGGAGGCCTATAGTACACTCCCAGCAAAGTGCTTGCCCCCTTTTTGTTTTTAAGCTCCACCCATATGGCCTCATTAGAGGAACCTGCTAATATATCATCCCTCCTTACTGCAGTAATTGACTCCTTAATTAATATTGCGACACCCCCTCCTCTTATACCTCCCCCTCCGTCTCGCCTGAAGATTCTGTACCCCGGAATATTGAGCTGCCAGTCTTGCCCCTCCCTCAACCATGTCTCCGTGATAGCAACAATATCATACTCCCATGTGTTTATCAACACCTTCAGTTCATCCGCCTTACTTGCAAGACTCCTTGCATTAAAATAGATGCCATCCAGCCTTGCCCTTATATATTTGCCCTGTCTACCAAGCTGACTTTTTTTCTCTATAATTGGCAGCACATCACCCCCTATTTCAGCTCCCCTCTGTATCCCATCCCCCTGCCAAGTTCGTTTAAACCCCCCCCAACAGTGCTAGCAAACCTCCCCGCAAGGATATTTGTCCCGCTCTGGTTCAGGTGCAACCCGTCCGACTTGTACAAGTCCCACCTTTCCCAGAAGCAGGCCCAGTGATCCAGGAAAGTAAAACCCTCCCCCCTACACCAACTCTTTAGCCACGCATTCATCTGCTCTATCCTCCCATTCCTATACTCACTAGCACGTGGCACTGGGAGTAATCCAGAGATAACAACCTTAGCTGTCTGAATATTTGTTTAAATATTGGTTGGCAGTGAAATTAATTTGTCATTCCTGCATATTTAGTAAGAAAGACTGAAGTCCATTATAAGATTTTTTTCTCTGCATAGAACTGTGTATAATTAAAAGCTTATTTTTAAGTTGGAAAATACTAGAGATAGGCTTGTTAGCATCAGAAAAGGGAAAAGATAAGTTACAATGGCCCAGAAATTGCATTCGCAGGCCTCCCGCCGGCGGAGGGCTCTGATCTAGAAAAATCTGCGCCTAGACCGGAGGGCTCCCGGGAGGCGCAGAGTTCCGTTGCTGGGCCTCCCCAAACTGCCGGTGCGCAGGGCCCAGGTATCCCAGAGGTGTAGGCGGTTCGCAGCATCCCTGGGATCACGTAGGCCATGGGGAGCCAATCAGAAGGGAATCTCCCTTCATACATTTGACGGGAAGATCTGTCAAATATATGAATGGAGATCACCCCCAAAACATAGTAAAACTTTAAATAAATTTAAAAAAATCACATTTTTAAAATGACTTTAAATTACATAAATTAAGTATTTTAAACAAATTTTATTTTTTGAAAAAAGTAATTAAAGTTTTTAACGGGGCTAAAAATAAACTTGCCTTTCTGTAAAGTATTTTTAAATGATAAATCAGTGGTAATTTTTAAAACTCTTTTTTCAACTCTTATCCTGGTAAAAGCAGGCCTTACGCCTACTTTTACCAGGCGTAAGAATTGTAAGGGTTTTCTGCGGGCGGAGGGTCTCCAAAAAGCGGAACTATCCGCCCGCAGAGGCCCTGCTCCAGGGCAGCCACAGGATCTGTCGAGAGCTTTTTTGACCAATCGGAAATGCCAGTTTCCGGCACATGCGCAGTGCATGCCTAAAACCGGCATTTCCGTTGACCCTGCAGGTGAGTACACGGTGCATACGCACCTGTAGGGAATGGAATTTCTTCCCCTATGTTTTGGGTGTAGACACAAAATATAAATCTTTTATCTTCTCTCCAGATTTGGCAGATCCTCTTGTCTTTTTCCAGAATTTTATGTTATTAATTTCCGATTTCCAGCATTTGCAGTACTTTTCTTTATTTTTAAGCTCGATTCATTTTGAACAATTCTGTTCCGCGATCCTGAAAGCAACCACTTCTTCTTGAATGCATCGTATTCAAATGCATTTGTTGCTTTAGTATTTCCGCCCCCGATTCAGACAGTGTCTCCCTCTGGGGAATTCCCCAACCAATACCAATCTGCTGGGGATACCAAATGTATTCATGTAGTATTTGGACTGTGACAATCAACAGAGGAAGAATATGTTCCTTGTAATTAATAAATATGTTTGGGTTTGCCACTGCTAATTGTATTCTAGTGCTTACTTACACAGTGGCTTCTGCATATTTGGCTGTGCAGGCAAATAACCCAGTACTCCATATTATTATATTCTCCAAACTCTGAAGCTGCTGTGGAATGCAATGCTTTTCCTTTTTGCTTTCCTTTAAGGAAAGTTTGCATTTTTGTGAATAAGTTGAATGTTCATTTCCTTTAACAAGTAATCAAGATTGTATCAGCAGTTCACTGTTGTTTATCCTGTAGCTGGGTTTGGGTATTTGTTGGCCAACCAGGCCTAAATTAGTTGAAAACATGCTGCTTTCTGTATGTCTTCTGAATATAGGAACCTCTTTTTTTTAATATCCGGCACCAACTGGACCGGCGTGGTGCCGGTTGATCAAAAAGTCTGGATTACTTACCAAGGTACGAGAGCCCCGTACACGGCCACAGGTGCAGGAGTCCTGGTTACACGGCCACAGATCCAGGAACCCCGGTTACACGGCCACTAATATATAGTAAAACTTAACTGAACCTACTCCTGAATTTTGCTAGTTGAGAGATTTCTGGATATTTAGGTACCGGTAAAGAGAGTTTCCTGTATGTACCGTTCATCAAATCGTGTTCAAGCAGCTTATGAATTTACAAGCAAGTGTGATGTGTTGCAAGGCCCCAAGTTTTTACATTCCTCTCCCCTTTCTCTTTCTCCCCCCCACCCCCCCTCCCCCAAATTATCATGACCTGCTATTTGCTAATCATGTGTGCAAAAAACCTACCCTGTGCCTCCTGCAAAAACTGCTTTATATAACCGGTTGGAGATGCATGAGAACACTCTGGGTTGACTTGTCATACAATTTTGCTCTGAGGAAAGTGCCTTGCCTTCGCTCCACAATGCAGTTCCGTTGAATTGGGAACTTTTCTTGTTGGAAAATATAGAGCTCAACCCATATCCCACCGCTTTCTTGGAGTGCATTGACACACTGATATTAACCTGTGTTCTTAATTACACAGTTTTTTTGTATGGTGTTTCAACATGAAATTATATACAGGTAGACTACCTTTTATCCGAACTTCCGAAAACAGAAACCCTCTAAAAACCGTTCAGCGTAAGTCGTGCGCACGACATGACCAGAGTGGCGCACGACCCCGACCCCCCCGCGGACCGACCCACCCCCGACAAATTTCCCAGTCTTATAAAATACCTTCCGAAATCCGAAATTTTCCGAAAACCGAAACACGGCTGGTCCCGAGGTTTTCGGATAAAGGATAGTCTACCTGTAGTTTGGTTTGATTTTGTAAGATAATGCTGTAGCTATTGATAAAATAATTCAGTGTTGTTAACTTAAAACAGATGAGATTTACATGTTTCAGAAATTTGGTGATCTGTTCCAAATGGTATTCTTTGTGGAGCCAGTGCTCAACCTTGGAGGCTTTATTACAGTATTGGATGTGATCAGTGAATCTGTTAACCGTGGGAATAAAATATGGACCAAACTCTTAAAACGTTTATCATTTGTAATATTTCGGATGGAATTAAAATGAACCTACTTGAGCACCTTTTTGATTTAGTGAGTTAAACCAGTGAGTAGCTGAACCATACACAGCATAAAAGAGCCCCTTTATTTCCAGAGTCAGCTGTTCTCAGTTGTGGCATTGGTTGGAGTACTATAATTGATCTTGATGTCACTAGGTTAGGGAGGGGAAAAATTGGTTTGACTTCTTGCTGCTAATTACTATCCAATGTGCCTTGCTGGACCCAAGCTGTTAATACATTGTGTGAAGTCAGGATTGGGCTCGAATGGGATTCCTTCATTGGTCAGATAGCCTACCGATGCTACCTGGGCTCTCACATGGACAATGACCACTTGGCTGAGGTACAGGCGAGCACCTGTGGAAAGTATGGGAGGAAATTGGTGATTTTAAAAAAACAACTTAATGCATTAAAAACACAATGCTGGAAATACTCAGCCGGTCAGGCAGCACCTGTGGAGAGAGAGAGAGAGAGTCAACGTTTGAGGTCGATGACCTTTCATCATCGACTTAACGCTGACTCTCTTTCTCTCTCCACAGATGCTGCCTGACTTGCTGAGTATTTCCAGCATTTTGTGTTCTTATTTGAGGTTTCCAGCACCTGCATTATTTTGCTTTTTTTTAACTTCATGCATTGATAAATTAGAATATGCTTTATTTATTGAAGTTGTCCATTGAATCCGATTTCTAAGAGGATGTTGTTTTTCTAATATCAAAGTTAAGATACAAAAAATCCTCTTGTCACTAGCTTCCTTTCAAATTCTTGCAATAATAGAACTGATATTTAGATTATTCAAATAACAATTTGACCACTGAAGGAGTCTTCCTTTGAGGCCAATCCTGACTTAACAAGTTGCGGGTCCTCGAATAACCTAGCAAGTGGACTCATGTTATGGCTGGATAATTGATTTAAAGTGGTGAACTAAGAAGCAGATGCTTTCCTCTTTGGAAAAGTCTAGAAAATAAACTTAAAATCAGATTCAATGGGCAACTGCAAATCAATAAAGCACATTCTAATTTGACAACATACATTGGTTTTTTTTCTCCCTGTACTTCCCATCGATGGTGAGGCTAGGTCAGCTATTCAACCACTGCAGGAACCTCAGTTGCAGCCAATCTTGATGTCGCCAGTCCTCTTGTCACCTTCCAAGTGGACTTGTGTTTTGGCCAACTTATTAGTTACGAAAGATTGCATGAGAAACCAAGAAGCAGGTGTTGAGGTGTAACCTGTACCTTGTATTGCCTAACTTGGAGGTTGTGTTGAGGATCGTGGGTTTCTTTGAATGCCATAGTCCTAGGCTTTGGTCGCCTCCACTAGACCACTAAATCCATGTTCCTAGTAGGATCAGAATTGTAGTGCTTCCATGCTGTACTTTCATAAGTCACACCCGCATCATTCCATTGTCGGTTGCCATTGCTCTGAATAAGAACCAGGAGTTTGTTAAATCTTTCAGTTTATTTTTATATGTCAAAAAATATATTCAACCTTCCAAATCGCTTGAAGGTGTTCTATACCAAATGGTCTTTCAGTAGTAAAAGCAACCTTTTAATACAAATTATGCATTAATCAGATGTTTGCACACAAGGAAACACTACAGGGCATGCCAATAAAAACATTAATTTTTCAAACCTGGATAGTAATCTGTTGTAAAGTTAAAACTAGCATATTAATCAAGGAGTCATGGGATTATTTTGCAGAATTGTGCTTTTGTTGCTTTTTGACTTTCAAGCATATTTATATTAAAGCACAGATGGCAGGTACATTAGCCATTCAAACTATCAATCCAGCTTTTATGTAGTCAAGATTAGGGAAAAACTTGCAGTATGCTTATTTTAGAATTTCAGTTTCTGCCGTTTTTCTCTGGTACTTATATAAAAAATAAAAAAAACCTCCTTTTAAAACGCCATTATATTGAGAGAAAAGTTGAATCACAAAAAGTCAAGACAGGTTTTTTTCCATATAACTGCTTCTTTCTCTTCCCTGCCTCCTCCTCTCCCCACCCCCCCCCCCCCAAACTTTCCTATTTGAACTTGGTGTAATCTTTCAAATTTGATACTCAGAGAAAAATCCTAATTTCTATAGCTGAATAAAAGATGCAACACTTTTCAGGCGGTCTCTTTCCTTTTCTGGGCTTACCAAGAAAAGTGGCTGGGGTGCTATTCTTTTGGAGGTGATGAACAAATCTCACTGCCACATGTCCCTGACTCCAGGAATACCAGACATTTGCGATGTGAAATTATATGCGTGTAGTCCATCTTGTACATTACACTGCATTCAGCAACTTAAATTTTAGCCCTATTTTCAGATGTTCGTTTTCATCGGAAGAAAAAGGAGTGACAAAGCATGGGTATGGTATTTATGATTATTGCTGGAACAAAATATCCCATTTAGACCAGTGATAGGCACTGATGTATGAAGCATACTCTCAACATTGCTGAATTACTTGATATATTTGTTCTTTGCTTGTGTTGTGGGTTCTCTCCAGTAGGCACTAGGGTGAATCTGATTCAAGGACAGTTAAACAATAATCAGAATCTTCCGATTAGGCACTCTGCAGTCTTCCGGACTCGATATCGAGTTCAACAATTTCAGATCATAACCTCGGCCCCTATTACATTTTTTCTTGTAATTTTTCCACTCCTTTTTCCCCCCCCCCCCCCCCTTTCCTTTTGTTTCTCTCTCACACCTGGCAGCTATCTCTTGCCCTGCCAGTACACTTCACACCTAATCTCAGCCTATTACCATCTCGTCTAGCTTCGAATTATTGTCTCTTTTACTTCTTTTGTTTCTTTTAATTCTTTTGTCCGATCGCAGCCCTGCCTTTGATCTATTTTCTTTCCAGTTTTGAAGAAGGGTTCGACCCGAAACGTCAACTTAAATTTCTCTCCACGGATGTTGCCTGACCTGCTGAGTTTTTCCAGCATTTTCTGTTGATCAGAATCGAGTGCCTTTACCTTACTGCACTACAACTGATGGCAGCCTCAACGTCATTGCAGTGACACGGTTACCCCCCAGAGAGCATGGGCATCACAGACAAAAGGCCTCATGTAATAACAACAGAAAATGCTGGAAAAACTCAGCAAGTCAGGCAACATCCGTGGAGAGAAATTTGAGTTGACGTTTCGGGTTTGACCCTTCTTCAAAACTGGAGAGAAAAGGAACTAGATCGAAGGCAGGGCTGCGATCGGACAAAAGAATAAAAGAACCAAAAGAAGTAAAAGAGATTAGAAGCTAGACGAGATGGTAATAGGCTGTGATTAGGTGTAAAGTGTACTGGCAGGGCAAAAGATAGCTGCCAGGTGTGAGAGAGAAACAAAAGGAAAGGGGGGGGGGGGGGGCGGAAAGGAAAGGAGTGGAAAAATATAAGTGAAAATGAAATAGGGGCCGAGGTTATGATCTGAAATTGTTGAACTCGATATTGAGACCGGAAGGCTGCAGAGTGCCTAATCGGAAGATGAGGTGCTGTTCCTCGAGTTTACGTTGAGCTTCCGTGGAACAGTACAAGAGGCCAAGGACGGTGAGGTCTGAGTGGGAATGGAGTGGTGAATTGAAATGACAGGCGACCGGAAGCTCGGGGTCACCCTTACGGACTGAACGGAGGTGTTCCGCAAAGCGGTCACCCAATCTGCGTTTGGTCTCCCCAATGTAGAGGAGACCGCATCGTGAACCTTCACCAGCTACTGAATTTATTTGACCTGCTGTGATCCTGTAAACGTCTGCAGTGAGGAGCAGCATTTGTTTCCCCTTGTAGCTTGCAAGTGAACCTTGGTCTCCAGAGGTGACTGAGGAATATGTACTTTTGCTAGCTCTTCCACTCAGTTTTTTGAAACAGAAGTGTACTATATAGATCAGTGGGAATGTTATTTCCATGTATGTAACTGAAGAAAGATTTGTCAAAATACTATTCAGTCAACTTGTGACCTTTTTGTCTGTTTATCACACAACCTTAAAAGAACTCTCTTCATTCCTTGTCCTGTTCTTAACCGTTATGTATTCTGAAATAGTCCTTCATTGCACTCAGCAACATCATCAACAACAATTCATTGTTTTTCGATTATACGGTATTATGCGCAGTCAGTGTTTTTTCACTAACTCAGCTGGAATTCCATTAAAGCTTGTGAAATTAGCAATACATAGTACATATAGATCTGTACTCTAGGGGCTTCAAGACGGATTGATTTCTCTGTCATGAGATTTTCATCTACCTAGTTATCAAAAACACTTTGTCCATATGGAAATGGTACCATCGAATGTTATTTCCATATGAAGTGAAGGAGAAGATCTAATGCGTGGATTAATCTGGTCAATGAGGTGGCCTGTGTGCCCTCAAACAATTATTAGTACCTTTTGTTATATAGAAGCCTGTAAAACACTGATCTGTATAAAGTATTATGGAAAAAGCACAGTTTTGTCATCACTGCTAAGCTCAGTTAACCCTGACCAGTTGTGATTCTGCAGAAACAGTGATGCTTTAACAACCAGTTTTGTATCACCAAGTGATGTAGAAACAACAAGAAGCTGCACCTACTTGTGCAGAGTTCTTTGTGACTATCCATTTTGCTGTAATGTATTTTCAGTAGCTGGTGAAGGTACATGAGGCCTTTTGTCAGTGATGCCCATGCTCTCTGGGGGGGTAATTGTGTCACTGCAATGATGTTGAGGCTGCCATCCGTTGTAGTGCAGTAAGGTAAAGGCACTCGATTCTGATTATTGTTTAACTGCCCTTGAATATTGCTTTTGTTTTTCTATAAAGGATTCTGTAAATCTTCCAGAATTATTGAAGACAAGTTTGAGGTTCTTGACTTCAGTGCTACTGTAGCTCGAGGGCTGAGTATTTAATTCGTAGCCTTAGTTCAGCTGTTGGGAGCACTGCATATGAGTCTTTCATGATCCACGGGGACTGCTGGCTGAAGCAGCCCAGTCCGACAACTTAAGCTTTTCATGGGCCAAGGGCCTAATACTATGTTAACTACTGTAGGAATAGCTATACTAGTCCTCAATTTTAGTTGGAAACAAGCTGCATATGGTATCATTAAACCAGACCAGACCAAGGTGAAAGGCCAAAGCTTTTAATCTAGGACACTACAAAGAGTAAAAAGAGAAGGCAAGGCAAATAAAGCAGTTCATGCTATCACACTTGAAATTTTTTAAAAAGTGGGAAAAAAACCTTGCATTTATATAGCGCCATTTATGACCTCAGGACGTCGCAAAGCGTTTTACAGCCAATTTAAGTACTTTTAAAATGTAGTGACTGTTGTAAGGTAGGAAACGCGGCAGCCAATCTGCGCACAGAAAGCTCCCACAAGCAGCCATGTAATAATGACCAGATAATCTGTTTTAATTATGTTGATTGAGGGATTAATATTGGCCAAGACACTGGGGATAATTCCCCTACTCCTCTTCGATATAGTACCATGGGGTCTTTTAAGTCCACCTGAGTGAGCAGGTGGGGCCTCGGTTTAACCTCTCATCTGACCTCTCATCTGAAAGACAGCTCCTCTGACAGATTTTATTAACAACATTTTTATAATGGTGTCAGCCTAGATTTTTTTTTTTTTTTTTGTGCTCCAGTCTTGAAAGGGACTTAAACCCACAACCTTCTGACTCCGAGGTGAGAGTGCTATCAGCTGAGCCTGAAGACCTAGGAAGGTACAAAATTCTACAGTTTGAGATCTTGGGAAAGAATGAGTTATAATACAGGAAACTCTTTTATCCGGGACCGGCGTGGTGCCGGTTTATCAAAAAGTCCGGATTACAGAGAGGTATAGTAAAAGGTACGAGAGCGTCACAGATCCAGGCGTCCCTGTTGCATAGCAACAGGTGCAGGAACCCCGGCCACAGATCCAGGCATCCCTGTTGCATAGCAACAGGTGCAGGAACCCCGGTTACACGGCCGCAGATCCAGGAACGGCCACTAATATGAAGTAAAACTTACCTGAACCTACTCCTGCATTTTGCCGGTCAACAGAGATTTCCAGTTATTTAGGTGCCAGTAAATCGAGAGTTTCCTGTAGACTGTGATGAATCTTAGTTTTAATGCAGAGAGGATGCAGCCAAGAAAAGGAGTGTACATGATGACGTCTTCATTTTTAAATACTCATCCTTGTGTTCAACCCTCCATGGCATCGCTCCTCCTGATCTCTAACCGCCTTGAGCCCTACAACCGCCCAAAGACACTGCATTCCTCCAACTCTAGCCTCTTGTTCACCCCACTTCCAACCATTAGTGGCCATGCCTTCAGCTGCCTAGGCCTTAAGCTCTGGAATTCCCTGCCTTAGCGCCTCTGCACCTCCTTGCCTCCTTTTAAGACCCTCCTTAAAACCTACCTCTTTGATCAAGCTTTTGGTCATCTGCCCTAATATCTCCTTATGTAGCTTGGTGTCAAATTTTGTTTGATACGCTCCTGTGAGGTGTCTTGGGATATTTTACAATGTTAAAGGCGCTATATAAATGCAAGACGTTGTTGTTGGATAGAAAGTGCAGAAACTCGAGGTGGACTTTAGTCAGTTTGGCTGCATCAGTTTTATTTTGGATTTGCAAACCTTACATGTGCAATGAAGTAATTTGCCTGTACACTTAAAATCAAGCAGTGTCATTGGCCGATGCAAATTTATCACATTTTGCATTTTTGTATTTTTGCTATACCTATGCAATGCTCAAAACATTTTAACTACCAAGGTACTGTAGTTGTATATATCTCGAGTTTGTCAAATTATCGTACCTTGGTGAGAGAAGACTTAACACCTAATGATTGAGCAGTATAAGTTTAGGTGGATGGCCTGCAGAAGGTAAGCTGGTTTTCAGAAATTCTGGGCACTGAAAGTATGTTCTAGTGCAGGGCGCTGTTGCGAGTCATTCTTGCTCTACGGAAGTACATCTCCTGTGGCTTTCTCATGGATTGGGTCTAGAAATGGCTCTGGAGGTCTGGACTCGCAGATCCCATGAAGAAAATGTAGAATGCAGCACTTGGGTGGTGGTTCGGAGCGGAAACAGAATATCTATTTGCATTTCACTTGTAAACAATTATTTTATTCACTGAACAACTGTTCCAATAGGAAAAGAATCAGATTAGAGATGGACAGCAAAACTTCTAAGGCTTGCCGTATTATTTTCAAAATCAGAAATGCTGTAGCTTGGATGTCCAAAGATGTGCGGGTTAGGTTGATTGGCCATGACAAAAATTGGCCCTTAGTGTTAAGGGGGGATTAAATACGTGGGGTTACGGGGTTACGGGGATAGGGCTTGTGTGGGATGGCTGTCGGTGTAGGGACCGGGTGCTAGGGTTTGGATGATCAGCCATGATCTCGTTGAATGGCGGAGCAGGCTCGAAGGGCCCAATGGCCTACTCCTGCTCCTATCTTCTATGTTTCTATGTATTGACTTGTGTCTCCTGTGATACTGGAAAAGCTGGTAGCACAGGAGAGCCAGCTTTAGAGGCGGCACTGCGTGCAGCCAGAAGAACGCCTGCCATCTTGTGTATATTCCAACAGTGTGGCTCAAGTTGGGGTTGCTGCCAGTAGCCGAGTTAGAATATAAAGGGAAATTTCAATGGTGTCTGCCAGTTTGCAGATTTTTTTTTTTGGCGTTTTGCTGAGTAATATAGGTTGATGCTGCCAGGATGCATTCAGAAGTAAATGAAGACATATGCTGCTAAATAATTAGAGCTGTTTAACTTCTGGAGTAATTTCTGACTGCCCTGCTGGAGCACAGCCTCAGCAGCGGCACAAAGTTGGAAAATTACCCCTCCATTACATGCCTCTGAGTCTGAAGGTTGTGGGTTCAAGTCCCACTCCAGAGACATGAGCGCAAAAATCTAGGCTGACGCTCCCAGTGCAGTACTGAGGGAGTGCTGCATTGTCGGAGGTGCCGTCTTTCGGATGAGGTGGATGTAAAAGATGCCATGGCACTATATTTTGAAGAAAAGCAGGAGTTATTTCGGCTTTGAACTAGTTTTAAACTTGTATCGTACACATTGGATCAAGAGTTTATTTTCTAGGTTGAGCATGACTCCAGATTCAGGCTATATTTGCACTTTAACTGCTGCGTGCTGCAAAATGAACACACTTCGTGCCAATGCTACAACTGTGGTGTAAGTACACCCATTAGTGGTCACAAATTACACTTGCTGTGGTGCTTGGATCAAATGTGCTCCAAATGGAAATGGCCTAAATTCAGTTCAGAAAGGTTGAGTGGTTGTTAGCCATTTTTATTAAGCAACCGAGCAATCCGATTTCCACACCCCCTGCCCACTCATCCCAATCCAGCACCTTTTGAGAAGAATTTAAAGTTGGAGTAGGGTTCTGTTTTGTTAAAGTAACTTGCTTTTACGCTCAGTTTAACCCATTCAAGCGCATCTTCTCGATTCTTGTCCCCTCGGTTAGGTGACCACAAACCCTGTAGCTGGACTTAATTATATGGCACTTTATGTAGCAGTCTGGCTGAAAATGAATGAACCTCACCCAAATGAGGCAGTTAGATTTGTGTGACAGGCAGGCTGTGGAACTCAAACTTGCAACCTTCTGGCTAGTAGGCTGGCACCCTACCAATTTGTGTTCAGCCTTTTTAATTTATTAAATTTACAGTTGTATAGAGGAGATTTGTTATAATACACATTATCTTCTCAGCAGATTATATCTCTGATATTGGTTTTCATGTACAGTACTTGAGATAAACCCGATCATGTTGCCTATTGTAATTAAAATGAGGATTCAATGAGGTGTAATTTGCATGCTTAGTGCATTAGCGCACTAGTTTTCTTTGCTGATACTTTAAAAAAAAAACTCGAGTTGTCAGTATCATAAGTGGTGTACAATTTCCCTGTCTAAATTGTGCTATATCCAAGGTTGTGGTATATCAAAAGAGCATTACAGTAATGGGTTGCAGTACCACAAAAACTATTCTCAATCATGCTTCATTGAGCAATTAGAACCTAATATACTGAGGCAGTGGCTGAAGAATTAATGACTTTATTCTCTGCTTACAATGAGAATTTAAAGATACAGGGACAACACAGCATACATTTAAGTGTCCTTATTTGCGCAGCCTTTTTGCTAGTGTTTGACCACTGCATTTCTTTTGCAGTTTCAAGATAGTACAGTGCAAGATTGTTATGCTAAAAAAAATATTTTACATACATAGAACCATGAAATACTTTTGTCAAGACATTTCTTGAATATTTAGAAGAAAAATGATAATTAACTGAGTTACAAACCAATAGTTTTTACTAATTGTTTCAGAATTTTAAAACCTATAATTTCATTCTCTCTTCATAGAGAATATTCATATAATATTGTCATTCGCTTTTATCTGACAAAACCCAAGGGTAAAGTTACAATAACATTGAAACATTCAAGAATGAAGGCTTTAGGAATAAGATCAGTTGCTTTCTACAGTGACGACTAATGGAGATTATGATTACGGTGTGTCCATTTAGTGGGATCTGGAAACACTTGCATCTGACAAGTGAGTCAAGACAATGGTGGTAAAATGTAGGTGTGCATGAAATTTTTGTGTGAAATGTCAGTAACTGGAACTTGGCAATAAAAAGTAATAAAGGATACAAAATAAACAGATATACGGGGGGGAAAAAATGGGATTTTAGGAACAGTGACCGTAATGTAAAATAACTGGCAGTAGAATCTACTCTTGAACTAACGCTATTATGACTAATTTCAAGCAATCATTTTTCATAAATTGAATGTTACTAGAAAACTGCAGTGTTATCTGGTAGTAAATAAAATGTTATTGAAAGCAGAGATTTGTTGTCACCTGACTGGGATAAAAGGGAGAATAAGCAGGGAATGCCCCTTTTTAAGGAATTAATAGCCTGACAGTCAGGCAGTCTGTATTTACAGCCCTGTTCTGCGGTGTGTGCTTTGTTGTGGGTGCAGGTTGCTGCTGTTTACGCTCCCATCAGGAAAACTACTTCATTTTGCAATTTATGCATGCAAAGTTCTTGTGTCATTTGCATACCAAAAACAGTGGAGAGCCAAGGAGCTAATGAGAGAGAGGAACCTAAAGTAATTAATATCAGTAGAGGAAAAAGTACTTGAGAAACTAATGGGACTAAAAGGCGACAAATCCCCTGGACCTGATGGCCTACATCCTAGGGTTCCAAAAGAGCTGGCTGCAGAGGTAGTGGATCCATTGGTTGTAATCTTCCAAAATTCCCTAGATTCTAGAATGGTCCCAGCGGATTGGAAGGTAGCAAATGTAACCCCGCTATTCAAGCAAGGAGGGAGAGAAAACAGGGAACTACAGGCCAGTTGGCCTGACATCAGTCGTCCGGAAAATGCTGGAATCCGTTATTAAGGAAGTGGTAACAAGCCACTTGGAAAATCACTATGATCAGGCAGAGGTTTTATGAAAGGGAAATCGCGTTTAACAAATTTTAGTTTTTTTGAGGATGTAACTAGCAGGGTAGATAAAGGGGAACCAGTGGATGTAGTATTTGGATTTCCAAAAGGCATTTGATAAGGTGCTACTTAAAAGGTTGCTATGCAAGATGAGGGCTCCTGGATAGAGGATTGGTTAACAGACAGAAAACAGAGTAGGGATAAACGGGTGATTTTCAAGTTGGCAGGCTGTAAGTAGTGGGGTGCCGCAAGGAAAAGCCTCGGGTATTTACAGTCTACATTAATCACTTAAATGAAGGGACCGAGTGTAATGTATCCACGTTTGGTGACATACAAAGCTAGGTGGGAAAGTAAACTGTGGGGAGAACACAGCCTGCAAAGTGATAGACAGGTTAAGTGAGTGGGCAGTACGGTGGCAGATGGAGTATAATGTGGGGAAATGTGAGGTTATTCACTTTGGTAGGAAGAATAGAAAAACAGAATATTTTTAAATGGTGAGAAACTATTAAATGTTGGCATTCAGAGATTCAGGTGTCCTCATACAGGAAACACAGTTAGCATGCAAGTACAGCAAGCAGTTAGGAAGGGAATTGGCATGTTGGCTTTTATTGCAAGGGGGTTGGAGTGCAAGAGTGAGGAAGTGTTGCTACAATTGTATATGCTTTGGTGAGACCACACCTGGAGTACTGTGCACTGTTTTGATCTCCTTATCTGAGGAAGGATATACTTGCAATGGATGTTCACTAGATTGATTCCTGGGATGAGAGGGTTGTCCTAGGAGGAGAGATTGAGTAGGTTGGGCCTATACTCTCTGGAGTTTAGAAGAATGAGAGGTGACCTCATTGAAACATGTAATATTCTGAGGGGGATTGACAGGGTAGATGCTGAGAGGTTGTTTCCCATGGCAGGAGAGTCTAAAACTAGGGGGCATAGTCTCAGGATAAGGGGTCAGCCATTTAAGACTGAGATGAGGAGGAATTTCTTTACTCAGAGGGTTGTGAATCTTTGGAATTCTCTATTCCAAAGGGCTTTGGGTGCTGAATCATTGAGTATGTTCATTGCAGAGAGAGATCGATAGACAGATAGATTTTTGGAATCGAGGGATATGGGGATCGGGCGAGAAAGTGGAATTGAGGCCGAAGATCAGTCCCGATATTCTTGAATGGCAGAGCAGGCTTGACGGGCTGTATGGCGTACACCTGCTCCCAATTCTTATGTTCTACTGAAGTCATTTTGACTTGCAGCCTACCTCGATCTAATCAACTCTAGTCGAGCCCTACTGTGGTCACCAGCCCAATGTTTTTAGTCTAGTGTCATGCATTCTCCTGCGTGACCAGACTCTCATGACGCCAACCTACCAGTCAGTAGTCGCTACCTCTCTGAAGCACTTAAGGCTACACATCTATCCATATGGTTTGAGAGAGTGCACCTGAACATGCTGTAGCAGTGCTAGAACAAGTGAAGTTTAATTTATGTCTGAACTCCTTTCCAAAAGGTATCATCTACCTTTCACCATACAAATTCTCTGTAATCCAAAGGTGTTTTATCGTGGATCCATCGTACAGGCATACTATTATCTGCCGATCCTATAGTCCTGTTCTGCTTGTTGTCCTAGCAGACCATCATCTGCTGGGTCTGTACTCAGCTGATGAAATGTTTCCAACCAAGGCGCTCCAATCTCATCTATTTATGTATTACCTGTTGTAGGGTAGATTTCTGATGGGAAGAGGCATCCATCACTAAAGGCAGTGGAGGGCCTCCTTGAACCACCTGTAGTTCTTGTGGTGAGGCCACAATGGTGTTGGGTAGCGAATCCCATAATATTGAACCCAGCAACAGGGAAGGAATGGTGTTATTTGTTCAAGCTAGGATGGTGAGTGAATTGGAGATGATGTTCCCACAATATTGCTGCTTTTGTCTGTCTCCTTGGTAGAGGTTGCAGGGGTTGGGAGCTGCAGTTGAACTTGGTGGGTAGCTGCAGTGCATCCTGTAGATTGTACGTACTGCAGCCTCACTGCCAGTGTTGGAGGGGGATGTTTCTTGAATTCAGTCTCGGGGCACCATTCGAATGAACTGCTCTGTCCTGGATGGTGTTGAGCTTCTTGATTGTTGTTGGGACAGCACCCATCCAGACAAGTGGTGAGTATTTTCTCAGGGTCCTGACTTGTGCCTTGTAGATGGTGGAGAGGTTTTGCAAGTTTAGGAGGTGAGCCACTTGTTGCGGAGTACCCAGCTTCTGCCCTGCTCTTGTAGCCACGTTATTGATATGGCTGGTCCAGTTCAACTTCTGGTCAATGGTGACCCCCCCAAAATGAAGGTGTGGGGCTTGGTGATGGTGATGCCATTTGAAGGTCAGAGGGAGATGGGTGATATTTTTCTTCGAGTTGGATATCACCAAGTCTGGATCGGCTGCTTCATTATCATGAGTTGTGCATAACGCTGCTTCATTATCATGAGTTGTGCATAACGCTGAACACAGGAATCGTCAGTGAATGGCCCCACTCCTGACCTCGTGATCAAGGAAGGTTGTTGAAGCAGCTGATGGTGGTTGGAACGATGACACTTTCATGAGGTATTCCTGCACGGATGTGCTAGGGCTGTGATTGGCCTCTGACAACCATCTTCCTTTGTGTCATGTATGACTCCACCCACTGGAGGGACTTCTCATTGACCAGTTTTATTAGGGCTCCTTCGTGCGATATGCGGTCGAGTGGTGCCCTGATGTCGAGAGCAGCTACTCTCACCTCTCCTCTGGCATTCAGTTTTTGCATCAATGTCTCGATTTAAGGCTGTGATGGGGTCTGGAGCTGAGTGGTGCTGGCAGAATCTGAACTGAGCTTCTGTGAGCAGGGCACTGATTAGGTGTTGCTTGATGCCACTATTGATGACACCTTCCATCACTTTACTGGTGATGAGGGTGGCAAGTGGCTACATTTATCCTGTTTTGTATGGATAAGACATTCCTGGGCATTCTTTCGCATTGTCGGGTAGATGCCAGTGTCCTAGCTGTACAGGAACAGCTTGGCTAAGGAAGTAGCCAGCTCTTGTGTTTTAGTGCTATAGCTAGGATGTTGTCTGGATCCGTAGATTTGCTGTGTCCAGTACACTCAACCACTTATTAATGTTATGTGGAGTGAACTGAATGGACACTGGCAACTATGATGATGGGAACCTAAAGAGGCTGAGCAGGATCATCTGTTCAACACTTGTGAATACTTCAGCCTTTTCTCTTGCACTCGTGCAGGAGCTGCTGAGACCTCCTGTCAGCTGCCTGGCTGTCCGCTGCCTGGCTGTCCACTGCCATTCTTGACTTGATGTAGAGCTTTGCTCTGTTGATTGTGGCACAATTGTAGGATATTCAAATAATTGGAGAAAGTGGAATAGTCTATTTTTCTATTGCAAATGGCTATTAAAGGGCCAATTCCCCAAAGCTGCGTTTGGTATTGGTTTCCTTGCACTAAATGTGGGTGCAGTGTGAGCATTGGCGATGCTGCCCTCTGAATTTGGGAGCAGAGCATCATATATAGTGGCAAAATGTATTAATGCATGTAAATATATCCATGATTAATTCCCATCTTACCAGTCCCCACTCAGCACAGCTTGCCATTTAAATGGGTGCTGGGTGTCGTTTTTAATTTAATGCACTTCATTGGCTGTGAAGTGTTTTGGGATGCCTGAGGTCGTGAAAAGTGCTATATAAATGCAAGTCTGTCTTGCGTAGAGGTTGAAAGAATGGTAGCTAATCTAACAAAACTTCTAAATACAGGAAACTCTTCATTTACCGGCACCTAAATAACCGGAAATCTCTTAACCGGCAAAATTCAGGAGTAGGTTCAGGTAAGTTTTACTTCATATTAGTTGCCGTTCCTGGATCTGTGGCTGTGTAATCGGGGTTCCTGCACTTGTTGCTAAGCAACAGGGACGCTTGGTCTGTGGCCGGGCTTCTTGCACTTGTTGCTAAGCAACAGGGAAGCCTGGATTTGTTGCTGTGTACGGTACCTTTTAACTATAACTCTCTGTAATCCGGACTTTTTGATAAACTGGCACCACGCCGGTCCCGTTGGTGCCGGATAAAAAAAGAGTTTCCTGTATAAGTTGTTTTCACTGCAGAGCATCCATTCCCAAAGTGAAACTGGTTTCTGGAAGGTTACTTTTTTGCTGCTGGTTTTGGATGGCGATACTGCTCTATCTATATTATAGCTTGTGCAATAGTTTTTTCTGCATTTTGCTGCTGATGGGAACCTTTTGCACAGACCGCCAGCTACAGCATTGTTGCTACCAACCTCTACTCTAACAGCAATGCTCAGCATAGGTATTTCATTGAACCTAGTTTAGAGAAGGAAAAAGAGTTCAGACAGAAGAAAGAAAGGCAAGTGTGCCTGCTGTGCCCAGGAGCTATGTTTTCAGACCCTAGCGCAAGTACCTGGCCATGTCTCGGGAGATCTATCACTGTCTGCTGGTCAAGGGAACCTGTGACAGAATTGTGCTGCTTATTAGAGCTTGACCTTCAGACAAGATCTTGTACAGGGACAGTCCTGCCTACTGCTGTGCAAGTCACCACAGCACTGAAATTTTACACCACTGGATCTTTTCAAGTTCCCACTGGTGGGATTTGCCACATTTGTCAGACTTCAACCCACTGATTATATTAAAAATGTCATAAAAGCCTCATTTGCTAGGGGGGTAATGCTTTTGTCACTTTCCCCATGGAAAGGAGGCAAAAATGTTCTTAATTGGCTGTAAAGCGCTTTGGGACATCTGGGGTCGTGAAAAGCTCTATATAAATGCAAGTCTGTCTTATGTATAGGTTGAAAGAATGGTAACTAATCTAACAAAGCCTTCACCAGAAAAATACTTCATTTTGTAGTATTGCTTAGTCAATTTTACGAGAAAAAAGTTTTGCTGCACAGAGATTTCTATGGAATTTGCACAATGTGAACTGAACAGAATTAAGTAGTTACAATACCAGAGAAATGTAAAAATATTCAGTTACAGTTGATGCCTGCTTATGATTATTTTCAAAACCTTCCTGTGTGAACAGATGAAAATTGTACAGTTTTTTTCAGAATTAGGGTGTAAATTTTATGCTTCTGGAAATTTTATTTATTTCAGTTTTGGAAACTAAAGGTAGTTTCATCCAATTTGGAAAATCTTTTGCCTCCCTCTCTCCAATCAAATCAAATCAACTTTTATTGTCATTGTTAGTGCACAAGTACATTACAACGAAATGTAGGCTTGCGGCTCCCGAGAGTGTACAATTTGGATTAGGACACTTAAACATTTCAACATACATTTGTACATATATATTAGCATAAATATGACCATAATAAAGTGCATCGGCAGATGTGCAGGCTTTAGTGTTTATTTGTGGAGTTCAGTAGGATGACAGCCCTGGGAAAGAAGCTGTTCCTAAATCTGGTCGTACGGGTGTCTTCCAGATGGTAGGAGGGCGAACAGACTGTGGCTGGGGTGGGTAGGGTCTTTGATGATGTACAAGATTAGAGAGAAGGGTCGGGGAGCAAAGGTAAGCAAGAGAACAAGGAAAGGGCCATAAATAGAGGACCAGTTTACCGTTACTAAGTAAATTGAATTCCATTTCATTACATGGGATTTCAAGATTTTGACTGGTATTTTGCAGATTATGTCCTTGATGATTTTTCTGTATAAACCAAAAACTAGTGGTATTGGATATAAGTAACATTCAAGAATAGATTGGATAGGTGGATGATGGAAAAGGGGCAAAAGGGATAGGGGAACAGGGGAAATGTAATTAGATGATTTGCTCACTTGGAGGGTAAATTCCAGCATGGACTAGTTGGATCAAATTGAAACTTCTTTGTATTTCTGTGTAAGTAATTGAACTTAATGTCAAGCTATGGAATAGGTGGGTCAGTGGCAGCTTGGATAAGGAATTGGCTTAAGGACAGAAAACAGTGAGTTGTGGTAAATGGCTATTTTTGGTCAGTACTGGGGCCACTGCTTTTTTTTATATATATTGGGGGTGTGGCAAACAGTGATGCTGCAACAGGACATAAGAAAGGTTAGCAGAATGGGCAGACAAGTGGCAGATGGAATTTAATAGAAAAGTGTGAGGTGCTGCATTTTGGCAGAAGGAACACTTAATGGCACAGTTTTAAAGAGTGTGCAGGGACAGAGGGACCTGAGAGTTAACGTGCATAGGTCCCTGAAGGTGGCAGGACATAATTGAGAGAGTGGTTAACAAAGCATATGGGACGTTGGGCTTCATAAATAGAGATATTGAGTACAAAAGTAGAGAAGTTATGCTGAACCTTTTATACAGGAAACTTTTTTTTTTATCCGGGACCGACGTGGTGCCGGTTCATCAAAAATTCCGGATAACCGAAAGTTATAGTGAAAGATACGGAGAGCTGAGAGCTCCGTATAAAGCAACAAACGCTGTTGCTTAGCAACAGCTTCAGAACAATGGCCACAAGTTACAAGCATCTCTGTAGCTTAGTAACAGCTGCAGCCACACCCTTGCACAGCAACAGTCGAGGAAGGCAAGTACAATATGAAGTAAAACTTACCGGAACCTACTCCTGAATTTTGACGGTTAACCGAGATTTCTGGTTATTTAGGTGCCGGTAAATCGAAAGTTTCCTGTAAAGCGCTGGTTAGGCGGGGAGGGGGGGTGGAGGAGGTGTGGGGCTGGAGAAGATTACAGAGATAGGGAGGGGCGAGGCAGTGGAGGGATATGAGAATTTTGAAATCGAGGCGCTGCTTAACCGGGAGCCAATGTAGGTCAGCGAGCACAGGGGTGATGGGCGAACGGGACTTGGTGCAGGTTAGGACACGGGCAGCTGTGACTTGACATGAAAACAAATATGTTGGAATTTACTTCTGATACATGGAGTGGTTGAACATTGACTTTTTTATATCTTTCAGTTGCTGCGACTGGCTTGCCAACATCTGTCGGAGAAAGAAACAGCTTAAAGCTCGCACAGTGTGGCTGGGACATCCAGAGAAGAGTGAGGAAAAATATCCAAGGAATGCCATCAAAAACCAGAAGTACAACCTCTTTACATTTGTACCTGGGGTGAGTAAATGAAACCTTGCATGCTTTGAAATAACCTCTGCTGTATAGAAATACATAGAAGTTACAATGCAGTAGCAGGCCTTTCAACCCAACCAGTCCATTTCCAGTGTCAGTATTTGCCCTCCATGCAAGCAAATAGTCCTAATCGCATTTACCCGGCCATAATCAAGAACGTAGAAAATAATAAAAGCCCATTCTTCCAGTCAAGCTGCAAACCACAATCGCCTGCACTGCATCATGAACAAACGTCGGTCAAATAGACAATTTCTAATTTTTTAATTTAAACTTTTCTGCAATATAGATTGTATGAGACTTGGCAAATGTGGTCTGTGCTGTTTAAAAGTGGTTCAAATGTTTTTTAAAAAAGTGTTTACCATGAAAAGGCAACACCGTTCCATGCATTTAAATAATTTGTGATCTCACTCTTTTTGATCATAAATCTCTCATCTCCTCGGTATTGACGTCTGCAAGGATCACATTTAACCATAAACCCCATCCTACAATTGTGAATTTTCCAGGCTTGTTTGACAAGGCACAGCATTACCATATTTAAACTTTACAGTAACTTCACTCAGTGTATAGTCAAATAAATGCAAATGCCTCATGGTTAGGAATTTCCAACAACATCACCGTCCATTGCAAGAGTTGATTTGAACAGTTGAAAAAGCAGTCTCTTGATTGTTTACAAGTGACAACTAATTTGGATTTGTTGTGGCAAAGCAGCTGTTGCAAATAACCTGAGGCCATGGAACGACTGCGAAATTGCCTGCTACAGATTTGTGGAGCCAAATCTTCCCCCCCCCCCGTAGCAGAGGGTTTGATTGAATTTTGCTTTGCAGAAAAAGTCAATGTATTTTCCAATGAAACTGGCCGAGTGGTAGTTCCACTACTTGACGACTACCTCCTGGTTACATAGAATTTACATAAACGTACAGCGCCGAAACAGGCCTTTCGTCCCAACTGATTTATGCTCCACACGGGCCTCCTCCCACCACTCTTCATCTAACTGTCAGCATAACATTATATTCCTTTCTCCATGTGTTTATCTAGCTTCCCCTTACGCTATTCGCCTCAACGATTCTTTGTGGTAACAAGTTCCACATTCTTTCCGCTGTCTGGGTAAAGAAGTTTCTTCAGAATACCTCGAACTACTGCTCTCGCCGCATCTTGAGATCCACGCTGAACGCCATGAGGCACCACATGAACACTCTCGACCTCTCTCTTCAGCAGCACCGACGCACTCTATCTCAAAACTGTCCGGGTCCACAGTTCCATCTCCTCCTTCGACTCAACCGACGCTTCAACAAAAACCTTTTTTTCTTCCTTTCTGATGTCAAGAATCGCAAGCTTCATCAACTCTTGAACACCAACGCCCCTCCGGAACCTGCTCCTTCACTTTCCTCTGACCCCCCTTCTCCCAATCTCACCCCCTGCCACGTTTTCACCATCCCCTCTGACCCTCCCCTCTCTGACCCCGAACGATCAGTCCTCAGCAAAAGCCTGAGCTTCATCCCCTTACACCCCCACCTCTGAATTTCGAGCTCGGCACGATGCTGAGCTCTTTATCCGCCGCCTTCGCCTCCGTGCCCACTTCTTTGGCCAGGAGTCTTACCCCCACACGGCTGACCCTTTCTCCCGCTTTCAGAATTCTCGTTCTACCTGGACCCCTCCCTCTGGCCTCTTACCCTCTAGATCTTTTCATTGCAAACTGCCGCAGTGACATCAACCGTTTCCATTTCTCTGCTCCCCTCACTCACTCCAACTTACCTCCCTCTGAACTTGCAGCACTCCATTCTCTCAGATCCAACCCCGACATTGTCATTAAACCTGCTGACAAGGGTGGTGCTGTTGTTTGGCGAACCGACCTCTACCTAGCCAACTCTCCGACACCACCTCCTACCTCCGCCTGGACCATGACCCCACTACCGAACATCAAGCCACCGTTTCCAAGACTGTCACTGACTTCATCTCCTCTGGAGATCTTCCCCCCGCCACCACCCCCCCGCCACGGCCGCCAACCTCATAGTTCCCCAACCCCACACAGCCCGCTTCTACCTCCTTCCCAAGATCCACAAACAGGACTGCCCCGGTAGACCCATCGTTTCAGCCTGTTCCTGCCCCACGGAACTTATCTCTTCCTACCTCGACTCTATTTTTTCTCCCCTTGTCCAGTCTCTTCCTGCCTACATCCGCGACTCTTCCGACGCCCTCCGCCATTTTAACAGTTTCCAGTGTCCCGGCCCCAACAGCCTCCTTTTCACTGGATGTACAATCCCTCTACACCGCCACCCCCCACCAGGATGGCTTGAGGGCGCTCCGCTTCTTCCTTGAACAGAGGCCCAACCAGACCCATCCACCACCACCCTCTTCCGCCTGGCTGAACTTGTTCTCACATTGAACAACTTCTCCTTTGACTCCACTCTTTTCCTCCAAATCAAAGGTGTTGCTATGGGTACCTGCATGGGTCCTAGCTATGCCTGCCTTTTCGTGTGATATGTGGAACACTTTGTTCCAGTCCTACTCTGGTCCCCTTCCTCACCTCTTTTTCCAGTACATTGATGACTGTATCCGTGCCGTCTCCTGCTCTCGCCCTGAACTAGAAAATTTCATTCACTTTGTTTCCAATTTCTACCCCTCCCTCACCTTCACATGGTCCACCTCCGACTCTTCTCTTCCCTTCCTTGACTTCTCCGTCTCCATCTCTGGGGATAGGTTATTGACTTAACATTCACTACAAGCCCACTGACTCCCACAGCTACCTGGGCTATACTTCCTCCCACCCCGCCTCCTGTAAGGACTCTATTCCATTCTCCCAGTTTCTCCGTCTCCGCCGCATCTGCTCCGACGATGCCACCTTCCATACCAGTGCTTCCGACATGTCTTCCTTTTTCTTCAACCGAGGATTCCCCTCTACTGTGGTTGACACGGCCCTCGACCGTGTCCGTTCTATCTCCCGCACTTCTGCCCTCACCCCTGTCCCTCCTTCCTGGAACCACGATAGAGTTCCCCTTGCCCTCACCTTTCACCCCACCAGCCTCCACATTCAACGGATCATTTTCCGCCACCTCGAGCGTGATCCCACCACCAAACGCATTTTCCCCTCGCCTCACCTTTCAGCATTCCGTAGGGACCGCTCCCTGCATGACACCCTAGTCCACTCCTCTACCGCCCCCTTCCCCTTTGCCCGGCACCTTCCCATGCAAGCGCGGGAGATGCAACACATGCCCTTATACCTCCCCCCCCCCCCCCCCCTTCCCACTGTCCAGGGCCCCAAACACCCCTTCCAGGTGAAACAGTGATTTACTTGTACTTCTTGCAATTTAGTATACTGTATTCGCTGCTCACGATGTGGTCTCCTCTACATTGGGGAGACCAAACGCAGATTGGGTGACCGCTTTGCGGAATGCCTCCGTTCAGTCCGTAAGTGGGGCCCTGAGCTCCCGGTGGCCTGTCACTTTAATTCACCGCTCCATTCTCACTCAGTCCTCACCGTCCTCGGCCTCTTGCAGTGTTCCACTGAAGCTCAGCGTAAGCTCGAGGAACAGCACCTCATCTTTCGATTAGGCATTCTACTGCCCTCTGGACGCAACATAGAGTTCAACAATTTCAGATCATAACCTCGGCCACTATCACATATATATATTTTTTTTTTCTTCCCTCCCACATGGCAGCTGTCCTTCATTCTGCCAGCGCAATTCACACCCCATCTAGAGCCATCCTTTGTTCCTTAACCTGTCCCATTACCACCTCCTCTCTCCTTGAATATCTCTCAATGTCTCTTAATCTCTCCTGCTTTCTATCCTCTCACTGACCTTCCCTTTTGTTCTTTCATCCCCTCCCCCTTTTCCCAGCCCCTAAACCTGCTTTCCATTTCCTGCTTTTTTCCAGTTCTGACGAAAGGTCACCGACCTGAAACGGTAACTCTGTTTCTCTCTCCACGGATGCTGCCCTGGCCTGCTGAGTTTTTCCAGCGTTTTCTGTTGTTGTTTCGGATTTCCAGCATCCGCAGTATTTTGCTATCGTCTTCTGAATATCTGTTGGATTTATTAGTGACCATCTTATATTTATGGCCCCTAGTTTTGGTCTCCCTTACAAGTGGAAACATCTCATCTACGTCTATCGTAACCAACCCTTTCATAATCGTAAAGACTTCTTTCAGGTCGCCCCTCTACCTGCTCTTTTCATATCTTTCCTGATGGGTATAACTTTTCAGTTCTGTTGCAATCACCTGAGGTTTCTGTTTGGAAGTGCTGGCAGCATCTGGGCCAGGAGAAGTGGGGTGGGGGTGGGGGTCTTGTGGTGGTGGTGGTGGTGCTGGTGGTGGTGGCGGAGAGCAGGAAGTTACGAAATGAATTCGGAGGAATAATCTGGCTGTGCAGTTTTCTAATGAGCATTGCTGTTGGATGAAGCACATGCACACTTTTAAATTGTCCAAGAGTGAAATTGAAAAAATAATTGCATGCTTTAGTGGGGAGAGCTTCTCTGAAACACCGGGGAAACAAGTGCTGCTTTTCAAGATTCTCTGCAAAACTGATGCCACAGACTTAAAGCATCACAAGGACAAATATCTAAGCTTTTGAGTTGAAGTCTTGTGTTTAAAGCTGGAAAACACTCTCAGATTGCCTTATTTACTTTATATCTTCATAATTTTTATGATTTTACTTTTAATTTTAAGTTTCCTCTAAAGTAATAGAGAATGTTACTGCTTGGGGTTGTTACTTGGAGCAAGAATGAATAGATGTCAATCTGTGTGTTCTGATTCTCACTTTGTTTAATGAAAGGTATGAACCATCGCCGATCAGTGAATCGAAGATTCAGTGCAAAGTAGGGAACATCCAGCAGCCCATGAGGCTTGTTAACTTCCATTATAACCATGCCGGTATGCTGTTGAGCAATTGTTAAGATGATGTAGACTCGGAAAAACATAATCGTTGAGCATTTATGGAATCATTTTCGTAAAAGACAAAAAAGGCCGAGAAAGATTTTGACAGCCCAGTAATGCTTAGTTTTTGTGGGTCCAGCACTCTGGATTGACGACTTTCAAAATTCCATTAGGTGACTGGATCTGCTGTGTTGCATACACAGGCTGCCTCTCAAAATAGTAATTTGAATGGATCCAATTTTGAAAGGTCATCAACCTGAAACATTGGGCCGGAACTAAGAAATAAACGTGGGTCCCTTACAAGCAGAGAGATTATAATGGGGACTAAGGAAATGGCAGAGACATTAAACAAATACTTTGTATTGGTCTTCACGGTAGAAGACATAAAAAAAAATCATTCTGGAAATGGTGGGGAACCGAGGGTCTAGTGAGAATGAGGAACTTAAAGAAAGTAGTATTAGTCAAGAAATAGTACTGGAGAAATTAATGGGACTAAAAGTCGACAAATCCCCTGGACCTGATGGCTTACATCCTAGGGTTTTAAGAGGTGGCTACAGAGATAGTGGATGTATTGGTTTTGATCTTCCAGAATTCTCTAGATTTTAGAATGGTTCCTGCGAATTGGAAGGTAACATGTAACCCTGCTATTCAGGAAAGGAGGGCGAGAGAAAACAGGAAACTATAGGCCAGTTAGCCTGACATCAGTAGTAGGGAAAATACTATGATCTATTATTAGGGACGTGTATCAGGGCACTTAGAAAATCATAATACGATTGGGCAAAGACAACACTGATTTATGAAAGGAAAATTGTGTTGACAAATTTATTAGAGCTTTTTGAGGTTGTAACTTGCAGGGTAGATAAGGGGGAACCAGTGGGTATAGTGTATTTGGATTTTCAAAAAAGCATTCATTGAGGTGTCACTCGAGGTTATTGCACAATTAGGGCTCATGGGATTGGGGGTAAAATACTAGCATGGACTGGTTAACGGACAGAAAACAGCAGGAATAAGTAGAAGTAGAAATAAACGGGTCATTTTCGGGTTGGCAGGCTGTAACTAGTGGTACCGCAAGGATTAGTACATATCTTGGACCTCAGGTATTTACAATCTATATCACAGAAACCCCACAGTGCAGATAGAGGCCATTTCGGCCCATCGAGCCTGCACCGACACATATCCCACCCGATCCCTGTAACCCCTACACCAACACATATCCCACCCTATCCCCGTAACCCAACGTATTTAATCCCCCTAACACTAAGGGTCAATTTATCATAGCCAATCAACCTAACCCGCACATCTTTGGACTGTGGGAGGAAACCGGAGCACCCGGAGGAAACCCACGCAAACACAGGGAGAATGTGCAAACTCCACACAGACAGTCACCCGAGGCCGGATTCGAACCCGGGTCCCTGGCGCTGTGAGGCAACAGTGCTAACCACTATGCCACCGTGCTATGACTTGTATGAGGGGACCAAGTGCAATGTATCTGTTTACTGACTGCAAACCTAGGTGGGAAAGTAAGTTGTGAGGACGACGCAGAGAGGCTGTAAACGGATATAGACCGGTTAAGTGAGTGGGCAAGACCATGGCAGATGGAATATAACGTGGGGAAATATGAAGTTATCCACTTTGCTAAGAAAAATAGAAAAGCAGAATATTTTTTTTTTTTTTTTTTTTTTTAAAAAGGTGAGAGATTGGGAAATGTTGGTATTCAGAGGGACCTGGGTGTCCTTGTACATGAATCACAAAGTTAACATGCAGGTACAGCAAGAAATTAGGAAAGCAAATGGTATGTTATACTCCAATCCCTTTGCAATAAAGCCCAAGAGTAAAGGAGTCTTACTGCAATTAGATAAGGCTTTGGTGAGACCACATCTGGAGTATTGTGTACAGTTTTGGTCTCCTTATCTAAGGAAGGAAATACTTGCCTTAGAGGGAGTGCAATAAAGGTTCACCAGACTGATTCCTGGGCTGAGGGGATTGTCCTACGAAGAGAGATTCCCAAGAGTTTAGAAGAATGAGAGGCGATCGAATTGAAATATATAAAATTCTTAAGGGGCTTGACAGGATAGATGCTGGGATGATGTTTCCCCTGGCTGGGGAGTCTAGAACTAGGGTTCATAGTCTCTGAGTAAGGGGTCGGCCATTTAGGACTGAGATGAGAAATTTCTTCACTCAAAGGGTTGTGAATCTTTGGACTTCTGTACCCCAGAGGGCTGTGGATGCTCGATTGTTCTGTATATTCAAGACAGAGATTGATAGATTTCTGGATACTAAGGGAATCAAGGGATATGGGGATAGGGCAGGAAAGTGGAGTTGAGGTAGAAGATCAGCCATGATCTTATTGAATGGCGGAGCAGGCGCGAAAGGCTGAATGGCCTACTCCTGTTTCTATTTCTTATGTTTTAACCTGCTGGAAAAATAATGGCGTGTTAACGACGCAAGAAATTACGTGCACGTCGGCCAGCAAGTTCAGGGGGATTAAGATGTATCCCATGAGTTGCGAATCTCCAGAACTTGAGTCATTTAACACCGCTTCGCACAAACGGCATCTCTTAGCTGCCTCATTACTTTTACGAACTTGCACATTAATTGCCCATTAAAGTCGCCACAGAAAGTTAAGTCTGGTAATTAACAGCAAAGGTATCTTTTTAATGACTTGATAATTGTTAATGTAATGCCAATCAACCCCTCTGACCCAGGAATTGAACAATTTAAACCGTGGAGTCTCATTGCTTCAGGTGCTAAATTGCTGTTGGAGATTTTTAAAATTAAAATTTTAATATTTTCTTTTCCTTTACCCCTTTCTCCCTTAACCTAATCTTTCTTTCCCTCTCTTTGGTTCTCTGATATTCTGTTGGTCGAGCCATTCACTCAGGTCCCAGATGCCCTGTTGCCCTTGCTTGAAAAAGTCTTAACGGCGTTCGCTGTGAGATGCCGTTTTCCAACAAGTTCTGGCCCATTAACTCTGTTTCTCTCTCCGCAGATGCTGTCTGACGTGCTGAGTATTTCCAGCATTTTCTGTTTACTATTGCAGATTTCCAGCATTCGCAGTATCTTGTTTATATTGAATATTTTCCCTTCTGTCTTATTCTCCTGGTGACTGTTCTCTCTTAAGCCCCTCCTTTAAGAATGCATTTATGACGATGCTTGCTCTAACTGAGGTACAACCTGTTTTGAAGATGAGTGTGAAATGAAATTGCCAATCTAATTGTAGTAATGTTGTTTTTCAGGTATTATATCAACAATTCAAGTTTTTCTTGAATCTTTATTTTCTGGTGGTATCATGTTCACAGTTTGTACCATCGTTGAAGATAGGCTATCTGTATACATACTGGGCTCCTCTAGTAAGTAAAATATATTAAGTTTCATGTTCTTGTGCAAAGTTTTTTATTAAAACAATGTAGTCTTTATATTTTAATTGCAGAGCATTTCTGAAATAACAGTAACTTGAGGGAAGAAGAAAAATTAGCCTTCAATCGCTGATATGTGTTTGCTCATGCCTCTTAATTGCCGTGGGACATTTTTCTGTGTAAAATGTGCTACATTAACTGCAAGTTGTTTGCATTTTATAGTGGTCAGTCAATTGTGTGGGTGTGATTAGGGCCACAACCTGCTGTCAGACTGGAGGCTGTGATCATGGTCACATCCACATGCCTGTCTTGGGGCTCTAAAGGTAACTCAATACCATAAACTTCACCTTTAGCAATCAAAGGAATTTGGTGCATTTTTAAAAACAATTTTTGGATCTTCTTTAAACAACTTTAAGTACTTAAAATGGAATCAAAAGTTTGTTGCGGGGGGGGGTCATATTGTAAATAATTTTTGTAGGTATTTAGTTCTGGAAATTTGACTTCACAAAAATAGCCTAGATATTCTGATTTCTGCTGAAGAATCTAAGAATACTTGCAAGTTTACACCGGTCATAGAATACATTCTACAAGCAAGCTTAAACTGGTCTAGGTTTGAATGCTTCTACAATTTACAATGATACCATTGAGCAACCGTCAGTAAAATAGATGTGTCAAGGTACAGAAGGTCAGTAGTAATCAAATATCCTGTTTGCACTGAAGATCAAATTCAGTTCAGATCACATTGATCCAGACTGAATTCGATCTCCCTAGTATTTAAAGTATACCTTTGCCCTGAATTAGGATGTTCAATAATATCAAATCTAGCTACAGTGCTAAGTAGTGCTGGAATTCGAACATAGTGCAATTAAGAAGTACTTTGTTTTAACATGGTGTTCAAAAAGATATTTGAAAAGTTTTTTTTTCATTCATTGTTGCCATTTTAATGTACATTTTGTTTGGCTTTCCTTTTCCACAAAGTTCTACCTCTTACAATCAAATAGATTTTTATAATTGCATCTTAAATGTGGGTTGGGGGAGGCGGTGTAGGAAACTAGCAACGTATAAGTACTGCAGTAAATGTCCTTGTGTGAGTTGGAGCTGAACACCAGTGTGAGTTGGAGCTGAACACCAGTGTGAGTTGGAGCTGAACACCAATTAATAGCATCTTACCATTGGGTAATAGTTTGCTAGTTTACGTAATGCATTCAGGCTAGTATAGGAAAGAAAGCAACTTAAAAAACAAAAGTCTCTCACATTTGATAGTCTGGTACTACATAAAAATGCTTTTTTAGAAGGTCGATGCAATATAAGTATTATCAATTATTATGCAGATCTGGGATACAGGGAGGAAGGACCTCCAGTAGATAAGCAGGGGAAAAATAAATCACATTGGCCCAGAAATTCGGGTCTCCACCGGTGAGTACGCATGGGGTACTCACCCGTAAGCCCAATGGAAGTGCCGGTTTCGTGCATGCGCAGGAAACCGGCACTTCCGTTCCCCTGAAAGAAGGGGTTCAGAGGTCAAACGCATGCGCAGGAGAGGCGCATCGAACTTACGTTTTTTTTGTATGTTTTCCCGGGAAGGTAAGTCTCCAGAAGTTAGACATGTAAAAAGCAGTCGCAAGGCCTGCTTTTTACAAGGTAAGTGGTGAATTAATTAAAATTAAAACATTTTTTCCACAGGTTTATTATTTTTAAATACTTTAAAGAAAGGTAAGTTTATTTTTAGCCCCGTTAGAAGATGTAGTTAATTTTTTCAAAAATTTAAATTATTGTTTAAAATAGTTATTTCATGTAATTTATAGTTTATTTTAATGTGATTTTTAAAAAGAATTTGAGGTTTGTGATGTTTTGGGGCTTATAGTAATTATAGGTTTGACAGCCCCTCTTGTCAAACTTATGAATGAAGCATTCCCTGCTACCATTGGCTCTCCATGGCCCATGTGATCCCAGGGGACGCATCGAACTAACTGCGCCCCTGGGATACGCAAGCACTGCACGCCGGCAGTTGGAGGAGGCCCAGGATCGGAATCCCACGCGGGCCCACAGCTTAACGGCCGGCGCGGTAGGTAAGTGCAGGTCGGGGGCTTGCACCTGCGGGAAGCCCCCGACCCGAATTTCTGGGCCATTATGTTTACCTGTTCCAAAAAAAAAAAAAAAAAAAAGTTTTATAACACGAAGTCATTGAGTGAGGAAAATAAAATGTCCTATCAAGCCTGCTGCTTCCACAGACCACCTGCAATCTATCTGATTTAAATGTACTGAGGGGAAGTTCTGCATAAATATCCCTAAACTCAAAACAAGACTCCAGAAATTAATTCACATCTCCGCTATTCAAACAGACAGCATTACCTGACCACCCTCCTCCCCTGGCCCAACAATATGCGATCCATTGTTTCGAAAGGATAATTTGATCAGACTATAACCATTCCAAAAACCTTTAATCTTGTTCCAAACCAGATATTTACCCAAGCCCTTTTAAAAGAAATTAATTTGTCTCTGCCGCGACTGCTTTTGCTGGAATTTGGTTCCATATGCCCACTAATCCAAGAGCGTGCTCATTCTCATTGGTAGCCTCTATGGGGAAGGTGGTGTCTGGTAGCCTCTATGGGGAAGGTGGTGTATTGCTGTCTCCTTGCAAAGAGGACATCTGTCACCTGCCTCATGGCCGTATGGACAGCAAACTGACTGATGTTGCTGATGCCATCTTTTGCAGCCTGGAATGAGCCTGTGGCATAGAAGTTGAGGGTCACCATTACCTCCACAGTCACCGGCACTGTTGAGTATGCCCTAGTGTTTGGCTCCATTTCCTGCTGCAACAGGTGCCATAGGTCTGTGACTGCCCAGATGCTGCAGCGGAGCCTCTGCATACACTGCTCTGTCATGTTCAAGCGTGACCTTCAGTTCTGGAAGACACTCATCCTGTAAGATCTCCTGTGCCCTTGCCTCCTTTGCTGTCTTTGCACCTCCTGCTGTTGTTCCTAGTGTGGCAGCCTCAATGGCAATCCCAGCAACAACCCCATTTTACAAAGTACTCCTGCAGCCAATGTAGTAAAACCGTGCCGCTGTAGCTAAAAGTCAGTTCTCCAACAGCTCTGTAGTTTCAAAAACTTCCCAAACTCAGCTAAAAGAGACTGGAGGTGAGGATCCCTTTAAATACCGTTGCAGCAGACTGCTTCCTGAGTGCTCCTGCCCTTTTTTGCTGGGTGGGCTTGGGTATGATCGAGTCAAATGCTGCCAGGCACCAATTTCCTAAAAGGGCCCTGATGAAAGTGCAGGGCTGCTATTTAAATATTTTAGTGAGCCCGGTGATTATTTCAAGCGGCTGCCAGGGGCACCTTGGGAGCACTTTAATCATTACGTCAGCCGCCACATTCAACGTGCACTTCCTTTGCAGGTTGACCCACCACGAAATTAGCATGTTGAACGCCTATTGAGCAGCCAAAAACTGGGCGAAACGCTAATTAATTTCTACCCCTAGATGTGTACCCAAGAAGCAGAAAAATAGTGCATATACAGTGAAGGGGTAGGACACTAGCTGAATTTGAATCAGTATATGTCAGTTAATTAACTATTTTGCCAGAGGAGTATCAAAATTGAATGTGAGCTTACTCATGCAAGACCTGTTTAAAATCTTACAATGCTTGTTTTCACATTGAATAAAGGGTTTATCTTTCATTTTTTTTTCCAAGTACTGGTTTATAGTTAGTTATTTTACTTTGGTGAATCTAGTAGAGTGATGACTTGAACAACAGTAAAAAATTAGCAAGTACAGGAAACTTTCGTTTAACCGGAGGTTAAATGTCCGGAAAGCTCTATCTACCGGCAAAATTCAGGAGCCGTTTCCTATAAGTTTTTTTTTACTTCTCGTTGCTTTTTTTTTCCAGTCGTGGCTCCCAAGTGTCTAGCTGAAGCTGTTGCTTAGCGACAGAGACACTTTTAAGCTGCGGCCGACTGTTTTGATGCTGTTGCTAAGCAAACGGGGTTTGTTGTTTCTTACGGAGCTGAGAAGCTCTATGTTTTAACATTCGCGCTGGTTTATACGGCAGTTTTGATGGGATGGCACCAACTCGGTCCCGTCGGTGCCGGATACCAGAAAGTTTCCTGTAATGGATATTTTTGGGTCTAAATCCTGTAATTGTTTTTTCACCAAAATGTATTGCTCGTGTATTTTAGGGATTAATAACCTGATTTCCTTCGCTCTAATTACTAATAAGTTTTTTTTTTTTTTCTAGGGTTTTGTTATGGCGGTGACAATAGTTCGAGAGGCATTAGATGAGTTCCGTCGCTATCAGCGAGATGAGGAGATGAATTCACAGCTGTATAGCAAGCTTACCATACGAGGTTAGAATCACTTCCTCAACAGTACAACACTAATACCCAGTAGGCTGGTGAGTCAGTAGCTTCCAGTTTTAGAAACAAAAGTTATCAGAAGGTGAGCAAATTCTGCAGTTAACAATGATCCAAATTTTGAGTATTGGTCACTTTTTAATATGTGAACATACTGCAACTTTTAAGATATTTCCCATCTCTCTCAAATAATAGCATTAGAGCAGACACACAAAACTGAGCAACAGATAATGCTGGGAGATGGTTGTCAAATTTTTGAGATTTTAAGCCATTAAGCAATGGAGATAAGAAATACATAATACGGGTAAGAAGTCACTGGTGGGAGTGGTCTACAGGCCCCAAACAGTACAAGAAATAATAGAGGCTCGTAAGAAAGGTACGGCTATAATCATGGGAGATTTTAATCTTCATATTGATTGGACAAAGCAAATTGGCAAAGGTAGTCTTGAGGAAGAGTTCTTGGAGTGTATAAGGGATGGTTTCTTGGAACAATACATTGTGGAACCAACCAGGGAGAAGACTATTTTAGATCTGGTAATGTGTAATGAGGCTGGATTAATTAATGATCTCGAAGTGAAAGATCCTTTTGGGAAGAGTGACCATAGCATGGTATAATTTCAAATTCAGTTGAGGGTGAGAAAGCTAGGTCTCAAACTAGTGTCCTGAACTTAAACAAAGGTAATTACAAAGGTATGAAGGCAGACTTGGTTAAAGTGGACTGGGAAAATATATTACAGGGTAAGACTGTAGAAAAGCAGTGGCAAACTTTTAAGGAGATATTTCATAACTCTCAGCAAAGATATATTCCAGAGAGAAAGAAATGAGGATGAACCATCTGTGGCTAACTAAGGAAGTAAAGGATGGTATCAAATTGAAAACAAAAGCATACAATGTTGCGAAGAATAGTGGAAGGCAGAAGATTGGGAAATTTTAAAAAACCAGCAAAGGATGACTAAAAAAAAATGAGAGAAGATAACTTATGAGAGTAAGCTAGAAAGAAATATAAAAACACAGTAAGAGCTTCTACAGGTATATAAAAAGGAAGAGAGTAGCTAAAGTAAACATTGGTCCCCTAGAGGAAGAGTCTGGGGAATTAATAATGGGAAATGGCGGCGACTTTGAACAAATATTTTGTATCTGTCTTCACGGTAGAAGACACTAAAAGCTCCCAATAATGGATAATCAAGGGGCGGTGGGGGGAGAACTTAAAACAATCACTATCACTAGAGAGAAAGTACTAGGCAAACTAATGGGACTAAAGGTGGACAAGTCCCCTGGACCTGATGGCCTGCATCCTAGAGTCTTAAAAGAGGTGGCTGCAGAGATAGTGGATGCATTGGTTGTAATCTACCAAAATTCCCTGGATTCTGGAGAGGTCCCAGCGGGCTGGAAAACCGCAAATGTAACACCCCTATTTAAGAAAGGAAGGAGACGGAAACCAGGCAACTATCGACCAGTTAGCCTAACATCTGTCATTGGAGTTCATCGTTAAGGAAGTGGTAGCAGGGCATTTAGAAAATCATAATATAGTCAAGCAGAGTCTGCATGGTTTTATGAAAGGGAAATCATGTTTGACAAATTTGCTGGCGTTCTTTGAGGATGTAACGAGCAGGGTGGATAAAGGGGGACCATTAAATGTCATGTATTTGGATTTCCAGAAGGCATTCGATAAGGTGCCACATAAAAGGTTACTACACAAGATAAGAGCTCACTGGGTTGGGGGGTAATATATTAGCATGGATAGAGGATTGGCTAACTAACAGAAAACCGAGTCGAGATAAATGGGTCATTTTCCTGTTGGCAAACTGTAACTAGTGGGGTGCCGCAGGGATCAGTGCTGGGGCCTCAACTATTTACAATCTATATTAATGACTTGGATGAGGGGACCAAGTGTAATGTAGCCAAATTTGCTGCTGATGCAAAGGTAGGTGGGAAAGCAAATTGTGTGGAGGACGCTAAGAATCTCCAAAGGGATATAGATAGGCTAAGTGAGTGGGCAGGAATCTGGCAGATGGAGTATAATGTGGGAAAATGTGAGGTTATCCACTTTGGTAGGAAAAATAAAAAACAAGTTATTATTTAAATGGGGAGAGATTACAAAATGCTGAGGTACAGAGGGATCTGGGGATCCTTGTACATGAATCACAAAAAGTTAGCATGCAGGTACAGCAAGTAATTAGGAAGGCAAATGGAGTGTTGGCCTTTAATGCAAAGGGAATGGAATATAAAAGTAGGGAAGTCCTGTTACAACTGTACAGGGCGTTGGTGAGACAACACCTGGAGTACTGCGTACAGTTTTGGTCTCCTTATTTAAGGAAGGATATACTTGCATTGGAGGCAGTTCAGAGAAGGTTCACTAGGTTGATTCCAGCGATGAAAGGGTTGTCTTATGAAGGAAGGTTGAGCAGGTTGGGCCTATACTCATTGGAGTTTAGAAGAATGAGAGGGGATCTTATTGAAACATGTGAGATTCTGAAGGGGCTTGACAGGGTAGATGCAGAGAGGATGTTTCCCCTCGTGGGGGAATATAGAACTAGGGGGCATAATTTCAGAATAAGGGGGCACCCATTTAAAACAGAAATGAGGAGGAATTTCTTCTGAGAGTCATGAATCTTTGGAATTCTCTTCCCCAGAGAGCTGTAGAGGCTGGGTCATTGAATATATTTAAGGTGGAGATAGACAGATTTTTGAACGGTAAGGGAGTCAAGGGTTATGGGGAGCGGGCAGGGAAGTGGAGTTGAGGCCAAGATCAGATCAGCCATGATCTTATTGAATGGCGGAGCAGGCTCGAGGGGCCAAATGATCTACTCCTGCTCCTATATATGTCTTATGTATCGGTTGTTAAAATGACGGATAAAATCAGAATTACAGTAAATGTGCTAAGTTTCCTAAGATATTTCAGAATGGCACTAGGTACGGTGCTAAGTATGGTTTATGCCAGAATGAGTTGTCCAGAATGGTATTAGTTCACTTTTCCTGCTGGTTATACTCAACCTATTTTGGTAGCTTTGGGCTCCGTGAATTTTTACTCGAGAGGCGGGCAAAGGGTGTTGAGCCAGTGTAACATGTTTGCTTACATACTTCTGAATTAAGCTATATTTAAATGCATTAAAGTGGTGGGGGCGGTGGTGTGGTTGTTAAAAGTGAGTGTATGTTATTTTTAAATGGGTCTTGCAATAGCAGTTTCCGTTGTTTAATTCATAACTGCAGCATTGAAAAGTTTATATCTAGTGGATGATGTACCAAGGCTTGGTAGGTAGATGGGAAAGTCCTTAGTACATCGATTTTCTTCCTAGTATGGTAGTGCTGCATGGCTTGTGATGGGTATTAGCAATACACCTTGTGATTAGAACAATATTTTGTGTCTACTTTGATTCACTGAGCACCACAGACAAGTTAAGTGACCTGGTGCTGTTGGGCTCTGTGGGATCTGCAGAGTGTTTACTTGTACAGTAGTCCTCTTTCTGGTTTGATAGAATTGTGCCAAAGATGCGTTGTTGTCTGAGCTGCTGTTTGGCTTAAAAGTTATCTTTAAATGCTGGATTCTTTGCCCATGAAGGCTGAGTTTCTGCCTTCAAAATGCCATGAGAAAAATCTTTTTAGGGATAAAAGTTGGGGAAAAATAAGAGATTGGGTTATGTTAAAAAATAAAGTTTAAAAAAAAAGGACAAATAGTGATTGGTAAACAGAAAAAGAATGGGAGAAAATAGCAATGAAAGGGCAAGAAGGTTTTTTGTTTATTTTTTATATTGTTGGGGTTAATATGATAAAGCTATTCTGAATATATATTTTTTGTATTAAGTTATTTTCAGTATCATGGTGTGTGAGCTATAAAATAAAAATACTGGGCGGTTCAGGGAGACAGGAACTTTACTGGACCTCTCTGTGGTCTAAGGGTTAAAATACTTGTGTATTTTAAACCAGCGAATTGAATTTATCACCTAGTCATTCGCAGTATAAAAATTCTGTGGTGAAATCTAAATTGCAGAGAGCTAGAGTGAAATCTGTAACGAGGAATAGAAAGTAATAGTTTCAGTGGGAATTACTTCCTGACTTCCATAAGTAGGTATTAAATGGTTATATCTGATATGACCTAAGGAGCAAGAGTTTTATCCATGCAGTTTCCCATTCGTTTCCTGTGGCCTTGTGCCCAGTATTATAATTGGAGTTAGGCCTACAGGATTAGATACAAGGTTTTGTAAATTGGGGAAAAAAATCCTTGGGAAAATATTTTATTAAAATAACTCAGTAAGCAATATGAATTTCCATTCATAATCTGTCCCTTGGTTGTGTACATTTCAGTGAAATTTGCACGCAGCTGATGTAGTGCGATGACAGAATAAATCTTAATGACTAACTCTTTAGCTATTGAATGAATTGGAATTTGGTATGGTTGTTAATGCAAATAATGTGACCGGACCCTATGAGTATACAAAGGTATATTCACCATTATTGTGCTCTGACCATATTGGCTACTATCAATTACTAAAAGACCTAGAGAGATGTTGTGTTTAGTCTAAAATGTTTAAAAATAGCTTGAAGATTTGGCACAGATTTCACACAATTTACAATAATGAATGATGGGCTAAATTATTAACCATGAAATAAAAATATTCTGAAAGCAGACGTGATCCCCCTTCTCCCTCCCCCCCCCCCCCCCCCCCCGGATTACATTTAGAAACTTTATGCATGATATGGACAACAATGTCGCCGTTTTAGCCCAGCACCTGTCCCCAAGAGAAACAAAATTAATTTGTTCTGGTGTGCCTACATTGCCTCCTTGAGCCAATCCACAGACTTTAATCGTGATCGCCAACTCTTGCTGCTCTGTGTTCAAAACGAGCATGCAATCCTCTTTTTCATTGCTGTTTGACGAAAGTCAGACTAGAATGTTTGGGAGCAGAACCGTGCGCTTACTGACGTTCAAACCAAAAAAAGGCAACCTGGCTTTAATTATGCGAAGAATAGTTTTCTGTTGCTTGCACTAATTAACAATTCTTTTTTTATAGGTAAAGTGCAGGTGAAGAGCTCAGACATCCAAGTGGGAGATCTTATTATAGTCGAGAAGGTTTGTGTTTGTTGTATTTACTGCTGTGACTCTCATATCAGGAAGCGATGCTACTTCTGTTTCTCTAAAACCACAGTGTACTTCCAACACCACTGCTGACTGGCAAATACCTAGAAATGTGACACTTTGGCAAATGATCTTGCAATGCATCAAACTTCATTGAGAAAGTGCCTATATTGATCTTGATTAATACCCAAAAGAAAAAAATTAACTTATTTACGTTATGCACTTTTTATGTATAACGGCATTAAATGTAATTACATCTAAAAGTCCATGGATAATTGCATCTGTATTGGCTCTTATACAGAGGATTCAGAAAGCATTGGTCGTGAAGGATGGGGAAAGGAGTCGCCAAGTTCAATAATGCTTCAGGTCTTTGTGTATGTGTCTTCTTCCCCCCCCCCCCCGTGTCTGAATTTGTTGAACTGTTGTGGGGTCCAGATGTCCCTGGTCAATTTCCTCAGTGACTAGGAGATATTTCTGTTGTAATGAGTGTATGCTGCATAAAATAATTCAGTATATATACTGTGGTTTGACAATCAAATTGTTAATCAAATTTCACATGCCTATTGTGTGGGAATATACACGAGATATCCGTAATAAAGATCGAGAAACGCTGTAAAACTGAATGAGGACAAAAGTTAACGGGAGGAGGATGTTAAAAATGTGGAATTGGAATAAAAGTGCACAAAATGAGGAAAATATGAAAGACATGTATCCAATAGAAAGAATATGCATCATAAGGCCCAGCACATTGTTGCACCATTGCCACAGAATGGTGAGACGTGGGTTTTGTTTCCCCACAGTGTTTCCTGTCAAAAGCTTGAGTGTGTCTTTGTCTCTTCTACCACTGATGGGTGTTTCTTTAAACTTTTCCTCGCTCATTCCTTCTAAATGGCAAATACTGTCCAACGTTTTCCTCTTCTCTCTAGCACCACTATTTTATGTTTGCACTCATTGCAGAGTTTCCTACTCCAACTCAAGCAATAACAAAACAACAATGGCTAGCACATATATAGTGTATTCAATGTAGAAAAACTGCCTAAGGCATTTAACAGAAGCTTAATCAGACAAAAATGAAGACTGAGCCAAATGAATATATTAGGATGGGTGACTAAAGGCATGGTCACAGAGGTGGGTTTTAAGGAAGGTCTTAAAAGGCAGGGAGGTTTAGGATGAGAATTCCAGATCTTGGGGCCTAGACAGCTGAAGGCTTCTCCAGGGCTTAAACTGTTGCAACTCCTTACCTACCTGAGCTTTTGCGTGCCCCTGCAATCCTCAGGCTTTTTAAGCTAACCTTGGTATCCTAACTTTCTGATTTACGCCGTCTTCTCCTAGTCTTTTCAACCTTGGTGGTGTCCTGTATTGTGAAACTACAAAAAAGTAGAAGCCTGTTGCTTCCTCACAGATTAGGAGGGAAAATTGTAGGGGTGAGGTGGTTCAGTCCATTTCTCCACCTATTACTGTAGTTGGTAGTTTGAACTGACCGTGTTGACGTAGATAGTATCCATTAACTACTAATTGAGTTTACAAATAATTTAATGAATACTAGACCATTTACTGTAACTCAATTGTAAAGTGGAGTTTTTAAAAGTAAGTAAATTCTTTTTCAAGAAGTTTGTGCTTTTAAACAATATCTTTACCTATTTAATCTACACCATATTCACATTATGTTTAGTAAAAGTAGAATAGTTTATATATAAATACTGCATTCACATATTTGGAAACCGGTAATGAATAATCATCTTTTTCCATAGTAGAAGGTATTCTATCTTCTGACAGCACAGACACATGGTTTTTACTCGGGTTTCTTCCACTTGATGATGTTCCATTGCAAGTTTGTTCGCATGATACCAGTAACTTGAGAACTGTTTGGATCTTTGCCAACCTGGTAGGAGGCGATGTATGATCCTGTTTAGAGTGGACTGGGTTATGTGGGACAGATGCTCTGTTTGCAAAGAATAAACGCTTGCCTAAGATAATGGCCCAGAAATTCGGGTCGGGGGCTTCCCGCGGGTGCAAGCCCCCGACCTGCACTTACCTTGTGCGACGGCCGTTGAGCTGTGGGCCCCGTGGAATTCTGATCCGGGGCCTGGTCCAGCTGCCGGCGCGCAGTGCTTGCGTATCCCAGAGGCGCAGTTAGTTCGATGCGTCCCCTGGGATCACGTGGGCCATGGGCAGCCAATCGGAGCAGGGAATGCTACATTCATAAGTCTTGACAGGAAGAGCTGTCAAGACTTATAAATACTACGGCCCCAAAATAACACTAAACCTTCAAATAAATTTTTAAAAACCATCACATTTTTTAAATAAACTATAAATTACATTAAATAACTATTTTAAACAATAATTTAAATTTTTGAAAAAATAATTGTATATTCGAACAGGGCTAAAAATAAACTTACCTTGCTTTAAAGTATTTAAAAATAATAAACCTGTGGGAAAAAATGTTTTAATTTTAATTAATTCACTGCTTACCTTGTAAAAAGCAGGCCTTGCGCCTGCTTTTTAAATGTGTAAATCCTGCAGGCTTACCCTCCCGGGAAAAACCTGTTTTTAAAAAAAAAAAACCTAAGTTTGATGTGCACACGCAGCCTCCCCTGCGCACGCGTTCGACCTCTGAACATCTTCGTTCAGAGGAACGGAAGTGCCGGTTTCCCGTGCATGCAGAAAACCGGCACTTCCATCGGGCCCACGGGTGAGTACCCCGTGCGTACTCACTCGTGGAGACCTGAATTTCTGGACCATTGAGCGCAATTTTGAAGAGCCTTTACTAACCAGTACAAACGGCGGAATCTCACAATGTCGAATTTTTGTGTAGGTGGGGTGGGTGAGGCCTGATCTGGGCGAATTGAATCCTAAACCAGTGTATAAGATTGTGAAAAGCACTAACGTAATTGGCTTTGGGCATAACTCAGTTACGTTTAAAATTCCTTGATCGTTTGCGCTGGTTCGGCCGATTCCGCCCGGATTGTGCTGATATTACTGGCGGAAACTAGGGAAAACTCTACCCCCTGATCTTTATCTCATTGTTGTTTGTGGGACCTTGCTGTGCACAATTTGACTGTCACGTTTCCCTACATTACAACAGTAACTACACTTCAAAAGTGTTTAATTGGCTGTGAAGCACTTTAGGATGTCCTGAGAACAGGAAAGGCACTGTGCAAATTCAAGTTACTTTCTTTTTTCTTTCCTTCTCTTTTCTTAATTTTCAGTAATGGAGAAGATGTGGATGGAGAAATTGCTGGAAATTTCTGTATACCCAGGAATGCCATACATATAATTTTATAAATTGTATTTCCATCATATAATCCTTTTTTGAATTCCAACCTTCTAAGGCTATCTCTATTTATAGCAACCACCTCTATTATGACGATCTGCTTTAGCTTTGAAATAAGTTAGCCAATTTGCAATGCCCTAAATCATCTTATCCTGAAACTAAGTGATTCTTTTGCCTACCAAAAAACAAGAGAATTTCTGGGGCCATCAATATGACATCCTAGTGTCATTGAGTGGCTGATACATCTGATGAACTGGATGAATAACTGTTTATGACAGATGTTTGTCATGGTTGTGTGTGTGTTGGTCCTACAACCACTAGGAACTTGGTTACCCAGACCTTTTTCACAAAGGACCTAACAGCAAACAGAGAAGCAAAACTGTCATTCATTCATTCAATCAACCTGAACTGGATTTAAGCCCAGGCCCCAGAAAGAGAGAATGTGCTAATTCAATGCATTATCCCTACTTTTAGCTTTTTTATATTGAGTAACTTAGGTGAAAGATCAAGGCTACAGTCCATGGGCAGAACCAGTAGCAATAATTAGATAAACTAGGGGTTAGTGACAAGTCGATACAAAGCTTGGTTATAATTATTTTTCTGCAATAATAGCATATCTGAAGTAATACTAAATAACCACATTACCTTTTTTAAAAAGCTAGTATATAGTAACATTGACATAATTAGAAGCCATGCACCCATGTTCTGTATTGTTCAGTATGCAATTGAAGAAATGTATTGTCAGCTGTACACATTCAGTTTTATAAATATAGCAGACCAAAAGGGGTTCAGAACCTCTTAGTGGGTAAGGCTGGAGTCCAAGAAAGAGTTCTTAAAATATTTGATGTTCTGAGTAAAACTTCAGATTTACAAATCATTAAAAGTAGCATTGCAGTCATACAACAAAACACTGGTTCATTTTGAGAGGAATAGAATTCAAAAGCACAGAAAATGTTAAACTTGCATCAAACCTTGGTTAGACGACACTTGGGAGTACTGTGTACAGTTCTGGACTCCATATTACAAAAAGGATGTTGAGGCACTGGTGAAAGTGTAAAATAGATTTACAAGGATGATACCAGAACTGAGAGGGTACAACTATTAGGAAAGACTAAACCAGTTTCTTTTCCCTAGAAAAAAGACTAATAGAGGCCTTTAAAAATATGAAAGGGTTCGATAGGGTAGATGTAGAGATATTTCCACTTGTGGGGGAGTCCAAAACTATGGGACCATAAATATAAGATAGTCACTAATAAATCCAATAAGGAATTGAGGAGAAACTTCTTTACCCAGAGAGTGGTGAGAATGTGGAACTCGCTACCACGGGGAGCAGTTGAGACGAATAACATAGCTGCATGTAAGGGGAAGCTAGATAAGTACATGAGGGGAAAAGGAATAGAAGGATATGTTGATGGGGTTAGATGAAATAAGGTGGGAGGAGTCTAGTGTATGCCTGTTGGACCAAATGGCCTGTTTGTGCTGTAAATTCTATATACAGGAAAAGTTCTGCTATCCAGGACCGGCGTGTTGCCGATATATCAAAACTGCCGGACATGCAAAGTTAACGTTGAAGCATACGGAGATGAAAGTCTCCATATTTGACAACAAACACTGTTGCTCAGCAACAGCTTGTAAACACTCGGCCTGTACCTTGGCAGCGTCTCTGAAGCTGTTGCTAAGCTACAAAGACGCTTTCCAGAGCCTGCCTGTTAAAAGAATGCTAAGAGAAGAAAAAAAACCTAACCAAAACGGCTGGTGATTTCTGCCGTTAGAGCGAGGTTTCTGGCCATACAACCTCCGGATAAACCAAAGTTTCCTGTAATAGCGAGTACAGTACAGTAATTCCATCTTCAGTATATTGCCAATTCATTGGCAATCAAGTTGGAGCCTCGATTATTCACCCTTATTACTGTTTAATTCTGTGTTTCAGAACCAGCGCATCCCTGCTGACATGATCTTTTTGAGAACATCAGAAAAAAGTGGTAAGCAATCTTCAGTGCTTTCCAGTACTTGTTAGAAAAACAAGCTGTAAGAGTAATGTTTTATACCTTGACTAACAGATCATTGTACATTTTTTTGAAAGATGCAAGTAAACAATCCAAAGCAGTGAAACTTAACTTGAATATTAATATGGCAATATTCAACATACATGTTGAATATTGTTACTCACCAAATATGTTTTTGCTAATATTTATGCTGTAACTTCTGAATAAATATTCTGATTGGATTTGAAAATCTTGTTTTTGAATTATATTATGTATCGCTGTCAGCAGTGCTGATTAATTTTCTTAAATTTTAGTTACACTACTTTAAGATTTGTCAAGTGAGATGGAACATCTGATTTACACGTAATATTGGTAGGTAATCAAAATTAAAAAAAAAAAAAAAATCAAACTAAGTAAAAATGCTTCAAGGTTAATTACTGTGTTATCAAGTAAAGTCAGTATCTTTTAAATGACTTGCAGCATTTTGTGCTATGGCTCCATCATAATCTTGGAAGTATTTGAGGTGTTTTAAGTTACTTTTTTTTAGTATCAATATGACATCCTAGCATCATTGAGTGGCTGACAAGTGCGACGAGCTGGTTGTATGTGTTTGGCATAGTTGAGTTCACGTTATCTGAATTTGCCATGGTTAGCTATAGGTTCTATTTTAGATCATTTTCTGTAATTTTTTTTGCCATTTATTAAAATCAGAATAATAGCTGGACTGGAAGTGCAGTGCAAATATAGCTTAATTTTAAATGTTTTAAAGGTTGTCGAGTTTAGTCCCAGTTTCAATCTAGAGTGTTAACTTCTCAATGTTGTTTCCCAAATTATTTTTTTTGTGTTCTGCCAAACACTGCAGTTTTCCGATTGTGTAGGTGGTAAGGGGAAGACATCATCGCAGAGTGATTTCATCCTGTTGAAGACTGCCAGTGCTTTTGGAGATCCTGGCTATTGTTGGTCATTATCAGTACAGGAAACTCTTTGGTATCCGGGACCGGCATGGTGCCGGTTTATCAAAAAGTCCGGATTACAGAGAGGTATAGTTAAAAGGTACGAGAGCTCCGTACACAGCAACAAATCCAGGCTTCCCTGTTGCTTAGCAACATGTGCAGGAACTCTGGCCACAGACCAAGCGTACCTGTTGCTTAGCAACAAGTGTAGGAGCCCCAGTTACACAGCCACAGATCCAGGAACTGCCACAAATATGAAGTAAAACTTACCTGAACCTACTCCTGAATTTTTCCAGTTAAGAGATTTCCGGTTATTTAGGTGCCGGTAAATGAGAGTTTCCTGTAATTAGGAATTCATACCAAGAATCTAGAGAAGACTGGAGATGCTTCAGAAACTAATGTAAACAACTTTTTTTGGTGAGGTTTCTGAAGCGTTAAAGCTTAAAATATGCTTCTTAACAAATGATAATTGGCATGAGTGAATGATTTGTATTGTGATTGGTTTTTTTTATAGGAAGTTAAAAAAACAAATTTATTTCTTGGTTTGGGCTACCAGCATTGGAATTGTGACTGCATTAGGCTGGAACGGCATTGGATTGTCCCCGGTATTGTTTTTTTTTATCCTCTAGCTTAGTGAAAGAAAGGATGATTGAGAAATGTTAACCTTGGAGCACAGAGAAAGATTCCTCTCAAGATGTTGACAAGGCTATTGAATCTCGTTTGGTTATTCAGCTGTTAGTGGAAAAGTTTGAGGACTGCAACAAAATTTCAATTAGTTTGTCAAATATTGTTTTTTAAATTTTGCATTATTTCATGATCACCATTCATGAACTGAATTCAACTCCAGATTTGCTACTATAGACCACTCTGTTGATACCAGCATTGCAGGAGTCTAATCATGTTTGACAGCATCCAGAGAAATTGACACCTTGTTTACATCGACTGCTGTTGGACAAACCTGCTCTTGAATTTGTGTTGTGGACTCCGATTTCAGTGTAGTTGCCCTTTTACACTACATGATCTCAACAGGGCCATTTTACTACTGGTCTGGACTTTATATACCTTGGTGCATGCGCATGCCACTTGCATAGATGCACATTAATATAAATACTGCAGCAAGATTGTAGGGAAGAAATATGCATCCTGTTTACATGCAACTACCTTCAGATTTGCTCCAATATAAATCACACCGCTGACAGAGGTTTGCTAAAATAAAGACTTGCATTTTTATAGTGCCTTTCACGACCTCAGGATGTTCTGAAGCGCTTTACAGCCAATGAAGTATTTAATGCAGGAAATGTGGCCGCCTATTTGCTCTCGGCAATGGAATAATGACCAGATCATCTGTTTGTGATGTTGCTTGAGGGATAAGTGTTGGCCAGGACAATAATAGTGAGATTCATTTAGAGTGCAAAATTTAGCTAATGTATACTGTACAATTCAGTTCGTGTATACCGACTGGTGCATTTAAGCAGACTAGGGCCTAGAAATTCAGTTAAGGCCCGCCAGCAGGCTAACGCCCAAAAGTTAGCGCTGCGCGCAGAGCCAGGTGCGCCCGTCAGATATTCGGCTTTTGCGCCCCAAGTCGGAACCGGGCACTATTCCAGGGTGTGCCCGCTCCCGCTTGGGGCGCTGAAACTGAATTTCTGCGCTGTAGGCCCCGCTGCGCCACCCGCTGCGGAGCGGCAGGCTGCGGTACTGCAGGCCTCCTCCTTCTCTTAAGGGGGAGGTGCCTGCAACAGCGAGATCGCCGCTGGATTGTGCCGGCAAATGAGCCCGGCACCACGGAGAAGTGCCGGGCTCGCGGAAAGCAGCCGGCAATGCCGCCGGGGGGGGGGGGGGGGTGGAGGAGGCCGGGGAAGGAGGTGCGGGCAGGCGGCCGCCGAAAAAGCGGCCGGCCGCACCTCCACTTTAAAGCGCCCCAGTAGCGCAGCAGTACGGCCCCGTTTTTCAGTCGCTGTTTGCGGCCGCTGCAGAAGAGGCGGCCGCAACTAAATATGGGGTTTGGGCCGGAAGCGGGGCGGAACCGGGGCACTGCGCACACCGATGACGTCATCGGTGTCGGCGCAGCGCAACCGGCTACCGCCGCCATTACCGCAGCGCTGAATATCAGCGCACCCTCTTACACTGGCGCAGAAACCCTATTTGGGCGGTAACTGGGCGCAAAGCCCACTGAATTTCTAGCCCTAGGTGTATTCAGGCATCCAACAGACAATGTAAGTTTGATAGAGGAATTCACATCACAATTTTTAAAGATTACTTTATGGTAGCTGTATCACTGTCCTTTAGGAACGCTTCAAACTCGGTCCTAGATATTTGTTCAGTCATATTCAGTAATGTAATACAGGTGCTCATGATATCATTTTTACCTGTGGTGCCTCATTTAAATTTGCACACCATAACCTGGTATTCTCCTCCTAATAGAGGCTTGATCTCTTAATTTCTGTCTGAATTTACCATAAAACCTTGATCGTTGTAATAGTAAGGTAAGTAGACCTTTTAATGCCGACTGCAGTTTTTGAGATACGCTATGTTCTTGATACCTTTTACTGGGTTACCTGGCAACTAAGCACCTCATCTGAAGGTTATATTCCTCTCATGGTGTCCTTAGAAGGTTGCTGTTACTATTTCAATCCAATCCCAGGAGTACTTTCTTTAAAAAAAAGGCAAACTTCAGCTTTATTCACAACAGATTATAGTTCCATTGGTTTATTTTATTTCCTTTGGCAAAAGTTGCTCGCAGCTGCCTGCTAGCCTTCCTGTATTCTTGAGTTGACCCTCTGTACAAGATTCCAAAGAACATCCAAGTTTTGTTTAGTCTGAGCCATCTGTAATTCTACGGCAAGTGAGGACGCAGTGAAACACAAGCAAACCAATCATCATAAACAGGCAATTGAGTATTAGGAAACGGATGCTTGTTGAAACCGAAGATTGACTTTTGTAGTAAATCTGTTTTTTAATAAATGACCGTCTATCTTTTTACTCCAAGGCTTTTATTTTAAATTTCCTCTCTAAATTTGTAAATTTTAAACTTATTGTATGGAGCACTGAATCACTGGATTTTTGAACGCAAACAGTGTGGTTTGTGTATTTAGTTAATGATGACTGCATTGGAATGTGTTCATTTCAGCTGTGGTATTCAGGATCTTTTCAGTGGACAAGGATTTTATTTGCCACACTAAGGGCAGGTGAAATCTGCATTGCTGGTAAAGTAGCTTGTATATATTAATTTAAAGCTGGCAGTATGAGCATTATTTAATATTGTGTCAACAACCTTTAAATGGAATAGTATTTGAGCTGATAAAATTAGCAAAAATGTTAAAACAGCCCAGTATAACAAGACAACTGTTAATATTGATTTTTGAACTCCAAACCAATTGCACTTATTTACTTGTATTAGCCAGTTGTGCTATGAAAACATGAAATTAGTCAGGCTGTGCTTTAACTCATTTTATTATAGGTTTGCCCAGTTTAAGTCCATTGGAGTGTGACTAGTGCTTACTGTATAAAAGTAACTAATATTTTACTAGATTTGATTGCTTAAATACATAACTAAAAATAATACATGGGACAGTGTATTTAACAAACTATTTTGTTGTCTTTGTAGAGGTTTTCCCTCTTGGAATGGCTGTAATGGTCCTAGATAAAATGCTCCGTCAGTTTCAGCTATTCCTTATGTTCTTATTAGATTTCTGACTAGTAAGGGCATCAAGGGATATGGCGATAGGGCTGGTGAATGGAGTTGAGGCAGAAGATCAGCCATGATCTTATTGAATGGCGGAGCAGGCTCGAAGGGCTGATTGGCCTACTCCTGCTCCTGCTCCTAGTTCTTATTAGATTTCAATCTGATTTCTAGTGATTAGGCACACAATGCAAGCTGCCCACAATTCTGCAACATTTAGCACCAACATTGCAATCTCACTCAGATGCTGGTATGAGATATGAACATGTTCACACCACTGCAGTAAGGGGTGGTTAAGATTGGGATTGATGCCTTGTTGTAGAATTGAAGAAACTTTATATCTGGCCAAGCTGCACCTGATATGGCAGGTCTTGATGACTTGTGAATCACAGAAGTGGAAAATGATTTCATTCTTCAGTTTGAGCATAAAATGCATCTTGCTTCAATGTATTAATCCACTTCTAAATTTCATGGTGCATTTTAATGCCATTTTGGCCAATATGTTTTAATGAACTACAGCCTCTAATCTCCAAAACAAATGGCTTTGGCCACATCACAGCTGCTGGTGAAGCACCTCTTGAGGATAGTTTGCAGAGAACGGTGGTAGGACAAAGTAGTAATGTTAAATCAGTAAAATCTTCAATATATCCAACCTTACTGACTTGATGGACAGAAGATTGGAGATAGAGGACTATTCCCATTCATAATATCAGCATTCAGCTTAGCTGAGTTTTTTTATTCGCTCATAGGATCTGGGTGTGGCTCGCAAGGTCAGCATTTATTGCCCTTGAGAAGGTGGTGGTGAGCTGATGCCTTGAACCGCTGCAGTCCGTGTGGTGAAGGCACTCCCACAATGCTGTTAGGGAGGGAGTTCTAGGATTTTGACCCAACAACGATGAAGGAATGGCGATATACTTCCAAGTCAGGATGGTGTGTGAGTTGGAGGGGAACTTGGAGGTGGTGGTGTTCCCATGCGCCTGCTGCCCTTGTCCTTCTAGGTGGAAGAGGTCGTGGGTTTGGGAGGTGCTGCCGAAGAAGCCATGGCGAGTTGCTGCAGTGCATCTTGTAGATGGTACACACTGCAGCCATGGTATGCCGCTGGTGGTGGAGGGAGTGAATGTTTAAGGTGGTGGATGGGGTGCCAATCAAACGTGCTGCTTTATCTTGGATGGTGTTGAGCTTCTTGAGTGTTGTTGGAGCTGCACTCATCCAGGCAAGTGGCGAGTACTCCATCACACTCCTTAATTGTGCCTTGTAGATGGTGGAAAGGCTTTGGGGCATCAAGAGGTGAGACACTTGCCACAGAATACCCAGCCTCTGACCTGCTCTTGTTGCCACAGTATTTATGTGGCTGGTCCAGTTAAGTTTCTGGTCAATGGTGACCCCCCAGGATGTTAATGGTGGGGGATTCGGCGATGGTAATGCTGTTGAATGTCATGGGGCGGTGTTTAGACTCTAGCTTGTTAGAGATAGTCATTGCCTGGCACTTGTGTGGCGTGAATGTTACCTGCCACTTATCAGCCCAAGCCTGAATGTCGTTCAGGTCTTGTTGCATGCGGGCATGGACTGCTTCATTATCTGAGGAGTTGCAAATGGCGCTAAACACTGTGCAGTCATCAGCGAACATCCCCATTTCTGACCTTGTGTTGGAGGGAATGTCAAGTATAAATCAGTATGATGGAGATATGTTTTACGTAGATGTGATAAATCCATGTAGGGAAACAAGGAACTCGAAGAGGTGAGATATTAGAATTAGTCAGTGTACTTTTATTAAACAACTGCGTAACAAACATACAGGCCTGCATCCTCTCATTCCACCTCCGCTGACTTTAACCAGTAGCAGCACTAGCTACAGCACCACCTGGTGGATAACCTTAAGCATAACATCCCAGATTACTATAGTAGAGTTCCGTGGATAATCATTGAGATAGCTAGAGTTTGGATTCCATTCACGATATATCCATAGCAGTTTGGGTAATCTGATCAGAAGTGTCATTACAAAATATTGCTTGCTCAAAGTAAGTGTACAATAAAGGTGTGAGCTGTTTTCTGATTTCAGTTTTCCTTCCATTTTAAGTTCTGCAATTTAATCAACAAGTGGAAATATTTTTCAACTTCCATTTTATGATTGTCTCTGTGGCTGGAGCACACTGAGCAGGCATTGTTTTTCTAAATGTGATCACCATTCTGCCTCTTGTTTTTGCAAGTATAAATCAAATGTACGAAGGTCAAAATGATTAGCTCCTGCGGCAGAAAATTTGCCTTTCAGAGGATTGTTTTGATTCCAGATTCAACTGTTGATCAAGCTTGTCGGCCCAGCTTTTTTCTAGCTCTTGGCCAGGTTTGTTAAATAGTGAGTTCAAGTCAACCTGTATGTAACTGACTCATCTGAAAAGAAAGAACTTGCACTTTTATATGGTGCCTTTCATGGCCTCTGGATGTCTGAGTGCTTCACAATTGTAATCATTGTTGTAATATAGGGAAGCATGTTTCAGTGTGTCAATGTTTCAGTGTTTTATTCAGAGTAGATGAGCCATACAGACCAGGATGATGCCACATTTGATCTCTGATTTGTGTTGAATTAGCCAAGCATAGTCAAGGTGGTGGTAGTTATTATAATTAACCTCAATCAAGGCAGGAAAAATCAGCTAGGTTTCTGTTGCGGATCTCTGTCCAGTTACTAAAAGCATGCATCACATGATTGGGCTAGGTTGTGATTAACCCCATGGATGACTGGCCTGTCAGCATTCCCTATTGAGGCTCACGCATGAATGATCACTATTCGTACCTGAGAAAGAAGTCAGACATTAGCAGAGGAGGGGAAAAAGAAACTAATTTTGTCTGGACAATCAGTAACTTAGAAGTCGACTTAAAGTGCTTTTTGCTCTGACTCAATGTTACGTAAAGCATGTCAACTTGGACATGCTGTACTTTTCAATTTACAAATCTAGAAATCCTGCATTTAAAAAAAAAGAAACATTTGCTTTGGAGTGGGGAAGAGCACTGCTCGTGCTTTTGTTTTGTATGATGGTTTAACAAGACTGGTTGACTCCTTGCATCTCCTTTTAAAATACAGTGAAACCTGCCTTAAAAATCTCCGCATGGTTGTTGAAGGTGCTGAGGTTTGTAAGGGGTAAATATTGCACCATTCCTGGAAAACTAACTAGAAAGGGAATCGAGGGATATGGGGATAGGGCAGAAAGTGACGTTGAGGTAAAAAATCAGCCATGATATTATTGAATGGCAGCAGGCTCGAGGGGCCACATGGCCGACTCCTACTCCCATTTCTTATGTAAACTTCACATTTCCTGTGTATGTTTAGATGGCAATTATGTTGCAAAGTGGATGGCTTGATAATTTGAAGTTCATTTGGCGAGTTTGCAATACGACAGCATTCCAGTTATATGATTCAAATTTAATCACAGTTGATGATGATGTACCCAGTCATGAAACAAAGTGTAGTGAAATGCATTTTGCTTAATTGCCCATCTACTGTGTTTTGATGCCATTGTATCTCCCTGCCGCAGAAAATTTAGTTCAATTGGCAGTGATGCAGAATGGCTTTAGAAAAGCTTGGATGAGCTAGAGATTCTAGTGGGGTAGTTTGCCTGCTTTAGTTTCCTTTAATAGCCTAGTAGCTAGGGTAGCCCTAATGAGAATTTAATGCAATAAGAGCTGGTGTGATTTGGCAACCATTTCACTGACAATAGAGAGAGAGAGAGCGCGAGGGGGAAGGAGTGAGAGAGCCCGCGCGTGCGCGCGGGGGAAGGAGAGAGCCCGCGCGTGCGCGCGGGGGAAGGAGAGAGAGAGAGAGAGCGCGCGGGGGAAGGAGAGAGAGAGAGAGAGCGCGCGGGGGAAGGAGAGAGAGAGAGCGCGCGCGGGGGAAGGAGAGAGAGAGCGCGCGCACGGGGGAAGGAGAGAGAGAGAGCGTGCACGGGGGAAGGAGAGAGAGAGCGCGCGAGGGGGGGAAGGAGAGAGAGAGCGCGAGGGGGGGAAGGAGAGAGAGAGCGCGAGGGGGAAGGAGAGAGAGAGCGCGCGGGGGAAGGAGAGAGCGCGCGGGGGAAGGAGAGAGCGCGCGGGGGAAGGAGAGCGCGCGCGGGGGAAGGAGAGAGAGCGCGGGGGAAAGAGAGAGAGCGCGGGGGAAAGAGAGAGAGCGCGGGGGAAAGAGAGAGAGCGCGGGGGAAAGAGAGAGAGCGCGGGGGAAAGAGAGAGAGCGCGGGGGAAAGAGAGAGAGCGCGGGGGAAAGAGAGAGAGCGCGGGGGAAAGAGAGAGAGCGCGGGGGAAAGAGAGAGAGCGCGGGGGAAAGAGAGAGAGCGCGGGGGAAAGAGAGAGAGCGCGGGGGAAGGAGAGCGCGCGGGGGAAGGAGAGAGAGAGAGCGCGCGGGGGAAGGAGAGAGAGAGCGCGCGGGGGAAGGAGAGAGAGAGCGCGCGGGGGAAGGAGAGAGAGAGCGCGCGGGGGAAGGAGAGAGAGAGCGCGCGGGGGAAGGAGAGAGAGAGCGCGCGGGGGAAGGAGAGAGAGAGCGCGCGGGGGAAGGAGAGAGAGAGCGCGCGGGGGAAGGAGAGAGAGAGAGAGAGCGCGCGGGGGAAGGAGAGAGAGAGAGAGAGCGCGCGGGGGAAGGAGAGAGAGAGAGAGAGCGCGCGGGGGAAGGAGAGAGAGAGAGAGAGCGCGCGGGGGAAGGAGAGAGAGAGAGAGAGCGCGCGGGGGAAGGAGAGAGAGAGAGAGCGCGCGGGGGAAGGAGAGAGAGAGAGAGCGCGCGGGGGAAGGAGAGAGAGAGAGCGCGCGGGGGGAAGGAGAGAGCGCGCGGGGGAAAGAGAGAGAGCGCGGGGGAAAGAGAGAGAGCGCGGGGGAAAGAGAGAGCGCGCGGGGGAAGGAGAGAGAGAGAGCGCGCGGGGGAAGGAGAGAGAGAGAGAGAGAGAGAGCGCGCGGGGGAAGGAGAGAGAGAGAGAGAGAGAGAGCGCGCGGGGGAAGGAGAGAGAGAGAGAGAGCGCGCGGGGGAAGGAGAGAGAGAGAGCGCGCGGGGGAAGGAGAGAGAGAGAGCGCGCGGGGGAAGGAGAGAGCGCGCGGGGGAAGGAGAGAGAGCGCGGGGGAAAGAGAGAGAGCACGGGGGAAGGAGAGAGAGAGCGCGCGAGGGGGGGAAGGAGAGAGAGAGCGCGAGGGGGAAGGAGAGAGAGAGCGCGCGGGGGGAAAGAAAGAGCGCGCGGGGGAAGGAGAGAGCGCGCGGGGGAAGGAGAGAGAGCGCGGGGGAAAGAGAGAGAGCGCGGGGGAAAGAGAGAGAGCGCGGGGGAAAGAGAGAGCGCGCGGGGGAAGGAGAGAGAGAGCGCGCGGGGGAAGGAGAGAGAGAGCGCGCGGGGGAAGGAGAGAGAGAGAGAGAGCGCGCGGGGGAAGGAGAGAGAGAGAGAGCGCGCGGGGGAAAGAGAGAGAGAGCGCGCGGGGGAAGGAGAGAGAGAGAGCGCGCGGGGGGAAAGAGAGCGCGCGGGGGAAGGAGAGAGCGCGCGGGGGAAGGAGAGAGAGCGCGGGGGAAAGAGAGAGCGCGGGGGAAAGAGAGAGCGCGGGGGAAAGAGAGCGCGGGGGAAAGAGAGAGAGAGCGCGCGGGGGAAGGAGAGAGAGAGAGAGAGAGAGAGAGAGAGCGCGCGGGGGAAGGAGAGAGCGCGCGGGGGAAGGAGAGAGCGCGCGGGGGAAAGAGAGAGAGCGCGGGGGAAAGAGAGAGCGCGCGGGGGAAGGAGAGAGAGAGCGCGCGGGGGAAGGAGAGAGAGAGAGAGAGCGCGCGGGGGAAGGAGAGAGAGAGAGAGCGCGCGGGGGAAAGAGAGAGAGCGCGCGGGGGAAGGAGAGAGAGAGAGCGCGCGGGGGGAAAGAAAGAGCGCGCGGGGGAAGGAGTGAGCGCGCGGGGGAAGGAGAGAGAGCGCGGGGGAAAGAGAGAGCGCGGGGGAAAGAGAGCGCGGGGGAAAGAGAGAGCGCGGGGGAAAGAGAGAGCGCGGGGAAAGAGAGCGCGCGGGGGAAGGAGAGAGAGAGCGCGCGGGGGAAGGAGAGAGAGAGAGAGAGAGAGAGAGAGAGAGCGCGCGCGGGGGAAGGAGAGAGAGAGAGAGAGAGAGCGCGCGGGGGAAGGAGAGAGAGAGAGAGAGAGAGAGCGCGCGGGGGAAGGAGAGAGAGAGAGCGCGCGGGGGAAGGAGAGAGAGAGAGCGCGCGAGGGGGGGAAGGAGAGAGAGAGCGCGAGGGGGAAGGAGAGAGAGAGCGCGCGGGGGGAAAGAAAGAGCGCGCGGGGGAAGGAGAGAGCGCGCGGGGGAAGGAGAGAGCGCGGGGGAAAGAGAGAGAGCGCGGGGGAAAGAGAGAGAGCGCGGGGGAAAGAGAGAGAGCGCGGGGAAAGAGAGAGCGCGCGGGGGAAGGAGAGAGAGAGCGCGCGGGGGAAGGAGAGAGAGAGCGCGCGGGGGAAGGAGAGAGAGAGAGAGAGCGCGCGGGGGAAGGAGAGAGAGAGAGAGCGCGCGGGGGAAAGAGAGAGAGAGCGCGCGGGGGAAGGAGAGAGAGAGAGCGCGCGGGGGGGAAAGAAAGAGCGCGCGGGGGAAGGAGAGAGCGCGCGGGGGAAGGAGAGAGAGCGCGGGGGAAAGAGAGAGCGCGGGGGAAAGAGAGAGCGCGGGGGAAAGAGAGAGCGCGGGGGAAAGAGAGCGCGGGGGAAAGAGAGAGAGAGCGCGCGGGGGAAGGAGAGAGAGAGAGAGAGAGAGCGCGCGGGGGAAGGAGAGAGCGCGCGGGGGAAGGAGAGAGCGCGCGGGGGAAAGAGAGAGAGCGCGGGGGAAAGAGAGAGAGCGCGGGGGAAAGAGAGAGCGCGCGGGGGAAGGAGAGAGAGAGCGCGCGGGGGAAGGAGAGAGAGAGAGAGCGCGCGGGGGAAGGAGAGAGAGAGAGAGCGCGCGGGGGAAAGAGAGAGAGAGCGCGCGGGGGAAGGAGAGAGAGAGAGCGCGCGGGGGGAAAGAAAGAGCGCGCGGGGGAAGGAGTGAGCGCGCGGGGGAAGGAGAGAGAGCGCGGGGGAAAGAGAGAGCGCGGGGGAAAGAGAGAGCGCGGGGGAAAGAGAGAGCGCGGGGGAAAGAGAGAGCGCGGGGGAAAGAGAGAGCGCGGGGGAAAGAGAGCGCGCGGGGGAAGGAGAGAGAGAGCGCGCGGGGGAAGGAGAGAGAGAGAGAGAGAGAGAGAGAGAGAGCGCGCGGGGGAAGGAGAGAGAGAGAGAGAGAGCGCGCGGGGGAAGGAGAGAGAGAGAGAGAGCGCGCGGGGGAAGGAGAGAGAGAGAGCGCGCGGGGGAAGGAGAGAGAGAGAGCGCGCGGGGGAAGGAGAGAGCGCGCGGGGGAAGGAGAGAGAGCGCGGGGGAAAGAGAGCGCGCGGGGGAAGGAGAGAGAGAGAGCGCGGGGGAAGGAGAGAGCGCGCGGGGGAAGGAGAGAGAGAGCGCGCGGGGGAAGGAGAGAGAGAGAGAGCGCGCGGGGGAAGGAGAGAGAGAGAGCGCGCGGGGGAAGGAGAGAGAGAGCGCGGGGGGGGAAGGAGAGAGAGAGCGCGCGGGGGGAAGGAGAGAGAGAGCGCGAGAGCGCGTGGGGGAAGGAGAGAGAGCGCGCGCGGGGGAAAGAGAGAGCGCGGGGGGGAAGGAGAGAGAGAGAGCGAGCGCGGGGGAAGGAGAGAGAGCGCGCGCGAGGGGGTAGGAGAGAGAGAGAGAGCGAGCGCGAGGGGGAAAGAGAGAGCGCGCGCGGGGGGAAAGAAAGAGCGCGCGGGGGAATGAGAGAGAGCGCGGGGGAAGGAGAGAGAGAGCGCGCGGGGGAAGGAGAGAGAGAGAGCGCGCGGGGGAAGGAGAGAGAGAGAGAGAGAGAGAGAGAGAGAGCGAGCGCGCGCGCGGGGGAAGGAGAGAGAGCGCGCGCGAGGGGGGTAGGAGAGAGAGAGCGAGCGCGAGGGGGAAAGAGAGAGAGCGCGCGGGGGGAAAGAAAGAGCGCGCGGGGGAATGAGAGAGCGCGCGGGGGAATGAGAGAGCGCGCGGGGGAATGAGAGAGAGAGAGCGCGCGGGGGAAGGAGAGAGAGAGAGCGCGCGGGGGAAGGAGAGAGAGAGAGCGCGCGGGGGGGAAGGAGAGAGAGAGCGCGCGGGGGAAGGAGAGAGAGAGCGCGCAAGAGCGCGCGGGGGAAGGAGAGAGAGCGCGCGCGGGGGAAAGAGAGAGAGCGCGCGCGCGCGCGGGGGAAGGAGAGAGAGAGAGAGAGAGAGCGCGGGGGGAAAGAAAGAGAGCGCGCGGGGGGAAAGAAGAGAGAGCGCGCGGGGGAAGGAGAGAGCGCGCGGGGGAAAGAGAGAGCGCGGGGGAAAGAGAGAGCGCGCGGGGGAAGGAGAGAGAGAGCGCGCGGGGGAAGGAGAGAGAGAGAGAGAGAGCGCGCGGGGAAGGAGAGAGAGAGAGAGAGAGCGCGCGGGGGAAGGAGAGAGAGAGAGAGAGCGCGCGGGGGAAGGAGAGAGAGAGAGCGCGCGGGGGGAAGGAGAGAGAGAGAGAGAGAGAGCGAGCGCGCGCGCGCGGGGGAAGGAGAGAGAGAGAGAGAGCGAGCGCGAGGGGGAAAGAGAGAGAGCGCGCGGGGGGAAAGAAAGAGAGCGCGCGGGGGGAAGGAGAGAGCGCGCGGGGGAAGGAGAGAGCGCGCGGGGAAAGAGAGAGCGCGGGGGAAAGAGAGAGCGCGCGCGGGGGAAGGAGAGAGAGAGCGCGCGGGGGAAGGAGAGAGAGAGCGCGCGGGGGAAGGAGAGAGAGAGAGAGAGAGAGCGCGCGGGGGAAGGAGAGAGAGAGAGAGCGCGCGCGGGGGAAGGAGAGAGAGAGAGAGAGCGCGCGGGGGAAGGAGAGAGAGAGAGCGCGCGGGGGAAGGAGAGAGAGAGAGCGCGCGGGGGGGAAGGAGAGAGAGAGCGCGCGGGGGAAGGAGAGAGAGAGCGCGAGAGCGCGTGGGGGAAGGAGAGAGAGCGCGCGCGGGGGAAAGAGAGAGAGCGCGCGCGCGGGGGAAGGAGAGAGAGAGAGCGCGGGGGGGAAGGAGAGAGAGAGAGAGAGAGAGAGAGCGAGCGCGCGCGCGGGGGAAGGAGAGAGAGCGCGCGCGAGGGGGTAGGAGAGAGAGAGAGAGCGAGCGCGAGGGGGAAGAGAGAGAGCGCGCGGGGGAATGAGAGAGCGCGCGGGGGAATGAGAGAGCGCGCGGGGGAATGAGAGAGAGCGCGGGGGGGAGAGAGAGCGCGCGGGGGGAAGGAGAGAGAGAGAGCGCGCGGGGGAAGGAGAGAGAGAGCGCGCGCGGGGGAGGAAGGAGAGAGAGAGCGCGCGGGGAGGAGAAGGAGAGAGAGCGCGAGAGCGCGTGGGGGAAGGAGAGAGAGCGCGCGCGGGGGAAAGAGCGAGAGCGCGCGCGCGGGGGAAGGAGAGAGCGCGCGCGCGAGGGGGTAGGAGAGAGAGAGAGAGCGCGCGCGAGGGAAGGAGAGAGAGAGAGAGCGCGCGGGGGAAAGAGAGAGAGAGCGCGCGCGGGGGAAAGAGAGAGAGAGAGCGCGCGGGGGAAAGAGAGAGAGAGCGCGCGGGGGAAAGAGAGAGAGAGAGCGCGCGAGGGGGAAGGAGAGAGAGAGCGCGAGGGGGAAGGAGAGAGAGAGCGCGAGGGGGAAGGAGAGAGAGAGAGCGCGCGAGGGAAGGAGAGAGAGCGCGCGCGAGGGAAGGAGAGAGAGAGAGCGCGCGCGGGGGAAAGAGAGAGCGCGCGCGCGGGGGAAGGAGAGAGAGAGAGCGCGGGGGGAAGGAGAGAGAGAGAGAGAGAGCGAGCGAGCGCGCGCGCGGGGGAAGGAGAGAGAGCGCGCGCGAGGGGGTAGGAGAGAGAGAGAGAGAGAGCGCGCGCGAGGGGGAAAGAGAGAGCGCGCGAGGGAAGGAGAGAGAGAGAGCGCGCGAGGGAAGGAGAGAGAGCGCGCGCGCGGGGGAAGGAGAGAGAGAGCGCGGGGGGAAGGAGAGAGAGAGAGAGAGAGCGAGCGCGCGCGCGGGGGAAGGAGAGAGAGCGCGCTGCGCGAGGGGGTAGGAGAGAGAGAGAGAGAGCGCGAGGGGGAAAGAGAGAGAGCGCGCGAGGGAAAGAGAGAGAGAGAGCGCGCGAGGGAAGGAGAGAGAGAGAGCGCGCGAGGGGAAGGAGAGAGAGAGAGCGCGCGGGGGAAAGAGAGAGAGAGAGCGCGCGAGGGGGAAGGAGAGAGAGAGCGCGAGGGGGAAGGAGAGAGAGAGCGCGAGGGGGGAAGGAGAGAGAGAGCGCGAGGGGGAAGGAGAGAGAGAGCGCGAGGGGGAAGGAGAGAGAGAGCG